>NC_074723.1:7930000-8550000 GCF_947242115.1 Biomphalaria glabrata
ACAACGTGATACACCTCGACATCGTATCCTGATAGGTATACGTTACAACGTGACACACCTCGACATCGCATCCTGATAGGTATACGTTACAACGTGATACACCTCGACATCGCATCCTGATAGGTATACGTTACAACGTGATACACCTCGACATCGCATCCTGATAGGTATACGTTACAACGTGATACACCTCGACATCGCATCCTGATAGGTATACGTTACAACTTGACACACCTCGACATCGCATCCTGATAGGTATACGTCACAACTTGACACACCTCGACATCGCATCCTGATAGGTATACGTTACAACGTGACACACCTCGACATCGCATCCTGATAGGTATACGTCACAACTTGACAAAGTGTAAATCACGTCCTGATAAAGTGTACATCACAACTGGACTAAATGTACGTCATGACTGGAATAGATGTACGTCATAATGTGACTGAGTGTAGGCCAACTTAATGACAATAATAACACTTATTCACTAAATATTTGTAGCACGGTTGGGTCGTGGGATCAAATCTCGCCCTCCCCACCCCCCGTGCTTACTCAACTACGTCACGAATCGTATTATTGCTTTCATCGCGCTTAGTTAAATTTAACATCTCGTCATAGTGAAATGTGATTATATCGATTATCGATATATATATATATATATATATATATGCAGGGCACTGTTCAGTTTGAAAGTTCTTCATCCAGGCCATTCTCCATTAATAGCGGTGTAAAACAAGGATGTGTACTGGCCCGTACACTATTTGGCATCTTCTTCTCAGTCGTACTAACCAGTGCTTTTAAATCCCTGGAAGACGGAATATATATCCATAGCAGATCCGATGGAAGGCTCTTTAACCTGGCATGTCTTCAAGCCAAAACGAAAAGGCGTCGTATCTTGATAAGGGAGCTGCTGTTTGCCGATGACGCGGCACTCGTATCTCACTCACAAGGAGGTCTACAGAAGCTAGTGAACGCCTTAGCAGCTGCTTGTCAAGAGTTTAGCCTTACTATAAGTCTCTCCAAGACCGAAATCCTGGCACAAGACGTCGCAGAAATACCTATAATACAAATTGGGAACCACACCCTTTCAGTGGTGCAGGAATTTACCCACTTGGGTTCAACAATTGTCAGTAACCTAGACTTAGACATCGAGCTGACAAAAAGGATAGGAAAAGCTACCACAGCATTGGCAGAACAATGGAAAAGCTACCACAGCATTGGCAATGGTAAATTGACCACAGCGACCAAAATCCTAGTCTACAACGCCTGTGTTGTGAGCACTCTCCTTTATGGCAGTGAAAGCTGGTCAACATACATTTACCAAGAGCACAGATTGAATAGTTTCCATTTGCGCTGCCTGAGACGCATAATGGGCAACTCTTGGAGGGACCATGTCTCCAATCAGGAAGTTTTGAGATTGGCCAATATGAACAGCATGTAAGCTCTCCTGACACAAAGAAGATTACGCTGGCTCGGACATGTCACCCGCATGCCAGATGGTAGAATCCCGAAAGATATCTTATATGCTGAGCTTGTGGAAGGAGTCAGACCCAAGGGCCGCCCAAGACTAACATATAGAGATGTCTGCATCGAGACATGAAAGCCACAGGCATCAGCCAAAGTATGTGTGAAAACATAGCCAAAGACCGGAGTGCATGGAGACAGACTGTGCGTGCTGGGACAACCCTTGCTGAGAACAAAAGAATTGAAGCGGCCTTAATCAAGAGGGAAAAAAAGAAAGCTACCCTGTCTGCTAGCCCTAAATCAGAGGCATACACATGTACGAATTGTGGCAAAGTCTGCCGTTCTAGAATTGGCTTGATTAGCCACACCAGATTCTGCCCCGTCTCAAGATTAAGCCAAAACCAGTGACTTATCTGGGCGCATCCATTGCCTTTCGAGACAAAAGGAGCCATATATATAATTCTCTTCATGGCCCAAGAGTTTGGACGAGAAGAAAAAGAAGTAAAGGAAAGATCACTCTTTTATTTCTGCGGATAGAGTTATCGCACGACAAAACAAGAGGGGTGGGGGAGAACAAATAGTATTCACCGGTCACTACGGATGGCTGCCTGGTCGTGCGGTTTGAGCGCTGGACTGTCGTTTGGATTTATCAAACCCTGCCCGCCCCCATCCCTTTTCGTCCTGAGGGAGGTTTGAATTAGGAAGTAAACTATCTTCAACTCTGAAGGAACATCCGAAACATGTAAAATATTTTACAAACAAACATTTTACAAACACTAAATAGCAGCGCCGGACTTAACCATTGTGACCAAGATGTCATGGAAAGAGAACAAGTAATCTACTCTGTATATTCACCCGTCACTAAATAGCAGGGCCGGACTTAATCATTGTATTAGAAAATAAATTCGTTTATGCATTTTATTCATTCTTTACTACGTACAGAATTAATTTATGAACCTTGCGTGTAGCAAAGTCATACAGTATATCATAATAATTCTGTTTCCTACATAGATCACGCTCAATAGCAAGAATTACCAAATGCTTCAATCTATCTTTGAGAATTGTTGACCTCAAGTAAGAAGCTTCTTTTACCACATTACACAATTACGGCTAATGCACAATGCGTTTTTATTTATCGCGCGTATAATTGGCATTTTTCATATTGAATGACACCCCAAAATGACAATTTCTGTGTATATATTTCCATATATTTTAAGAACTTGTTCGTCTATTTTGCAATTTCAGGAGATTTCCACGAGCTCCTGGTAAATCGACAGGAGGGCGCGGGAAATTTGTTTTAAGCTATAAAATGGTTTAATTTAATAATTTATACACCTTGAATTAGCGCGGGTGCTATGAAAGTGCGGGACCCACTTATACTATAAAGTAGAAAGGAAGGCGTATGTATCTATGTATGCATGTATGTATGTCCCAAGTACAAAACAAAACCATTTGACCAATCTTGATAAAACTTGACGTAAAAGTTTCTTAGAGCTTGACGTAGAACGTAGTGTATGTTTAATGTCCATTCCACAACCGGAGGGCCATAAAAAAGGTATATCTATTAAAGTACCCAACTTTTTAACACATCGGGTAAACTCGTTTTCACAGTATGTTATATTGGATATGAATATGTTTGTTGAACGGGTAAATCCATTTTCACACTCTAATTTTATTTTCGTGGCAAAATATAAAAAATGTGAAGGGAACATTCTCCAAGTTTGACATAGATCTACATTCAATTCACTAGATCAGCAAAACCCAAACTAAGACCCGCAGGCCGCTGGTTATAACCGGCTAGTATTTTATATATATATGAATATATTTACTGTGTAAATGAGATAGATAGATAGATAGATAGATAGATAGATAGATAGTTAGATAGATTGATAGATAGATAGATAGATAGATAGATAGATAGATAGATAGATAGTTAGATAGATTGATAGTTAGATAGATAGATAGATAGATAGATAGATAGATAGATAGATAGATAGATAGATAGATAGATAGATAGATAGATATTAATTGATGCTTTGAATAGGCCTCTGTGAACTTTTAGGTAACACATGTGTAATAATGTATACATGTATTATATATATGTGTGTGTCTGTGTTATTTTGTTGCTTCCTAAGTGTTTACGCGGGCGTGCGTGGATGCCAATGTTCCAATCACATTACTGACATACCGCTGCATGTCATCATCCGGGTCCCCAGGGGGGAGGGGAGAGAGGGAGCCGTCAGATCTAATGGCCGGGGGGGGGAGGTCTGCGTTGTAAGCACACACACACACGCACAGGCTATTGTGTAAAGTGTTAACTTCTGAGAAAGTTATCAAAACCTTTAAACAAAAAACTGTGACACAAAGCTGGGGAGTTTCTAGATCGTTTTTTTGTAGGGTTTTTTTTTTTTTATTTTACTTTATTTTTTGTTTGTTGTGATTTTTTTTCTTTTGAATTTTTTTTTTTAAAGACAGGGTTTTAAGAAAGAAAAAGAAAGAAGATTGTTAAAAAGAGATTCCACACACAAAAAAAGAAGGTCAACTGTGAAGAAGAAAGACAAAAGTCGAAGCCAGGTCTGAAGCAAGGTGAAGGACACGCTGTGTGATGGAGAGAGAGTTCAATGAAGGCTCGTGGAGAGTGACAGATTGGGGGGAGGGGGGGGGGGGAGAGAATTCAGGTCGAAAAATATTTGATGGTAAAAAAAAAGAAAAAAAAAAGATGTGTGATAGATAGAGGAGGACACAGACGAGGTGACAATGACTCAGTCACAACAGACGAAGTAGAGAAAGGAAGACGAATGGAAAGTAGAACTTTAAAAGAGAGAAAGAAAGAGAAAAAGAGAGAGAGAGAGAGACGGAAATAGGGAGGAAGAGAAAGATTGAGAGTGAAAGGGTTAGAAAGAAATAGAGACCGAGAGTTTGCTTGTTTTTGTTGTTTACATGTTTCGGATGGTCCTTCAGAGTTGTAGTTTACTTCCTAGTCCAAACCTCCCGCAGGACGACGGGGGATGGGAACGGGCAGGGTTTGAATCCTGGACCATCGATAAATCCGAACGACAGTCAAGCGCGCAAACCGCACGACCAGGCAGCCATCCAAGAGAGAGACGGAAAAAGTAAGAAACGGAGAGATAGAGAGAGAGAGAGATAGAGAGAAAGTGTGGTAGAGATCGAGAAAGTTAAGGAAAGAGAGAAAGAGAAAGAGAGACGAGGGAAAGGAAAACTGAAATAGAGAGAAAGAAGGAGAAAGAGATTTGAAAAGAGCTGGGGGTGGGGAAATGAAATAAATAAGCTTGACAAGAGAGAAGGAGAGAATAAACAGAAATAGAGACAATGAAACAAACTTGAAAAAGAATTTTATCAGAGGAAGAGAGAAAGAGAGGCAGATTAAGATAAAGAGACAACAAAGTTACAGAGAGAGAGAAAAATATTTCAGTTACAAATGACAGTTAGAGATAGTAAAAAAAAAATCCACATGATTTTAGAAGCAAACCACTTAGGAAAAGAGGACAATGAAAATAAACGATTAGATATATACAGACCAGTGGTTCCCAAACTTCTTTCTCAAACGGAACGCTTCGTACATTCTGAGTATTTAGCGGAACACTTTGCTTGTATTTGAGAAAGATTAATTCACGTGGTGGCCAACTAGTCCTATAGTTCGTGGAACACCTACTCAGGGCTCGTGAAACACTAGGGTTCCGCGGAACACAGTTTGAGAAACACTGCTTCGGACTTCTTAAAAGAAGAAAGCAACATATGACCTAATAGACACTTTAAAAGACTTTGTTTTAGTAAAAGAAGCAGTGAATATCGTATGAACAAACACGTAGATTATCTATGAAGACATCTACCAGTGGTTCATGCTTGACTCTTTAGAATTTTCAGTCCAAAACATAGAGATTATCTCTTGGGTTAATACTTAAGAGTCACTTAAACGTTGGCTGTTAGGCGTAAGTTAATCAATTTTAATGAACGCTATATTCGAATAATTTAACAGAGTTATTTAAACTATTTTACAGACACAGCAACACTAGCGCACAAGGTACGAACACTATGTCATGTAGAAAACTAGTATCAACAATTTTGCGCATTGGTAACTGCCAGTTGCGATTGTATTTATTTTAAAGAGAATTGAAAGAAACCTTATTACAAGGCTTACATAAACTTTGTTTGTCTGTCTGTCTGTCTGGAACAAAAGATTTGTACAAGTTATTTCTCACTCTTCAAAATCTCGGACCAAGTTGAAAATTGGCACAATTATTCATTACTCCCAACTAAACATGAATCAATTAAAATAATTGAACAATTATTTAATTAATTTTATTTGATATAGAAAAAAAAAATTTACAGTACCGAGAGACATGGCTTTAAATGTGCAGCTTTTTTTTTTTTTAATTATCGTTTTATTTATTTTTGCTTGTTTGTTGTTTTTTTATTATTTTATGTAAAAAAAAAATTATAAAAATATAAAAATCCAGGAATGAGAAAAAGAGTATCCGAGATCAAATGAATGATTAATGTCGAGCCTTGACATCGTGTTGAGACTCGAAAATATTAACCATTTGAAATACACATCATTATCTAGGGATGTATGTAACACTTCATTCACTATTTACAATACTATGCTCTAAGTATAAACAACTAAAAACTATAACAATATGCTGGCAATTTATTAAAGGTGAACTATATAGTATTTATTGCATGCTTGTAGTATAACAGACGTTCTTTCAAAAGAGAAGATGATTACGTCCTAGGCATGTGTCCATGTAGTCCGGCCAGTGGCGTAGCTTGGGTGGGGGAGGAGGGGGAGAATTTGAAAATCCCCCCGGCCCCCACTTGAGGGGCCGCCAAATGAGTGTTTTTTTACATTAAAATGTAAATATTACGCAAAATACAGAGGTTCCCAAAGAGATCATGCCACCCCGGGCTTCCAAACGATGGAAAATTTCTAGCTACGCCCCTGAGTCCGGCTTGTTAATCAGTGAATTAAACTGCTAAGTCTTTGGCTTCTCTGTCTGATTCAGGCAGCCCATTCCACGCTCTAATGGTACTAGGGAAGAAGGAGTATTTGTATGAAGTAGTCCTAGCATATAATGGAATAAGTAATGTGCCTTTATCTTTGTGTCATTCTGAGTATTTCATTAGGTTTTGATTTTGTATATGTCGGACACATTCCAATGTTTTCATATTTCACTTTACATTTTAGTCTTCTGAAGTGTCTCTAAGGTTATATTCTACTGTTGCTTTCTAAGGTTATATTCTACTGTTGGTCTCTAAGGTTATATTCTACTGTTGGTCTCTAAGGTTATATTCTACTGTTGGTCTCTAAGGTTATATTCTACTGTTGGTCTCTAAGGTTGTATTCTACTGTTGGTCTCTAATGTTTTATTCTACTGTTGGTCTCTAAGGTTATATTCTACTGTTGGTCTCTAAGGTTATATTCTACTGTTGGTCTCTAAGGTTATATTCTACTGTTGGTCTCTAAGGTTATATTCTACTGTTGGTCTCTAAGGTTATATTCTACTGTTGGTCTCTAAGGTTATATTCTACTGTTGGTCTCTAATGTTATATTCTACTGTTGGTCTAAAAACTACATTAAAAATATTAATAGAAGCTACGGCACGCGCTTGCATGAGATATCTGTGGAACTTGTTTATTTAATTCTCTGGAGATATCTTCTGCTATTATTTATCTTTTTATTAAATATAACAGTCCGATGTAAATGTAGTTTGCTTTCCATCGCTAGAGTACAACCAGCAGAACTATGTTGTCCATCCTGAGTCTCCAGACCAGAGGTCACTAATGTCATTCTCTTCTCGTATGTTATGTCAGCAGGTTCTCAGATCCTTACTCAGGGTCCTGTCGTTCGCTGCGACCATATATCAACCTTGCTGACCTAGTTCTTTTTTTTTTTTTTTTTTTACCATTAGTCTCAGTTGACCTTCATATCATGTTTTGACCATATGTTTCTTTTCTCCTAAAGACCAAGGTCCATTAGATTTAAAACCTAGACGTTGGTACTAGCCTTTTTTTTTTTACACAGCACAGTGTACCATGGAAGGGGAGGGCTGATTGGTAAAGCGCTTGGCTTCCGAACCTGGGGTTCTGGGTTCAAATCTTGGTAAAGACTGGACTTTGGAATTTCGGCATTTTAAGAGCACCCAACTCTAATGGGTGCCTGCCTTTAGTTGGGGGAATATGGTCACATGGCACCCTGCTCGTTAACCATAGGCCAAACATCATCTGCCCTATAGAAATGAGAAAATGAACAGTGTGCTGTGTTGGTAGATATTATCAAAATAATATAATAAATTAGATTAAAAAGTAATTTAATTAGGACCCAGGTCCCAATTTCAACTTAGGTCCCAAGGTATTTCAGATCTGGGTTTCATGGGGTCCTAAGCTTGAGCTTGTGTCGCCTAGTTTCAAGAATAAAGGGTTACCTCCCTCCTAAGAAATTAGAAAATAGTGTCACTTAATAGTGTCAGAGACCGAACTGGTTATATAGGCCTCCTGGGTTCGATACCCAGTTTGAACTAAATATTTTTTTAAATATTTTTTTTTTAACATTTTATTATATTTTAAGTTTTATGATGGAAGTATTGTCTTTAAAAAAAAAAATTATTTGTTTAAAAAGTTATTCTTGTTAATGCAATATTCTTGTTGTGCTACATACATAATAGATAATTATTTTTAAAGAAACAGGAAGTCAATAAAATTTGCCATTGACGGAGTGATAATGTCCGCTCACTCTGGCAGAAGTCAGTCAATGATTCTTTGAACTACTCTACGGAAACAGAGAACAGGTGAATGTTAATCACAAGAATCTCATAATCTTAAGAAGAAACTCTCCACGTTTAAAAAAAAAAGCATTGAACATCTTGCACCATCATTGAATGCAATCGTGGGTTAAAATCTATACGCTTACATGTAGACATTTTTTTTTTAAACTTCCCATTAGACTCGAAGTGAGAAGCGTTATTAACTTCGTTAGACTGACGTCATGCGACGTTACGTCACAGGGCCAGATAAGTGGGTCTCGTTTATAGTTCCCAGCTTTGATATGGACACGGTGAAGATTTTTTTTAAAAGTCTTACAGTAAACAATGACACATGTAAAATAAGGGAGCAGTAGTTTTTATGATCTACATTGTTACAAAGCTTATATCGACTCACACTGTCTGTCTGTCTGTCTGTCCTAGTAGATTCTTTTAATCGTTATTTCTCCCACTTCCCATTGTCGGATCAAGTTGAAATTTGGCACAATTATTCATTGTAAAGACATACATGAATCAATAAAATAAAACAATTAGTGGTAATTTACTAAATTTATTTATATAGAAAAAGAGGAGAGACACCTTGCACTATTTAAAGAAATGGAATCAATTGGATGGTCCTCTCGCTTTACCCAAAATAAGCTTGTTTAAAAAAAAAATTATTTATTTCACCTTCACTTTCACATATCCCAGAATCTTGTAGACTTTGGGGCACCACACATGATCTAACGACCGTCTTTCTCCATAACACTACGCTTTTCTCTTAGATTAGAATCTCTTTCAGTTATACTAATGATAGGCCCGTCCATTCTTTGATGTTGTCTAACCATCGCTTTCTCTTTCTGCCTCTTCTTCTTTTTCGTGGTACTGTTCCCTGTGGGAAAGTCTCCTCGAGACTACGTAATATAGCCATACTAGTTTGCGTTTTTCTGACCGATCATTAATGTTCGATTTTTGAATTACAGATGCAAAAAAATCAATGTAAAAAATGCCCATTCGAATATTCTATATGACCCGCAGTTAGAAGCATATTTCTGTGTGTTGTGTAAGAGATCAATTCAAGACAATGTTTCTGGTATTCCTTCCACCAAGATCGATTCAAGACAATGTTTCTGGTATTCCTTCCACCAAGATCAATTCAAGACAATGTTTCTGGTATTCCTTCCACCAAGATCGATTCAAGACAATGTTTCTGGTATTTCTTCCACCAAAATCAATTCAAGACAATGTTTCTGGTATTTCTTCCACCAGGATCAATTCAAGACAATGTTTCTGGTATTCCTTCCACCACGATCAAATCAAGACAATGTTTCTGGTATTCCTTCCACCAAGATCAAATTAAGACAATGTTTCTGGTATTCCTTCCACCACGATCAAATCAAGACAATGTTTCTGGTATTCCTTCCACCAAGATCAAATTAAGACAATGTTTCTGGTATTCCTTCCACCAAGATCGATTCAAGACAATGTTTCTGGTATTTCTTCCACCAAAATCAATTCAAGACAATGTTTCTGGTATTTCTTCCACCAGGATCAATTCAAGACAATGTTTCTGGTATTCCTTCCACCACGATCAAATCAAGACAATGTTTCTGGTATTCCTTCCACCAAGATCAAATTAAGACAATGTTTCTGGTATTCCTTCCACCACGATCAAATCAAGACAATGTTTCTGGTATTCCTTCCACCAAGATCAAATTAAGACAATGTTTCTGGTATTCCTTCCACCAAGATCAATTCAAGACAATGTTTTTTTGCATTCCTTCCAACAAGATCAATTCCATGGTAATTTTTAGTTGTTGTTTTTTCTGTACAACACATACACAATTCAGGGCCGGATTTAAGTAAAAGGAGGTCCTATGAAGGATTCATGTGGAGACCCATTCCAATCCTCTTTCGAATGCTTAAATACAAATGCACTTTTAATAATGATGAATTTAAGTATAGTTTATTGTTACCTTGTTCGTTGAGTTACCGCCCTTTAAATCCATTTACACTATTATGGTAAATCTAAAAGCATGTTATATTTTGATGATTTACACTATTATGGTAAATCTAAAAGCATGTTATATTTTGATGATTTAAAGTGCTTGTAAATTAAATATCATTTTCCTTTTTGTTTCGTTTTTAATATTTAATATTTATATTTTTATTGATTTGTATTTGTACGTTGTTTTTCTTAAGGGTTAGGCCCTGACCGGATGTATAGTCTGCCCTGCTGTAAATGCGAGCCTGCTATATAGGGGATGGCTGCCTGGTCGTCTGATAATTTATAAGAAATACATAGTTTGGATACATAATAATAAGGAAAAAAAAAGAGTGTGCCTTACTTTTGAAGGGGCGGCCATGTGCAAATAAGTAATATCACTAATACTCAGTATTTGAAAAGAAAAAAGAAACTGAATAATTGTTCATTACCTTGAGTCCCATGGATGGATCACTGGGTTTAAACGTGAGATAAAAAAAATAATTCAATATTTATTAAAGTGATCTTTCTGAAAGTTTAATAAAATGTGTTGTCACGCAGCACGATTTTGTGTGCGAAATTTCAGCTCGAAGGAAATTGAAAAGTAAAAAAAAACTCCAAAATTTCTTCTTCCATATGCTGAGACAAGTTGCTAAAAGTGCTCCTTCTTCCATAGTGCTATTAGAGCAAAGAACAGGTTGCTTGCATCATCCAGGAAAACCAATGGATTTGCAGAATGTAAGTGTCTAATTATCATGCACAACTAGATTGACACATGGATACACGTAGGACCTTATTATCTTTCTTTTGAGAAGGATTGTCTGTAATTTATAAGATAAGATAAGATAAGATTGACTATGACGTGAATATGAGCGGATAGTAGGAGTGGAAAGAAATCTTTTTTGTATAGATATTGATTGACTTTTAACTCTTTATCTCCGTAATTATTTTTCCACGTTCTGACAGAATTGTTCATTTTTCACATTTGTACATTCTACCCTGTTATCATTAAACTTCAATAACATTTTTGTTTGTTATCAGAAAACGTTACTTTTGGTTTAGAATTATAGGAGGATGCATGCTCTTTTTATATAACACAAATTAAAGTTTATAAAACCAGAAATTATCTTAATTTAATAAGGTCAAATCAACGATGGTATCGTTAATTAAGAGAGAAAGAAAGTCAAAAAAATTATTAAATGAATTTTTTTTTTTTTTAATCGTAGCCCTCCATCTCATGCACGCTTTCGCTTTTTAAACCAGAAAGTAATGCCACTGGATGTAGACCTATATGGCCTTCACTGAGTTAGACCACGTGAATGTTCTAGAACTGAGTGTGTGTGTGTGCGTGTGTGTTTGCTTGACATATTTAAAAGTTACACTGACCCATACGTAATTTGTGTCCTTACTCTCAGGGAAGTCTCTACGGGCCAGTGAAAGTCAGCCTGGACTGACTGAATCAAATGAGAACAAACTGTCCACCCTTGACCGTTGGTCATTCTTCGTGCCAGGAAAACAAATAAAAGAGACACTCGGTGGGTGGACACAGGGACATGTATAAATATAGCCAGTTGTCCTGATTAACACCAACAGTGAGAAAGGGGAGACAAACACTACTGTGTGGTGGAGCTGAAAGATTTGCAGACGTTCACACATTAGCAGACGATCGAGTTTTTTTTTTTGTGTTTTTTTTTTACATCTCTTGTAGAAATATATTCTGTGTATCCAAGAAAATTGGCAGAAACTAGATCTAATATAACGCGAGTATTAAATCACAATAATAAGCCGTAAAATTTATAATAAACAAATATTCACATTTGACTAGAGTACGAGTAAAATCCCTAATTTTAGAAATATAGGCATAGTATATATCGACAAAACAGTGCCGCAGGGTATAAGCTCCACATTCACCTATTCCTTAGCCTTGGACCGTTGGGGCATTAAACAGAATCTGTCGACCGTCTTTCTTCATTCCTGTAACATATTGATATTATTCTACAATTCCACTCTGTCTTTTTACCTTGAATAGCAGACCAATTTTATGTTGTCTTCCAATTGCTTTCTCTGTCTGCCTCTTCTTCTTTTTCCTGGTACTGTTCCTTGAAAAAAGGTCTTAGCAAACCCCATAATTTACAGATACAAAAACAAAACTTAATAAAAATACTCAGAAAGACTCAAAGATAAAAACAACATTTCTTATTCCATATGCTAGGAGAAATTTATATAAGTGCTCCTTCTTCCCTAGCGCCGTTAGTAGGCCTACATTAAATGGGTAGCCTGAATCAGCCAGGGAAACAAACGACTTAGCAAAGTTTGAGTCACTGATTAACAAACCGGACTACATTGACATGTGAAACGCCTAGGAAGTAATCAGGTCTATCTTCTCTTTTGAAGTAACGTCTGTAATTTATAAGATAATATATTGCCGTTTATGAGATCTAATAATCGTTATCGGTTGAGTGTCATCTGTTGTCAGAAACATAACGTTTACGCCATCTAACCATGAACTCTGGAAAGTTCGAAACTGACATTCTGATACGGAAACAAAACTGTAGCGATGGCATAGGACGGTTAATACGACTTCGTACTTTCAGAAACTATCGTATTATGACCTAAATTTCAAGTAATCAACTATATTATGATAATTTTTAAGTGTGGAGGCGCGGTGGCTGAGCGGTAAAGCGCTTGGCTTCTGAACCGGGTGTCCCGGGCTCGATCCCTGGTGTAGACTGGGATTTGATTTCGGGAACTTTGGTCGCCTCCGAGTCCACCCAGCTATAATGGGTACCTGACATTAGTTGGGTACCACTGCTGATTATACCACATCTCCTAGCCATTATAATCGTTCCGTTGACATTCTAGGTCACTAGTGAAATCTGAGAATGGTATCATCTGTCCATCCTATCGTGTGGCTTTGTCATTTATTCTCGTCTGGAATTTTTTTAACCCTTTGAATTGTTTTGTTGGTGAAAATAAGTTTTGAATTAATATCTCTTATCTTGTGTAACTTAATACCTTGTAGAAGGAAAGAATAGAGTTTATACACGAAAGCGATGTGGTAATGTCAGCAGGTGGTGGGGGGGGGGAGTGATAGATTCACATCCTGAAACTTCTCTATGATATTAAGATGAAAGCTTAATTGTTAGACTCCAAATATTCTAGTAATATTTTTGACTGGAATTACAAAAACAACATATCTGAATAAATGAGTTGAACATTTTCGTTGATGTCCCAGCGTGCATTTCAATTGTAGAGCTTTGTATTGTTGGTTTACAGGTATTAAATGGGTGATTACGGCAACAGTAGTTTTAAAGTAATTATAATCAAAGTAAAAATGATTGTATGATGCTTTTCTGAGCGATTGTGTAAGTCTCTGCGGCTGGGGGGGGGGGGGCAATGAACAGAAGTTCCTTTGCCAAATCCTCAGAACAATGTTCAAACTAGATCGATGAGGAGAGGGCGAGAGTTTCCACATGGAACCTAGCAGAGAGATAAAACTCTCAGACCCAAAGAATGTCTCCACCATCTCTATCTCTCGCTGATGTCTCAAACAATATTAATCTTTGAACCAATCTACTCTCTATGTCTCTGTCCGATAGATTTATCCCCGGCTCCGATATCTCTCAATGAGTTAAATAACGGACCGTGGAGAAGAATGAGTTAAAACAAGAAAGAAGCAGAGATTTTTATTTATTTTTTTGTTGCTGTTTTTTTTTCTTTTCTTTTCGTGAGAGACACAAAGAGACACAAAGAGATCGAAAATGAAGCGAAAAGAAGAACGAAATCTTAGAATGGAATGAATGAATTTTATTTCTGACAAAAAATTCTCAATGGAATAGATATATAAAGATTGTATGCGTAGACAGACAGATAGATAGATAGATAGATAGATAGATAGATAGATAGATAGATAGATAGATAGATAGATAGATAGATAGATAGATAGATAGATAGATAGATAGATAGATAGATGGATGGATGGATGGATGGATGGATGGATGGATGGATGGATAGATAGATAGATAGATAGATAGATAGATAGATAGATAGATAGATAGATAGATAGATAGATAGATGACTTGATTAGGAATTAGGTATTTGTTTCGGGAAAAGTTTTACTTAGTGACAAATGACGTGATAGATCTTTAAAAAGTAAGAAGCGCTCTAAGAGACGCTAGAATCAAGACGCTCTGTCATTTACACTAGGAATAAGAAGAAGTATATAGACGGCTAGTACTAGAGGACAGAGGACATCCAACGGTTCCCTTATTGAGTATTTAAAAGTGTTTATTATTGTGCAACACCGAGTCGACTCTATTTATCGATTGCTGGCCTTTAGTCGGTGTTCATGTTCAGCATTGAGTTCGGTGTTACCTCATTTGAATTTGTTCCTAGTTCAATTACTCGTCACCGCGGAAGCGCTTAACAATAGATGGAAAGATACCTGTACCATTTGTCTTGAATGAGCTATGACATAGCTTTTTAATTCCAATTGCATTGAAACATGTTTTCAAATCAACGTCTAGTTTGATTTTTGAAAGTCTAATAACCATTAACTTTGACAGGCCTCTGTCTAGACTGAACTCAACTCTACAATGAAAGAGTTTAAGAAAAAGGAAGCTCTATAAACTCTTTAAGTTTCGAACTCCCCAGGACCCAGTCTTCCTACTCCTACTATATAAGCGAGAACGGGCATGCTATGAGATCACCCCAAAGTCAAACAAGTTGAATGTAAAATGTTTTTGTAACATGTTTGACGTGTTTCGGATGTTCCTTCAGAGTTGAAGATAGTTTACTTCCTAGTCCAAACCTCCCGCAGGACGTCGGGGGATGGGAGCGGGCAGGATTTGAACCGTCGACCATCGATAAATTCGAACGACACTCCAGCGCGCAAACCGCAAGACCAGGCAGAATGGGGGGGGGGGGTAGGCTACTCACGTGTGAGAACTGCTCAACTAATTACATGAGTTCTTCAATGGGGAATTGCACGTGACGAGACCAGATCCTATGCTATACTAATGATAAGATACTTTAATTGCAAAGTGATCAATACTTAATCAACCAGGTTTTAGTAGTGGAATAAAACATGTCTAAAAAAGAGTGGAGAGAGAGAATAAGGGAAGGGGGTGAAAGGGTCGGGGGGGGGGACGTACTGATATGCACATAACATCTATCTAATGAGGATGACGCTATTGATTCTGTAAGTTATAGGTTAAAAAAATACGTATTGTTTTAGAATATAGTCTAGGTAATGAGAGTAATTTGTTCTGATTTCAGCCCCCACACAAACAACACTAATACATAGTTAGGGTCGTGTGGAGGATGTCAATAAAATTACTGCATTTTAATGAATACAAATAATTGCTTGATTACGAGTCATTTGCCTAATAGCAATAAATGCTTATCCAAGCTTTCTTGTTACCTATACACACGACTCATCTCTATTGTATGCATTCACAAGAATAATTAATGTTAGACCCCCTCCCCCTTTATTTATGTATACCCTTTTTTTTTTATATTTTAAAATCTCGGCTATAGTTTTGTCAAGAAAACAAATAGAGAACAGATGACTCTGATTTATTTGTTGTTTCAGAATATGCTTGATTAACCCTTAAAATGCTGACCTTTTTAACAAATAAGTGCATACAAAATGAAATTACAATTGTGTTGTTTAGAGGCTAAACTACCACACGCGTTTTAAGGGTTAAAAAAAAACATTTTAAAAAATACTTTAAAAAAAAAGACAATGCCTATTTTATGCAACTTATTGAGCTATTGTTTTTCTCTTAAAAATTAATGATGGTTAGATTTAATTACATGGTTTTAACCCGGCCCCTTCTCTCCTTCTCCCCGAATCCTGGTTAAGCGAATGTATAGATCTAGTACACCTTTTAATAGTCCATTGATAAGCATTTAGAATTAGACTTAGAAGACAATGCACACAATTTTCCTAAACATTAATTTATTAAACTCTTAAATCAATAAAACCTTACATTCGGAAATTCCCCAACGCGATAGTCTTTTTCAAGAACGCGATAGTCCTTTCAAAACCGATGTAGGATCTAGACCTAGATTTAGTCACTAGCCAAATTTACATTTATTTATTTTTACTTTGAAAAATGATAACGGTCTAACTAGAGTTTTCTCAATGTCGCCAAATATCTAGTCATTCTTTTCTCAGCGATATACATCAGCATTTAAATTTCTAGGGCAATTGTTAGAGCCATTTTTGAGATCAGCTGTCCGGCCAACCTCCACGAATGAGTGACTTGAATAGATGCATTGTAAAAAAAAAAAAGAATGGTACTCTTTATAGACCTATGCAGGATGGTTCATTAATTTGTTGGTACTTACTTTGCCAAAATCAGACTAAACTTCGACTCACGGTGGGTGCCTCCGCTGCGGGGAAGAAGAGGAAACAGTGTCTCATCGTTTGTTGTTGTTTTATTGTCCCCAACTTTCTGCATTCCGATTTGATAGGTCAGTGAAACCAATTTCTCTTGAGTCGTATGGAAACATGAATGCGTCACACACTAAACTGTAGTAAACTGTAGTAAACTGATTAAATGATTGTTTAATTTTGTAAAGATTTAATGTCGTCTTCGATAATGGGAAGCGTGGTTGAGAGGCCAAGTGAGCTTGAACTTGGCTACCTAGAAGGGGACTCGAGGTTCGACACCCGACTCGGGCAGAGTTGTGTTTACTGAGATCCTAAAGGCAGCACGGAAAACCAACTCCAAGATATCCCCTTCTCCCCCCCCCCCCCCCACTGGTCCACATATGAGATTGGACCAAAAGCGTTCTGCTATAAGCTTGAAAGTAGCGCTATATAAAAGCTATAATAAAAAATGGTGCAACTTGATCCGAGACTGAAAAGTGGGAGAAATATTGTGTAAAAGATTTTGACCGGACAGAGAGATTTAAAGCGGAGAGTGGTTCTAACTTTTCCCTATATGAAAATATGAATACATAACAAAATCCATAAGTCTAAGGCCAATACAGAAAGTAAGTGTTCTTGTATAAAAATATGTAAAAATAAAATATAGGCCAGTAGATATATTGGCCTGCAACTGTATAAAAAAAAATGTCAAGGTCTCTCCAAACGGAGATGTTCTATAAATAGCAAAGTGGGTAAATGACAATTATAACAAGGCTGTATGTAGTGCGATCTAGCGTAGCGAGCCTGTTAAAAAAATGTTTTCCTTTGTAGGAGGGGGCGGAGCTATCCCCACGTGTTACTCAAGTTTAGATAACTCTTGACACACACGAAACCGGAATTAAAAGATCGGAATCCTTCAAAGCGATGCGAGAATTATTGCCCCTGCCGGAAATTAATCAGAGGTTATCCAAAATGTAGTAAAAGTGGGAGCTCGTGCTATGTCGCGTGCGCTTTCTGGTCGTCAGCGTCGATTTCTTTTTTATCTCCCTTTTTCTCACGTCTGCAACTTATTCATTCTTTTTTTCTTTTCTGGGTTCAAAGTTTCGAACTGTATGTCTTACAAGTTTTGTTCTTACATTATTAATTTAAAAACATAAAAACAATTTGATTTAATTTTTTTTCTGTATAAATTTTAAAAATACTTTATTACAAAATATTTGACACTTGACTTGATATATGAAAGACCAAACTCGTAGGAAATCTTTTTCCAGTACATAAAGGTCATGTGAACACCAAAGTTAAATGAGGGTATATTATTATTAACTCTTAATAAATCTTTGAGCTTTGATCTTATATATTTTCATTTTCTTTATAATCTCCAAATGTATGCATTCGAGATATAAGATTTATTTTTTTTTTATATTACTGTTTTATTTTCTGTTGTTTTTTTTTAGGTTACATACAAGGAAGTATATCTACTTTTATTTAATGTTTACAACTCTATAATATGCGGGTGGAAATCATTTGGGGAAAATGAACCACACCGTTATGATCGTGAAAAATAGACTTACATTGTCTAGGTATGCGGTAAGTAGCAACAAGTTCAATGTTCAAACATGTTTCTTGAAGCACTTCTTCAGGCCCTAAAGCTACGGGGGCAGTGAATGTAAATTTTTGTCTTGGTGAATTCGAAAAATAAATTTTAGTGTGAAACTCTGGTATAATGTAAAATCGTTTCGTCTAAGTTTTTAAATACTTATACACAAATCATGTTCAATTGATGTTAAGTCTGTTTCAAATTTTAATCTTACATTTTAATATATAATTATTGATATTGTTACGACGTGGGATTGAACGAAAGTAAATAACTCACCGTGCACTCAGGATCGCTGGTATCTCTGCGATTGCAGAAGCACAATCCAACTAGGATCAATTAATATCCCTGATAAAAAGAAATAATGTCACAATCTCCAAATCGAATTTACAAATCCCTATTCACTAACACAAAGGAAAAAAACAATCCTCAATCAAGAAATCCAAACTCCTAACTCCCCTGTTAACAAACACAAGCACAACTCAAAAAAAGTTTTTCACGTGGGAAAACAAAAGGTCAGTCGGGGGGGGGGGGGCGGAGGGGGAACAAGTTTACAACAATATAATATCATAAACAACAAAATGAAAAAAAAATCGAATCTCAGCACCTTTGTCTCAAAATCAAAAAATCTTTAGTTAATTAGCTCAATTATCAATTAAAAAAAAAACCAATGTAATGATAATTTTTATAGGAAAAATTTTGGCGGAAAAATGGTGTGAGTGTGGGGTTAATACCCTGTGTGAACCGCACCCAGTGATACTCACCCTAGTGACGCCACTGTTGTAACCTGAGATCATGTAGTTTGCCAAAACGCTTGTATCTACAAAACGTATAACTTGATTTCAACTAATTAGTCTCTCAGGCTGTAACATTTTCTTATCTTACAAGCCAGAAATTCAAACTTCAAAGAGTTTCATTGAACATTCTTTTGAGTTAATGAAAAGATGTGATTTAATGAGGACTCAATAATTAGCGAAGGAGCTGTTTAAAAAAATACCATATACATGACCTGAGGTAGGTTAGATCAAAACCGAAGTTTCCAAGCTGATTACAAGATTATTATGCCGTAGGATATCATTTGATACTTCCACTTTCTGGAATCAGCTGTAGAGATTGAATGTGTAATTTAAAACAAGGCAATAACAGCTTTCTAAAACAAAATCTGGTTAAAATGTTAAAATGACGCAAGGACGTGATCCGAAAAATTTGGAGTGTGATTTTTTTTTTTTTTTTTTGATATTTATGCAATTTTATTTTATTATTTTGAAATTCTATTGTTATTTAAACCATGCATAGATATTGGAGATAATACGTGGAAGCAAGTCCATAAATAGTAAGCCTAAGCCTTTTGGTATATCTAGCATGCAGAATATGGAAATGTTAATAAGCTAAGTATAAAAAATGTTCTAGTCTTAATTGGAATTCGAACTTAAAGCACTGGTCAAGTAGTCCGTTAAACACCTCATGATCCCTAGGGAGGTAAGACCAATAGCAGTTATGACAGACATCTCAAAGTTTAAAGTATTCCTTTAACATGAATTAGCAAGCATACACAAAAGATTTACCTAAATTCACCTGTACCTTTACCAATCCCTTAGTCTGTTGAACTTTTGGGGCACCACACAAGATCTGTTGACCGTCTTTCTCTATTCTTCAGTCTTTTGCCTTGGATAAAAATATCTTTCAATGAAAGGCCCGTCATTTTTGCGTGTATGTGTCTTCCCATCGCTTTCTCTGTCTGCCTCTTCTACTTTTTCCTGGTACTGTTCCCTGAATGGAAAGTCTTTTAGAGCCTTGAGGACCTTGTAATAAGGTCATAAATTTTTTATTTGCGTTTTTTTTTTACAGTAGTTAGCAGACTTAATTACGTCTGGCAAAAATTGGTACAGGATCAATGGGTCTTGTCAACCCTTGAATACTGGAACAATTCCATCCAGTACAAAGCCCAACAATGACATCACTACTTCACCCTCTCCTCCTCTCAATGTTTTCACCTTTCTCTCATTTTAATCTCCTCTGAATAATTGATAGACACCATTTCAATTTCATTCCCTCGTCTGATATCATTTTTTTGTCAATCTACAATAAAAAATATTTCCACAAAAAAAAAAATAATGAGTATCATTGTAATGTTAGTGGATGGATTCAAAACATTGGAGCGCATGAGGAGCTCAACTTCCGGCTCTAAAGAGAGCACTACATTATTTAGCACCGAGCCACCGCAAGGAGATAGCAGCAATGCAGAGGAAGTTTTGGGCGCTAAAGAAAACTGAATGGAATGAAAATGTGCCGCCGTTAGTTGACTTCTAATTTCCAAGTGTAAACATTTTGCCACAGCTTTGAGAATTGAGAAAATGTGGGTGTTAAAGATTTTCATACACGAGTGTAACTCCATAGGTAAGCAAGCATTATGGTGTCTCCGGTGAAAACACGGAAGTATTGATGAGCGAAGTATTTGAAGAATTCCTGTGATAATTGTCTGCAATGTACAAAGAACAAATGACTGAGATTAACTTTGGTGAGAAAATGTCCCCAATTTACTGCAACGAGCAGAGTATTCAAGATTCGATACAGATGTTGTAAAAAAGTACAAAGACAGATTTAAACCAATGAGATGTTTCATTTTAATTTTGAATATTATATCCTTTATAACTTAATGTCACTATACATGAAGACAAAGAATGCCTCAAAATGTATGCTCTCTTTCCATTCATTCTGAAGAATGGTCAAAAGAATGATATGAATATGTGAGAAAGGAATTGTCTGTCAAGACTTAGATCTACGCTGTTTCTGTTTTATGTTAAAACTTTTTGATTTTAAATGATTTGGTGGAAAGAAAACAAAAATACTGAGCCAAATGAACAGTTCTACTAATACTCACTTTTGTAAACTACATCTTTATTTCAGAAGAAATATCTATTTCAAAAAACTACATCTCCATGTCCTAAGTTAATGTAAACAATAATCAATAGGTTTTGTAGGACAGTAGCAGAACTGAAGCTAATCCTCCCTTTCCTCCCACCCCCCACCCAAATAAAAAAAAATTTTCAACATACATGGACAGAAAAAAAAAGCATTCCTCTTTATTAGCTTGAGATAATGAACCAACTACTAAGTCATGCAGCAGTGGCGTAGCTGGGGATATTGGGTCCCGGGAGCTTGGCATCTTTTGGGATCCCTGTATTTTGACATTCAACATCATGACATGAGATAATGGCGATAATATTTAATGTAAAACCTATTTCGGGTCATTTGGGGGCCTCCCTCAAGAGAGGGGCTTTCAAATTTGGAACCCCTCCCCCCCCCTAACTCCGCCACTGTCAAGCAGATTGGTGGAGGCTGACTTAAATCACAATAAACCGCTTTAATTTGTTTTTCACTCCGACGTGATCATTTATATTAATATGTTATCAACATTGTTCATCTATATCTCTTACTGAAACAACAGCAAAGTGATGCATTTCAACTGGTCTTCAATATAAACAAAAGATCAAGTTCGTAAAATATCAATAACATTTGCAAGTTGCAATCAAACCGAAAACATGTGATGTTGGTTTACATTAGTTTACAACAACAAGTCTGTTTCTGTTATTGCATTCTCTCTTTCAGTGTTTGCTTCCTTGAAAAGTGTAAACATGCTTAACAAATTACACTTAAAACAAAATATTAAATAATTATGTTTTCTTAATATTTTGTTTTGATTCGAAAATTCTAATTACACCTTTTAATTAACTTAATTATCTTGTTTACATTGGCCAATGTCTTCTCTAGGTTTATTGGTTTCAACAGTAAAAGTGTATTGTCTGTAATTATGACAATCAAAGAAATAATCATTATTGTATTAAATGTAAAAAAAGAAAGACCATTAGATTGTACTTTGAAAACAAATTACAAACAAATACTTAAACAACAACAACTTATAATAAGTATAGCCTATTAATTAGTTTGGATAAGCCATGTAATAAAATTTTTAATAAGCCTCAGATGATAGGGGACTAATTCAGCCTATATCACCACTTCAGTCAAGGACTATTTTATTTCTTTCTCTTGTTTGAGATACAAACCAAAATGATTTATTGATTCTTGTGTTGACAGGTAAAAGAAATAATTGTGCACAATTTCAAGAAATAAAGTGTACAAACCTTTGGCCAGCCAGACAGACACACAGACAGACAGAGTGAGCTGATTTAAGCTTTGTAAAAACAAAAAATAAGTATAGTTCAAGGTACGGTTTTTATACCTATGTAGAGTCGCTTAGGTATCCATGTACTATGATGTACTAATGGTATGGTCCTAGAAGTAGAACATGACTGCGTTTCTTAGTGCTGACAACGACATTTCCTTAGGTGCAACCGAGTTCACTAGCAAATAAAAACCCAGCTAAAAAATGCCAAGGTCAGGTTATTAAATTGTGCCGCCTTAATAACAGCTCAAAATTAAGAACCAGAGACCTGGGATAAGCCCATGTGAAAGACACAAAAAAAAATCATGGACTGTCAATCTCCTGCAATTACTGACTTCTTTGCACTTGTCATTAAACGAGAAACTCACACACAGACACACGGACACACATATTAATACACCCACTTAAACACTCCTGCCTAAGACTATCAACTCTATCAAAATTAGGATGTCATTGGGTCTCTGTGGAAAGGGAAGAACGTTCGCATTCATTTTCTACGGAAACGCTTCAAAGAGCAGCTTAGGTGCCAACTTTCCTTGGCTGACAGAAGAGAGCACCTTGGTTGCATGCGGCCTCAGAACAAGACAGCTGGAGGTCACTCACGAAGGCCGCGGGATACACATTTGAGACCAAAAGAAAATCCGCTGCCGAGCACAGACGTAGACGGCGAAAAGAAAATCTAAATCGACCACCTGCGGACAATGGTAATGCTTGCCTTGGCAAAATATGTAGGTCACAGCTGGGGCTGCGTATCCACGGGAAATATTGCATTCCTCACTAGTCTTCGGACTCGAAGACAAGCCTTATTATGCCAACTTCAATCGTTCCAAAAATATATAAGAATTTCCCCATTAGCACAAACAAAGAAAATAGAACCACTAGTGACTCTAGTGACTCTTAAGATCAATCTATTAATTGATAAGAAAAGAAAATGTTATATATTGCTAATGTCCATTAAGAATGCAATATAAATAAATAAATAGAATGTAGTTACTAATAACAAGTAATAAGTACAAACCTAACTTTCTTTTTACAGTCATAACAATTTTCGAATACCAAAATCATACAAACGATTAGCGTCAAAAGACGCGTCCATTGTTGTCATGGTTTAATCATCTTTTTTTTTTTGAAGTAACGTCTGTATTTTATAAGAAGAATCAAGACGTCACAACATGTGGACAGTTTATACCAATAGCTTGTGCCACCTCACAGTTAGTCGGAATACTGGTTAATTGGACCAGTCGTTTATTCGGACCGAATTCCAAAATACACAATCTATTAAACGCTCCAATCCGGTTAATCAGGTACTCCCTCTAGAATCAGTGGTGATCCAATTTTTCAAATGGCTCTATATCACAAATGTTAATAAAACATAAATTTAAAATGATGAATGATTTATCCTTTCCAAATCCTGTTTCAAACTAACACATTTCATGAGGTCTATTAATAATAAGTGAGATTAAATATGTGTATCCTGTCATCTAAATATTGACGACTATTGACATTACTACTATCAGACAACATAAAAGAATGGACGGGCCTGCCATTGAAAGAAGTTCTATCTAAGGCAAAAGACAGAGAAGAATGGAGAAAGATGGTCGACAAATCTTGCATGGTGCCCCAACGGTCCAACAGAGAAAGGGACATGTAGTTAAAAGGTACAGGTAAAAGTTTCAAACCTTCTAGGAATAAGATTACAACTAGTCCATGTTTTGGCCCAAATGTCTTGCCGCATGTCAAGATAGGATGGATGCCTGGTCGAATGGTATGCGCTCTGGACAGTTGTCTCGGTGGTCCCGGGTTCCAACCCTGTCCGCTGCCCCCCCCCCCCCCCCGCCGACCTGAGGAAGGATCGGGCTAGGATGAAATTCTCTTGAATTCTGAAGGAGACTCCCAAACATGAAAAGCAAACACCACAATTAAGAAATGGAATCGAGTGGGATTCACACAAGTAGTTTAACACAAACATTTCGCAAGCTCGTCGAAAAGGAGCGGTTCGTGAATCAGAAGCGAATGAAGAGCTTTTTCATGTTTTTTGCTCTTTCTACAAATTTGTCAACATAATAAATTGTCCAAGTCAATCGTTCTGTCACATTCACAGTAGTTACAGCTCTGACAAACTGACATCAGGCTAATTACGTACTTTGGACTTGGGAGAGCTGTTGTAAAGAACCAATAGGCTCTCGGTCTCGCGACACGTGATTTCCGCCAACGTTAGGAAGCCTGCCGGAAATGAAACTGATACGATGGAAAGAGACGTCATCAAATATTGACGATTAAAGCAAAGAAAAAAAAAGATAGCTTGAAAAAGATTTGAACTTGCTCGTTATCCTTTTTCTATTTGGGCAGGAGTGGCATAGAGATAGCTGTCTAGCGTATGTGATACCGAACAGGAGTGGCATAGAGATAGTTGTCTAACGTATGTGATACCGAACAGGAGTGGCATAGAGATAGTTGTCTAACGTATGTGATACCGAGCAGGAGTGGCATAGAGATAGTTGTCTAACTTATGTGATACCTAACAGGAGAGGCATAGAGATAGTTGTCTAACGTATGTGATACCGAACAAAAATTTATCTACCAAACTAAACATATTGAGGGAGGGGGTGCAACCTTAATTCTATTCCAAATTAATTTGTTTCAAGAGCTTTAATTGTTTCATTTATCTATTTGACATTATTTTGATTACATCAACACAGCTCTTCCACTTCTTACACCAATTCGGGATTTTCATAAATGGAGTTTCCGGTGTATCCGGTGTACAAAAAATACGGAAGTATTTATAAGCTTTTCTTTAAAGCATATAATAATTTTTGTGCACTTAACTCGTTGAAGCCGTGGCCGCCTTGTTATACCAACACGAAATCATGAGGGCTGCTAGGACCTTCCTTCAGGGAACCGTACCAGGAAAGAGAAGAAGAGGTAGAAAAAGCAATGGGATGACAACATAAAAAGAATGGAATGAAACTCTATCCAAGGTAAAAGACAAAGAGGAATGGAGCAGGATGGTCAACAGATCTTGCGTGGTGCTCCAACGGTTTTACAGACTAAGGGATAGGTGATGGTGATAATACCAAATGCTAAAGAAATACGATTTTAAGATTAAGCTAACTGTTGTTTTTTTCTCCATCCGTTAAACTGAAACACCTTAAAACAAAACAGATGTGATACTTTGAAACACCTTAAAACAAAACAGATGTGATACTTTGAAACACCCTAAAACAAAACAGATGTGATACGTTGAAATCAAGTCAATCATTTTTTTTTACATCAAATTAAATATTTCTTGTGTTCTTAGCGACGTCTTTTGCTTTATGGTATTTAACCTAAGGTTCTTACACAGGTATTAAGTTGATTTAAGGGTTGTGGTGGGGGGGAGGGTCAATGAGAGGTATGGTACTGCATAGATATTCTGTTCTTTCAAGAGTGTAGGTGCTTGCGTCTATGGTTTGCATTTTCTTCTCAGATTACAATCATTTAAAAAAAAAAGATCAATTTATTAAAATTTGATGGATTAAAAGAATTAATTAACTCATAGGGAAATGTTAATAAGTGAAACATATCCTATCCATGTTTTATAAATGTCACATGACTTGTAGATTTCTTTGGGCCATGCCTACATGAGAACGTGCTAATCGATGTAGTTAAAGATCAATCGAAATGTGGCAGTCGTTGGATAAGAAATGAAAATCTTTTGTTCTTAGCGACGTCCTTTTCTCTATGATGTATCATCAGAAGCTTCTGTCACAGTTCTGTGCAGTACAAGTTTAGCAGAACTTACACTTTTAGATTTATGGGATTCTGTAAATGAAATTGTGGATATTCATCTCTCAAAATTTGTAAACATTTTAGATGTATTTATTTATTTTTTCCTGACTCTGTTATGGTTGGCTGGTCTATGGAACTATTGTCACGACGGTCTAGGCTCGAACCCCGCCTGTCTCAATCTCCAGCCGTCCGGCAGGAGTTATAAGCTCAAAGTAAAACCTTCCTATTTGAAATTATATCCAAAACTAAGAAATCAAATCATTAAATTCTTCATGCTTTTTTTTTAAATCACCAAGCCACAAGCTATGTAATGGTTTCAGTTTTAAAGTTATTTGTAATTTTTTTTTATAGTTGGCTAATTCATTGGAATCATAGTGACCTACCTTTATTGAGCCACATTTTGCCTGTTCTCAAATTTTTGCAAAAATCTTATGCCTTTTCCACTTAATGAGGCTGTGACCGAAGTAGGACAAGGTTTGTGGGACAGAATGAATTGTGTAAAATGTAAAATGTTTGTACAAGTTTCGAATGTCCCTCAAGAGTTGAAGATAGTCTCCATCCTATTCCAAACCTCCCGCAGTAAATACATGATCTTTTCAATAATTTTTTTAAATTATCGAAATGTGACAGACCGACAGACTGACGACACAAACAATAATAAAGGCTTTTCATCTTACGGGGGTCGCTGGAAACTTTTTTGGACTAACATACCCCACAGTGCACACGGTAGGCACGCCTGTGTATGAGCCACTGCGTCATTAATGTAAATTTGGACCTAAAAATGAATATGTTATCTTCAACTAGATCAAGGAAAGGGGTGGGGGGGTATCTGGCATAATTTTTATTTTTCAGTGCTACCTTTACAAAATAATTTTTAAGAATTTTATGTTTCTGCTCAATATTGGATTCAAACTCATAACTTATTATAAAAACATACCTCCCTTGAAGTTTTTCATAAAACATGGTGTATTTTCATGAAAAATCTTTTGCATGTTTAACTTAAAACTAATTGTTTGATTCAGGAAAACAAATAAATTAGCCGTTGCACCAGACCTTCCAACATCTAAAATATTATATCCGATTTTCAATGTCTTATATAGTTTCTGTCATCTAAACGGGACGGACGGACAGACAGACAGACCACACAAAGCTAATAGCTGCTTATGCCCTTTCCTCTAACAGACCAACAAGTAGTGCAAGTTGACTAGAGTATTTCTCTCTCTCTCTCTCTTTATTTCTCTATTATTACTTTCTTTCTGTCTTTATCCCACTTTTTTTTCTCTCGCGGTTTCCCTTCTTAGTAAATGATGCTCTGTTGTTCTTTTTTATTGAACATTTTAAATTTTATCTTCCCGTTTTTCTTTTTTCTTCGATCTTTAAATATTTATCTCTTTTTGTATTCTATCAAGTCTCTAAACTTTTTTCGTTGTAGATTTTGTCTCCATCTCTCTCTCTCTCGTTCTCTCCCCCTCTCTTTCTCTTTCTCTCTCTCTCTCTCTCTCTGGCTCTCGCTCGCTCAATCACTCGTTTGCTAGCTCGTTTTGTCTCTTTCTCTGTTATTACGTATTGCATCTATCTGAATTTCATGCTCCATTTCTTCCATATATTTATTTATAAACCAATCTACGTAAGAGATCACCCCCTCTCCCCTTCCCTTTCCCACACTTCCAAAAAATGTAATCCAATATTGTCTTTGATATAAAACAAAATAACACAGATTTTATATCTCTGATCTGCAATTTATTCTTTTGGATCCCACAAAGCAATGAATATAAATAATTAAAGATCTCTCCAAGATGTTCATGCCTAGTGCCACCGGGCGTGAACTGATCAGATACGAAGAGCAGTTCGAATGTTCATTTTCAAGTCACAGACGCAGAAATGACTGCAAGTTGAAATGTATACCATTAGAGATCTATACGTATACAAAATCAGTCATGTGGAAACAGGTGTTTCGTAAATGGTTGAGGTTAATTGCATTTTTATTTCATTCACGTTATTAATGCTCGGTCTTACCTCCACTAGGGATTTTATCTGTCTGATAGTCTTCTAATCAACTATCCAGCATCATTTGAATTGGCCAGTGCCTGTTTGTGTGTGTGTTTGTCTGATAGTCTTCTAATCAACTATCCAGCATCATTTGAATTGGCCAGTGCCTGTTTGTGTGTGTGTTTGTCTGATAGTCTTCTAATCAACTATCCAGCATCATCTGAACTGGCCAGTTCGTGTGCCTGTTTGTGTGTGTGTTTGTTTGTGGGAAGAATTTGTCTCGCGTTCCCAAATCTCTGTATAAAGAAAAAAATCAATGTCAAAGATCAAGATATCTGGTATTATGAGTTATTTATTATGTATTATTTGTTATGTATTATGTATTATATATTATTTCTTATGTATTTTGTATTATTTGTTATGTATTATATGCTATAATAATGTATTGTTTGTTATGTATTATTTATTATGTATTGTTTGTTATGTATTATTTATTATGTATTATTTGTTATGTATTATACATCCTGTATTCTTTGTTAAGTATTTTGTAATATTTGTTATGTATGATGTATTAAATATTTTTTGTTATGTATTATAAATTATATATTATTTGTAATTTGGGCCTAGTATGTATTATTGGTTATATATTATGTATCATGCATTATGAATTATCTGTAATGTATGATGTATGATCTCAACTGCAGTGTATGATGATGCTTCAGTTTCTCTATGCGCACTTTAAGAGTGCATTAAGAGCCGAGAGTCTCAACCATTTTTAATCCCAAGTTCAGAGCTAATGTTCATTTATTTCTTAGACCTCAAGCCTCCTTGATGGAAGGCCGACACCATAGCCACTTAGCTCCACTGGTGCTTATCTCTTAGCTTGTAATGTCTTTATATAAAACACAATTAATCAATTAAAGCTAATTGATAAAATACTTGATCCATTTTTTGATTGATTCGTGTTTTTTAGGGACAATGAATAATTGTGCAAGGTTTCAACTTGATCCCAGAATGGGAAGAAAAAACAAGTACAAACTTTGTATCTGACAGATAGATCAGATAGATAGATGTGACAGATAGGTTGAGTATAAGATTTTACAAATAATACATGAATGAATTTAGCTTTGAAATTCTAAGGGCGTTGCATGTCTGAATGGGTTCCATGACCTGCCCCTCCCTTAAAACCTCCAAATGTATATGTCAACCTGAACTAAACCGCATACAGAAATATATTCAATATTAAAATCATCCAAGGAGTAGATATTTTGTGCAGTTTGATATCTTTTATATTTTGAGCAATGTTAATATCTTTACTTTTTATGCACTGTGGAAATAGGTTTTATATTTTGTTTGCTGTTATCTTTGGGTATTTAGTACATTAGTGATGTCTCTAAACGGTTGATATTTTTTTCCGTAAGGAAATTATTTTAAAAAAAATTGCTTATACAATAACAATAAAAAAAAATTAAAATATGCTTCACACAATAAAACGTGTTTCTTCAGTTTCTCAATGGATACTAGCAAATAAAACAAAAATATGTCTCCGCAATTATAGCAAAATATATAAAGTTGCTATGTTCTTTTTTTCCAGCGTTTTTAAACATCTATCTTGAAGCATATCGTTTTAAAAATCTTGAATTTGTCTATTTCCACGACCGTTTATTTGCGAGTGTAAAAGAAAAAAAAAACTTGTATCGCCTAAAGTTGTTGATCAATGCAGGCTTAAAAACAAAACATTGTTCAATAGAGGTGTTTAAGATTGATTGATTTTTGTTCTCCTAGAAACTGAAGCAAATATGCTCAAGACGTCTTGGGGGTTTGAATCTTTTTTTTTTCTCTTTTCAAGGTGTTTGTGAGAGAAATAGAGAGGAAGAGAGAGAGAGAGAGAGAGAGAGAGAATTTTCTGGGTTCTCAGATATGTTCCATCAACGGAACAAACAAAAATTAAGTTTGTGTTTCTCGAACTGTCGACAGCTTGTTCTAAGTCTAAGGTTCGTACACACGGGGGGGGGGGTAGAAACAGAGGGAAAAAGAGAGAGAGAGAAAGAAAGAGAGAAAGAAAGAAAGAGAGAGAAGACAGAGACAAGATAAAACAGTTTGGGGTCCGGAGACGCTTATGTTGCCATGGCAATGTAAAGGAATGACCACTTAGAAGTAATTGCGTTTTATTATTGTAATCCGTGTAATTTCAATACAAGAGAGGCAGAGAGAGAGAGACAGCGAGAGTGTGAGAGAGCAGATGAGACTGAAAGGTAAAGATAATGGACAAGTAAACCAGACATTATTTTCATACTATTCTGAATTTGGATTTACCGGTAAGCCGTGAAAACTTTGTCACAAATACATGCCCCCCCCCCCCCCCCCCCATATTCATTAACCACACCAACAGAGCCACGGAGTAAGTGCTTAAATTAATAGTAGATAGTCTCATGCGTGAAATTGTATGTTGACCTATTACTAATTTTAAAGATTAAATAGAGGGAATTAATTACTACGAGTTTCGAAGATATTAACAAATGTGTAGTGTTTATGCTAAGGCAGGTAAACAAACGTGTAGTGTTTATGCTAAGGCAGGTAAACAAACGTGTAGTGTTTATGCTAAGAACAGGTAAACAAACGTGTAGTGTTTATGCTAAGAACAGGTAAACAAATGTGTAGTGTTTATGCCAAGAACAGGTAAACAAATGTGTAGTGTTTATGCCAAGAACAGGTAAACAAACGTGTAGTGTTTATGCCAAGAACAGGTAAACAAATGTGTAGTGTTTATGCTAAGGGAAGGTAAACAAACGTGTAGTGTTTATGCTAAGAACAGGTAAACAAACGTGTAGTGTTTATGCTAAGAACAGGTAAACAAATGTGTAGTGTTTATGCCAAGAACAGGTAAACAAATGTGTAGTGTTTATGCCAAGAACAGGTAAACAAACGTGTAGTGTTTATGCCAAGAACAGGTAAACAAATGTGTAGTGTTTATGCTAACAGGTTTTCCCAGCATCTTAACAGTCCTCTAGCCCAAGCGACTTGAGATACGAGTCATCGGTAACAGGAATGTAACAAATTTAGTTAAAAAATAAAAAGTAAAGTTAAGTTGCGATCTTTGGGGCAGATAAAGTTAAGGTCATCTGAATCTATGGCGAACTTTGAACTAGCAGGGTGTCATGTGACCATTAGAGTTGGGTGGACTCAGGGGCGCCATAAGAATCTTGGAATTCAAAACTCCAGTCTTCACCGAAAGCCAAGCGTTTAACCACTCAGCCACCGCGGCCTCGTAACAAGTTTGCATCTGATTCAATTCTTCCCAGAAAGAACAGTCTAAATAAATTATAGATTTTATGTTTATAGCATGCTCAGAGCGCTATGGTCCGATCTCATTTGTGGACCAGTGGGGGAGGGGGTATCTGGGAGAAGGTCTTCCGTGCTGCCTTTTGGCGCTCAGTAAACACGACTCTGCTCGAGTCGGGTGTCGAACCTCGAGCCTCCTTCATAGGTAGATCGGGACAAGCCAAGTTCGTACTTAGCCTCCCGACCACGCATCCCAGTCTATTCAGGCAGGCCAATGGCAAGGAGCTTTCCTAGACCTAGAGTTCAGATATTCTTCGATTTTACTCTTTAGAAAGCGTTAGGGAGAATTAAACAAGAGCGCAAACAAAAATTTAATAGCGTGGTGTAAAACAAACTTTAGGTGTAGGTCTAGAATTTATCTTCATTACTGTAAGGCGCGGTGGCTGAGCGGTAAAGCGCTTGGCTTCTGAACTGGGGGTCCCGGGTTCGAATCCTGGTGAAGACTGGGATTTTTAATTTCGGGATCTTTGGGCGCCTCTGAGTTTACCCAGCTCAAATAGGTACCTGACATTTGTTGGGGAAAAGTAAAGGCGGTTGGTCGTTGTGCTGACCACATGACACCCTCGTTAATCGTAGGCCACAGAATCAGATGACCTTTACATCATCTATCTGCCCTATAGAACACTAGGTCTGAAAGGGGAACTTTACTTTTTTATTAATGTGAATATTTTACCTTGCCAGTAATCTGCAGTATTTTTAAGTCTCAACATCACTGCTTGGTTTGGTAATCTTAACATTAAGAATAAAAATAAACTACATGCTGCTAGTGAGGTCATTGGCAACAAACAAAGCACGTTTGGACAAATATTCTAAAAAAAGACATTTTAAAAAGGTTTTAAAGATTAATAAAAAAAACACACCTTTTAGCTCACTATTTAAATATTGTGCCATCACGGAGAAAGTACAAGACACCGTTCTCACTAAAGAAAAAAACAACAACACAAGAACTTCTTTATTTTCCTATCAGTGAAGTCATAACATCGGATGTAAATCTCACGTTTACTGTGTGATTCAAATAAGGTGTGAACGTATATTTCGTTTTCTAACGTTATAATAGTTTAATTGTAAGACTAATCACCCCGAGGAAAAACAACTTTATTTTAATCGATAAAATAAGATAAAAACAATAAAGATATTGCTATTAATATTATCAACTTTGACATATCATCAAGGGATATTACAGACGTTACTTCAAACAAAAAACAAGATGACACGTCCTACGCATTCATGTGACAATGTAGTCATGGATGTTAATCAATGACTTAAAGTCTGATTCAGGCAACCCATTCCAAGTCTAATGGCACTAGGGAAGAAGGAACACTTGTACGAATTTGATTTAGCGAATAGAATAAGAAATGTGCTTCAATCTTTGTATCTCTTTAGATATGGATCTATAAGATAAGATTTTATCAACTTAAACGAATTGATTCCGTTTCATTTTGTGAAAGTTTAAGTTTTACAATTACACGAATCTTTAAAAATGCTGATGGATTTAATTTCTAGTTCCGTCTTTCATTGTTAAGAATGACAACATTTCTTAGTCTGATGGTGGCTCTAAATTCTAGGTATGACGTTATGTAACCATAGTATAGGTGATACTGTTACTACTGGTTAGGTGATGGGAAGCTGTTAATGCTCTGCCAGAGCATGGGAGGTTTGAAGTTAGACTACAGCGAGTAAGGTTTCCGGCGCTCAGTAATCGCCTAGGCCAGGCTAGGCCTGGGGGATTATTTTGAAAAAAAAAATGAAAGGCACTCCCAACATACGATCAGACAAAGGAAGTCCAACAAATCGACCCAACTCGCCATCAGCTAGATCGATAAACAGTGCCTCCCAATTCCGAAAGTGTAAGTCTCAGAGCGTGATCTCGGCGGGAATAGTCCCGAGCTCCCAGCACTGCCCTGCCACCGGTGCGCGCGAAAGACGAACTCGGCAACAGCTTTCAGTGCCCGTCCAGCCTGAATATCGCAGGCATGCCTTACCGTGCGATGAACTGAGTGGCCAAATGAAATACGGAAACACCACTGGGGACTTCATCACCAGACCGAGCGTGGCCGCGAAGAATAAACCGCCCACGAGTGTGAAATGCGAAGACTGCCTGGGCCATGATGGTCAGCCGCAGGGCTGCTCTGGGACAGTCGTTGACCACGAGATGCATCGCATCAGCAACGAGAAAGATTTGGATACATTTCCTCCAACGTCCAGCTTCCCAGCGATAGTCCAAGATGACGAACACAGACAAGCTGTCAATTCTCAAATCGAGCAACATTATCCCTGTGCGGCGATGTCAGGGTCCAGCACTGACTTCGATACATCGTGGTCTTCTTGGACTAGTGATTACAGTGATAAAAAGCACAAGCATCTATCAAAGAGCAATACTTCGCTATCTGCTAACAAAGTCAGCAAGGTATACCATATGTTAACGGTAAAGCGGCAGTTGACATCGCCGATGATACAATCAAAACCCACGAAAGAACCATTAGCAAGCCGAGGCAGCCCAACTAGAAGAATCTCTTCCCCGAGGAAAAAACAAAACAGCTGTGACAACGTATCAACACCAAGGCCAATGAAAAGCTCAGATAATCCTGTCTCGCGAAAAACCCATTCAGTAAGTCCTCAAAAACCCATTTCCCGCAAGCCGACCGTTGCTGAAAAACTAAATGGCTCCATTAAAGTGCAGTCACCTTTTAGAAATATCAGCTCGATTGGACAACATCGCAAAACTCTCGATTGTTTGAGCTCTTCTGTGGAGAAAAACACTTTAAAACTAAATAATTCTGCCAAACCTAATGAAAGCCAAGAAATGTCTCGAAGGGGCTCCCCTGATAAAACTAAAATGAATACTACGGCTAAATCGTTGTCTAGCGGATCAAAACAACTAGCAAAGCATTCCGTAAAATATGTCTCTCCTAATCGTAAAGGGACTTTGAGTCCATCTCTCACAGAGCAAGCAAAAAGCAAAACTGTACAAGAGAGAAGTAAATCTTTTTTACCAAAAGATATTCATCAAGGTGCTCACCCAAATTTGAAAAGTAAAAACAGTGCAAGCCGAGGCAATAGCTTGAATAGATTTAAGCAAATGAAGACAAACCGAAGCGACAGATCGACTGATTCGGGTTACCAAGAGTCAGTGAGCAGGGCAACCTTAGACTGGCTATCAGGAACGAAAGGCGCTATACACCACTCAGTTGTGGCACACTATGCCAGCCCCCGAACTAATTATCATTTCGGCCAAATGGTCAGCCACACCGAGACATTGGTATATAGTGGTGGTGGTGAGGACCATAGCGAAAGATTTATATATACGCCTAATTCTGGGGATGGTGCTCTGCAGACGTCTGCAGACAGTAATGCGAGTGACACGTTTTTTCCTCTCTCTTTAGACACTCTTACAGAAGATGTGATCCATCAGTCCCCAAGTACCACGGACTTAAACGAAAGAGAACCGGAAACAAGCTTCACACTTGGGCATATCACTGAAGAAGAAGTCTCCAAACTGACAAATCCTGATACTACAATGAGCTCTATGATTGTGGATGACCATAAGGTCAGTGAAGAGGACACCATCTTTGGTCAGACTGAGCAGGACATAGAGGTAGAAGAACGGGTTGGTTTCTCTTCGGAAACTTACAATTTGAGCGATACCAAGAGTGTTATCTCTGACATGATTGAAAACAGTGATACGACGGATGTCACAGCAGACTGGGACGCCACTGCGACGTCAGTCTCAGAGAGCAACAAAAAGACACCGACGGCCCTGAGGTTCGAGCTGCCCGTTGAGAAAGTGTCTTTAAACAAAGACGATCGGAGCCCAATAAAGAAGAGCCGCTCCCTAAGTCCCGCGAGGTGCTTGCATCTGCCACCCCAAAGTAAGAAAGCCAGGAAATCGGAATCTAAGGCAGAGTCAGGGGCAAGTCAGAATTCGTTGAAAAAAGCGAATGGTGGTTCTTTGAATAAGCCAAGTCAGCTGAATCAAATAAGTCAAACCGACTTGACCTTATTACCAATCAGGGGATTCAACTCCAATACAAGAAGAACTGTAGAAATCAACTATGGCCTTGTCACTATGACTGAGTCAAGGTCGGCTAGGTCAAGCTTGAAACAAATAACCCTCTCAAGCTCAACTCTGAACCCAACCAAAAGGTCTCAGTCCGAGCCGCCGCCTATGGCCGACCGATGCACACCTAAAGAAGGCAAACTGCCTCGCTTCAACACCGCGGGTAGTTCAAACATTGGCCCTGTCGACGTGAATACCCCGTATCGGAGGTGTGCGCGCAAATCTAGCTCGGTGGCAGAACCTTCAGAGCAGAGCGCGAGCCATCAAAGCACCCCTAGCATAGCGAGGTCAGCGGGCCGAGTGGTCAACTCGTGTCTAAATTTCCGTATCCCCGAGCCACAAATGATGTACTTAAGCTTAGTAATAGTCATTATCATGTGTTTCACCTTGGCTCACTTGATGGTTTACAGAGTGCTAGGCTAATAGGCGCTCTTCCTGAACTCTAAACTGTGTTTTTTTTTATCCTACCTACAAAGATTCTATGTCAACACACATCAATGTTTACAAAGAATAGATGTTGTTCTATTTCAATACAAAATGTTTTTTTAAAACGAATATAAATATTGTGTTTTGAGTTTTAATTCAATATAACCTTCAACAGTTTTAATTCAATATAACTTTCAACATTTAATAACAAGCAAAATATTTGTAAAAATAGTTATTCTAAAAAGAAAGATTATATAAGGAGACAAACTGTACATTTACAGCCATATATCTCAGTACTGTAAAAATTTATTTCCCTTTATCGACATCAAATAAAATGCATTCATTACAGCTAATTAATTAACTAATTAATTGGTTTATTAATCCGAAAATGCGAAATGGGAGCAATAACGTGAACAAAATTTGTACCAGACAGACAAATCAAGCGGCTAGAATATCAACCAGAAAGCTATACTTGTGATTTCACTTGTTTGTTTGTTTGTTTAATGTTTTACATGTTTCGGATGTTCCTTCAGAGTTGAAGATAATTACTTCCTAGTCCAAACCTCCCGCAGGACGACGGGGGATGGGAGCGGGCAGGGTTTGAACCCGGGACCATCGATAAATCTGAACGACAGTCCAGCGTGCAAACCGCACGACCAGGCAGCCATCTTTTCTAGATAAGCGTAATGGAAACACAGAAACGTTTCTCCCAGATACCTCATTTTGATAACTTTTTAAAACCTAAGCTCTTATTAAAATAGATGCCGGAGAAATGGTGCGTTGTAGCGAGACCCGTCGTCCTAGAAGACCTGAACACAGACCTGTAACGTCATAGCCTGTGGGAGTGGAGACCAATTGCTCGTAGCGTCAGTATAAGATGATAAAAACAGATCACAGTTGGTAAACACACGCGCACATAGATATATCTATATAAACCTATACAGCCGAAACGAAACTAGAAAGTTATAAATAAATCTCTACAGCTATATCTTCAGTAGAAGTTTTAACTTTTAAAAAAAAAACTGTATCATTTACAAAAATGTGGCTTTTTAAAAAATAAAGCTTATATCTCCTCACTCTGTCTGGTAAACATTTTGACCAGGTTATTTCTCCCACGCCCATACACGGATCAAGTTGAAACTTAAGTTTACATAATTACTTAGTGTAGCTAACAAAACATGAATCAATTAAAAAACAACAACTAACCAACTAGTCACTTGATTACAAGCAATAAATTATTTTGTTAGCTACCAACAAGGGACACTAATCCTACAGTATTTAGGGATATGTCTAAATATATGTGGGTTTTTTCCCCCTATAAACAACAGTTATTTCCTCCACAGCCAGTGTCTGATCAAGCTGAAAATTTAAAACAATTATTATTATACCTGACAAATCATGAATCAATTAATAAAAAGTTAACCAACTAACCAATGAATTATTCTTAATTAATCTTTTTATTGATATGGGAAGGGAAAATAACTTCTACATTATTGAGTGATATAGTTGTGAATGTATATTCTTCCCCTTAAATAAGTTTTTTTTTTGTTGTTGTTTTTTAAGTATTTTTATATTTTGCTTGTTTAACAATATTTTTCCTAGACCAAGACGTTACCCAGCAAATGCGCCCCAACTTATTAGGCAATAAAATAAATGACAAAATTAAGTAACATTTTCAGAAATGAAAGGTAGTTTGATAGGAGCGTTGCCCCCCCCCGAGCCTCCCCCCCCCCCTCACCTCCTCCCCCGCAGTCCAGTTTAGAACGTGTCTCGAAAGGTGTGTACCAAAGGTGAAAAAGTTGACCAGGAACTCGTGTCTCTCCTGAAAGCCAAACTGTGTACCGCCATCAGAGCCGGTGTCATTAATTACCCGCCCTCAGAAATTTGGGATCCGGCAGGACAAATCTAACATTCTGCTTTTGATATTATAAATGACAGTCTTTGATTGGAACTAGCAGACGTGATTATTGAGGTGAAGGACGCCTCCGTTGGGTTTTTTTGTTGTTTTTTTTTGTTATCAACAATGGACTGCAAGTGTAGCTTTACATGTTATACAGAAATAGGACACAAATTTACAAAATTAAAGTAAAGATAGAACATTATTAGAATCAATTTAGGTCGGTGCTGCTCACTTGCCTATATAATGTATTTCTATGCATGAGATAATCAGTAGTTGCTTCGCGACTGAACGAGACAGTACATCTAGTAAATCTAATTATCCGTGTTTAAAATATTATAAATACATTTGAAGACAATAAATCATTATTCTTATTTGTATTTATTGTAGAGCTCTGAGAAGATATTTTCTCAATATCTAGATCAGCGGTTCTCAACCTTTTAAACTCGGCGACCCCTTTTTTACAATCCCCCACTCTGCCGCGACCCCCCCTCCAACATACACACATACAGCAATAGAAGAGTAGACAAAAACAATCACTATTTTTATAGGTGACCCCTGGCAAATGGTCAATTGACCCCCAAGGGGGTCGCGACCCACAGGTTGAGAACCCCTGATCTAGATCAAGACCCAGACAGTATTTATATATTTTGTATAGGGTGGCTGCCTGGTCGTGCGGTATGCCGGCTGGACTGTCGTTCTGATTTGTCATAACCTGCCCGTCGCCATCCCCCGTCGTTCTGTGTTCTTTGACTCTGAAGAAACATCCGAAACATGTAAAACATTTTACAAACATAGGTCTGTGATTTGGTTTAGACTATGCTAGGAACAAAGGAATGACCATGCCAAACAAACTGGACAGTATTGACGTCCTCCCCCGCAACAAAACAATCTACAATCTTTCAACTAAAACAGAAACACACATGCCTGTTAAATTACCATCTTAACAAAATGGATCCCACACACCTAACCCCTTGTAGAAACTGCGCCCACCCTTATGAACCTGTAAACCATTTTCTCTTTAAATGCCCCTTCCTAATCCACCTTAGGCACTATACTAGGCTACACCCTGTACTGCAGTGTTGAACAACTGAAGAGAACAGCACACTATTTTTCTTTGGCACAGTCTGAAAAAGATCCTCACAGCTCAGCAGCAATAAAGCTGGCTAGAAGAAGAAGAAGTTTAGACTTTACCGAAGTGAATCGCTGAGAGAAAGAATTGGGAAAGAACCAAGTTTTTATCTTAAATAAAACCCGTTTGTTTAAAGTGTCAACTATTCGGCTAACGACTTCCTATACTCTTCACCCTCTCCTATCACTTAGTTTATCACGCCTAGGTCGGGACGTCTGGTCATCTTATATTAGGAATAAGCAAAATATTTTTAAAAATCCTTCAGAAAAAAAAAATTTCCACTCTTAAAACTATTTCGATCAATAATGTACAAGCTATTTCCGTTATTCGATATAAAACAAAATAATTAATTACCAATACTTAATTGACAAGTTGTTGTTTTTTTTATATTATTGATTCTGTTTTGTTAGGTACAATAAATATTTGTTGAAAGTATCAACTAGATCGGAGAATGCATGAGGGGGAAATAGCGTTAACAATTATTTAATGTGACTAAACCCAACAAGTTTAGCTATATTTGTGAATGCTGAAGGAGTAGTTTTCCTTTTTGGTATCAAACAAAAAACTTAATAAACAGTAATTAATTAACTATTTGGTTACTTTTGTTTATTGATTCATGTTTTGTCTATGCCAATGAATAATTTTGCCAAATTTCAACTTGATCCGAGAATGGGTGTGGGAGAAATAACGTGAGCACACTTTTTACCAGACAGATAGACAGACATAGTGTAAAAACAATTTATTTATTTTTTAGCCAAGAGAAGATAAACGAGTAAAAATATCGACCATTTGAAATTTCCAAACAAAAGGTTATTCACAGTAATCTCTTCTTGTTTGCATTTAGGGTTTTAAATTCGTTACAGTGCTACATACATATATAAGTCTTGTCTCCGAGTCCGAAGATTAGTAAGGAGTACAGTATTTCACTTGGCTACGCAGCCCTAGCTGCGACCTATATCGTTTGTAGGTTGTTATATAAAATACTGAGTATTTTTAAAATGACAATAGTCTCACTCAGACCAATACCACTCTTTGCACTAAACGCAGTCCACGGTGGCACAAAGTCTGTGAACAATAATAGATGGTTTAATTTGGAGTTTCATCTCCTAGACTGGCTGCCGACCATAGCTATAGAACCCAGTCTGAGACTGGTTGCTGACCAAGGCTATAGAGCCGAGTCTGAGACTGGCTGCTGACCAAGGCTATAGAGCCGAGTCTGAGACTGGCTGCTGACCAAGGCTATAGAACCGAGTCTGAGACTGGTTGCTGACCAAAGCTATAGAGCCCAGTCTGAGACTGGCTGCTGACCAAGGCTATAGAGCCGAGTCTGAGACTGGTTGCTGACCAAGGCTATAGAGCCGAGTCTGAGACTGGCTGCTGACCAAGGCTATAGAAATACTGTATTCCTCATTAATCTTCGGACTCGAAGACAAGCCTTATTATTATTATTATTATTATAGTTATTGGAGATAATACATGGAAGCAAGTCCATATATAGTAAACCTAGTCTACATTTTAGTAATAGCTGTGTTATATTGTATTGGAAACGCTTTAAAAACAAGCTTAGGCGCCAACTTTAACTGAGATAGAAGAGAGTATTTGATTGAATGCGACTTCAGAACAAGACAGCTGGAGGTCACTTACAAAGGCCTCGTGATACACATTTAAGACCAAAAGAAAATCCGCTGCCTAGGACAGACGTCAACGGCGGACAATGACTATACCTGCGCTAGTGTGGCAAAATATGTAGGTTACAGCTGGGGCTGCGTAGCTATGGGAAATAATGCATTCTTCATTGATCTTCGGACTCGAAGACAAGCTTTTCTATTTACATTCAATTTCCTAGTCTACATTTTAGTAAAGCTGTATTGGAGAATTTCATGCTAAAATTTATTCACAGTAATATGATTATTGTGTGCGTTTTGACTTTTATTGGATTCTACAGTGCTTAAAAAAATGCGCACAAATAATATAACGGTTATCAATACTTCGGCTATCTGCGTACAGTAAACATCGACCATCTACTATAAATTAAAAACCAAACTTTATTTCTGAGGAAAAATTTTTGTGAGATCTTTTGAGAAATTCCTTCTAAATTTTGTTTTTAAATAAAAGTTTTTAGATCTACATGACAGTTTTTTTTTTTTGGTTTTGTTTTGTTAGGAATGAAATGAGATGTACGCAGTAGGAGGCTATTTTGAAACCCAAGCCCTTTAGTGCTAAAATTTTATTAGACTGAGCAAAATCCCCACTACTCTGATTCATCCTGGTGTTACTCATATCATGGGTATTAGTTCTCCCCCTTTGATATTGTTGTATTTCGTTGTAGCCAATGGGATATCTTTCTGGACCTGGTTGTATTACAGGCGGATTAATACATCAGTAGTTCCTGACCAGAATGCCAAGCGTGTATCAGGAAGACACACAAGAGATGCGGTTTGAGGGATCACTTTCCATGTCCCTCCGCCGCTGTTATCGGACTTCCATTTTCTCGCGGATGAGCACGGATCTCGTTTATAGCGTAGTGGGGGTTGAAACTTTGACCTTCAAGACGTACGCCGTCGGATTGGTCTCTAAAAATAATATTAATCTCCACTAAGTATTCATCCGACGTACTATCACTAAAGTTTTACACGATTCCCCGAGGATCAACGAAACAAGTGATGTTCGCAGTGAGCCTCTATCTGAAAGTGATTGCACTGAGCTCACTGAACGCATCAATACAAAAACATAATTTCTCTAACGGGATAAAACTGTCTAAACTAGTCTGCACGAGTTTCTAAAAATAATTTTGATAGATGAAAAAGAATAGATTTTCATTTTAAAAAATCATAAAAATCACCTCCTTTACTTTTTGTATAGGGGCACTTTATTAATGAATTCTCCGGTAAACTTATTACAGAAGTATAGATAAGCTATGTTGTTTTTAAAAAGCATTTCATAATTTTATAAACATGTAGAGATTGTCAATAAATTTGCGAAATTCTTCTGCATTTAGTATAATGTAATTTTGATTATTTAGTTGGTAATTGTCATCCAAAGAAAAAAGCGTCATTGGAGTATATGTTTGATTTTTTATTTCGTGTTTTTCTTTTATCATTCTTCCTCTGTATATTTTCTTACTTTTTTTTTTCATTTCTATTGCCCTCAAGATGCTCACTATCGCTTTCTCTTCTTTATTTCCCTACTGTCTAATATTGTTTGATTATAAACCGAGTTCTCAAAAATATAATAGTAAAGCAAGAAGAGCAGATAACTGTGATTTACTTAACTTGGAAAATCGCCTATGCAATACAAATAGATCTAGATCTGTTTTGTATAAGAAAAAAAAGTGGAATCCATAATATGTAGGGATTGTCGTTTAAAAATGGTGCACTATTATATTAGAAAGCATTGTCTTCGATTTCAAAGTTAAGGACGAGTGTAGAGTGTAACGGGACAACATGAAGCCAGTTGTGACCTACATATTTTGCCACACCTAATGCAGACAAAGCCATTGTCCTCTTGTTATCTTATTACTTTTTCTCGTCGTTCTCTGGGCCAGTCTTCGGCAACGGATTTTCTTTCGACCTTAAATGTGTGTCCCGCGAGTTTCGTGAGAGCTCTTCAGCTGTCTCTTTCAGAGGCCATCTGCTGCCGGTTGCTTTTCCTCTCTGCCAATGATGGCAAAATGGCCCCGAGTTAATCCTTATAACGCTAACCTTTGATTATGCCCGTACTTCTTTTACCTGGCCTAAATAGTTTGCCTTTGTGGCATCCTTTGATGTCTGTCATATTTTATATTGAAATGTGTTTTTTTCAATGTTAATATTCTACCAAACACTATAACACGGAAACATAGAAATTATTTATTCACGTGTTAATACTAAATGCTAAAAAAATTAATTTTGGGGGTTGCCTAATACTACACAAATATTGTAAATTAGTTTGATGATCATTTATAGCGAGTATTCTGTACAGGTAGGATAAGTACACAATTTTGTAGCGACGTTTCTTGTGCCACAGAGCATTAAAAAAAGAGAATTCCGGGAGTAGATAGATAGATAGATAGATAGATAGATAGATAGATAGATAGATAGATAGATAGATAGATAGATAGATAGATAGATAGATAGATAGATAGATAGATAGATAGAATAGATAGATAGATTTTTAAATATAAAAACCTTAGTACACACTTAAGATTTCATTTTAAAAAGTGTTAGGAAAACTTGGGTAGAAAATCCTTAGTCGTAGGAAATGTGAAATAGAATAACTCAACTATAAATGAACTTGACTGTTACAGTAGACATATCGACGTTTTGAACTCAAATTTTTGTTAGGAAAAATAACAGAAAAAGTTCACAAGTCTGGGATCTAACAAGTGAAAGTAAAAATGTATGCAATATACACGAAAACCATTCAGCTGACCTAAAAAAAAAAGGACCTTGTAAAAATGAGCAGCTTTCGAAATAAAGTTAAAAACAATTTATCACAGAAAAAACAAAAACAAAAAAGTTGCTTTGCTGCTCATCTAGACCTTAAAATGTTTCCGCCTCTGCTTTCTGTAGCCCATCTGTAAAGCCAAAGACCACGTGTTGCGTAGAGTTTCGTGTTTTCACACTTGGAGAGTTCAACATTGAGATTTTAAGTATGGTTGTGAAGACGAACATGGCGACAGGAAATGATAGCCGTTAGACTGACGGGAACGTTGGAAAAAAAAATGTTTTCATTCAGTACTTGAAGTTGGCATCCGGATCTGTTCTTCATGATCCCCCACCTCATTCTGTAATCCAGTCTGGGTTTTTTTTTAACTTGAATTTATGTTTTCTATTTTTTTAACGTCTGTTTGAAACTACTGTCGTCTGCTTGACAGAAAGATGGAGAATAATCATCAGCAGAAACTGTTTTTACTTCCGGTTTGGGGAGTATTTCACATAGGCCTAATAGTTATAATATATATCTCCTAAAAAATACAGGTTACATAAAAAAATATACACATGATACAAAAATAGATATATTGACTGTAGATCGATCTATTAAATTGATAGGCTGTCGATATATAAAAGATTGTTGGACTTACCGATGGAATAAAAGACTTTTGTTGATAGATTTACTGTTGATATAGATCTGTACAATTAAATGACTGTATATTTCATAGATTGACAGTCTATTGATATAAAAGATTGGTCATGAAGTCTTTATCACCCTTTTCCCATCACTTATTTTCCTTACGCTAGCCGTTAGCCCTTCATTGTCAAAATGGTTTATAACCAACTAGATTTACTTTTGTCAGAGATAATATATATTTTACAAAGGGATGGGAGAAGACAGAGAGAGAGAGAAAAGTAAAAGAGGGAGAAAGTGAAAGAGTAAGAGAGACAAAGAGAACGAGACAGAGATAGAAAGCGAGAAAAAGAGAGTGAGGGTAAGAGAAAGAAAGAAAGACTGAAAGAAAAAGAAAAAAGAGAAGTAGATGGTATGAAAAAGAGAGACGGAGGTAGAAAGCGAGAAAAGGAGAAGAGAGAAAAAGAGAGAAAAAAAGGAAGAGAAGTAGAGAAAGAACGAGAGACTGAGAGAGAAAAAGAGAGAGAGAAAGATAGAGTGGGAAGGAGATGGTATGAGAAAAAGAAACAGAGAAGGAGATAGAGCAAAAGAGAGAAAGAAAAAAAGAGAGAGAAAGAGAGTGAAAGAGAAATATAGACAGAGAGAAAGCGTGAGTGATAGAGAAAGAGAAAGAAATAAAGAAAGAAGAAAGAGAAGAAACGCGAGAAGACAGCAAGTGGAAAGCTGAAAAGAGACATACACAGACAGAAAAAGAGACCATTAGTTAAATACACCAGGAATTATGGGACAGTACGTAAGGTGATTATTGCCGGAAAGAGTAACTATAAAATGCTTCCCATGGCATGCCTCTCAAGTAGCCTCTGACAACCAGTCCAACTCCTTATGCCTCTCAAGTAGCCTCTAACAACCAGTCCAACTCCTGGTGCCTCTCAAGTAGCCTCTGACAACCAGTCCAACTCCTTATGCCTCTCAAGTAGCCTCTAACAACCAGTCCAACTCCTGGTGCCTCTCAAGTAGCCTCTGACAACCAGTTCAACTCCTTATGCCTCTCAAGTAGCCTCTGACAACCAGTCCAACTCCTTATGCCTCTCAAGTAGCCTCTAACAACCAGTCCAACTCCTTATGCCTCTCAAGTAGCCTCTGACAACCAGTCCAACTCCTGGTGCCTCTCAAGTAGCCTCTAACAACCCAACTCCTTATGCCTCTCAAGTAGCCTCTGACAACCAGTCCAACTCCTTATGCCTCTCAAGTAGCCTCTGACAACCAGTCCAACTCCTTATGCCTCTCAAGTAGCCTCTGACAACCAGTCCAACTCCTTGTGCCTCTCAAGTAGCCTCTGACAACCAGTCCAACTCCTTATGCCTCTCAAGTAGCCTCTGACAACTAGTCCAACTCCTTATGCCTCTCAAGTAGCCTCTGACAACCAGTCCAACTCCTTGTGCCTCTCAACTAGCCTCTAACAACCAGTCCAACTCCTTATGCCTCTCAAGTAGCCTATGACAACCAGTCCAACTCCTGGTGCCTCTCAAGTAGCCTCTGACAACCAGTCCAACTCCTGGTGCCTCTCAAGTAGCCTCTAACAACCAGTCCAACTCCTTATGCCTCTCAAGTAGCCTCTGACAACCAGTCCAACTCCTTGTGCCTCTCAAGTAGCCTCTGACAACCAGTCCAACTCCTTATGCCTCTCAAGTAGCCTCTGACAACCAGTCCAACTCCTTATGCCTCTCAAGTAGCCTCTGACAACCAGTCCAACTCCTTATGCCTCCCAAGTAGCCTCTGACAACCAGTCCAACTCCTGGTGCCTCTCAAGTAGCCTCTGACAACCAGTCCAACTCCTGGTCTTTAAGTGTGACTCAAACATTTGTTCCGGCGGAACTGTGTGTTATTAACGAGGGCATACTACACAATAGGCAGCCGTGCTGCAGCTTCAAAGTATAAAACCAAGAGTGAAATCCAAGGAGACAGAGTACAAGACAATTAAACCGTGCTATTAATTTATTCTTGACATTTTTAGCTGAAATTGAAAAAAAATTTTCGTCCTTGATCAAATACAAATAAATATTTTTTTTAAAAAGCCAAAATTTTTATTTAAATCATCATTAAAATGAGTGTCAATTTAAATTGAAATTTGCACCAAAAACACACACAAAAAAAGCAAAGAAAAAATTCAAAATGCGGGATTTTTTTTTAATTCTGTATGCTGGAGGGGAGGAGAGAGACGAGTTCAAAGGTCATCTGGAGATCAAAGTTCACAAAAAGGTTATGGCACAAATCTTGAGAAGGATAACAAATCTATACAGCCAACACTACCCAGTCTGATAATGAAAACTTTGTCACTGAAGACTGTCACAAATTTAATAACCTAATGGAGCGTCCAACAGGCCAAGCTGACATCTATGACAGGTTTGTGTCAGACACCTTGACATGCACCGGACACGAGTAGCAGAACGTTATGGCAGCGGGGGGAGGGGGCGTTTGAGATGTTATTTTGTCAACGTATTTTTCGGCCTTCGAGCAAACAGTGCCCGGAATAATGACCAGACAATTTGGTGGTTTTTTTTTTTGGGTCTGGTTTGAGCTAAACTACTGTCCGAAGCAAACAACTTCTAGCAGAAATCAAATTATAACAAGTTTGAACATTGGTGTCATCCACAAACGTGTTGTTGTTATGTCGTGTTTATTTTTTGTCTGTTATTTTGTCTGTCTGTTTTTACTTTGGGGGTGGGGTCGGAGTATGAGCTATCACTAATGCTGTTGTTTTTTTCCCAATCACTGATACAGCTACTGTGGTTTGTTGTTGTTATTGTTGGCTGCTGTTTATGTTTTCATGTACTGCTGCTATTTTTTTACTGTTTTACTGATTATTTTGTTGTATTTATTACTGTTGGTTGTTGATGTTTTTTTTTTGGGGGGGGGAGCTGTTGTTTATGTTGTTGTATTTGTTACTGCTGTTGTTGTCATTGTTGTGCTGTTTCTATTAGTGTTGCTGATCTTGATATTGTTTTTATGGTTAGCTGTCTCTTATTGTGGTTACTGTCATTTATCACCCTGTCTCTATCTATTTCTTGTAATCTGCTTGTTTCTCTTTTCTACCTCTGTCTTTCTCTTTCTTTCACTCTGTTTCTCTCTCTCTTCCCTTTCTCTTGTTGAATTGGTTTTAATTAACAACTATTCAGGATGAGTAACTTTCTCTGTTTCTTTATTTCTATATTTCTTTTAACAATAAACAATTTTTAATCTTACTCCCTCTCTCTCCCACTTCTTACCTCTCTCTCTCTCTCTCTCTCTCTCTCTCTCTCTCTCACTCACCATCTCTCCCTCTTTGTCACTATTTCTGTCTCTATTTTTCTTTTTTTTTTCTCTTTATTTCTCTCTCTTGTTTTCTCTTTTTCTTTTTACTCTTTCTCTCTGTTTTTCATTTTTTCTGCCTCTTTCTCATTTTCTCTCTTTCTCATTTTCTCTCTTTCTCATTCTCTCTTTCTCATTTTCTCTCTTTCTCATTTTCTCTCTTTCTCATTTTCTCTCTTTCTCTTTTGATGTTTCTCACACCATCTTTGCTTCTTCGTCTCTCTGTCACAAATAAACTATGTGCGTCCAAACAGAATAAAGTTTTCAAGCTAAACTTGTCATTGGCGAGATCTTCAACTGTTTCTTTGCGATCCTGTACGGTGCAACAGTTTGCTCAAAGTTTTGATTTCGATTATTTTCTCTAAGCGTAAGACGAAGGAAACAATATCTTCAACTGATCTGGTTCACGTCTGCTGGCAGGGCACTGGATCTCTGGGTTAGTGGAAACATTTAAATTTAAATAAGCTTCATGCCTAAGACGTCATATAAAAAAACGTCAATCAACTGACGGTGAGAGTCTGGAGGGAATAACCACTTTAAAAAAAAAACTATCGGCTATGCAAAGTGTAGATGGCACATTGATAATACTAGATATGACACAGGCTTAAGATACACCAGGAAACACATTGATACGTAACATTACTTGACATAGATACGATTCACAAGACCACACGATGATACGAAAAGCTACGCCACAAATAAATACGACACACACACAACACGACATTATGATGCTTAGCACAGCATAGCATTGAGATACTACATGACACAGTGACATGAAACACTACAAAACTCAAAGATACGCCACATTGATACGACACATTAATGCTACACACTTGAATACGTCAACCGAGATCAATTAAATATTTCTTTCATACCATGATACGACCCTTTGATGCGAAACTGTAATACAACCTGCATATGTAAATCGAGGTATGTTAAATATTGCTTTGATACCATGATACGACCCTTTGATTCGACACACTTTTGCTATCTTGGCACCATCATATCCAACAATGCTCTACTGGATAAAGACATTAATAATAGGATAGCCAAAGCAATGGGCACCATGTCACTGTTGCAGAAAAGAGTGTGGGACAACATATTGAGTGGCAAATCGTTTGTTTCTGAACCAGATCGTCCCGGGTTTGAATCCTGATGAAGACAGTCATATTTAATTTCTGTGTCTTTAGGTCTCCTCTGAATCTACCCAGCTCTAATGGGTACAAGACATTAGTTGGGGAAAAGTAAAGGCGGTTGGTCGTTGTGCTGGCCACATGTCACCCACAGAAACAGATGACCTTTACATCATCTGCCCTATAAATTGCAAGGTCTGAAAGAGGAACTTGACTTTCTTTTTGTTAATGGTGGTAATTTAAATGTCGAAACTTCGAAATAAAAATTTAACGAAACAAATATTCGATACATCCTATGTATGAGATTCCCATTACTTAAAAAAAAGGATCAGCCATAGGAAGTATGTACTTCATAACCCAGAACTTAATCCAAGTACCTGAACCTTGATTTGAAATGATCCTTATAGTTTTGCTGACATGTCCATAACATTCAAAATTCATTTGTAGACAAGAACAAAAGAGCGTCGATTGTATCGCTGGCGTCTAAAATCTGACCACATTGATTGGCACTGTCAGAAAAAGACTCACATCGACTCTTTGACATCCAGCGCTATTCAATTCAACCGCCACCCACCCTGATCCCCAATATCCCTCCTCCCGTGCGCCTTCCTCTGGGAAGGCAAGACACTAATAGCAGAGCTTGTCTTCTGTAATGGGATTAAACAGGGGAAACAATCGACGAATTGTAAAGAGGGATAATCCCTTGCCTTTCCATTACGTGGAATTGGGTTGTAGCAACACTCGCTAGATGGCGTCTAAATATTGGTGGAAAAGACAAAGAGCGCTGAGAAAGATCGTAGGGTGGAACAAGATCAAACGGGAAGACATTTTACAAATCTCCTGACAAGATGTTATCGCGGGGCTGGGTTGTTTTTTTTTTTCTTCACTTTGTGGTGAAATTGAAAGTCAAAGTTAATTAGTAAATGTTTAGTCAGCCAACAAAGAATAGCTTGACAAGAGAGAAAAATACTAAAACATCTGAATGGATTTAAGGATAAAAAAAAAGATACCGTGGAAAGAGAGAGAGAGAGAGAAAATGAAAGAGTGAATGGTTTGAAAGAGAGTGAAGAAAGGGAGAAAATGGGATAAAGAGAGAAGGAGAGATGATTGTATAGCATAAAAGCAAAAGGATTGAAGAGAGAAAGAGAGAAAGGAGTATGTACAAAAAGCAACATGATTGGCGAGAAATAGAAATAGAAACAGCAGGGCCGGATTTAGGGGAGGGCTGCCCCGGGGTCTTCACAAGAGATGGGCCTAAACAAAATAGGGGGAAAAAAATATTCGAATCTCGACGGGTCAGAAACTTCTATATTTCTTTCAGATATTCTCTTAAATTTCGCATTTTTGTGACAATACTTTAAATCTTACGTTTGGCAACACTGTCGTGATTAAGAAGTATCCGAATGTAGTATAAATGCATCTCAAGATTCACGACAGTAAGTCATTCCAGGGCCTTGCCCACCACAAACTCACAAATATACATTTTTTCAAAACAACAATACACATATTAAATAATTTTTTTTTTAAAGAAGGAGAATTATTTTCATTTTTCGAGTACTCTGTTCTTTCTAGAATACGGTATGCATGAGACATTAGTATTATTATTAATAAGTAGAATTTTATTAAAATTTCGAAAAGCGTTGGGGCATCCTCAAAAATTCTCCGCAAAAAGAGAGAGGGAGGGGGGGGGTACCGAAGTTTATAAAATGTAAAGGTATTGTGGTGATAGAAGTTACTTTAAGTCTTTAATTGCAAAGAATTTAATAGTAATATCATGTACATAAGGCTGACATTTATACACAAGCGAATCCACTTGATGTTTTCTTTCTCATTGTTGACAACACACACACACACATGACTACTCTCCAGTCCACCAACTGGCCAGGTCCAGTCTCTTGACCGTGTGTCACGGTTGGCCACACAGGCTGTATAATAACTGTGTCACAACAGGCAAAGAGAAAATGAAATAAAAGAGAAAAGTATTGACAGAAAAAGAAAATTAAGATAAACTGCGAAAGAATAAATGGAAGTCATTGAAGAGAGAAAGGAAGAGAGATGGAGCGTGAAATATAGTCAGAACGAATACTGAATAGACAGAAAGGAAAAGAGTGATAAAGAGAATAAAAGGATTGGAGAGCAATCACCAAGCAACTTCTAAGGTGCAGAATTTAATTATTAATTAGTCAGTTAACTCTGTGTACTTTAAAAGCACTTAAATAAAACAAAAAGAAAGCTGAAGGTCAAGGCGCACTGTTCTGTTTGTCAGTTTGATGGTAAAAGGTGAAACTCTAATCACACTATTACATTTACACTTTCATGTCATCATTTCGTAATGACCCAGCGCAGTGACGTGAACGCATGTGTGTTTGTCCCAGCATATGAGAAAAGAAATCCATTATTATCTTGAGCTGAGCTTTACAGAATGCATCTTTGACAGAATCTGGTTAATTACTTTGGCTGATAATGAGCCATAAAAAAAAAGAAAGAAAGAAAACCGAATATGAAAAGGAAAAGAACAATAATGTTCTGATGAGGTGAGAATGTTGAAATTAAAACCGACAGACATTTCTTTTGTTTTCAAAGTTTTCATCAGCCCGCACTGATCACTTCTGCATCTTGTATGTCATTTTTGTCATCAAGACAGCTCTTTACCACCGCTTGGTTTTAACACTGACAGACAATTGAGCAGGTAATGTGACATTAGCCAACTCTGGGAATTACATCATGCACGTAACCTTGAACTTATGACCTGCTCCATTATCATTGGTGGAAACAAACTATTTCCTTCGCCTTCTTATGATTTTAATCGACCAAATTGACTCTTCATTGGAAAAAATAAAAATTAAAAATTCTGCAATGGTATCACCATCGCGGTGCCACTATGCTACATAAATGAAATAACAAAATATTAAAACTCAAACTTAGAGATTGTGGACTGTGCAATTCGGGCCAGTAGTTCAGGTTTCGTTCCCTCATCTGAGACAATGGCTCCGAGTTATTAGAAGCTACTGACACTAGTCAGCTTTTCACCTCCAATACTAATGCCCCTTTCGAAACTTTAAATAATATGGAAAGACAAAGGCTTAGCCCTCGGCACCAAAATCAGACGAATGCGCTCCCTGGTCATGGCCACATTTGCATATGCTTGTGAGTCTTGGACGCTGACTGCAGAGCTAGAGAGGAGGAGCCTAGCAATGGAAATAAGTTGCTACAGAAGGATCCTAAGAATCACATTCAAGACCGCATCACACACCAAGATATTAGAGACAGGGTTACTGCAGCGATTGGACCCCATGATGACCTGCTGACTATCGTAAACAAAAACGCAAGTTAAAAATCTATGGCCATATTACAAGGTCTTCGGGCTCAAAAAGATCTTCTTTCAGGGATCAATACCAGATAAAAGAAGAAGAGGCAGACAGAGAAAGCGATGGAAAGACAACATAAAAGAATGGACGGGCCTGCCATTGAAGGAGGTTCTAACTAAAGCAAAAGACAGAGAGTAATGGAGAAAGACCGTCGAGAAATCTTGCATGGTGCCCCAACGGTCCAACAAAGGGATAGCTCAAACTCAAGCTCAAACTTTGAGATTAGGCGGCTATGGAAGTTATTACAAGTTAAGTTATGAAAAAAAAAACAATATACCATGTTGTTATATCAACCGACATGATATTGACAACTGACCTCGCAAACACATACAAGGCCTTAAGCATTGCTAAGAAGATTCTAGTTACTTGTGGAAGGAAAGTACTGCTGCAGACCTGCTATATCACCAGAAAATTTCCTCAGTGGTCATTGTTGAAAGGATTACAATGATTTTTGTTTCCCTTTAATGAAGCTCAACCTAAGCAATGGCAGAGAAGGAAAATGAGTTTATTTCTACAATAATGATAATCTCAGATACAGATGACCCGTACACCCACTCACACAATATAAGGTCTTTAACAACTTCAATATCAGAACTAGGGGTGGTGATAGATAACCTCATAGACAAATTACCTTGAACATTCAATGGAAGATTTTAGTTACTTGTCACAGGGGTATGCTACTGCAGACCTGCAATGTTTGTGACATTTAGTGACTATAGTTCTCTATTTCTCCCTTCGCTACTTCTCATGTGACTTAAGAGGACAATCCTTGTTACACAGCTGTGGTCACAGGTTGGTCATCTGTAATGACCAGGCGCTGTTGTACGTTCACCCTTCGTTCTAATTCTCATAAATTGTAAACTATCTCCAATTCTTTTCCTTTACGCTTGCTATTCATTGGCCTCCACGATCAACACGGAGACCGCAGTATCATTGGAACATTTCTCAGTGGCCACTGTTGAGGGGAGACTACAATAAAAATTGTATCCCTTGGCAGTGCCTGAGAATGAGAAACTCGTTTTATAAGAAAAATATTCTATTGTCTTTGAGAAGGGAGACTGGGGTAGAGAAAGGTACAATCAGACCAACATGACTTACGTATTGTGATACCTTTAAAACAAACAAGAGAAACATATCAAATGTTTTAAAAATGGTCATCATATTAAATTTAATTGTGTCAATTAGTTTGGATCGATCATGTAGGCCTAATTAAGTTTGTAATAGATCTGGACAATAAATCTATGCGATTAGAAATATTTTTACCGATTGTTTTTGTCGCAATTTCATGTTTTCAGCTTTCCCAATGTGCTATGACCCTATTACTTGTCTGGAGCAGTTTAGAAACTGAGGGGGGGGGGGATGGTTTACATGGGTGAACGTTAACTTGATCGCTTTTTAAGTGCATAAAAAAAGTTGCACGACTCAGGGCTCTCGCCCCTCAGGGGGACTAATTCAACTCTTACTACCTTAAAAAATAAGTATAAGTTCTTTCCCTTGTTTAATATTTAGCACTAGACTCAATATCAAAAAGTTAATAAACTAATTGGTTATTCTTTTTTAATTGATTTTTATCAGGTACAAGAAATAGCTGCATAACTTCAAGTTGATCCGAGATTGTGTGCTTGAAAAATAACGTGTACAGACTTTTGACTAAGCAGACAGATAGAGTGAGTTGATATTAGCTTTGTAATTAATTTCAATTAAAAAATGTGGGCTGTGCTTTCGAGAGGCTTAAACCGCTTGACTTACTATCAAGTAGGATCGAGTTTGAATCCCGATTCAAGCAGTGTTGTGTTTACTGAGCGCATAGAGACCTCTTATTTTATATAATACAGACGTTACTTCAAAAAAAAAAAGATGATTACGTCCTACGCGTCATGTATTTAGTCATGCATATTAACCAATAACATAAATTCTGCCAAGTCACTGGCTTTCCTGGATAGCTCAGGCAACCCATTCCATGCTCTAATAGTACTAGGGAAAAAGCAGGGCCGGTCTTAGGCCACTGCAACCTATGCGGCCGCAGTTGGCCCCACACTTTCATAAGGCCCGCGCGAATTATAGGTGTAAATTATTAAAATAAACAATTTTAAATTAGTATTAAAGGGTTTCTGAAATTCTCCTGAAATTGTAAAAAATACGAAAAAGTCATGAAAATCTCCTGAAATTATTAAAAATCTTCAGAAAACTGATGCAAATCTCCTTAAAAACAGACAAAATTGTCATATCTGGGTGTCATTCAATATGGAAAATGTCAATTGAAAAAAAAGGCATTGTCAGCTTTCATTTAATAAAAATATAATAATAAGGCGAATTTTAACCAAAACAATAAGTTCAAATTCTTAATTTACTTTAATAGTCACTGGCATACAAATATAAATCTAAATCTATCTGGACCTCTTAAAAAAACAAAAGCGATATTTTGCTAGTCGATATCAAATCTAAAAAGCAGATGTGAATGTTTATCAGCTTTCTGTTGATGTAGATGGCTCGTAAAACTAATTTTACAGTGATTCTATACTTAGTAAAGTATGAATTAAATGCAAAACCTTAATTTTCACTTATTATCCTTATCACAAACCAGAATAGGCCCCGCGCAATCCGTTTCGCATAGGGCCCGCAATGTGTAGGACAGGCCCTGGGAAGAAGAAGAACTTGCAGACCACCTCCCAGATCTTCTCTTCACTCCACTGGTCAAAAAAAAAGAGATTGGACCATAGTGCTCTGATCATGCTATTAGCATGAAAATGCTGCTAAATATATTTTCTGTTTTAGACATTATTTTCTGTTTTAGACATTATTTTTCAGATGCATTCAAACCTATTGATTAGATAGATATTGGCACTGACAGATTGATTAATTTTCTGTATCTGTGTCTGAGCATCAATCGCTGCAGACGACACTCCAGACAAATATTAACGATTTCCTTCAGACGGATGCACCAAAAAGTTTGGATATTAAACACTAAAAATGCACGGAACAAATCTCAAAATGAAACATACGTCTCACAGCCAGGCTTCCTGCAAGTCGTTCTCTGTGTGAGATTAAAAGTATAGATTTGTAATTTATTCTGGAATTTATGGGGGAGGTTGATTTGAAAAAAAAAAGTTTTATTTACAATATATAGAAATTACCTTCTACAGTAAGTTTGTTATAGCCAAGGATGTATATTAAATTATATTTCTTCTTATTATTAAAATTATTTCTTTGTCTTTAATCTATGAACTATGAATAAGTAACACCTTTAGTAAAATAACTAAATTTAGAAAGCCTTCAGTGTAAGGATTACATATATAAGTGGCAATTATACATAAAACACTGAAACATAATCTTCAAATGCAAAAATAAAATTTAATAAAATACTCTGAAAGACACAAAGATAAAGGCACACTTCTCGTCCCATATGCTAGGACAAATTTTTTACAAAGGCTCCTTCTTCCCTAGCGCTATTAGATCATGGAATGGGTTGCCTGAGCTAGCAAGGAAAACCAGTGACTTGGCGGAGTTTAGGTCATTGGTTAATATGCATAACTAAATGCATGACGCATATGACATAATCATCTTCTTTTCTGAAGTAACGTCTCTACCATATAAGATAAGAAATAAATCTTCTTCCTAGGGCACAAAGACAATGTTTCATTTAATAGTTCTAGCTTTTACTAGCATAAGAGTAAAACCTTTATATTATATTCAAGCTAAATATTGGTAGATAGAAGTAAGGCTGAATAGATAAGCTGATAGAGTTCTTGATAATAAAATATCGTGGGTCCTATCCCCTTAATGGTCAATATTTTTTTCTCCTATTTCTCAATAACAAAAAAAAATATGAATTTTGAGTTTGCTATATTGTTTCAATATGAGTAAGGAATTTATTTTTTTTTAATTTATAAAACTTTTTAAAAAAATATGTCTGCCATTAGTTGGGGGGGGGGGGGTATTATCAATGCAACATATAGGCCTATTTTCTAGTTGCATTTCTATAATGATAATTGTTGCTACAAAAGGGTTTGTCATAAAACTTCATTTGTGTATATAGTTCGTCCATCTTGGTTCGATAATGACCACTTTTGTCATCCATGGTGCTGAGGACTTAACACCGTGGTTTTTATTCCTTCTCATGTGGCTGGTGAGACCTATGTGAGCCCGGAATGTTCGACTGCACATTGAGCAGGTTATTCCAGTTGGAGCTTGTGTCAGATGCCTTTGATTTTTTTTTCTCTGGCGCTTTTCTTCTGTCAGTGCTGTTTTATTGTTCTCTGTAATCTTTGAGGCAGTTTTCACAGTGCGACCCCACAGAGAAGCTTTGAGGGTGTCCGTGAAACGCTTTCTTTGCCCACTTGGTGCTTGGTTTCCGTCCCTTAGCTGACAATAAAGGAGTCTTTTAGGGAGTCTTCCATTCTGCAAACGTGGCCTTCTTAGCATGCCCTCTAAACGGAGGACTTCTGTGTCAGGTAGTACTAAGGTAGGTAACTAAGGTAGGTAACTAAGTAGGTAACTAAGGTAGGTAACTAAGTAGGTAACTAAGGTAGGTAACTAAGTAGGTAACTAAGGTAGGTGACTAAGTTCATTACATTTACTTCCTGGGCATTTTTTTTTGTCATTGTTAAACTACTTTTTTTTTTTCAGTGCCACCATTGACAAATAGTTTTTACAAAAACATTTTAAGGAGTTCTCAGTTTTGGGACCTCATATTATCAAATTAGTTCAACTATTTTCTAGATGATTTCACGTTCCAGATCACCGCACAGTCTATCGTTGTATTTGCAACATATTGCAATTAAAACATTCTGGTTAATATAACAGAGTTTAAACTAGTTCTGGGTTTCAATTTTTTTTAGTTCGAGATCTATAAGTAGAGCTCTAAAATCCCATCACATCTAATCCTCCCATAACACATTACTAACATAAGTGTCTGTTTAGTAGTGATCACATTTTATAATAATAATGTATTAGTAATAATTAATTTCTGTAACATTGTAGCTCAAAACGCTACAGAATAAATATAAACACGAGAGTAAAGTAATCTAAACAAATGTTGCAAACGTCTTAACGTTTGCTATTTGTAAATGTAGTCGAAGCTTGTGGTTTGTCTTGACATCAATGAGGAGAGACAATCCTTTGGTCCTTGTGATGAAGAAGCCAGCAAACCGTAACATGTGAGGGGAACGCACAGCACGGCAAGAAACATTGAGTGCTTGGAACGCAGGGCTCTCTATGTGACATGTGGAGTACTGGGGCATTTCTTCAATGTAGGTGCAATGATGACAAAGACTAACCTCCCTGTAGTCGTTTCTTTCACTGACATGAAGCCAATGGAGAGTATGCAGGAAAGCAGAAGCAGAGTCGTAGACATCCAGTCCTCACAGATATCAGAGGTCCAGTCCAAAAACATATCAGAGGTCCAGTCTTCACACATATCAGAGGTCCAGTCTTCACACATATCAGACGTCCAGTCTACAAAGCATGTATATCAGACGTCCAGTTCACAAACATATATATCAGACGTCCATTCCATACACATATCGGAAGTGCAGTCCGCACACATATTATAAGATACAAATATCAGGAAACTAGTTCTCATTTTGATCTGGTCTCAATTTTCATTGGAAAAAAAAACGTTGTTGGGTCTAGAAAGTGTGACAGAAACATGCTGTATGTCATTATATAGATAATGTCAGGGGGAATAATGAGGAGACAGTGTCTAATTGACTTAATTACTAGACTGGAATAATACTTCGGGAGAAAGGCGTGAAAATTAAAGACCAGTTTGAACAAAAAAAATCAATGAAATATGTGATTTTTTTTTCAAAGATTGTAATGAACATCAACACCAGCAGAAAGGATATTTTCTTTCGTACACGCGACAGATTGAAATAAATCTTTCCATTTTCAAAACTGTATAATGAAAACTACAAGTAAAAAAGGGGCTTATCTAATGGGAAGAACTCCATGTTTACAACTAAATATCTTACTAATGTAGAATTTATTTCCTTTTTTTCACAATCAAACAAAATAATTAATCAACATAAATATTTGACTATTTTTTTTTTATGATTCATGTTTATTAATCAGTGATTTAAACTAAATATCACTAATGCTAATCAAATAATACAAATTACCTAAAACTATAAACAAAGAAGTGAAATAAATTTTGCAGTGTTGAAAAGTGAACAAACATTATTGTAATAAAATGTATGCTGTATTTAAAATATGATACAATCATTGCTGCCCTATTCTCCACACATGATACACACACAATATTGCCTGATATTGAAGTGCACGAAAATGTCAGATATCGTGAAGTAAAATTTAGTTATCTCCCATAATTGTTACTCTCCGCTTTCAAATATCTTTGGATGTTAAGATCATTACTACTTTTTATTTAGGTCAGAATAACTTTTGTATTTAATGTTATTAGTTAGAATAGGGAAATAGTGGCTGAATTTAAATGCACTTGTTTCTAAACTGCCTATGAAGACTGAGAATTGAAATATTGTTATTTTTTTCGATGCCTTCTGCGGACCCCAGTCAATCAAACTTTATTAAATACTTATAATTTATTTTAAAGACCACAATGCACCCTCGTTAAATGTCGGAAATAAAAACAGATGACCTTTATACGTCATCTGCCCCCATAGATCGCAAGGTCTGAAATGGGGAGTTTTTTTATTAAGGCTCCAAATGATCTATCTAGTGAACCATAAATACTAACAACATTGGTGTAGGCTGTTTGATTAATATAATGTTACATTAGTACATTTCTTTATCTAAATCAATTCAGTTAATTGAAATGGTCAATAAAGATAGATTTAATTGAATTGAATTTCAAGCATAGCTGGACTCAGAAGAATGGTTAGATTTATACTATTTTATCAAATGAATGATCCAACAAAAAGTAAGTAAATTTGAACACACACCATATGTAAGCATGTCAACAAATCAGCGCATTCTAAAAGCATACTACGGATAAATACCGAAACTGTTCTTATGGTTTTCATTCGATTATTCCATACTGTATTTTTGTTTCATATAAATCTTGTTACATTTTTTAACTTTAATGGCTGCATGGAGTCATGCGGTTTGCGAGATGGACTGTCGTGCGGTCGTCTCTGTAGCCCCGGCTGCCATCCCCATTCGTCCTGCTGGAGGCTTGGACTCAGAAGTAAATTATCTTCCAGCTCTGGAGGAACACCCGAAACATGTAAAACATTTTACAGTCACAAAACTAAATGCACTTTGGTAATAAATTCGAAACTAATTGTGTGTAGTGTTTTCGAAACTTACTGGACAAAGTCACGTAAATTAAAAAATTGACCGATGCGCAAATGGTGCCACTGAAGTCTGTAATGATTCCATAAAGTTTAAATGAGTTGGAAATGATCGAGTAGCCAGGCGTGAAGTAGGCGGTTGTGATGTAACAGACAAACGGACCATACACCAGCAAACTGACACTGCAAATGACCATCAAGATTTTTGCAACTTGAAGGTCAAAAGAGCACTTCCTCTGAATCATCTTCTGTCTCTTGAGAGTCATCAGCCACAGTTTCACTGCTATAGCTGGCGTTAGTGTGAGCGTCAGAAGTATCGATGTGCCTAGAACTGAGATGTTGTAGACGATGGTGATGACCACATTGACGCCATCGAAGTTGTCCCTGTAAAAATCTGTGATGGTCAAGACCGCTAGTGACCTGTTGTAGTACTCAGAGAAAATCCAACCGTGGCCGAAGCAGAAGAACCCCGGAGACGCCAGCGCGAAATTCAGCGCGTACACGGACAAGGCCAACAGCTTGATTCTGGAAGGGGTCAGCATGCTGATGACTCTGAGTGGGAAGAACACGACCAGAAATCTCTCTGCAGAGATGGCGCCTACCAGAGTGATGCTGATGTAATAGAACACACGGTTCAAGAAGGTCAAGTTCTGTGTTAGAAACACGTCAAAGGTTACAGCAGTGGGATGGTCTATCACGTGAGAAACGATGCACTTGGAGCGGCTGTAGAGAGAAACAGTCATTTAGATTCAGTGGCAGATATATGGAAATGAACCATAAGCTGGTCTCTTTCAATTAAACGTATGAGAAAGAGAGGTGAATGATATATACGATTCAGCTTTTCAGAGACCACATTAATAACATCTCACAAAACTTGTTGCTGCCCAATAGATAAAACAAAGTAAAAGTGTAATCTGGTTAGTGGGTTTTATTTATTTCAGCTTCGATCTCAATATTTAAGAATAGAAAGCCTTAGGTTGCAAATAGGTTTCATTTCAAGTTTATATTTTAATATCACTACAGTTTGGGTAACGGTAATCTCGTATTTCTATTTTGTTGTTGTTTTAGAATGTGACTCAATAGGTTGGGCTGAGATTGGGGTAAAGGCTGGAAAGATATCTCCTAAAAAGCCTTGCAAAGCTCGTATGGCTGCCTGGTCACGTGATATGCGCCATGGACTGTCATGAAAGTGGTTACGAATTCGAAACCATCCGTTCATCATTTTCTGAGATTTGAACTAGGACCCTAATAGTCTTCATTTCTGATGGAACGCCTCAATCATGTAAAACAAAAGAACTCGGCTGCAAAGAATCATGCTTTATAAATCCCAAGAGACATCGAGTCACCGGAATGCTATAACCTCCTTAGTTGTTTGAACAAAAATTTTGCCTTTTTTTTCTTTCCACTTTTTCAAACCGGTTGGGGCGTAGTGGCTGAGTAGTATATCGCTTAGCTTTCAAAAAGAGAGGCCTCTAGTTCAAATCCCGATGTAGACTTTTTTTTTTATTTCGGAATTTTTAGGACGCCCCTGAGACCACCCAACACTATTATTATTATTATAGCTTTTATATAGCGCTACTTTCATGCTTATAGCAGAGCGCCTTTGGTCCAATCTCATTTGTGGACCAGTGGGGGGAGGGGGTATCTATGACTTGGTTTTCCGCTCAGTTAACACAACTCTGCCCGAGTCGGGTTTCGAACCTCGAGCCCCTTCTAGGTAGCCAAGCCAAACCAAGTTCAAGCGCACTTGGCCTCTTGACCACGCTTCCCACCGGAATGCTATAATGGGTAACATAATGGTGGTTGGTCGTTGTGCTGTCCACGCAGAACCCTTGTTAACAATAGAAACAGATAAACTTTACATCATCTGCCTCATAGGTCACAAGGTCTGAAAGGGGGCACCTATAAAAAAATGTCCTTTGTGCTGTCCGTCTGTGTATTTCATTTGTATATTTAAAAAACCCTCTAAAAACTCTATTTAAAATTCCTATTTTTATATCGCCTGTATAGCGCTCAGAGTCAATACAACGGCTACATCTGGAAATGATTTTTTTTTTAATTATTTGGTAAACTTTTTGTGTTGTTGTTTCGTTTTGAAAAGCAATATTTGAGAATTCCATAAAATGATCAGAGGTTCTCATTAAATGTGGCGCATCACGGCACCGCACAAAATCTTGTATTATGCGCTGAACACAGCCGTCATCCAGTATAATAGAAGGTACGTGTTAAGACATATCTTTAACATTATAGAGTCCCACTCTCATCTCTCTCTCTTTCTCTCTCTCTCTCTGTATATATATATAATATGTTAGACACCTTATTTATATAGGTTAGTTATTTAGCGACGCACCATAGAAGAGGCATATTGAACGGGACTAGTGACGTTTGGGATATGTTGGGTTAGAGACCGGAAAATCAGTTAGCGATAGAATACTCCAGGGTAACGACGTGTTTAGTGACAGAGACTTCTACTGTGGCCTTTTATTGGAATAAATATATGTGAAGATGTTCATCAGTGTTGACTACATCTCTTCACTAGTTAAAAACAGATGTGCCTGTTTTTGTCTGACTTGTTGGTCAACTACACGTAATACACCCGAACAATTACACCCAAACGCTTGCAGAGTAATTGGTTGACTTCAAGACAGCCTGAACAAGCAACATCACAATATATATATATATATATATATATATATATATATATATATATATATATATATATATATATATATATAAAATTCTCTTCATTCCTCAACAGTTTGGACACCAAGAAGTAAAGGAAAGATCACTCTTTTATTTCTGCAAGTCGGACTAGAGTTCCGCACGTAACTTAAGTGGTGAAAAAAAAAGAGGGGGCGGGGGAGAACAAGTAATATTCACTTGTCACTAAATAGCAGGGCCTGATTTAACTATTGTGACCAAGAATTCATGGAAAGATCACTCTTTTTTTTTTCTGCACGTAAAAAACGAGGAGGGCGGAGAACAAGTAATCTACTCTGTATTCACCCGTCACTAAATACCAGGGCCGGACTAAACCATTGTGGGGCCCTATGCGAAACGGATTTGGCGGGTCCAATTTTGGGTAGGGATACGGATAATAAGTGAAAATTAAGAGTTTGTATTAGATAATAAATTTGTCTTTGCATTTATTCATTGTTTACTACGACGAACAGAATTACTTTACGAGCCTTGCGTGTAGCGAGTCATACAGTATATCACACAAATTATATTTCCTACCTAGATAACGCTCAATAGCAAGAATTACCAAATGTTTCAATCTATCTACGAGAATTGTTGACCTCAAATAATTCTTTATTAGTTTGAGGTGCGAGAAGGTTCTTTCACCAGATTACACAATTAAGGGTAATGCATAATGCCGTTTTTTATCACGCGTAAGATTGGCGTTTTCCATATTGAATGACACCCCAAAATTACAATTTTTTGTCTATATATTTCAGGAGATTTGTATGAGTTTTCAAAAGATTTTAATAATTTCCGGAGATTTCTAGGACTTTTTCGTATATTTGCAATTTCAGGAGATTTCCAGGAGCTCCTGGTAAATCGACAGGAGGCCGAGAGAAATCTGTTATAAGTTATAAAATGGTTTAATTTAATAATTTACACCTAGATTTAGAGCGGGTCCAATGAAAGTGCGGGGCCCACTGCGGTCGCATAGGTTGCAGTGGCCTAAGGCCGGCCCTGCTAAATACGCCGCGGGTTGACTAGTATATATAATTCTCTTCGTACCACAACCATGCGAGACACTACGATGAAAAGTCATGGAAAGATAACTCTTTTATTTATGCAAGTCGGACTAGAGTTACCCAACTTAACTTTCGCGGTGGCTCAGAAAAAAGAAAAGAGGGGGAGGTGCGTTTTGCTACTCCGCGAGTCGGCTCGTAGTTATTATATAGGTAAGTGTCGGGGAAGTTTCAGGCAAAACTGTTTGTTAAAATTGTTATTTTGAATTGGAAATATGTATATGTATGTGTAGATTTTACTTTTACCATATGGGTATGGTCAAACAGAAGACAAAGTCTGCCACAGACAGCGATATTAACAGAATGTTGGAACTGTCTGTCGTAATGTTCTGACTAGATAAGACAATAATGTTGATGGTGGCGCCCGCCAGCCCCAGCAGGGCGAACACGTGAATCAACACACAGCCAAACGCCAACTCCATGAGTTGAAGGACTTCCGAGGACACTGGATCAGACTGATAAAAAATCTCCATTGAATGACCTACATCCACGCTTGTATTAAACATATCTGAGTAAACCATCTCTGTTTTATTAATCCCTAATAGTCTTGAAGTTTCTTGTATTCCTTTATATACATATAATTATATATAGATAGATAGATATAGATAGATTAATATATATTATAACCCAGAAATTGCTAAGAATGCATCTCAAGTGTTTCAAAAGTAGGTTAATTATAGTGACTAATAAATACTTAACAAAGTTCACACACTCTTGACAAGGTAAACCCTCCCGCTCTAATTACTGCAATTTAATAATGATGGTAGGCCTACTAATAATTAGTTAAGCGTGTTCGCTTATTGGTGTATTGAGTTAAGAGAAAGCAGAGAAAGAGGATTCAAACTAAATCACTGAGCTTTCCATGCTCATGGACTAGTAATTAAAATTTCTTGAAGGGAACAATTTCCTAATTATTGATTGTCAACACTATGAAATGTGACATTTTCCCATGGAAGACCTTGAAAGGTGAGAAATTACTCGCTTTGTGGGGAAAGCGTGTTTTTTGTAATCAGAGCAATTATCTGGCTTTTAATTGTCTTACGTTCTTATTCTGCGCTTATCTTTTCATTGTATGTGTGTCTCTCAATCCTAAAGTGTGTGACCTTTTTAAGCCAAACTAATTTTTAGAGGAATATTCAATCAGAACAGCGATTCCCAAACTGTATTCCGAGGAAACCTAGTGTTCCGCGCGCGAGGCCTGAATAGGTGTTCCATTAACTACTGGAATACCGTAATTAACTAGCAGGCCACGTTAATTAATCTTACTAAAATACAAGCAAAAAGTTCCGCTAAATATTCAGAATGTGATAAAATGTTCCGTAAGAAGAGTCTGCTTTTGATTAAAACCATAAATGAATTTGGAAATTTAAAAAAGTCAGAACAGACATTTGAACAAATGGTTCCTAATGTAGCAGAGACTATATAATATGTCGGGCGTTTTTTTTTTCTAGAAGTGGATTAACAGAAGGAATAGTCAATAACCATTTTCTCTTTTGTAAATTTGTAAAATAGATTCAATTTCTAACGGAGACTCTTGGTTAACCCATAAATTGCTGATCTTTTTTTACAATGAATGCATACAAAATGGAATTACAATTCTAGTGCTTGGAAGCTAAACTACCACACGCGTCGAAAGGGTTAAAGGACACCTGCACGTTCATAGAACAACAATGAGGACACAAATTACAAAGAAGGACAAAACAAAGTGTTAAAAAAAATACTTGGAACGAAACAACACTTTCATAATGTAAACAGATAGTGTCCCGTATGAACGGGCATAGCTCATCACAGGGCCGGCCATAACAGTTGCGGGGCTCTATGCGAAACGGAATTGCACGGGGCCCAGTCTCATAACGTTAAAATTAAGATTTTGTATTAGAAAATAAATTTGTCTTTGCAATTAATTTTTATTAAATGAAAGCTGACAGTGCCGTTTTTTTAACACACATAGGACTGGCACCCCAAAATGACAATTTTATTTATTTTTCATGAGATTTTTATGAATTTTCAGGAGATTTTTATGAGTTTTCGGAGATTTTAATAATTTCAGAAGATTTCCAGAACTTTTTCTTATATTTTGCAATTCCAGGAGATTCCTGGAGGCCTTGAAAAATAAGGAGGCCGCGGAAAACTTGTTATTATATATAAAGTTATCAGGGTTTAATTTAATAATTTAGACCTGGAATTAGAGTGGGGCCTATGAAAGTGCGGGGCCCACTGCGGCCGCATAGGTTGCAGTGGCCTAAGGCCGGCCCTGACTCTTCATACCATTTACAATATACCTAAAAAAGGGGGATAACCTACAATATTAGGTGAGCTAATGAAAGGGGCGTAGCACTCCACCAACACAAAGAACAATATTTTTCAGACGAGATCATTTTTTTCTCCGGTAGTTTATCATATCAGAGAGGATGGAACTCAATACACATTTTCTTCCAATAGAAGCTTGTGATAAAAGTTCCTCTTACTTAGGAGTCTCTTTTTTCTGTCTCTTTATTCATTGTGTCTCTAATCAGAGAAAATGCTTTTTCAGTGTCTTCATAGTTTCAGGAATGCAAAAATGAAAATTGTACAAATCAAAGAGCTCAGAACAATTGGTCCATGTTTTGATGTTATGAAAACGGTTTCCGAAAAAAAGTGTTGTATTTCTGGCTTGCGCTTAAAACTGACAATATGAATGAACAAAAAATCTCTTCTGAAAACAAAAAGCTTATCTAAGAGGAAGACCAACAAAATCACTGCATATATATTTTAATACTGCATGAATAATCTCCCTTTTTCTGTATCCTGTAATAAAAACAAAGCTTATTCCTTTTACGATATTAAAAATATTAATTATCACTATTTAATTAACTATTTGTTGTATTATCAATTGATTCGTGTATAGTCATCGACTATGAATAAATGTACAAAATTTCAATTTGATCCGAGGTTTGGAAGTGGGAGAAAAAACGTGTAAAACTTAATAAGGAGAATAAACCCATATATAGAGCCACATCTCTCAATGAGTAGCATTTATTCCTTTTCTTCGATACAAAACAAAATAATAAGTTACCAGTAATTAATCAGTAAATAAGTTGTTTTTTTTAAATTGAACCATGTTTTGATAGGTACAATAAATAAATGTATAAAGGTTCAACCTGATCTGAAAATTGGTGTGTACGAAAATTTGTACCGGACAGATAGAGTTGATATACGCTTTCGAATAAATTCAATCGCTGAACAAAATGATATCAGGTAAACAACAGAGTGAAAGTCAAACATTTGTCTTATTTTAGGCCCAATGCCTGCAAGAATGAAAATACGATACAAAAAACGGACGCCTGGTAACTCTATCTGGCTATGCATTTAATTGTTGACGTAATTGTTAAGGAAAAACAACTTCTAGGATAACTTCTAGGATCTGAAAGATAACTTCTAGAACCTGAAGGATAACTTCTAGGACCTGAAGGATAACTTCTAGGACCGAAAGGTTAACTTCTACGACCAAAAAGGTAACTTCTAGGACCAACATTTAGCACTAAGATCTTTAAAAAAAATAGAACTAGATCAAATAAAAGTCAGCTGCAGCAATATGGTTGGACCACAAATCTATATATATATATGGATTGAGAAGTGCTCATTTCGCAAAGTACTTTTCATCAAGCAGCCAAATGAGCAAAAACACACAACCGTTTTCTGAACTTTGAATAAAAAAGAGATTTTTTTATTGATCTGAAATGACTATTTCATCTAAATATCTTGTACTTTTATAATTTAAGTCTGAAAATCTATCTTGTCGATCAACAAAATAATTCTCACATTTTTATGATACAATAAATAGCCTAATCCCCACAGTCATCTTGTGGACCCCCCCCCCTCATCTTGCAAAAAACAGACTATTTTACTTTGAAAGATGGCTGCCAGGTCGTGTGACTAGCGTTTCGGGCTGTCGTCACGATAGCCCCGAATTCGACCCCTTCCCGTCTTCTGCTGTCCTGAATAAGGTTTGAGCTGGGACAAGATGACCTTTTTATCTAAAGAAATGACCAAAACTTATGAAAACAAAATGGATGGCTAGAAATTGGAAATTGAAATTGTCTTTTAATACAACTACAAAGATATCCTAAGGCTTTTAATTTAAATCGAAAAAAAAAATTTGTATCGAAAATTAAACCTTCAACAAGAGATGGTCAACTTAGTGATCGTTTGATGCTTGTACATTTCAACAGATACCTACTAGACTGTGACTAGACCATCTTACCCACCCCTCAATCTTTTTTTTTGTGTCTACAATATCTGCTTTATTTCTGAGGTGTCTACAACGCAATGTCTGCTATATTTCTGAGGTGTCTACAACGCAATGTCTGCTTTATTTCTGAGGTGTCTACAACGCAATGTCTGCTTTATTTCTGAGGTGTCTACAACGCAATGTCTGCTTTATTTCTGAGGTGTCTACAACGCAATGTCTGCTTTATTTCTGAGGTGTCTACAACGCAATGTCTGCTTTATTTCTGAGGTGTCTACAACGCAATGTCTGCTTTATTTCTGAGGTGTCTACAACGCAATGTCTGCTTTATTTCTGAGGTGTCTACAACGCAATGTCTGCTTTATTTCTGAGGTGTCTACAACGCAATGTCTGCTTTATTTCTGAGGTGTCTACAACGCAATGTCTGCTTTATTTCTGAGGTGTCTACAACGCAATGTCTGCTTTATTTCTGAGGTGTCTACAACGCAATGTCTGCTTTATTTCTGAGGTGTCTACAACGCAATGTCTGCTTTATTTCTGAGGTGTCTACAACGCAATGCCTGCTTTATTTCTGATGTGTCTATAACGCAATGCCTGCTTTATTTCTGATGTGTCTATAACGCAATGCCTGCTTTATTTCTGATGTGTCTATAACGCAATGCCTGCTTTATTTCTGATGTGTCTATAACGCAATGCCTGCTTTATTTCTGATGTGTCTATAACGCAATGTCTGCTTTATTTCTGATGTGTCTATAACGCAATGCCTGCTTTATTTCTACTCTTATATTTTTAAGGTATCTACAGCCCAACTACTCTTATATTTCTAAGGTATCTACATCCCAACTACTCCTATATTTCTAAGGTATCTACAGCCCAACTACTCCTATATTTCTAAGGTATCTACAGCCCAACTACTCCTTTATTTTTAAGGTATCTACAGCCCATCTACTCTTATATTTCTAAGGTATCTACAGCCCAACTACTCCTATATTTCTAACGTATCTACAGCCCAACTATCCCTATATTTCTTTGGTATCTACAGCCCAACTACTCCTATATTTCTAACGTATCTACAGCCCAACTATCCCTATATTTCTAAGGTATCTACAGCCCAACTACTCTTATATTTTTAAGGTATCTACAGCCCAACTACTCTTATATTTCTAAGGTATCTACATCCCAACTACTCCTATATTTCTAAGGTATCTACAGCCCAACTACTCCTATATTTCTTTGGTATCTACAGCCCAACTACTCCTATATTTCTAAGGTATCTACAGCCCAACTACTCCTATATTTCTAAGGTATCTACAGCCCAACTACTCCTATATTTCTAAGGTATCTACAGCCCAACTACTCCTTTATTTTTAAGGTATCTACAGCCCATCTACTCTTATATTTCTAAGGTATCTACAGCCCAACTACTCCTATATTTCTAACGTATCTACAGCCCAACTATCCCTATATTTCTTTGGTATCTACAGCCCAACTACTCCTATATTTCTAACGTATCTACAGCCCAACTATCCCTATATTTCTAAGGTATCTACAGCCCAACTACTCTTATATTTTTAAGGTATCTACAGCCCAACTACTCTTATATTTCTAAGGTATCTACATCCCAACTACTCCTATATTTCTAAGGTATCTACAGCCCAACTACTCCTATATTTCTTTGGTATCTACAGCCCAACTACTCCTATATTTCTAAGGTATCTACAGCCCAACTACTCCTATATTTCTAACGTATCTACAGCCCAACTACTCTTATATTTTTAAGGTATCTACAGCCCAACTACTCCTTTATTTTTAAGGTATCTACAGCCCATCTACTCTTATATTTCTAAGGTATCTACAGCCCAACTACTCCTATATTTCTAACGTATCTACAGCCCAACTATCCCTATATTTCTTTGGTATCTACAGCCCAACTACTCCTATATTTCTAACGTATCTACAGCCCAACTATCCCTATATTTCTAAGGTATCTACAGCCCAACTACTCTTATATTTTTAAGGTATCTACAGCCCAACTACTCTTATATTTCTAAGGTATCTACATCCCAACTACTCCTATATTTCTAAGGTATCTACAGCCCAACTACTCCTATATTTCTTTGGTATCTACAGCCCAACTACTCCTATATTTCTAAGGTATCTACAGCCCAACTACTCCTATATTTCTAACGTATCTACAGCCCAACTACTCTTATATTTTTAAGGTATCTACAGCCCAACTACTCCTTTATTTTTAAGGTATCTACAGCCCATCTACTCTTATATTTCTAAGGTATCTACAGCCCAACTACTCCTATATTTCTAACGTATCTACAGCCCAACTATCCCTATATTTCTATGGTATCTACAGCCCAACTACTCCTATATTTCTAACGTATCTACAGCCCACCTACTCTTATATTTTTAAGGTATCTACAGCCCAACTACTCCTTTATTTTTAAGGTATCTACAGCCCATCTACTCTTATATTTCTAAGGTTTCTACAGCCCAACTACTCCTATATTTCTAACGTATCTACAGCCCAACTATCCCTATATTTCTATGGTATCTACAGCCCAACTACTCCTATATTTCTAACGTATCTACAGCCCACCTACTCTTATATTTTTAAGGTATCTACAGCCCAACTACTCCTTTATTTTTAAGGTATCTACAGCCCATCTACTCTTATATTTCTAAGGTATCTACAGCCCAACTACTCCTATATTTCTAACGTATCTACAGCCCAACTATCCCTATATTTCTAAGGTATCTACAGCCCAACTACTCTTATATTTCTAAGGTATCTACAGCCCAACTACTCCTATATTTCTAAGGTATCTACAGCCCAACTACTCTTATATTTCTAAGGTATCTACAGCCCAACTACTCCTATATTTCTAAGGTATCTACAGCCCAACTACTCTTATATTTCTAAGGTATCTACAGCCCAACCACTCCTATATTTCTAAGGTATCTACAGCCCAACTACTCTTATATTTCTAAGGTATCTACAGCCCAACTACTCCTATATTTCTAAGGTATCTACAGCCCAACTACTCTTATATTTCTAAGGCATCTACAGCCCAACTACTCTTATATTTCTAACGAAAAAAAAATGCATCATTAAATCTGCTGTTCATTTTATCACTGCAGCCCAGCAACTAGTAGGAAAACAAATTAACGTGTGGATTATTTGATTTGAGGGAGGTTTGAACTTCAAGCTTCCTGGCTACGCCCATGAAATTCGGTGACTGTATTTCGCTTTAGTTATTTCTCAGGCTGTCGCTTAAATTCCAGTAGATTTAGTTTTAAATAAATCCCAGCGATGTTTATGTGGGATAGTGGTTTGAACTTTGTCAATCCTCCGGCTACGCTCATTGCATGTCGTAGTGTGAAGTATTTGGTCACGTGTGTGTGTGTGTGGGGCGTTACACTCATGTATTGGACCCATGTCATTTAGAAGGTTTGTGCTAATTGGCCTTCATTAGTGTCAAAAGACTGTCACGTGGACTTAAAGATGGAGGAAGTCATCACGAAACTAGTCCAGAGAAGGTCAACGTCATTCAAAATATGTTGTCTTGCGCAATAATATTTTTTACTAGTACAATCATTACACTGTTTCTATATAAACAGTTTACACCCACTTGAAGATTACAGAAGCGAAACATTATTTATACAATGTCGTGGGAACGGTCGTTAACATGACCTAATTAAAGTACTTTGTAAGAATTAGAATGATACATCCGTGACAGATTGTATTCAAGAATCAGAATGATACATCCATAACAGTTTGTTTTTGATGAATGTAAGTCTTGACATACAAGACACTTAGATGTTTCATTAGATAAGGGAAGTCTAGTATAGATGCATTTTGAGCTGCGTGTCAAATGCGACATCCAAGATAACGGATTACTTCCCTTTCTTTTCCAATCGCTAAGGACGGTCAATGCCACTGTTGATTTCTATTATTATTGGTTCGAATTGAACTGTGTCCATTTAAGTATCTAGGTGTGGTGGAGTGCATCACATGCAAGAGTTTTAATTGACAATATAGATGTGGTAACTTCTCTACAGGATATTGATAGCAAGATCAAAGTTATCAAAGATATAACATGTTCATACCCTGGGGCTACAAATGACTCTGTGTCTAGGAGGGATACTTAGTCAAATCAAATAGACCATATAGTCAAAGGGAGAGGATCAGAAGTAACAATTTAAATTGACAATATAGATGTAGTAACTTCTCAGAAAATTGACAATATAGATGTGGTAACTTCTCAGCAAATTGACAATATAGATGTGGTAACTTCTCAGCAAATTGACAATATAGATGTGGTAACTTCTCAGCAAATTGACTATATAGATGTGGTAACTTCTCAGCAAATTGACTATATAGATGTGGTAACTTCTCAACAAATAGACAATATAGATGTGGTAACTTCTCAACAAATTGACAATATAGATGTGGTAACTTCTCAGCAAATTAACAATATAGATGTGGTAACTTCTCAACAAATAGACAATATAGATGTGGTAACTTCTCAGCAAATTGACAATATAGATGTGGTAACTTCTCAACAAATAGACAAGATAGATGTGGTAACTTCTCAACAAATTGACAATATAGATGTGGAAACTTCTCAACAAATTGACAATATAGATGTGGTAACTTCTCAATAAATAGACAATATAGATGTGGTAACTTCTCAACAAATAGACAAGATAGATGTGGTAACTTCTCAACAAATTGACAATATAGATGTGGTAACTTCTCAACAAATTGACAATATAGATGTGGTAACTTCTCAGCAAACAGACAATAAAGTTGTGGTAACTTCTCAACAAATTGACAATATAGATGTGGTAACTTCTCAACAAATTGACAATATAGATGTGGTAACTTCTAAACAAATTGACAATATAGATGTGGTAACATTTCAACAAGTTGACAATATAGATGTGGTAACTTCTCAACAAATTGACAATATAGATGTGGTAGCTTCTCAGCAAATTGACAATGTAGATGTGGTAACTTCTAAACATTTTGACAATATGAATATGGTAACTTCTCAGCAAATTGACAATATAGATGTGGTAACTTCTCAACAAATTGACAATGCAGATGTGGTAACTTCTCAACAAATTGACAATATAGATGTGGTAACTTCTAAACAAATTGACAATATAGATGTGGTAACATTTCAACAAATTGACAATATAGATGTGGTAACTTCTCAACAAATTGACAATATAGATGTGGTAGCTTCTCAGCAAAGTGACAATGTAGATGTGGTAACTTCTAAACATTTTGACAATATGAATATGGTAACTTCTCAGCAAATTGACAATATAGACGTGGTAACTTCTCAACAAATTGACAATATAGATGTGGTAACTTCTCAACAATTTGACAATGTAGATGTGGTAACTTTTCAACAAATTGACAATATAGATGTGGTAACGTCTCAGCAAATTGACAATATAGATGTGGTAACTTCTCAACAAATTGACAATGTAGATGTGGTAACTTCTCATCAAATTGACAATATAGATGTGGTAACTTCTCAACAAATTGACAATATAGATGTGGTAACGTCTCAACAAATTGACAATATAGATGTGGTAACTTCTCAGCAAATTGACAATATAGATGTGGTAACTTCTCAACAAATTGACAATATAGATGTGGTAACTTCTCAAAAATTTGACAATATAGACGTGGTAACTTCTCAGCAAATTGACAATATAGATGTGGTAACTTCTTAGCAAATTGACAATATAGATGTGGTAACTTCTCGGCAAATTGACAAAATCAAAGTTATCAAAGATGTAACATTTTCATTATACCCTGATCTACGAATGACTCGGTTTGCGAATATTCATCAAGACGAACGAAAGTGTATTAAAAAAAAAAGACTATTATTTGACATAAAAGACTATTTGTTTACTACTGAATCTATATACTAAGGAACTATGTAAGTCTCTTTAAGACAGTTATTCAATGTTACTGTTTGTTCGTGTTTTGGTGTCTACATAATTTTGTTCAAATTCGAAAATCCTTGTAAAAGTTTAAGTAAAAAACATTTCCTCCTTTATCTGAACTATTGTCGTCAAGAAAAGTTCTTATTGAAGACATGCGCAGAAGACGAAAAGAAAACTGAAATAGACCTCTATCAACGGCTTTGTCTGCACGAGATGCTCAAAAATATGTAGGTCGCAATTGGGTTTGATGTCTTTAACATTGGCTATTATCTTTTTTTCAATGACAGGCCCGTCCATTTTATTGATGTTGTCTTCCCATCGCTTTCTCATTTTGTCTCTCCTTTTTTTTATTGGTACTGTTCCCTGAAGGAAGGTCTTTGTGAGCCCAGAGAACCTTTTGATATGATCATACAGTTTAAGTTTACGCTTCAGACAGTGGGGCCCAGTCACCATTCTCAATCATTTTCGAATTGTTCATTTTGTGATGCAGTCTTTGTAGTTGATACCTATCATCCTTTCTATAACATCTTAATTCTATTGCTAGGATCCTCCTCTCTAAATCTGCTATTAGCATCCAAGATTCACAAGCAAATTAGAATGTGGTCATGACCAAGAAGCTCATCAGTCTGATTTTTAGTGTCGAGGGCTACGCCTTTGTCTTTCCAGATTGTTTTGAGTTTTGCAAGTGCTGCTGTGTATTTTAGTCAACAGATATCATATCCCAGGCCAGATTTACTGCAATGCAAAACTGTGCAGCCGCCCAGGCCAAACCCTTTAAGTGGATCACACCATTAAAGTGGGCCTCAACATTTCAAAACTATAAACAAAAATATTTAAATATGCATATTGCTTATAAGAAGATACAGGAATCGGGATTACAATGTAAAAGTAATCTATTTCTTGTTTGTTTGTTTTTTTTTTCAAAAATTTGACACGCTTTTAGACGTATTAATATTATTAAGTATATTTATGTTTTAAGAGGCGATGTGACTGAGTAGTGAAGTGTTTGTCCACCGAACCGGAGCGTCCCGGGCTCGAATCCTAGTGAAGGCCTTTAATGGGTACTTAACATTAGTTGAGGAAAAGTAAAGGCGGTTGGTCGTTATGCTGGCCACATGACACCATGGTTAACCAGAAACAAATGACCTTCACATCATCTGCCCTATAGACCGCATGGTCTGAAAGGGGTACTACTATATTTATATTTAATTTTGAAGAGGGTACAGACCCTGGGCCTCCACTTAATAGAATCCTGTTATGACATGATTAGGAATTAGTTATTTGTTTCGGGAATAGGGAAAAGTTTTACTTAGCGACGATGACGTAAAGTTGGTTAAAAAACAAGAATTGACGCTAAAAGAAGACGCTTCGTATAGAGCAGTACAATAGATATACTGATTTACGGACATAGCTGACATCGGACAATTCCCTTCTTGATTATTAAATGTATTTGTAGAACACCATCAGCGTCGACTACATATTTTGATTGTTTCGGCCTTCCGCCGGTGTTACTGGAGTAGTTCGAGTTCAGCATTACTTCCAGTCAGACGTAGATCTACACTAGATATATTTCCTAGAATCAACACCGCGCGGAAGCCTTAACAATCCAGACTGATTGCTGATAAAATAGAATCTTCCTAAAGTCATAACAAATGTATAAACACATAAATGTATGTTGTACGTGTGAAACAGGTCTAACAAGTAGATGTTTTGAAAAAAAAATTAGTTTGCGGAATTCGAAATAGACATCGTAAATAATTTGTTTGTTAATATCATATTCTTTTATTACTTTTGAGTAGAACCATAAGTATTGAATATCAAGAAACCTTCGCTTAAATTCTTTATATTCCTAAATAATTTGTCCTAAAATCATTGTAAATGTAAATGTTCTTAAATTATTCTTTAAAAGTAAATAATTTATGTTCGTCCATCTGTTACTGTAGCATAAAATCTATTCAAGGAATATAACTCTTTAAATGTGAGTACAGCGTTTCATTCAATTCTAACGTGTTAGAATTTGTTATAATAATAATAATAATAATAATAATATCGACGTACCACGGTCTCATAATTTAAGAAAAACTGAGTTGGAAAAAGAATGAAAATATGGGAACCTTGGCTTGGAGATTAAGCGTCTATGGAGATCATCCAAAATAACAATATACCCCATTGTTATATCAATCAACGGGATAATAACAACTAACCTCACAGCTGCAGACTTGCCACATTACCAGAAAATTCCTCAGTGGAAGCTGTTAAATGGACTACGATGAATTTTGTTTCTCTTTAACGAAACTCGACCCTAGCAGCGCCAGAGAATGACTACTCGTTCGTATCTGACATAGTAATAATAAATATATATAAACAATGTGAGAGGGCTTTACTAAATTTTTAAAAATTGTTCTTTATTTATTACGATATTTATTCACTAATTGAATACATAAATTAGTTTTATCAGTCGACAGAAGATTGATCACATTTCATCAGTCAACAGAGAATGTATCACATCAATTAACAGAACGCATCCAATGTATTTATACTCTGAATAATCATAGCATTGTGGCACCACCATTGAAAGTATATGTTGTCAATATCCAATAATGTTGTATAGAAGAGGACTTGCTCATATTATTGATAATTCTTCTTCCAACTATTCAAAGAATTTTAGACATTTATCCTTGGAAACAAAGTGTCTCGATGATAATTGAAGAGATAGACTTGTGTTGTATCTTCTACAAATCATCTGACGGAGGTGCCGTGACTATAAGACAAACACTTCTAAGAGACAATAGGACGACACGGCGTACATGTAAGTTTCTTCAGTTTAATTTTTTTTTAACTCGAACTTGCAACAATAAATATAGATAAAATACACTTCAGCTACAGGATACTATTATATCAGTGATGATGAAATAAACTAACCAATTATTTGCTTTTAACTAGCGACATCTAGCTCTAGCTTCTAGCCCTACTTCTAACTGACTCTAACTGCAACTCACAGCAAAAACTTTAACTAGCTTCCTTATAATCTCGTGCCCTAAAACCTCTAGATCCTTTCTCTGAGGGAACAGTACCAGGAAAAAGAAGAAGCAGAGAAAGCGATGGGAAGACAACACAAAACAATGGACGTTTCTGTAAATGAAAGAGATTATAGCCAAGGCAAAAGAGAGAAATGGAGAAAGACGGTCGACAGATTATGTGTGGTGTCCCAACTGCTCAAAAGACTAAGTTCAAAATTAGAAATACTCGGAAACCAAGTGTAATTCACTTAATAATATGTTCACTGCAGCATTATAAATATTAAAACATCTTCTACAATACAGAGAACCGTATTGCGACATTTTTCTCCTTCTGATGTCTCAGTATCTTCAATTATTTTTTTGTTATTTACAGATGCAAACATTAGAAAATAATCGCGTGTAGTGTTTCCGAAATTTGCTGGACATTGTTACGTAAATTAAGAAGTTGGCAGAAGCGCATATGGTACCACTGAAGTCTGTTATGACGCTATAAAGATTGAAGGAGTTAGAAATGAGTTTGTAGTCTGGGATAAAATAAGTCGCTGTAATATAGCCAACGAATGGACCGTACACCAACAGACTGACCGTACAAATAGCTATTAATATTTTGGCCACCTGGAGATCAAAAGAGCACTTCTTCTGGATCATCTTCTGCCTCTTTTGGGTAACTATCCACAGCTTCACGGCTATAGCCGGGGTACACGTGAGACTGAGAAGTATCGAGACGCCAAGGACTGTGTTGTTATATACGAGAGAGATGACCACGTTGACAACTTTGATGTTTTCCTTGTAGAACTCTGTGATCACCAAAACTGGCAAGGTTCGGTTGTAGCTCTCCGAGAGCAGCCACGTTTCGGTTAAACAGAAGAAACCAGGGGAGGCCAGTGCGAAATTGATCGCGTACACGGAAACGGAAACGAATCTAATTCTTGACGGGGTCACGATGCTGACTACTTTCAGAGGGAAGAACACGACCAAAAACCTTTCTGCCGAGATGGCACCGACAAGGGTGATACTGATGTAGTAGAACACACGGTTGAAGAAGGCAAGATGTTGTTGGATAAAGATGTCATAGATGATGCCAGTTGGAATGTCTATCAGATGAGAAATGATGCACTTGAATCGACTGAGGATTGTAAAATATATAGATATATACTTGATAAACCACTAGTTACTCAAGAAAGAGTCTACTACAATGAACTTTAAAAACTTTAAAAGGAGTCTGTGATCTTATATTCTATTAATTTGAATAGTAGTCTAATACCATTAATTTAACAAGCAAAGTATTTAAAAGCTTATGCAATAGGAAAAAAACTCCATATTTGCAGCCACATATCTCAATACTGTAGAATTTATTTCCCTTTTTAAAATCAAATACATTTTATTAATTACCACTATTTACTTAGCTAAATGTTTGTTTGTTTTTTCTTTTTTTTTTCCCGCTTGACTCATGATTTGTTAGAAACAATGAATAATTGTGCAAAGTTTTATATTGATCCAAGAAAGGGGAGCGAGAGAAATAACGTGTTCGAAATTTGTACCAGACAGAGTAGATATAAGCTAGTAATACTACTGACATAATGGAGTCTATGCTCTAGTACTACGAAATAAAAAAAAGGGCGAATCTAAGCTCTAATACTTGAAAAGGAATCTATGGTGTGATACTATTAACTTGAAAAAGGAGTCCAAGCTCTTACCATATGGGTATAGTCAAACAGAAGACAAAGTCTGCCACAGACAGCGATATTAACAAAATGTTAGAACTGTCTGTCGTAATGTTCTGACTAGATAAGACAATAATGTTGATGGTGGCGCCCGCTAGCCCCAGCAGGGCGAACAAGTGGATCAGCACACAGCCAAACGCCAACTCCATGAGTTGAAGGATTTCCATTGACACTGGATCAGCATCATAGACCATTGCTTCCAAGCGGAATGAGTCTTTGACCTTATCGCTAACGTTTGACATCCTGTTTTGAAATTCCTCCACCTTTTCACCTGTTTTGATATCAAATAAAACTAAAACATAACATGTAGTGAGCATTTCTTTAATACCAAGAAGAACGCCGGTGTTCACTCTTTTATGGAATAAAATGAAAAATAGTTGGCTAAAAGTTGGAGGTAAATCAGAAAATAGACTAGAGAGGAAATTGACATATTATGAGGTTACTTTGTATTTATTGATACAATGGAGATATTTGGAAATTAAGTCTTGAAAGTTCTAGAACAGTATTTATTCTTTTAAATAACCTAGCAATGTAATAGCATTTGAATCATTTATTTAACTAAAACTTATCAAATAATAAATGGCCGAGTAACGAAGTTAAAGGAGCATCACGTACCTAACGAGAAAGTAGTGGGTTCACTCCCAGTACTGACCAATTTGTTTCGATGACCAAGAAAATGTGAAAATTTTGGTCTCTTAAATTAGTTCAACCTAAAGTAGGAATTAATTTGTTATTTAAATTTCTATATTACTTGCTCATGTGTCAATTTTTTTTAAAAATCATACTTAGATGTATATGAATTTATTTTTACAAATATTTTCCCGACTTATTTTTATGCAGATTAACAAAAGCTTGGCGAGTTGAAAAAGACGCTTTTAGTTTTGATGACATCAGATCTTATTGTTATGACAATTGAACTAAAGAAAATAGTGTATATAACTTATACGTTTTATATAGGTCTCTATATAACTCTTTGTACTTATTCTAAAGGATGACTCATTCTGTGAGACAAAGATTCCAAAGACCTAACAGCTAGCACTGTAATTATAATTTATTTCAAACTTTTTTCTCTCGTCAGACTGTTGTTAATTGACTAACAAAGAATGTTTTCCAGATGAAGCTTATCTGTAAGTAGTAATTAGTCAAGTCGTCTTTTTAGCTTTTTCACTGCAAATATTATTGTCCATAGTTCTTTGAACTATCGCAGGAAGTACCAACTAATTTAAAACCTTGTCTTGAGATGTTAGGATCGATGGTGTTTTAATACCATAGAATAAAAGGTGAAGGTAAGGGGAAATAACCATTTTGAACATGATGAAAGAGGGAAAGAAAATTCAAAATAACTATATGCTTTCTTAAATAATCTCCCTTGTGTTCTTTATAATTATTGCCAAAGCGAAAACTTGATTTCTTAAAAAAAAACATTTCAAATAGCCTACATTTCAATTTACTGGGTAGCCTAATTAATCACAAATTCACAAAGGTGTATATAACAACTTAATTGTAATTTAATGGTATTATCTACGGTATTTACCTCACACATATAAGGTAAAGGTCACCAAACTATAAAATGTATGGTGGTGCAATCATCGGAATGAACTAACCTCATTAATAAAGCTTGTGAATTGCTACTTCATCAATTAGGCCTATAGTTGAAAGTGTAAAGGTCAACCACAGATTTAGTTATAGATGTACCACCCGAGCTCATTGTAAGCAAAATTGTAAGTTGTACATTATTTCCCAGTTCCCAACAGAGAAATTATCTAAATGTATAGTTTTTTTTTGTTTTGTTTTTTTTTTAAGTTTCACACCAACAATAGATTGATAGCAAACCTCTTTTAAAAGTAAATAGCTAGTAGAATGGTTAGTGTGTTGGCTTAAGGAGGCTTGAGCCCTCAAGTTCGAATTAAAGTCGTATCATGATCATGTGCTAGATTGTGTGTAGCATAGAAAACAAGAAATGGTGATTTAAACATGCTCGTAGCGCTTCAATGTCTTTTTGCTTTATATGGCAAGTCTAGCCGAGAAGTGGTCAAAGAGGTGACACTCAAAACTGATACATAAATTATTAAATACTGTCGCCATTTTCCCACAATAAATACTCATGGAACAGTCTGCAATACGACTTTTTACCTCCTTAGTTTGACGTTAGCGATATTATTGAACAAATTCCTAAACTAAAACCAATAAAGAAAGAAAATAAAAATAAACTTATTATAGAAATGTGTCACATTGTTTGTTTTCACAGATTAAGAAAGTTGGCAGTAGTTTAAGAAAAAATAAATCAAAGAAACAAGATTAGAAAACAAGAAACTAACATCAAATATATCAGGACAGATTCTCAATCTCTCTCTATTATACGTGTTCTTTGTTGTTAGACATTGAAATGAACTTTTATTTAATGCACCATGCAAGGCGTCTAGCCCTCATTGATAGAGTGAAAAAAAGGCGATCGTTTTATAAAAACAGGGATCAGCATTTATCGTTTTCATGTGTGGCCAGCAGAATGCCTAGAAACAGATCTTGTGGTTGCTTTATCTGTAAACTAAACAAATTGGATATTAAAAGTATTCATGTCATAGTGATGTTCTAACATTCACATATAGTTTGATGTACTAACATTCAAATACAGTTTGATGTAGGCCTACTAACATGCACATACATTTTTATGTATTAACATTCACATACAGTTTGATGTACTAACATTCACATACAGTTTGATGTACTAACATTCACATACATTTTGATGTACTAACATTCACATATAGTTTGATGTACTAACATTCACATACAGTTTGATGTACTAACATTCACATATAGTTTGATGTACTAACTGTTCTGAAGAGCTGCTTCTTTTGCCAGTGCTTCAATGTAGTTCCGCCTGTCTGTTCTGATGCTACGCTTGACATTTCTATCTATTTCAGCATATTCTTTTTGTGCTTTTCCTTTTGCAGCTCTTGTTTTACTGTTGTTCACGCCTGCTTAACTCTCTCTTCATTCCTCGATCTTCTGAAGAGTTTCTGCTGAAATCCACTCCTTGTGTGTGTATGACTTAGGACCAAGGATTTCTTGGCATGTGGAGGTTACAATTTCTTTCACTTTCTGCCACGTCTGTTCTACTGTCTCTTCTAGAAGCTGGAACTTGTTAGATAGGGTGACTTTGAACTCTTCCTGTTTTCTGCAGTCCTTCAGCGCAATGGTATTGTAGTGTTGACGGCTGTGCCCTCTTATCCAAGTTTTCTTCAGCTTCACGTGAGCGTACAGAAGATGATGATCTGAAGCAACATCTGCTCCTCGTCTTACACGTACATCCTGAAGAGATCGACGGAACTTCTTCACAATACAGACATGGTCTTTTCGGTTCTCTGTTGATAGGTCTGGTGACATGGTCTTTTCGGTTCTCTGTTGATAGGTCTGGTGACATGGTCTTTTCGGTTCTCTGTTGATAGGTCTGGTGACATGGTCTATTTGGTGCTCTGTTGATAGGTCTGGTGATATGGTCTATTTGGTTTTCTGTTGATAGGTCTGGTGACATGGTCTATTTGGTGCTCTGTTGATAGGTCTGGTGACATGGTCTATTTGGTTCTCTGTTGATAGGTCTGGTGATATGGTCTATTTGGTTTTCTGTTGATAGGTCTGGTGACATGGTCTATTTGGTGCTCTGTTGATAGGTCTGGTGACATGGTCTATTTGGTTCTCTGCTGATAGGTCTGGTGACATGGTCTATTTGGTTCTCTGCTGATAGGTCTGGTGACATGGTCTATTTGGTTCTCTGTTGATAGGTCTGGTGACATGGTCTATTTGGTTCTCTGTTGATAGGCCTGGTGATTTGGTCTATTTGGTTATCTGTTGATAGGTTTGGTGACATGTCTATTTGGTTCTCTGCTGATAGGTCTGGTGACATGGTCTATTTGGTTCTCTGTTGATAGGTCTGGTGACATGGTCTATTTGGTTCTCTGTTGATAGGTCTGGTGATATGATCTATTTGGTTCTCTGTTGATAGGTCTGGTGATATCCATGTTGCTTTGTGTATTCGTTTATGTGGGAAGACAGTTCCTCCAAACACTAAGATTCTCGTGACACACATATCTGCACAGGCTGAGATAATGAGAGATTGATGTACTAACATTCACACTACGATCATAACATTCATATATACTAGTAATACTACGATTAACTAGCATTCACATGATTATGATGGCTTCAATTCCGAAGATTAAGGACGTGTGCAGGGAGTTTTACTTGACTACACAAACCTAGTTGCAAGTTATGATATTTCAGGATATATAGCAAGAAAGTCATCAAACCCTATAGGTTCAGTTATTCTTTTTTTATTTAAACAAATAAATACGAAATCCAACCTAAAAAGTAAGTACTGTTCCACTGAATATTCTGAATGTGTGAAGTGTTCCCTTATGTAAAAAAGTTTGGGAAACACTTTTTAAAAATTTGATGATTTAGTGGTGACTGAATGATTTTTGTTTTGCGAATATCTGATTTGAAAAAAAAGAATATGACAAAAACTGATTTTTTTTTAATTTCTAGTAGCTTTTAAGAATATGTGAAAGGTTATTTATTAAGCATTTTGGTTTACTGACCTGAATATGACTGAACAGTAAAAGAATCCAACTGGAAGTTGATACTTTTTTCCTCCTTCAAGAAGGATTTTGACTAAGTTTGAAAGTATCAAACAGGTTTATAATACAGACTAAGTTTCAGAAGTGTCTTTATGAGTATGGGTATAAATGAAAAATGATCAATTCTAAATAAAGAATTGCAGCTTAGCGTATGTGTACTTTCTAGATAAGAACACAGCATTCAACATTTACTTTAGACTCAACGTGTGCCTGATATGGCAGTAACTTATGTTGAATTCACTGAGAATTAATGAAATACATAAGCTAAAAATTGGGGGGCAAGGTGGCTGAGTGGTAAAGCACCTGGCTTCCAAGCAGAAAGGTCTCAGGTTCAAATCTTAGTGAAGACTAGGATTTTTGGGATGCCCCCGAGTCCAACCAATTCTGATGGGTACCTGACATTAGTTGGAGAAAGTAAAGGCGGTTGGTCATATTGTCATTGTACAACATATATACCATATACCTGGCACAATTCATAAATCACAACTTATTTATATATGAGTGTTTCTCTGGAAGTGGTATCAAAAAGTGTCACATTAGGCCAAAAATTAAAGTTTTTGGTTTCATTTTAAGTATATTCACTTCTTCACCTATTGTACTTAAAGGATTTATCAATTATACTTTTCCTCAGCAGTGCTGGCAAAAGGGGGTACACACTTAAGCATTTCAGGTGCATCACTGGGACACCATTGATGATTAAAGTATAACTAACTGTTAATTTGTTTGCTTTTTTTTAGCATAATTTGAATGTTTCTATTGTATTAAGCAGCTAGATAGAGAAATTGAAGTTTTTGAGCACTTATGTTCGCGCTCAATTTAAAAAATGGGACACTATTGCACCTGTAACACTACTGGTAAAAGTTTTTTAAAAAAGATTTTTTATAAGAAAATAGAATTTATGCTATACTTGCATTATAGCTAAATATATATGCTATTATTTCCTGCAATAACTAAAGCATTTACTATAACATGACTATTATATCACAAGATGTTGCAGGTATATCATATGTCATAATTAACCATGAAGTCTAATTTAATAAGAAAGCAACACATTAAAAGATGAACATTTTTTTTATTTACAACTAACTGGTACACATCTTCTAAGCAACCAACAATAAAGTGTAAAAAAATACAAACAAACAAAGCAAACAACAATTTCATGAATGATAAACCTGTTTTAACAAAATTGTGTCCATCAAGTCATTAGCACAAAATGTACACATATCTATGTCCAAAGAATATTTTATATCAAAATAAACATCTCATACATTCCACTAATAGTTCATTAATATTTGAGATTATATATATTAAACATTTTTTCTAGATTTATATAATCATAATTTTTAACAAATGTATATAATTATTCATTACACACTTTAACTTTCTAATTAAAAAGTACAAAAAGCAATTATATATTATTAATAAATTATTATAAATTACAATTATGTCTCTTCACTTCATAAATAACATTACACAGTCACAATACATCCACAATAAAGTTGTAACCAATTTATGTTAATGGACACTTTACAAATAGGGTCTAAAGTTTGTAATAAAGAATCCAAATTTGTTAAAAAAAAAAAAGAAATACATTTACCTAATTACTTGCACAACAGATTAACTTCAGTCAGTTCAAATCATAGCAATTTGTATACAATGAACATTTATTATGTGTCCCTAATGCAAGAGTTACAATAGATTCTCTAAATAAAGAAGCGCCTCCATGGCCATGGCCTTAGCATACACTCTGAATATATAAAACACTGTCAGAAAGTCTGTAGTGCTGAAAAAAGAGTCAGCAAGAGCAAAGAACAAAGTGGAAGGGATAAAGCCTCTGCCATACTCCACCATCCATGTGCCAGCTGTCCAGGATACTGCTGTTGCCTCACCAACGCCATGAAACACTGTGTCACCTGAAGAGATATTATTGCACTTTAAATTTGCTTAGTAAGTTATTTATAACTATGTCATTAAGAGTAGGCACAGATGAGCAAATTGATAAAAAGATGATTCAAAGTTTCTCTTAGGCATTGTCCTTAAGATAAATCTAATTATTTGCAACATTCCCTGAGCTAAATGATAAAGGTCCTTGAGGTAAATGATAAAAATCCTTGAGCTAAATGATAATGGTAAAGTCTGCAGATGGCTTATAATTAGTTAGTTTCAAACCTCGCTGAGCAATGTGTCAACAATTATGCTTACTTTCAGTTGTGTGCCCAAAAGTGTAAAGGAAAATTTGAGAATCGTGTGTCAAAGGTATGTCATAGTCAAGGTTCAGGGATGCAGCTGTTCCATTAGGAAACTAGTTGCTACCAAGTGTTCTCTAAGTAGAAGTAAGCTGGCATCTGGAAAGATCTTTTTGGGAGCAACTTAATTTTACTTCCATTCTTCTCACTAAAAACTGCTTGCCGCCATCTCTAATATGAGATTCACATCCCATATAACATATCTGTAGTAATAAGTATTGCCCCCAGGCAGCACATAATGCCACTGTGCATTTATGTCGTGCAGTAGTATCACACTTTTGTCTACAATCTCATTGGGATCTATTCAGCCCTGTACCTAGCTTCAGTTGTCTAAATAAGAGTTTTTTTTTAAATTGAGATTAATCTTTTGTTCCCCAGGCTAAACTATATTTGTTTGTTCTGAACATCTCTACTATGTAATTTGTAATGCAGTACTATACATTCATGCTGAAAATGGAAACCAAAAAATACACTTTTACAGTGGTTGATTACATTTTCAGGAAATATATTTATCAATTTATAAATCCAATGCTATGCATCAATGCCTCTATATAAAATACAAATAAGAAAAGAATTATGTAATAGTGACTCAATGCTAGTAAATTATTACTTAGGTGGCTCAAAAAAAAAATATAGATAATAATAATACAGAATAGATGAAACATTTACATAAAAGATACATATGAAGAAGTAAAGCAAAATCCCTGACCTGGTTTATATGTGATTCTGTTTAGTGTTCCTTCACGCCACTGGTAGAATGTTCCAGTAAGTATTGTATCAGATATATTGGCCCAGTATCGACCTAAAAGATCAAAGTGAAAGCATTTTTTTAAGCACTTAACTACAAGCTAGCTTACCCTATGGATTACTATTATCTGATGTCATATTTGCAGGCATGTTTTGGGGGGTTGAAGAGCAAGGTAAACAAAAATTAAACAAGCACATTTAGTAAAAGTAAAAAGAAAAAAAAAAGTTTCTGGAAGTTTACATTTATAATGCTTAGGTTATTAAAGTTGGATACAAAAGATATGGAACAATACAGGTATGTGTGAATTTTTTTCTGTGCCACCTATTGCAAATTCTAAGTGTTAATATAGTATATATGATTTTATTTTTTACAGCCTACCTGAGTGACCAGTGGTATCTACAGCAGTTCCAAAGAAGAGGACATATTCAGAAAGAGATGCATGCAGAAGACACATACTGCCCATCCAGCCCCCAGCATTCATAAAGATCCACTGCAAGTTGTCGTCTGGAAGAATGTGTCCTCTGTATTTGGTTCTCAAATCCTCTAACACTTTGTTGTAGGCATAAGAAATGTTTTTGTTTGGACCAGCAGCATTATCTGTAAAATGTTAACAAAATAAAAATTGATTTCAAGTTAACAACTTTTTTTTTCTACATACAAAACATAAATTTTACACAGTCGAATCAGATTAATTAGACCAGCTAGTTATGTGGAACAAATCCTAATATTATTCTCTTAATCAGACCAGCCGGTTATTAGAAGCAAAACTATTGGATTGCATTGTGGTGCAATGAACTGGATTCAATTGTAAAAAAAAAAAATTAATTCATTGCAATAATGGATTTTCATTTTATTTAATGTTCATTTTATTTAATGTTTCTAGTGTTCTCCCTTAAACTCTATATTTAGCTAATTAACCTTATCTACACAAACCTACATGTAAACATAAGAAATTTAAAGGCTTTAGATTGATAGTTTTAGTTGCTTAACAGTGAGTTAGATAAAAGTTAGAACTTCATTTAGTTCCTGTGTGGTGAGTGAGTGAAACATGAAAGCATTACTACTACACACATTGGCCATGCTCCTGTGTAAGCAGCCCTTTTATGGTTTAAAACGAATGACTCTGTAGCGTGGCTTAGGAATCATGACACAGCAAAACAAGTGTAATTAAATGATTATATCTAAATCTAGCTAATGGAGAACATAAAACTGGTTTAGTGAAGAACCAATCTATCATTCCTGCCATCAGTTGAAATCCTTTCCATTAGTCAAAGATTCTGAAGGCCCTTTGTGCAGGTCTTTTTAGACACAGTCACACACTCTGATGGTATAATATAAATTATTTAAATTCAGGTGCTAAAATCTAATGTTGCAATGATATTTTTATTTTCAATCTAGTTCTACTTGCCTACATGTTTTCGAGAGATTGCTGCTATACTCTTCTCATCAAAAACATAACTTTTGTTTTTTAGCCAATACTGAATGCCAAAAAAAAATATAAGTCCAAAAACTGTTAAATTGAATAAAGTTCTAAACTTAAACAATGGAATTAATGCAGTCATTTTAGATGCAGAATTGTAACAGAAAACTTTGCTACTCTCTCAGACTGATGTATAGTATCTAGATCTAAATATTCAGTGCGAGCAGCACTCACTAGGTCTTTAGTATAGAATAGAGACACTGTCACTGTTGATAACTTATCTAGAATTTACAGATAGACTCAGTATTATAATACTATTGAAATGATATGATAGAGAATAGAGGTCTAATCTACTTAGAAGATATACTTCTATAGCTCTAGAGTATCTAGACCTAGAGAACAACTAGAATTATAGATCTTCTTAAACTTAAATGACTTTATCAAGCAAATATTATGTGGTAATTCTGAGGAGACAGTATGAGTATAGAGTCTAGACATAGATTATCAAGATCTAGATCTGGATTGAAATGAAGCTGCAGTGAAATTAAATTTCACTGTAAAAGACTTTGTTGAAATAAGCCTAAAAAGGGGGTTGACAAATTTTGAAGTTGGTTCAGTAGTTGGTTGAGTGACACTAGACCAGTGACAGTAGAGTAACTTGTCACTAGACTTAAGTCTGTTAAGACTCGAGAAGCTAAGATTAGAAAGTAGATCTAGATCTACTCATCTAGCAACAGTTGTGTGACTTGATCCTTGTGCCTGTGGTGTTGCCTGTTGTGGTAAGTATTGGGCCTCGCAACTGGCTAAGTAGATTAGCTTTGAACGGGTGGATCAGTATATAGACTAGATCTAGATAATCTAGATCTATGTGCTCAGCGTTGTTTAAAATTACAAATCCACCGGTAAGCCACTAGTGAAGTGTGACTAGTATAGACCGCATATCATGCTATTTGAAAGTTTAGCTGTCTATCTAAGCACCAGCAGTAAAATAAAATATTTCTCATATAGATCTAGGTCAGGCCAGACGAATGTTGTACTAAATGTCAGAAAATAATATAATTAAATTTGCATATATTAAAGAATCAATACAATAGTATATGTATAAACTCCTCGTATATTATTTGTTTAATAATATATTATGAACAAAATGTACAAATCACTATAAAATGTAAAACAAATTGTATGCACCCTGCAAAAAAAAAAAAGATTTTAAACTATGATCCATTATATTTATACTCTGACTGAGTAAGTTCAAGGTTGAGATACAGACCTAGATCTAGATCAAAGCTTATAGTTATAAGTTAATTTGAGTTTGCCATGTAGGTATCAAGATCAATTATCTAGATCTATATTAGAAATGCATAATCGTGTTTAAAATATTAAAGAAATGTATTTTCAGAACAAAAAATAACTCATGCTTCATTCGCTATTGTTGGCATTGGCAATTAGACTGACCTCTAAACGTACTTTCGTTTTCTTCCAAGAAATAACCTATAAGTTACTAGATCTAGTTAGTGTAAGTATAATACTTTTAATAATAGGCTATAATAAGTAGATCTAGATTCTATATAATAATAATAGCTCAATGCATATAGATCTATGAATATGAAATACAGGTGGAGGTACCCAGGTGGAAATACACACTACACAGATAGATTTGATAGATCTACTGACTTAATGACTATGACTGACTACTGAATACTGTGAAGATATATAGATCTAGACTAGATCCTAAATTCTGAAAGCATGATTTTTATTTTGAACTTACTTGACTTATCAAACTCAAAGACAAAAACTTGACAAAGTCACTTACTCTTACTCAACTTACTGACTTACAATGATGCCTGATGGTGGAGTTACACTTACACTTACAGATCTATATAATTAATATATATATTATATTTATGTAGTCTAGATCTATCATTATATATATATATATATTTGTATAGTATATATATTATATAGATTATTATAGATCTACTATGCCTATGCCTATGGCTGCCTGGTTGTGCCGTTTGTGCGCTGGACTGTCATTCAGATCTATCGATGGTCCAGGGTTCAAACCCGGCCCGCTCCCATCCCCTGTCATCCTGTGGAAGGTTTGGACTAGGAAGTAATTATCTTCAACTCTGAAGGAACATCTGAAACATGTAAAACAGTTTACAAAACAAACAAACATGTAGATCTAGTATGAGTACCTAGATTCCTAGATCTATATAAAAGTATATTTATATTGTATATAATAATATAAATATATATATATATATATATATATATACAATATATATTATTGTATATAATAATATTGACCTATAGCTAGGGGTTTGGTTTGTGGGCAACAGGGCGTGTCCGCACGCCGACGGGCCATAATGTCCAATGGCTGTGTGAAGCGTCTAGTGTGGTAGCTTAACTTGTTGCCACCGCTGGCTAGCATTTGTGAAAGGGGAGCAACTTTGTAAGTCTCTCTTGCCAGTACATAGCCTCTCCACAGCAAGTCCTATGCAGTACCTCCTCGTGGTGGCAGATGGAAACTGAGGCTGCGAAGCCTCAGGCTAAACTGCAAGGGTCTCGGAGGAGGTTTGGCCCCAAGATGTGAGGCAGGCATGGCCCGTCGGCGTGCGGACACGCCCTGTTGCCCACAAACCAAACCCCTAGCTATAGGTCAATAGCCGCACTGCCTTGTGTGTGTGTCCCTGTAAGGTCTAAGGCTAAGGGAGTAAACCCTAACAGAAAATCCGGTCCTGGAGCCCCGTAGGCGGGGGGACAGTAGTAAGACTACTGCTCTCTGGCAAACTCCTGCAGCCACCTGTCCCCAAATTGTGATGGCTCGCCATCCCTTTGGACCCGGTCAGTATGGAAGAGAGGCGGGTGCTGACGTGTGGGCAGCCCAGCACTCGCAAATTTACCGCCCAGGCTTTCCCCCAGCAATGGAGAGGTCACTCCATCTCTGACAGTAATGTCTTTGAAAAAACACGGAGAGTGGTAGTTACCGGTGATAAGTTCCTAGCCGATTGGCGTAAGCTGGAACGCCAGGGACCACTCTTGACGGTAGGAGGGGCTTTTTAGCCTCACTGGATAGCTACTGCCTGCCTTAAGCCGAGCAGCCCTCGGACAATAAAGTGCTATCCCGCCACAGCTTGCCGCACCACTGGGTGCTTGGTGCTAAGACAAAATCAAAAAGCAAGCTGCTCACCCGCACCTGCAAATAAAATGAAAAGAAAACCCTCAACATTAATGCGTTTAGCAAGCTGGAACATACGGACAATGTGTCCTGGCTTCAATACTGACCCTGAACTCGTCACCGACATGCGACAAACAGCTATCATCGACAGAGAACTCAGCAGACTAAACATTGATGTGGCCTGCCTGCAAGAAACCAGACTGGCAGACAGTGGATCTCTTACAGAAAGCAACTATACTTTCTACTGGCAAGGAAAACCAGAACAAAGCCCTAGAATACATGGCGTCAGCTTTGCAATAAGAAACAGTCTCGTCCCCTGCATTGCAATGTTTCCCATTGGCAATGAAAGAGTAGCACACATGAAATTTGCATCACCGCAAGGCAAAGTTAATATAATCTGTGCTTACTCACCAACCCTTGCTGCACCAGAAGAGGACAAAGACAGATTCTTTCAAGCTCTAGAGGACGTAATTAAAAGTATTCCAAAGTCCGAGCACCTCTATATAAATGGAGACTTTAATGCCCGTGTTGGTGATGGAAATGATGCATGGCCAAAATGCTTGGGACCTCATGGTGTTGGCAAAATAAATGACAATGGCCAAAGGCTACTTGAGTTCTGTAGCTCTCATGAACTGTGTGTAACAAATACATTCTTCTCTGGCAAGGAACGCCATAAAGTCTCTTGGCAGCACCCACGCTCAAAAAGGTGGCACCAGCTTGACCTCTGCATCACCCGAAGGATGGATCTGAAAAGTGTCATCCACACCCGTTCATACCATAGTGCGGACTGCAACTCAGACCATTCACTAGTGCTAAGCAAAATCAAACTACTTCTCAAGAAGGCTTACACTTCCACTCAACCCAGAACTAGGCGAATTAACGTCAACCATGTAGGTGACCCAGAGAAGTGTGCACTCTTTGGCGAGCTCCTGAACAGTTCAATCCCCTCGTTAAGTGATGAAGAAGACATCTCGATCAGATGGGAGAAATTAAGAGACGTAATCTACAGTTCGGCAATCACCGCCTTTGGGCCTCAAAAACACAAAAGTGTAGACTGGTTTGAGGCGAATCTAGCACATATGGAACCTTGCATCGAGAAAAAACGATCTGCACACCTCGCTCACAAGACAAAGCCTAATCCAAAATCTCTGGAGGCCTTCAAAAGTGCTAATAAAGAGGCAAAACAAATGGCTAGAAAATGTGCTAACAACTTCTGGAGGGATACCTGCAACAGAATCCAAGACAGTCTCCACTCAGGAAATAGCAAAGCTCTATTTGATATCATTAAAGCGGCCCTGGGTCCAGCAGTGTCTAAGCCTGCCCCCCTTCTATCCAAATCAGGAGAAAAAATTACAGATCAAACCAAGCAGCTAGAACGATGGACAGAACACTACCTCGAAGTCTATGCCACACAGAATACAGTAGACGATGTCGCCCTGGCTTCTCTACCAGATCTTCCAGTACTGGAATGCCTAGATGAGCTTCCGAGCCTTAGTGACCTCAAAAAAGCCATTAACTGCTTAAAAAATAGAAAATCTCCTGGGAGTGATGGTATCCCAGTGGAAGTAGTGAAAGTCAACGAATCACTCCTGCTCCCTGAACTCTATATTCTCCTCTGCCGCTGTTGGGAAACAGGTCATGTCCCACAGGACATGCGTGACGCAACTATAGTCACAATATACAAGAACAAAGGGGATCGGAGTGATTGCAACAACTATAGGGGTATCTCTCTCCTCAGTATAGTGGGCAAGATCTTTGCTAGAGTGGCACTATCCAGGCTGCAAGTGATAGCTTCTAGAGTCTACCCAGAGTCTCAGTGTGGATTCAGGAGTGGTAGGTCCACTATAGACATGATATCTTCTCTACGACTACTGCAGGAGAAATTCAGAGAGAGAGACAGACCCCTTTACATTGTTTTTGTCGATCTGACTAAAGCTTTTGACATGGTCAGCAGAAGTGGCCTTTTCAAACTCCTGAGGAAAATAGGTTGCCCTCCCAAACTACTGAAGTTAATTGAATGTTTTCACGAGGAAACTAAATGTACTGTCAAATTCAATGGAGCCCAATCAGCACCTTTTGAGGTTTGCAGTGGTGTCAAGCAGGGATGTGTGCTCGCACCTACTCTGTTTGGCATATTCTTCTCCTGTCTACTGCATTATGCGTACAGCGACATAAACGAAGGTGTGTTTCTCCATACAAGATCCTCTGGAAAACTATTTAATGTATCAAGGCTGCGGGCAAAAACCAAGGTTAGGAAGCTACTCGTCAGGGAACTCCTGTATGCTGATGATGCAGCTATTGTGGCTGATTCTGATATTCAGCTACAGTCCATGGTTGACAAACTATCTGCTGCTTGCCAGAAGTTCGGCTTAAACATCAGTCAAAGCAAGACTAAGATACTTGTCCAAAACACAAACACTGCACCTCAAGTAAGCATTAATGGCCAACCACTAGAAATTGTTGATCACTTTTGTTACCTTGGCTCCATCATATCCAACAACACTCTACTGGATAAAGACATAAACAACAGGATAGCCAAGGCAATGGCCACCATGTCACGGTTGCAGAAAAGAGTCTGGGACAACATATTGCTGACTAGCAGTACTAAAGCCCTAGTCTACCGGACCTGTGTGTTGAGCACCTTGCTGTACGGAAGTGAAACATGGTCAACCTACTCATGGCAGGAAAAAAAGCTGAATGTCTTCCACCTCCGATGCCTAAGGCGATCTTTAAAATAAGGTGGCAAGATAAGATAACAAATGAGGAAGTGCTACATAGAGCAGGATGCCAGGACATCCGCTCTGTTATCAGCAGCAGACGCCTTGGCTGGCTTGGCCACGTTCGTAGAATGCCAGTAGGTCGACTTCCACAGGACATCCTGTATGGCGATCTAATTGAAGGCAGGAGAGCCGCTGGTCGCCCACTTTTACGTTATACGGATGTATGCAAACGCGACATGAAGCTCTTCAAAATCGACACTGGCAACTGGGAAGAGGTGGCACTGGACAGATCCACATGGAGAGAGAGCATAAAGGAAGGGTCACAGATTGCAGATGTCATACACAACAGAAGCAGAAAGAAGGGTGAAAATGCAATGGCGCCTGGTGATTTTATATGCCCAACCTGTGATCGCAGCTGTGTATCAAGGATTGGCCTCTTTAGTCACACAAGAAGTTGCAAAGGGAAAAGATCGTCTCACGAGACGTAAAATGCCACAGATATAATAATATATACAGTATACTATATAGATAGATATAGATCTAGTTAATATAGTACAGTGTAGACAGTCACAGTTGTATACTAGTCTGACTAGATTTTGCTAGATTCTACAAGACCGAAATCCTGGCACAAGGCGTCACAGAAATACCTGTATTACATATTGGGAACCACACCCTTTCAGTGGTGCAGGAATTTACCTACTTGGACTCAACAATTGTCAGTAACCTAGATTGAGACATCGAGCTGACAAAAAGAATAGGAAAAGCTACCACAGCATTGGCAAAACTCTCCAAGCACGTCTGGGAAAATGCTAAATTGACCGAAGCGACCAAAATCCTAGTCTACAACGCCTGTGTTGTGAGCACTCTCCTTTACGGCAGTGAAAGCTGGTCAACATACATGTACCAAGAGCACAGATTGAATAGTTTCCACTTGCGCTGCCTGAGACACATAATTGGCATCTCTTGGAGGGACCATGTCTCCAATCTGGAAGTTTTGAGATTGGCCAATATGAACAGCATGTATGCTCTCCGGACACAAAGAAGACTACGCTGGATTGTACATGTCACCCGCATGCCAGATGGTAGAATCCCGAAAGATATCTTTTATGCTGAGCTTATGGAAGGAGTCAGATCTAAGGTATGTGGGAAAACATAGCCAAAGACTGGAGTGCATGGAGACAGACTGTGCGTGCTGGGACAACCCTTGCTGAGAACAAAAGAATTGAAGCGGCCTTAATCAAGAAGGAAAAAAAGAAAGCTACCCTGTCCGCTAGCCCTGAATCAGATGCATACACATGAATGAATTGTGGCAAAGTCTGCCGCTCTAGAATTGGCTTGATTAGCCACACAAGATTCTGCCCCGTCTCAAGACTAAACCAAAACCAGTGACTCATCTGGGTGCATCCATTGCCTATCGAGACAAAAGGAGCCATGCACAAGTAACAAGACTAGTCACTAGATCAAGATCAGATCTACTATCTAGATCTAGTCAGTAGTCTAGATTATTCATATTGAACATTTGTATTCATACTATAGTCAGAGTCTAGATCTAAATCTAACTACTTAAACTAGTAGAACTCTATTTACTATTCAGTCTATTGACTCTTTATCATTCAGAATTCATTGGCATTTGATGGAGAAGAGAAAAATATAACTTAGAATTTATTTTAAAATAGAATTATGGATCTATATATATACTTAAGTCTCAAGAATCTAGACTGTCTAGTGTCAGTGTCTCTATTGACTAGATTTCATTAGGTGAATTATTATAAATTGTATGCTATCTTCTAATATTACAATGCATTCTTTAATCAGAAGGCAAGCAATGCTCAGCATTAGTCGCTAACATTTCTTCGGACCATCGGTTTAAGACCTTGAGGGTAAAAATACAAAAAGAACAAATGTCCCCCATACTACATTCATTTTGGTATTGTGTCCTCTAAAAAAATGTAAATATCTAATTGATTGTTTCATTGCATTTATCTACAAAAGCAAGTTTCAGGCCAAGGAGCATTATTGAAGTTTACAGACAAAAAGAGTTTAAATAGTGCTTAAAAGAAAGGAAGTGTAATCATACACTTTTCTACATGTTGGCTTTAAAAAAACATATTGGGTTGAAATTGCGAATAAAAAATTACTTTTGTTATATTCAACTGCTGGGGCCTTGATCGTAAAAACAGCTAAGTTGTTCTAGACCTATGACAAGTAATAACTGGTTAAATTTTTTTACTTTTTTCATCCATGGCAAATGGGAAAATTAGTGATAGGTGGGTTAGTGAATGAGGGCCTTTGCTTATATAATTATAGATATATATAAATGACCATGATAAGTCTCATATAGTCTTATCTTAACCTGCTGTGACCATTTGCACTGTTTTGTTGTTAAAAAAGCATTGATGTGACATGATGTAGATTCATTCACCTGCTTCTAAGTGGTCAATACTATAACCAACCACTTCTTTTATTTGCCTTAATTTTCCAAACAAATATTACATTCACAGATTTATTGGAGCACTGTGGACAATTAAATGGCACAAGATGTGTTTGTTTGACTTGTTTGTTTTTTGTATGTTTCTGATGTTCCTTCAGAATTGAAGATAGTTAGATTTTAGCCCAAACCTCTCGCATGATGACGAGGAATGGTGGCGGCAGGGTTTGAATCCAGAACCATATAGAAGACAACAGTCCAGAGTGCATACCACACAACCAGGAAGCCATCTATCCAGATTACCCACCTTTCAGCTGGGGAGCATGAAATCTTTTATCTCTGAATCCCACTTTAACTCACATTCTAACACCAAACTGAAGATTCTGTTTCTGTACTCTCAAGTTCTAGAAAAATCTTACTAGTGGTACATTCATTATCAAAATAAACTTAAATATGATTTTATTTCACTACAGTAAAACATTTTAAAATATGTTGCTATGTTGTGTTTTTTTTTCTTTTTTTTTTTTTTCAGTATTGAGGAAGTACAAATCCTGATGTGAAGTTCCCTGAAAAATGATCTTGCAAGAAGCTAAAGTTTGTGTTAAAGCATCCTGTAGAGCTTACAAAAAAAATAACTTTGAAGCCAGACTGCTTTCTATATTTCATAGTATAGCATTTAAACATACCTTTTCCATACATTTGAAAAACAATTTAGAATTATCTACAAGAGCTTCAATTCATAACCAAAACTTGAATCAATGCATCCAGAAAACTCACTTCTATAGGTGTAAAAATAAATATTTTGAAATTAAGCATTGTTTTTCCAGCTTTACCAGATTAAAATTACATTGCCCTCAGTGGCTAAGATTTGATATTCCAAAATGTTTTTCCACTTCTAAAGTTCCTAATGAGATAACATTGGAACAGAACAATTGTAATAGTATTTTAGAGAGTACAGAAAATGGATTTCTTGACAGTATTGACAATGCTAGGAAACCAGAAGAAATACTTGCTCTGACAAAGTCTTTTTTGAATGCTGGGAAGTTGCGATCTCATCATCTTGTGCCTATATTAGTCAAATACAGAACTTTAGTGTACTGTGGAATGGTTCCAAATTTCACTGTTAAAGATGAAGGTATTCAGAAAAAACAAATACGCTTAAATTTATTAAGCCAGAAGATGGTGGAAGAATTTGTCTTTCACCCAGATTTTCAAGAACTGTTACAGTTTTCTGAAAGCCAAATTCATTTATTAACATTACAGGAAAGTGTTTTAATTCTAAATGCCTTACAGTGGTTTGAATTGACAACTAAGGATTCTATTTTTCAGGAGCTTAAATTAAAATGTATTGACAATATTCATGAAATGAGTCTTCCGCAGCTTGCATTTTTTTCTTCAAGTCTTACTGATTCCTTCGACTATTCTGCAATGAGTAAAGTGGTGGAAAAAGCAAAACAGATCATTTTTGAAGATGACAGACATGTTGATTTAAATGACATTTGTGTTATATTTTCAAATGTAAGAAAAGTCGTCAGCTCTGAGTTGTATATTGCTTGTGCCAAAAAAATGGTGTCAATTCTTAAGCAAAATCCATCTCAGATGTCTCTTGAGAACTTGATAAAATTAATATACTTTGCACACATATCTGAAAATGAATGCTTGGAAATAATAATCAATGCACTGTTAAGTTTTCCACCTGAGTCTTTTAAAAAAATTGACATTGGGACATCAGGTTTAACACTTGATGTTGCCTTGTTTTTAAATGGAGCTCCATGGCAATGCCAGCAGCTGAAAAAAATGTCTGCATCTTGTGCCAATGAGCTGTGCACAGAGAACTCCTTACCAGTTCAAGATGTTGTGAAATTAAGCTTGGCCTGCAATAAGTACATCATTAACAATAATAAACAAGCTGCGGAGAAACTTGCTATCTGTGTTCAAAATTTAGATAATTTCCTTTTTACAGAGGTGAGTGAAAATATTTCGTTTTTAATTGCTTGTTCCAGTTAATAATAAAGAAAAACTAGTTACTTCTAGTTGTGCTGCATTTTCCCCTTGTATAAAATATTTCAAGGGCCTTTTCAATAGGTGTATTCCAAAGGTTTGGATTTTCTCCCCATTGAGTTCAAATAGACACCAGACACCCTTTGTTAAGTAACAACCTGTTCAAAACATTTTCAGATTAGTTTACCTTTTTATTTGTTTTGTATCTTTTACACTCTCAAAGTGTCTTGATCCTATAATGTGTTGGTTAATAGTGCTCTATAAATGAATAAATATTATTATTAATACAGAGATTATTACAATTTTGAAGTTACTTTTTTTTTTTATTATTGTTATTATTATAAATAATTTGAGCCCCTTGATCGGTAGTCAAGCAGTTTAGGAAGAATACATGATTTCATGCAACCCAGCTGTGACCTCCATGTTTTGCCACATCCATATAGACAAAACCATTGTTGGCCAGGGATCCATTATTGTTTACCTGTCTTTAGTGTTCCTTTTGGTCACCATTAATATTATAATTCATATTAGCACAAAAAAAAAATATTTTCTAAAGAAGCTATATTTCCACATTAATATTAATAAAATAATTCTTTTTTTTTTTTATATTTCTCTAGTATCTTCAGCACTTCAAAAACATGTGGCCTTTAAAACTAAATTTAGCTCAAGCCTTCCAGGATAGACTTGTTAAATTTCTTCAAGAATTAGAGGAGCATGACTTCAACCATTTCATTTTACAGGATGAGACTGAACTAGCCCTTCTTATACTTAGATATTATCAAAAAGTATGTAAGAAAAATGAGTTTTATTTTTATAGTGTAACAATCTAGTAACTTGTTTTATATGGAACCAAAAAGTTTGTACACCTTATTTCTTACACACCCATCCAAGGCATGAAGCAATGAAAAAAAAATTAATCAATAAGTCAATTAATTACTGTTAAAAAAATATTTTGTTTGATAACAAATAAGGGAAATAACTTCTACATAAAGGAGATATATAGCTGTAAGTGTGCTGTTTTTGACCTTAGATAATTTTTTTTTCAAAGCATTTTTTACATTGTGCTTGTTTGTTTTATAATTTTATTTTGATTATCTGTTCCTGAACAATTAGAGAAACAGTGAGATTTGTCAATTCAATTCGCAATATAAGTTATAACAAAACGATTTCAAAATTATTATTTTTTCTCTAGCTTCAACAAATAGGGCTTCCAGTAGATAAGACAATAGAGAATGTGGTTAAAAGGCTAACAAAGTTTCATGTGTATACTTGGTGTTGGCCAAAGCATCTAGCTCTACATGTTGTAACAGATGCAGTGGAGAAACTAAGCTTAAACAGTGCCCTGTTCTCTGGGTACCTGACAACTGTGTTGAAAGTGTTGAGATGTCTAGATCTGGATGAACTTATTATGTTCAATCGAGATGTGGAAAGTATTTTGATGTCTGTGAGTATACTTGTAATTGTCTGAAGCTGCTAAATGCTATCATAGAAAGTGAAATTTAAAAAAAAAATGATTCTTATAATTTCTTGTTAGTTTTCTTTGCATAAGGCGCAGGTATAAATTCATACATGTACTGTTATGTATGCTCATGGAAAATACCAGTTTTGATTGATTTTATTTTGCAAAATGGGGGGGGGGGGGGGAAGGGAGGGTTGTAGTCAAAATGTCTTTTAAAAAAAAGTATAATTAATTTTTAAAGTATTGAACAAAGAAAACAGCAAGATTTTCTTTATCATATTTGTTATATAGATGTTCTAATTTATACACAATTTAACTCAAAAGATGCATTTTTTTAACTGATTTTAGCCATTCACATTTTTAAAATTCAATTTCTGCCCACAATACATTCTCATTCCATTTAATACAGGCAGTAGAAAATTTAATTCTTGAAGTGACCATGGCAATAATAAAACGGTCGCAGCTACTAATCAGTAGTGTAACTATCTCGCAGTAAGAATGAAGCATCTTCATCTGTTTCTCTTTTCAGAGAGATAATTCTAAGACTGTCAAGTTTCAAAGCTTTCAAATACGCAAGACCATATCAGAGATATTCCACAGTCACCTAAACCAGGCCAACCGGCTATCCCCTGCATTGATCACCCATAAGGCCATCCCTCCCTCTCTCCTCTATGAAACTAAACCCGGGCTTCTGGAACCACTTTTGTGTAGTCTGCCGAGGTTTACATGCGATAGGGAGGAAATCAATTGCATGAGAGCTTTGCGGATACTGGAGTTGACAGCAGAAAAATTTCAAGTCTATCAGGTTTGTAGAAGGAACAAAATGATGAGTAGCTCATAAATAGAACTGAAAGGGTTAATTTTTTTTTCTAGTCAATCTCATTTTTTTGTTCACCTGAAAATTTCAGTTTAATAGCATTGGTGAACACTCTGTAGCCACTAGTAGCAGCTAGCATTGATTATTTGACATAAGTGGAAGTAAAACAACTTTCTATCTATTTATTTGTTGTTAATATTGTTTGAGAACAAGGAAGATTGTTAATTTTTTTTTTTTTTCATTTATAGAATTTTATATATTAGGGCTCTATAAATTAAATCTCTCACACTCTGCCTACAAAAAACTGTGTTTATATTTTATGTCTGTGTTGCTTGTTCAAGGGAGAAAATTTGTGATTGTGCTACTCTTTTATTATATAATTATAGAACACCCCGAAAACATGTCTCTATCGTTGGCTTTATTACACAAGAATGATGAAACAGTTCATAATAACACAGTACACGCACACAAGCTGACCTGGACACCAAGCCAGTTTGACAAACCAGTACAGATTAGTTCACAACACACAACAAGAAACAAATGCACAACAATTAACATCTTTTAGAACTTGGTCAAGACTTGACTGTGTGTCTATTCCTATCATTAGATAAGAACATATCTAGTTTGGCATACCATCAAAATGAAGTGTGGTGTCTGTGCAGTAAAGCGCTTGGCTTCGTACCAGGGTCCGGGGTTCAAATCCTTGTGAAGACTGGGAATTTTAATTTCGGATTATTTGGGCGCCTCTGAGTCCACACAGCACTAATGGGTACCTGACATTAGTTGGGAAAAAGTAAAGGCGATTGGTCGCTGTGCTGGCCACATTACACCCTCATTAACCGTAGGCCACAGAAACAGATGTCCTTTACATCATCTGCCTTATAGACCACAAGGTCTGAATGGGGAACTTTACTTTTTGATATCATCAAAGGATTAAGTTCCTGATTTGAGACAGAAGGATTGTATCCTTCTGCAGATTTTTCTCAACTACTTTTGCCAGTGTTTTGTTGTTTTACATTGTTTTTGGTGTTATACAGATTTCAAGATTATAAAATCATAGAAGAGCAGCAGGGGATGCTGGTGGACAGGGTTCAAACCCAAGACCATGGAACAGCAGTCCAGAGTGCATACTACAAGATTAGACTAACCATCCCATAGTCAAAGTTTTAGTCAATAATTTCTTTGGTTCTGCTTTATTCATTGTGATGGGTAGGATTAACCGTGTGTGCAATCAGCTGATACATGTGACCCTTGTCAACATGTAGCTAGTGCTCATCTGTGTCAAGGGTCTTACAGAACACGGTGATAGTATGAACTCTCCACATGTAAACCACCTTTGATATGGTAATTGGATCATGTAGAAAGAACTAATATTTTTTGTGGAGAGTCAAACCATTCAGTTTAGCACAGTGAGTCCCAGAGTGAAACAATACAAGTCAAGAACAAGACAGAGAAACTAGTAAAACTCATTACAGCGATTACAGTTAGATGTTTTGTGTTGCCAATTGTAAAGTATAACATTATCTGGAGCAGAGTTGTCAAGTTCTTGAGATGGTTGTGTTGTGTTATGTTGAGCAGCATTTGCTTAGAGCCTGATAGAGAGTTTTAACCTGGTCGTGTGGTTTACGCGCTGGACTTTTGTTCAGACTTCTTGATGGTCCTGGGTCACACCCTGCCCGCAACCATCCCCCGTGGCCCTGCGGCAGGTTGGAACTAGAAAGTAAATTATCTTCAACTCTGAAGGAACACCCACAACATGTCAAACATTTTACAGTATCTTATATATCTGTAGCTATCCTGATTGATAAGACCTTTTCACACATAGCTATAGCAAGACACTAAAACCTTCTATATTTCATAACTTATAAATTCAAAACATGTATCCACAGGAAGATACATTTGAAAACCTCCTAGCTTATGTCATCACAAATCCTAATGAAGGTATTTACTCCAAGTTCCAGTATGTTAAAGCAGCGTCCTACGCAGCCTACATGCCCATGAACAGTAATTGCTTCATTAGCATGTGTCAGCATCTGTGTCAGGATATAATTCAAGCTGATTTGCTTGAAAAACGTTTACAGGTCAGAAGATGCATTTTTAACACTATGTATATTTTAAACACATGTACTATGTTTCTAATGCTAGTCCTCTTGATAATTTAATCTTAAAAGATTAGTTATCTTTCTTATGGCTTTAATATTGTCACTGTATCTTTATATATGTGATTTGTAATTGTAAGAGTTGAGATCAGTTCTCTTGAATCTCATGACCCATGGAAGCTCCCCTCGTCCGGCTTGTTTGAATAATCATTCTGTCCGAACAGATGCAAATTCATTGCCCCTGTTTTTTTCCAAAGGCTCATATCCTAAGACACTTTTGTTACAGGCAAGGCCGAGTAGTCCAGGAAGAGCATGCCATTTTTCTTCTCTTTATCACATCAGCCATGGGGCCCCTTGAGGAATACTCTGTGGCCCCTTGAGGCATACTGTGTAGCCTCTTGAGGAATACTGTGTAGCCCCTTGAGGAATACTGTGTGGCCCCTTGAGGAATACTGCATATCCCCTTAAGGAATACTGTGTGGCCCCTTGAGGAATACTGTGTGGCCCCTTGAGGAATACTGCGTAGCCCCTTGAGGAATACTGTGCGGCCCCTTGAGGAATACTGTGTGGCCCCGTGAGGAATGCTGTAAATGTATAGGATTAACAACTAAAAATGTTGTTGATATAGCAGGACTTATATTGCCTTACAAGTTACAGACCTTTCTTTAAAAAAAAAAATATATATATATATATCGTTATGTCCAATGTTTGAAATACAAACTAAGAAAAATTACTATTATGCATTTAAGTTGTCTAATTATAATCCATTGAGTTTCAGATTTGTAACAGAAGCAGATACAAATATTGGCACTTAAAAAAACTTCAAGTTTGATATTGATTTGTTTTTCATACCAGGTTAAACTTGCTCACCGACTTTTTGGAATCTACTTTGATAAATATTTTTGTGTTTACATTTGTTTCCTTCCTCATACCAGGTTGAACTTGCTTATAGCCTTTCTCTTTTTGGAATCTACTTTGACATGTTTCTGAACAGGATATTCACAGTAGACTTTTTATCCAAACTAGATGAGGAACTGGCAGGTGCGTCATGAAACTTGATGTGTTAAATAATTTTAGAAGAGAATCTTGCTTTTTCCTTTAAATGCTTCCAAAAATATAGACTGTGCCTTAGATCAATGAAGTAGTCATTGGGCTTGGCCATTACCATTTGAGAAAATGCTTTCATACATCTTTTATGAAGGTTTCTTCTAACATGAATTGTTGTAAGTAAAGTAAAGTTCCCTTTCAGACCTTGCGATCTACAGGGCAGATGATGTAAAGGTCATCTGTTTCTGTGGCCCATGGTTAATGAGCAGGGTGACATGTGGCCAGAACAACGACCAACTGCCTTTACTTTCCCAAACTTAAGTCAGGTATCCATTAAAGTTGGGTGGACAAAAGGGCGCCCTAAAAATCCAGAAATTTAAAAATCCCAGTCTAGCTCTAGCCCAGATTCTAACCCAGGACCCCAGGTTCAGAAGCTAAGCAGTTAACCACTCTACCAAGGTGGCCCCATTGAAATATTAGGTTTTAATTAAAACTTTTCTTAATATCTCAAACATGTTTTATTTTGATCTTTCTTTTCCAACTTTGACTCCTGGTCAGATCTGAGTTTGAAAGGAGCCCTAAGGATCAGAAATATAATGATTACATTGAGCCAAAGTGTTGCATTAGAGTGTCCACATCTTTCTATATATCGGATCAATAACAATACAAAATTACCAAGTAAGAACTTAGTTTAAGTTATATTAAAAGACTATAAAACATGAAATTGATTTAATCTGTTTCCTGGCCAAAGTAGAAAATCTTGGTGTTGATCACAAAAATAATTATTAAAAAAAAAACTCATGATACGAAAAATTGTATTAATACTATTTCATGAATATAAAATTTTATTTAAGAAAATTTTAAAGCAAAATAGTTAAGTTTTTTAAATTTATACTTCTGAATTTTTTTTTCTGTCAGAGCTAGCAAGTGATGCGACCTCAGTAATTGAAAAAATGTACCACAGCCTGGCACGCCTCTGTGGGAGTACTTGTTGGGTTCAGATGTTTGGTGAAAGCTCTTATGGACACAAGATAGGTAATTTCTCGAAAAAGAACAAAACTAAGAATACATTTTAGAAATAGATGAAAACCCAGAATGAAACAGAGATGTTTCTGAACTACCCGTCATTTAAATTGTAGCAGAATTTTTAAAACCTCAACAATTTTAAAACAGCTGAGTACCAAAGTATGAAATAGTAAGTCTCTCTAATTACTTTTTTTTAAAACTACTTTGCATTTGTAAGTTGTTGAAAAGTTCATTTTCTTGAATGCTTCAGATGCTGTCCTGTATGTTCAAGATAAATTAATACTTGTCACGCCAGAAGAAGGGGAGCAAAAGTTCAAAGCTGGAGAAAACATTGACAGGTCAGTTTAAAGTATCACTTGGATATCTACAGACAAACTGTTTTTAGAGCAAGAACATTAACTTTGTAACATTTACAGTTTACAAAAGGACTTTCAAAATGTTTTTTTTCCCTTGTTCTTGGTTGATGGAGAATTTTTATTATTTTAGAAAAGGGTAGATGCATGTAACTTGAATTGCTATATAAATTTAAAATTATTCAAGAATATATCAAAGAGGTTTAGGAATGGCTTGATATATTTTAAAATTCTACATTTGTTAGGACTACCAGACACCGGCACTCTCAAAGGAGGACAGAAAAAAAGGACAAAGCCTTACAAAGGGGTCAAAAAATACAAAAAAAACAACACTGTAGACTTTAAAATTTAGAATTCTAATTGATTTCATGAGATATATTGGTCAATCATAGGCAGTAAAACTTGTATTTGGTTTCATATTTAATACAACGTGACTTATCGCAGCTGTTTAACATTCATGCATCATTGGTGTCCTCTGTGTGTAATAGCATCTTCAGATGGCACTCTGAGAAGAATACTTTTCAAAGAGTCTATTTCTCACTTTTTATTCACCACACAGCAACTGTGAGTTAAGAAAAGTTGTTTTTTTTTTCAAGTGAAAAATTCACAGATCTTGAGAGCTCTGGTTACACGAATGCTCATGAAGGAGGTTGTCGAAAACCTTGTCACCTTTCTATCCTCTCTATCCTGCAAATATGTTGCAGCACTGGTCAAACAACTAAACATCGTATGCATCAATGCCCCTTTTCTTTAGGTACTGTATGCATAACAATATTGACAAAACACATCATTTATGAGTTGGTGTATTTAAATTAGGGGTGCACCGGATAGTACTTTTTGATATCCGGCCGGGGCTGGATATGACCGGATAGTAAAATTTGATATTCGGCCGGGGCCGGTGCCGGAGCCGGATACCTACGTGTCTTGTTAATAGCTTGTGTTGCTGAACATTTTACGAAACTGTTAAATAACGTGACCTATATTGGTTGGTTTTATTTTTTTTCCTTTTATATACGTTATTGTTTTAAACTCTGTTACTGATTGATTTATTCAAACTTAACAGTATTTCTAAAAATCTGTAAAGCATGAGTGTGTCTGTGTGTATGTACGATGCCACCAACTGTAAAGGATGTGTGTAGGAAGGTCAATGTAAATAATGTTAGTATATATTTAACTAGTTACTGATATAAATCTCATAAGTAAAGTGCAATCTGCCTTGTATAGTGGTCGGATGTATGTGTTCATGAATTTCAGAACAACACCCTGGTCAGATATACCTAGTGAGCCTACACATGTAGTCCTAGTGTAGTGTGTATAGTTGTTTGTGTTAACCATCACGCATTGTTTTTTCCTTGAGCATACGCACGCAATAGAGTTGGGGGTCAGTCAAAAAAGATAACACATTGGCATGGTCAGTCAAGCATGTAGATAAATTATACCCGTCCACTAGTTAGAGGTCAAGGGTTGTTTTGTTTTTACGCTCCACTTTACACTTTCTTTGTTTGCTAGATCTAACTGTGGTACTATTATTCAATTTATTTTATGCGATTTTAAAATTTACTGTAAGGTTTTCCGTTATTTATGTGTAAAAGTCGTCCTAGCCTGATACATAGTGGCTAAGTACGCATCTTAAGTTAAAAAATAGTAATAACAAGGAGTTAATTGACTGTCACAAATTATTAAGAATATTATTATCAAATCAAGACACATATTTGCAGGAATAATATTCAAGTTAACACATTAGAAAAATTATTTAACCGTAATATTTATTGACAGTGTAATATCCTTTGTTAGCACGTTGCGTTTTTTCATTCTGGCTTAAAAAATGGTCAATGACTATCAATAAATTGGGTGTCAAGAACCAAAGAAATAAAATAAAGAGTAGGGGGTGTTTAGCTCTGCATTGAAAGATAGCCCTGGTCGTGTCTTCTACTAAATAATTAGTTACTGGCTTACTGGGCTATATATTCTCGCTGTTTGTATTCTGTGTAGCTAAAGGTCATTCGTTTAGGTGTGTGTGTGATCTTTAGTCCAGCTTACTAATTGAGATTTATGTTCAAGTAACTCGGCACACTTGAAAAGGTGTGGCCTCTAGCCCAACCACGTGATTAAGATTTTTCTCCAAATAACTCTTTGTCCGGATACCCGTATAGATGTTTGGCTTGAAGTACAGTCCCCCCCCCCCCCCCCACCCAATTAAGATTAACTACTAAGTAAACAAACATAGTTCCCTCGAGTGACCTCTACATAGTGCTTACGTCCATCGTATCTGACTTGTGGTCACCTGTCAATCAATGAACTCAATGGGATGGACTAAACAAATAAAAGGGGGAGGGAGTTGTTCATCTGGAATTATACCTGGTTACCTTAGAGGTGTGGCTATGGTAGTCCAGCCTCCGTAATAAAGATTAACTACTAAATAAACAAACTCAGTTCCCTCGAAAGGTGTGACCTCTAGAGAGTGTCAATACGCTGACATGAAACCTACGTCCATCGCATTTAACTTGTTGTCACCTGCCTATAAAAAAAACTCAATGTGATGGACTAAACAAATAAAAGGGGTGGGAGTTGTTCATCTTTACCTCTGGAAATATACCCGCACAGCTAGGCAGACGTCTGGTCAGCATGACGTAGTCAAGGAATGTAGCATTTTAACATGTTAACTAACCTACTCAAAGGTCAAGACAAATTGAAAAAAGTGTCAGCCATTGCTGATCTGTATGTAAAGCGCATTTATGATGTAAAGTTTCATTTCTATTTATATTAAGTTATTAACACGCCTTGTCTTTATAATAAACGATGTTTGGTGCATATTCATAATGGCTCTATTTTTAAGCACATTATTTTGTTTTAATATAAACATTAATACATTCTACAACAAATATTAATGGAACGAGGTCCACTTTATGCATATTAAATAGGTGTATTTTTTACTATCCGGTAGTGATATCCGACCGGAGCCGAATAGTACCGGATAGTAAAAAATGCCAGATATTCGGCAGAAGCCGGAGCCGGAGCGACTATCCGGTGCACCCCTAATTTAAATGATAACATATCAAAGACTGCATTCAATAGCTGGATAATTAAACTCAGAGAAAGCCAGACATTTTCACACTTAAGGCCAAAGCCCGCTGGACAAAGAACACATGTCCTCCTTTTGACTGTCGTCTTCTAGCCTGCTATTCCCTGTTTTCTTAATATACTGATTTGTAGATCTCTTGATTGGAAAAACTGTAAGTCTCAGGCTATTGTCAAAGGAGAATGCTGGCCACCCATGTTAAGAGGGAAATTCTTTACTAACTGAATGGATCTTGATTTTTTAAAACTTGTTTCAATCTCAAATCTTTCTCGTTAACCTAAGTTCTTTTAATGGTCTGACAGAATAGCTGTGTTGTACCTAGGCAAGGGCCGCTACTGTATGAACAGTGATCATTTGAATGGCCAAATTACTGCAAAGATTAGACATTTGGAGATGTTAGGATACATCATTGTACTGGTAAGCTATGAATATTTTATTGTAAAAGTAACAGGTAACCTATGGGTATATCACTGCAGAGGTAGGCTATTTACTCTTGTTCCAATCTTTTTTATTGAAAATCACATTCTTCAAATTACTGTTAAACTGTAAACATATTCCCTTCTTAAATTCATGTTAAGATTTAAATGCTTTAATTACAAACATGCAGTAGCCCCAAATTGAAGATAAATAAAATTTTGCAGTCACTCATCTTTAGGGCAGATGATGTAAAGGTCATCAGTTTCTATGACCTATGGTTTACAAGAGTGTCATGTGGCCAGCACAATGACCAGCCGCCTTTACTGATCCCCAACTAATGTCGGGTACTCATTAGAGTGGGGTGAATTTAGAGGCGCCCAAAGATCTCAAAATTAAAAATCCCATTCTTCACCAGGATTCAAACCCGCCCCTCTCTCCTCCCCCACCCCACCCCACCTAGCCGCCATTGTTTGAAAAAGTATGTCTAATAGCTAAACAAAGAAAGAAACCTTTTTAAAATCTTTTAAATATATATATATATATATATATATGTTATACACATATATACATATATATACAGTTGAATCTGGTTATTTGGAAGGAATCCTAAAGTATGGAAAGAGATCCTATTATACAGTCAAATCTGATTAATTGGACCAGCTAGTTATTGGGTCTAAACTGTTTGTGTCTCAAAGTATTTGGTATCTAAGTATAAGAATGCAAACTAACACTATCAGTATTCTAAACGCATGTTTCATCTGTTACAAAGTTGTTGAATACTCAGGTAGCTGTTTTTTTTTTCAAATAGATTAGAAAGTGCATTTGTGTTTTAGTTTTTCAGCTATTACAGGTTTTAGCAAATTATGGAAATAAAGGTTATAACTATACTTATATTACGAATTGATTTCATAAACAAATGTTTTAAATTATGGGATTAGTCTAGAAATAATTAAGGTTTGTTTTCCTTTTGTTTATTAGCATGGCTTTTAGATTTCTTTTTAAAATATGTATAGTATATGTGTTCTATGTATAAAATAGGTGTAGCTGCTGCTAGAGATGTATTTCTTTTGCTACTTAAATTATGAATTCTGATATTCAGTGAATATTGATTTCCATTGCTGCAGGTGCCTTACTCTGATTTGTCTTCCATGGTGCATCAGACTGACAACGGTCTTGACCGATACCTCCAGAACAAGATCAATGCTGCTGTGGGATGTAATCTGTTGAACAAACAACTGGATGAATTCAGCTGAACACCCTGAGGTAGCTTTTGGCTGACATGGTTTGTACTTCAGACTGTTGACCTAATGATCAGTGGTTTCAATCCTGTTGACTTACAGAGTGCTATCATCTCAATTGAGCTTAAATAAGACTTGAACTTTCATTAGGATGTTACCGTAAACTCCTGGTGGAAGGGAGAAATTCAGTATTGTTCTACCCTTAGCAATAATGGTTGCTATTTGTCTAAAAAGTATTCAATAATGATTAGGTTATGATATTACTACCTTGATGTTCATTCCTTGATACAAGTGAACCGTGTTATATAAAGAATAGGCATTTTTTATGAAATTGTAATCTTTTTTTTTTTCAAATGGATACTTTAGTCATGTAAGAAGCTGGTTCTAGGTATGATTAGATTTTAACTATTGTTATATCTAACTTTTTAAAAATATGTTTACTTTAATCTTTTGATATGTAAAATCAGTGTTTCTCAAACCTTTATTAGTAGCATCCCCCACAAAAATTTCATTCATACCATCAATAAAGTCCCAAAGTTTTATAAATGTTAAAAAAAAAAAAAAAGAAAGATGACATTATAACACAATTTTTCATTTTTACTTTGAGTACCCAATCAATATTTACAATATGTTTGGAATCCAAATTCATGTAGTGAATGTTCAGTAAAACTAGTCCACTTAGTCTTTTTTTTTTTTCTGGAAAGGTTTTTTTTTGTAGATCATTTTTTAATATTTTGTATTTGATGGCAGCATGTTCCCCAACCCCTCCACTATAACATCTGGAGGAGAGATGAAAAAAAAAATCCACATTAGTTTGAGGCATACTCCTGACCATGGCATTTTCCTGTATTATGATCTTCAGAAATTCAATCTCCTGGCATCTACAATGCACTTTTTCTCTTAGTGATATGAGGGCAAGGTAATAAAAAGGGTGACGTAAAAAGAGGTGGGGTGGGACGATATTGAAGTATAGGTGAAATATACATGCACCTGGTGTCTAGATTGCACTGTTCATCCTAGTAAAAAGAAAATATGCAGATCAAATAAAGGAGACAGAACTTGCTAGTACTATTATGTGAGGGTAAATGGAGGTATATTGCTTATACTTCTTTAAAGGGCATTATCATCATATCATCTTCATGTTAAGTTAGGCGTCTTGTCGCTGGCCTTTTTTGTCATGCAAAAGTTATCAACAGAATAATAGACAACTATCAAAGATGCAACCATTTAGACATAAGAAAGTTCATGTCAGGGAAGACATTTTGAAATGTTTTGAGTCTTTATTGTTGAATTTAAATTGACAGACTTCATGGCCCCCCCCCCATACCCCTTTTGGGGTCTCATAGCATTATGTAACAAAGTATTCCTGTACCTTCACATTATAATCTTTGTGTTACAACCTTGACATTATTTATAATCTTGATGCTAGAAAGTTAGTGAAATGTTTGTTTTCATTTATTAATTTTTAAGCATACATCTGTAAATCAGTGGCTCATGACAAAAGCTTAACACCAAAGGTTTCTGGTTTACTCTTCAATGCGTAGGTTGTTGTTTTTTATTAGTGTGGCAGGCAGTTTTTTAAAGTGTGGTTAAAAAAAAAAAGATCAAAATCTCTGTTCTACATGATCAATAGATGTTGTGAAAGAAATAACATAATTAATTGTTTTGATATTAGAATAATTTGAATAAAAGAATTGTATTAGAACTATAATGATCAGATACAAATTTTATGTTTAAATTTATAGATCGTCAAAGTAAAAGCATGCAATGGTAACTAGAAGCCTGCACTAACATCTGGATGGTCCCTGGTTTGAGTCGTCCCTTCAGCCATCCCCTAAAACCCTCCGGAAGTTTGGGACTAGGAAGTATAATACATTTTAATTCTGAAGGGACATTTCAAAATGTAAAACAGACCAGAACTTTGCATAACTGTCTTGCTGTTTTCTTGAGTGTATCTCCAATGATTATTGGATGGAAATGTGATTTATCTTGTATTGGTATTCAATGAAGGAGATTTTGATACACTTAAGTTTTGTAAACCAAGTTTTTGATTTAGAGGTGCCCATGTCTTTCAACAAATATATTCAATAGTTAATTTTTAAAAGTAACATTGATTTGTTTATATGCTCATGGTCTAGGACAGTGTTTTCCAAATTGTGTAAACAGAGGCCTGAATAGGTGTTCCACAAACTACTGGAATAATTAACTAGTAAGCCACCACTTGCATTCACCTCTCTAAAAAAAATGATTTTAATGTTCTGCTTAATACTTAATATGTGCGACATGTTTCCTTAAGGAAAAAGTTTGGTAAATACTGGTCTAGGATCTGATGATTACAACCAATTTCTTTCTGTCACCAAATCTCAATGTAATTTTCCATTGAAGCTATTATGGGCCAAAAAGTTGCCCCCCACTTTTGAGATAAAAGGATTAAAACATGGGGCATTGTTGTTTTTTTGCCATTGCTTTAATCACCATGATTTATTTCCACTTCAGATTATAATAAATACTATAATTCAAGTGTTTAGGAGTTTCAAAAATAGCTATTTCCAGTCTGTAAATTTTCATATTTTAAAATTTGTAGTTTGTGTGATAAAATAATATCAAAGATGATGATATGTCTGATGTTTGATACTAATCTTGAGATTGTGTTGAAAAGTAAGCATTCATCATCAATGATTGCATATATATATGTTTTTTGTTTTATTACAATTTGTGTTTTATAATGTCATTAAAAAATACATTGAACATGTTGTAATTATTACATAATTTTGAAGTGATTTTGTTATTATTTTATAAGTTTAGATAATAATAATAATAATTTTATTTATAAAGCGCTGTTAACAAACAAAATGTAGGCTCAAGGCGCTGTAATAACATCATCTTTGTTATCTCCTGAGTCCATATGTTTTTTCTCATTTTGTTTTCAAGGACTACATAAAAAAGAAGATTACATCAGAATTTGATCAGTTTTGGTTTTCTCTTTTTAAATTTTTTCTGTGTAGTATGTTAGAGACTCATGCTCAATGGTTTATGGTCCCATCTCTTTAGTGGACATGTGGGGAATCAGATACTTTGGAAAATTTTCCCTTTTAACTCTAGATTACATTGATAGGCAGCCACAGATCCCACATTGTTTAACCAGCTGTGGCAGTTTCAGTACTTAACTATTTGGTTCAATGATCCTTTCAACCAGAATCCATCTCAACTCTGCCTGTGGTCCCATTAGGGCAAAGGCCTCCTCAGTTCTGTGCAATCCTCTCCAACTGTCTTGTCTAGATGCTCTCTCAGTTCTGTGCAATCCTCTCCAACTGTCCCCATGTCTTGTCTCCTATTCTGATCCATCCCCTCTTCCTCTTTCCTTGGGTGTTCTAGATGAGGGCTTGTCTTTTATGTTGGTTGCAGGCTTGTGAAGTGTGTTGTCTCTGAACGAGATCTTCTTTAATGGGATGCCTCTTTGTAATTTACCACAGCTACTAATTAATGATCTTGTCTGGGCAGCGGGCTATAAGAATTTTTCAGAGGCAGGTATTGTTACTTCACGGTTGCCCATGATATCGACCGTATACTAATTTGTATGTACAGACAAACTTACACAAATAATCGATTACTTACTACCTTAGCTGATTATTACTATCCATCCCAGTGGCGCTACAGCCCATGGAGGGCTCTGGCCTGCTTTAACACATCCTTCCATTCAGATCTCTCCTGGGCCTTTCGTCTCCACGCCCTAACCCCAAGCTGCTTCAGATCTGCTTCCACGTCATCTATCCATCGCATTCGGGGTCTGCCTTTGAGTCGCCTGCCTTTTGGTTTTTGCCTGTATACGATTTTCGCCCCTCTGTTGTCTGACATTCTTTCAAGGTGACCTGCCCAACGTAGTCTGTTCTTTTTTATTTCGTTCACTATTGGTGGGTCTTCATATAATTGATATAACTCATGGTTAGTGCGTGTCCTCCACCCTGTTTCATCCTGTATGGCACCATAGATTTTCCTAAGGATTTTTCTTTCCCAAGTGTTAAGTAAATTTTCAGATGTCTTTGTCAGTGTCCAGGTCTCACTTCCATACATTGCTGCTGGTCTTATTATTACTAAAACAAGGAAATAATGTATTTTTTGTGTCATTTAAGGTGACTACTGTTTCAACCCTTAGAAACATAACATTGTTGGCGTCCCTAGCACTAGTGTAGAAGTACAAAGTAATCCAGCACAAATAGTCGTCTTATCTTGAGGGTTTGGCTTGGAGATATGGTTTAGGAAAACCAGAGAACATGAAGCTTGTCGGACGTTGAAGATGTTTAGTTACTTAGTCTACTTTTGATTTTTCAAAATCTTTTTTTCTTCTTTTATTTTCTGCTTGGAATCATAAAAAAAAAAGTTTCTACGTAATTTTTTTTTAGCAAGAGTATAACACAAGCAAGTTGAGTGCTGTTGTAATAATGTAATTACATTTTACGTTGGCGCCATAATTTATATAAAATCCTGGGGAATTGGAATCAATAAGTCAATGTTTTTGTCAAGAATGTGTATTTAAATTATGGCAGGAATATGTGTATTTACACATTTTAAATCAAAACAGTGCACCGAAGACTTGTATAGGTTGAATTCATAAAATACAAATCCTCTTGAATTATTTTAGTATTGAGACGTGAACATTCTGAAATGTGTTTTGAAACAGAAGATTCAAAACAGAATCCAGCCATGAATACGGTCTCGTGTTTGGATAGGATTTCAAACTTTCGACACCTTCTTGAAAAACTTCACGCCTTTGGCTTCAAATTTACTGTCGTATAAAATGCAGGCTTCGTCGTAGACTGTAAAACTGGAGCAGTGGATGTTAAAGTCACAGTAGGAGGCACAGTGTAAGTCTGAAGGTCTGTTAAGTACTATAGCCAAGGCTTGACTTAACCTAAGGTTGAGCGTGCCAACATTCTCCGCGGTGCTGTATTTCGACGTTGAATAACTTCCTCGAACAAACTTTTGATTGGGTAGATCGAACACTGACGTTGGGAAAAAAAATTATAATGAATTATAAATTTATTTGAAACTATTTAGTTCCTTAAAAAAAAAAAGATAAGACACTAGGCTAGTTTTCTTAAACTAGGCGAGCTAAGGACAAGGCGAACTGGAGAGTAGGCCTACCGGAGAGTCCCGTAGCTGGCTGGCTGATTTTAGATGCGTCCCCCCCCCCCCCCCGCCTTTTTTTTTTCTGGTTGAACCCTTTTTATTTCATATAACCGTTTATGTGATGTTCTTCTTAATCGGTGAATCAGTTTTAATTCCAAGCACTCTAGGAATATGGGATAGCGCAAATAATTGTGTGGTCCTATTATAGGTTGAGAGTTCCATTTAACGTACAGACTCATACATCCCTTCTGGCCTTAGAAATGGCTCAACTATTTTTAAAAAAATTATCTGTAAAATAAAAACTTACCATTAAACTGTACGAAACAAACCAACAAAAGCCTTGACCACATTTCTCACTCTGTGATTTTCTGTTCAGCATAAAGAAGTAGAAAAGAGATTTTCTATCAAATACATTCTTTATCCAATGCAACAAATTTCAAGTCTGAACATTTGCATTTATTTATCTACTTACTTTCATACTAAAAAAAATGCACACTTTTTAACAAGAATTGTGTTATTTTAAGCGTAATCTTGCTGACAAATTCTCATTATGAATAATTACGAAGACGAATTAAAAAAAACTGCGTCTAAAGAAATAACTTTGACATATTTCTTTTGTCGAAACCGTTGAATATCATTGTTATAGTTGAACTGTCACACCAAAAACAAATTACCATATTTGTTTCTGTTATTATATATTAACCTAAAATGTATATCTATCCATAATAGTACATTAAAAGTATAAAAGCTAGAAATAAACTCTTTTTTGAAGGATAGATTAGTAGGACTGAGCTTTATACTAAATTACTCCACGTAAGCATAAATAAAAAAAAAGAAACCCAATTCTAATTGATAATATGCTATGATATTTGTTCAACAATAAAGAGTTATTGATCTCCCTCTTTTCCCGATTATTTTTCTTGTCCAAGCCTTTCATTAAAGTATTTAACATCTATATTTGAGCATGATGAGAATGTTTACCCTGGTAGAAGACTGCAATTATATCATCAGAGTTCGTTCGTTAAGTCTTTGATGGCGTAATGCAAATTTGAGTTCGTCAGGAAGCAGACGATTAAAATAAAATGGTTTTTTTTTATACCGGAAGTCAAATGATGCGTTATCTGTCATTAAATTCAATGTCTTTCTGCCTATTAAGGTTATATGAATTTTAAAGGACTTTATTGTGCGAGTGTATCTATATATATATATATCAAGGATAAAAAAGTCAATTTAAAAAAAATGTAATCGATTACTTTATTATGAAGCTTACAATAATTTGTTATTTCTTATTCTATGTATATCTTGTAATGCTTCTCTATCGCAAGGAATTTTCCCTACTCTTTTACACAGATACAGTTGAGTCGAGTGCGGGAATTTCCGCTGCAGCCGTGTTCAAATATAAAAAAAAAATGAAGGCCTAAGCTAAAAAACAACTCTACAATGTAATACTATTTTAATCAAACACATTTTCTGAAATAATTAATAGCCTTCCTCTGTAGAGAGTGCTACTAGTTGGCTTCCTCCTTTTAGGGCTTACATACGTAGCGATTAAAAAGCAACTTAAGGCCTATATTTTTTTATAAAGATATAAAGTTCACTGTATGCGCACGTACATTTTCGATTCACTAACAAACATAACGATTTTGAGGACAGGCGGACCCAGAACTGGATGCCCATCATATGATATATATATATTTTATAGAAATGCCCGGACCGATTTTGACACCATGCCCACCCTTACGATGCAATATTCTTTTGGTTTTTTAAATATGAAATCAATAACTTTGATTTACATTAATGGGGGTTAATTGGTTTTTACAACGCACAGAAAGTTATTGAACTTGTTGAAAGGCCACTGTTTCCTTCAGTGATGTCTCGGTCGATACGATGGAGAGTCTTTGTGTCATTTCTGCATGGCTTGTGCCTCTTGGCCCTTCTGTTCATTCCAGTCCCGTTTATCTCCCTTTGATTCTAGAAATTTGATACGATATGATTAGACATGATACAAATTATTATGCAAGTTCTTAACATGATATTTTTGCTTTCTAAATGCCGTTCTGTTTCAGTAATGACAGCATCTTATGAACTCCCGATTCTAAGAGTTTATAAAATTAAAAAATCTTTCCGCGAAAGTGAATGAACTACTGTAGCTCCTATCTCACTCTTTGTTCTTATACCAAATACCAAAGACAGAGTTTTGTGTTTTGCTTGTAAATTGTATGGCACGATAGCTAATGGAGGCCAATGAGTAAATGAAGGCTACAGCTATTGGAAGCAATAATATACTTCGGTAGCACGATGACGTGTAAATCACGTGGTTGAATTGAGCTCTGAGAATGTCCAATGGTAGCACAATGGACCACGATACTAGAACAAATTAAACAAAGAAAAGCTGCATTGGCGCGCAATCTTAACAAGCAATTGCCAAACATGGGTCAATTTTAGGTTTGGTTGAGAATAACTTGAGATGCTGGCCAAATTCGACTTAACCTTCTTCAACTAATAAAGAACTTCTAGGCTCACGACCATTAAATCGATATAGGATTCAAAACGAGCTTATAGACCTGGTGGCATCAGAAGTGAAAGAAAAAGTTATTGATCAAATCAAACTTGCTAAATATTTTTCTGTCATCCTTGAGACTGCAAAGCCACAAGAAGCAGATGTCTCTTATATTTCATTTTGTGGACGTGTCAGATAGAAATTCAAGGAACAAAGAGTAAGACGCAAGAAATAAAAACAATTCGATTAAGAAAGTTGAATCAATATATTCACCAACAGCGTTACAGGCACACAAGCCCGTTAACGTGACGTGGGACGATGTATAGGCCTATATATATAGGTGCCCGCATATGACACTCGCCCAGGGCTCCGCTTACTGCTAAAGCCGCCCTTAGTAGGCCCCTAAACATTTACTGAATTTTTGCTAACATCATACATTAATTATAGGACTAGCAGCATGTCCAAAAAAAAATGGAATATAGATATTTGGACCCAAACTAGCAGTGCATTTGTGTTAACAATATAAAATAAATATGTAAAACATAACCAAAGCAACTTTCTAGAACACAATCGCTCTCTAAGTTGTGTTAAGTGGGTCAAGTGGGTATTATCTTCTAAGAATAGTATTTTTAATGTTTTTTTTTCCTTTTTCTTACAAATTATATTTTTTAAATTCAACGTAAAATTCTTTGACGTTCGCGCAAATCTAATACATAAACAAACTGGATTACATTATGCAGGGCGGGTGGGCATTATATATTTTTAAAAAAAGATAGCGGGTGGTGGGCATAGCTAGCGGGTGGTGGGCATAGCTTTAGTTTCGAAACGACTGAATGACCGATAGACGGACTGACTGACTGACTAAAGACATTTTATCAAAAACGCCTGGATAGGTAGGATAATTTAGCTTTAGTTTCGAAACGACAGGATGACATAATTTAGCTTTAGTTTCGAAACGACTGGATGACATAATTTAGCTTTAGTTTCGAAACGACAGGATGACATAATTTAGCTTTAGTTTCGAAACGACAGGATGACATAATTTAGCTTTAGTTTCGAAACGACTGGATGACTGATAGACGGACTGACTGTCGAAAGACATTTTATCAAGGACGCCTGGATAGGTAGGATAAATTAGTTTAGATGTTGTTTTTTTTTTATTGACGTCAATGTCTAAGCATTTAGGTTCAGTTAGGACTTTTTTTTTCTATTGACGTCAATGTCTAAGCATTTAGGTTCAGATAGGACTTTTTTTTTTTGTTGACGTCATCGGAAGGAGGCGGTGGATACAAGAACTACTACAATTACACACAAAAAAAAAATGTTTACTTTTTTTTAAGAGAAACAATTTTTTAGTATGCATATAAGTTGGACATAATTTGAAACAACAATTAATAAGTAGTTTTTCATATTATCGCGTGAACAGCAGAGCTGTACTACCGAGATAGAATAATAGATTGTCCCTTTACAAAACAATTAGAGCTATTATATATTCATTATAAGACATTAGTTAGGCCAGGTTCACATCTAACTTCACATTCACTTTCACCTATCCTTTGGTCTATGGACCGCTGGGGCACCACACAAGATCCGTCAACCTTCTTTCTCCGTTCTTCTCTTTCATTTGCCTTTGATAGAATTTCATTCTGCTTTTCTTTCAGAAAATATTGAAACCTGCCTGGGTGTCTCCACAATATGAGCTAATTAACATCATATTTGGTTAACATAGGAAACAAGTAATTATTATTTTCACAATTGATAGGCTCAGGGTCACCTAAGCGTGGATACGGCAGAGCTTCAGATATAGCTAACCATACAAGACAGTATATAACGATGATGATTCGTCCTATATTTTTCCTTACAAATCAAAGACTCTTTAAATTTTCAGCTTTTTTTTAATTCTATATATCCAGAATATTTTTAGATCCTTTCATCTATGGAACAACCAGATAGACCTGTTAACTACCTCACCCTAAGGTCAATGTTAGTCAACAATTACAAAGAGGAGTGGCTCAACCAATGGGCATCAGGAAACACAGGCAGAGCCATGTACAAAGAAATGACTACGCCTAACAAACTGGACAGTATTAACTTCCTCCCCCGCAAAGAACAATCTACATTTTCCAACTAAGAACAGGACACACACCACTATTAAATTACCACCTGAACAAAATAAACTCCACTTCGCCCACCCCTCTGAAACCGTAAACCATATCCTCTTGGAATGCCCCTGCCTGGGTTCGAATCTCGGTTGAGGAAAGTAAAGCCGGTTGGTCATGTTGTGCTGGCCACATGACACCCTGCGCGTAAACCGTTGGCCAAAGAAACAGATGAGCTTAACATTATCTGCCCTATACATCGCAATGTCTGAAAGGGGAACTTTATCCGATGTACATAATAAGTAAATATTGATAACTATAGTAGTTTCATAAATCAGACAATGTGTTTTATTTGTTGTTGATGTTTTTGTACTATCTAGCACAAATTAATTGTATTTAGTTCGCAACTGTTATCTTTGACTTTGAACTCTTTGACTTTGTTGAACTTGTCTGTTCATTTCAAAATCTCTTCCTCTTTAAATTTTCTGACTTTATGTTCCATTTAATCGTCACCACATTGCTATATATCGCTTTCTATTGTTTTTCTTTCTCTTTTACTGAATTTTATTGCTTAAATAACATTAAACGGGATCTTAAAAATCCAAGTGTAGACAAAGAGGAGGTCACTGTGGTGAACGTTAACCTAAGAATCCCCAATCCACAAGAAGAGACAGTTAAATTGCTTCGTTAACTAATTTGAAAGACATTTTATTATACGGTCATGCTAACCACTTTTGTGTCAGTCAATATTTAGTATGGCTGTTTACAATCACTTTCTTTTGTCCACGAATCCGGAAAGATACAATGGAAGAAGGAGATCAGTGACCTGATCTTTATGTCAATATGGACACGACGCCAGCACTTAACCTTTGTAATGTTCTCAGTCTGTGTCATACACGTATGGTGATAAATGAGTCTGTATATGCCTACAGAGGCGACCTTGGTGGCAGAGATCTGGGGCGCTAGAAGGGGCCTACGATATGGAGATTCTCTCGTTGCCATCAACAAATGTACAGGACCGCCGTCACACTGTTCCTTGAAGGGAAGGCCTTTGCTAGTCATGGGGAGCTTGTGGTGTGGCCTAAGAGCTTATTTTACAGTGGTTAGCAGGTCATCATGGGGTCCAATTGCTATATTTGCCTAATCCTGTTTCTAATTTATTCATTCGTGATGCGTTCTTTGTGAAACCTGGGATTTAACTATATCAGGCCGTTAGGCAACACTTTCGACAAAAGCAGGTCTCTTCTTTTTGTATTGGCGGAGGAAGGGTTGTAGTTGTTGATAGTTTGTAGTTCACAGTTTCTGATATACTGGATGAAAATATTGAAACCTGCCTATTTTTACCTTACATGGCGGACCACCTCGGTGCCGATTTTGAGTTTGTGTTTCCTGTTTTTGTAACCTTTTTTTTTTCGGAATCTAAGACTTGTTTTTCAATATAATGGCCTTTATATAGCACCTATTTTCTATACCGATTAACATTACATTTCTTTGCGTGATATTTTGGTTTCGAGTTGAAGTTGGTGTTATGGAGATGTTCTATGGTGTTGGTGAGAAGAAGTACGCGATTGGTTGATGGCTACATGGGCGTAGCCGGGGGGTTTGGGGTTCAACCCCCACACCCCCGAAATGAAATCCCCCCGCAGGGGGGGGGATGGGCATTTAGTGACTGATTTTTTTTGCTTTAGATTTTATTTATTTTAGGTGAGATTTTAATACTAAACCATCAATGGCCCCAGCACAACCAAGGGGGTTTTGAGTTTTAAAAAAATCTACCAGGGGTTTTGAGTTTAAAACCCCTTACCAGGGGGTTCGAATTTAAAATCCCCTACCAGGGGGGTTCGAGTTTAAAATCCCCTACCAGGGGGGTTCGAGTTTAAAACCCCCCTACCAAGGGAAGGGGGTTCGAATTTAAAACCCCCTACCAGGGGGGTTCGAGTTTAAAACCCCCTACGGGGGGGGTTCGAGTTTAAAACCCCCTACCAAGGGAAGGGGGTTCGAGTTTAAAACCCCCTACCAAGGGAAGGGGGTTCGAGTTGAAAACCCCCTACCAAGGGAAGCTGGTTCGAGTTTAAAACCCCCTACCAGGGAGGGTGGGGTCGAGTTTCAAAACCCCTAACAGGGGGGTTCGAGTTTAAAACCCCCTACTAGGGGGTTCGAGTTTAAAACCCCCTACCAGGGGAGTTCGAGTTTAAAACCCTCTACCAGGGGGTTTTAGTTTAAAAGAGTTTTGCAGTTAAACCCCCTCTTCTATAAAACAAAACAAAAAAAATCCAAAGGACAATCCCCAAATTCCAAGAGAACAGTTAATAAGATTTTGATTTTAAAACCCCCTCAAAAATTTACGATAAACCACCCTCTTCAATATAAAAAAGAAATCCTCCCCCAACCCCCCCCCACCTCGGGAAAAAAAAACCTGGCTACGCCCATAAATGGCTATATAGTGTGATTGACGAAGATAGGCGGCTTTGTCGTCAACTGATTTGGGGAGGACAGACGACTCCAGATTGCTAAGAGTGTATAGAGGTGTTTTTGTAGTGAGTTAGATTTAGTTCAGTATATCAGTTTATATTATTACTAAAGTCTACTACATTTATTTCATTTGATCTCAAGTTAAATTTATCTAGATTGTAATAAAAGTTCTATTTACTTTTGTTCACAAAGAAGTTAATTTATTTCAAGTTTTTACTAGTTAAGATATAATACGCCTGTCGGGGTTTAGTGACTAATCTTTTGCTGTAATTTTGTTTATTTTAGATGAAATTTTAATACTAAACCATCACTTGCCCTAGCACAGCCAAGGGGGTTTTGAGTTTGAAACCCCCTACCAGGGCGTTTTGCATTTAAATCCCCCTCTTCTATAAATAAAAAAAAATGCAAACGACAATCCCCAAATTCCAAGAGCACATCTAAGGAAGATTTTGATTTTAAACCCCTCTCCAAAATTTACGATAATCCCCTCTTCAATATAAAAAAGCAAATTACACTCTCATAATTGTATGAGCATAGCTAAAGGGGTTTTGAGTTTAAACCCCTCTTAAGCTGGGTTTGAAGCTAAATATAACTCTTCAAAATAAAAAAAAGCAAATTATGCACTCAAAATACTATGAGCATAGCCAAAGGGTTTTTTAGTTTAAACCCCCGCCAGCGGGTCGTTACTTAATTTTCACATTCCATTAATGTAATTATTTCCTACACTAATATATGATTTGTACCAGAGTTAATCCTTTCAATATTTATCCCCCTATTCAAACCAAAAATTGTTGTATTCAATTTCAATGCTTATTTAAATAGCTTAATTTTGTCTACATGTAACTAATATTTAGAAAAAAAAAAAGAAATGTAGATAGTACAGCATTAATTATTTAAAATTGGAATTCATTCCTTCCTTGTCAAACACACAGTTGCCTAAGTGACTTTTTATGACGATATGGGACCAGTTATGCTGGAGGATCATCTGAGACAATGCCACCCTTACAAATATTAAGATTTGAAAAACTTTCGAACACTCAAAAGTTCAGAATAGACCCACAAAATCTTTGTTCGACATCATAATTATTAAAAGAATTTCTTTAAACGTCAGTTCAAGGTCGCTTCTGTGGCATGACTTATAAAATTAAAAGCTTCTTATGTAAATCTTTGCAAAAGATAGAAATAAAGTTTGGTCTGACAAGGTGTAGCGCTGTGTGCTACAAACTGTCTAATGGTCACCATCTTATCTCATCTATGCCTGTGGTCCTTTCTGTGCATAGGCCACTAACCAGCTTCCTCCAGGCGTCTCAATTCTGGGCGAGTCTCTCCAACTGTCCCCACGTCTTGCCCATCTGCTTCCAAATCGCGGTGCCATGGTAAAGCTCGAGCAGCCTTCCATCAGCTGAAGAACACCTGGGGATCTAGAGAAATAAGCACCACCACCAAGATTAGGTTCTGTAACACCATTGTTAAGCCAATACTAATTTATGGAGCAGAGACCTGGAGAACCACAATCACCACCATGAATACCTGCCTGAGGAAGATTCCTACTGGCCAGACAAGATCTCGAATGAGGAACTGTGGCAAAGAAGAAAGCAGCAGCTCATTGAAGTAGATATCCTTCAGAGACGCTAGAGATGGATAGGTCACACCCTTCGCATCCAGCATAACAAGGCAAGCCCTAACATGGAACCTAAAAGGAAAGAGGAAGAGGGGACGGCCCAGGAATACACGGCGCTAATGGTCACCGTCTCCTTATATTTCCTTAAGGTTGACCCACGAGACCTAGTTTAGGCTCCAGTTACTTGCCTTCGACAATCTCCTGTTAATAAAAACAGTTTCGCAGATTCAATATTTGAGCCCCATGTGAAAGACCAAGAAATACACGAGCAACTGCTCTTTGAGAAACCTTTTACAATGATACTTAAGGCATATTAATTAATTAATATTTAATGTTGGAAAGACTACTTCATAAAACAACTAATTCGCATATGAAACATAATATCCGTAGTTGTGTAGTTTTAAATTACTTTTTTCACTCTTCAACTCACTGCAGTTAGAAATTTGTTTAAAAAAAATGTTGAGTTTGCAAACATTTGCAAGTTGAGCAGGGGGTCTACCGTAAACCAGAAAACATGGCAAGGGGTCTACGAGACAAAAAGTTTGGAAATCACTGGCCTAGATCTATATTCATTCATGAATCGCGTACTAAAAATTATTTCGTTTAATTGTTTACATTATTATTCATTTTAACAAATCGGGTAAACCCGTTTTTAATTGTAATATTAATCCCATAGACATATATATATAGACTGGACGATAAAGAACAAATTATTATCGGAAATATTTGGGAAAAGATAAGTTTGTAGATCCACATCACAAACCTATATATATTTGCCTATGTCTATGATTGTAAAACAAAGACAAAATATTGGGAATATGGCAGTTTTGCACTTTTCAAAACTAAAGATCAAAGGTATATATTGGCTGAAATGTTAGTCCTAGAATTTATAGCTCAATCGCCGCCATTTTTTTTTCACATAGATATAGTACATAAAACATATTGATTCCCCCCAAATAAAAATAACTTCCTACTTCCAGTCTATATTTATTTATGTCTATGATTAATCCATAATTAATTTATCGCTCTTTTTGTTTTAAATAGATATAGATGTATCGGCTTCGGGTAAACCCATTTTTGCACAACTAATTTTATTTTCGTAGCGAAAGAGAAAAAACTTGAAAGGATCATTAGCTAAGTTTAACATACATCTAAATCCAATCCACTAGATTAGTAAACACAAACTTACCCGCAGGCCGCGGGTAATGTCAGGCTAGTAAATATATATATATATATATATATATATATATATATATATATATATATATATATATATATATATATATATATATATCATGGGCGTAGGTGGGGGGGGGTCGGAGTTTAGTGACTAATCTTTTGCTGTAATTTTGTTTATTTTAGGTGAAATTTTAATACTAAATCATAACTTGCCCTAGCACAGCCAAGGGGGTTTTGAGTTTGGTAGACTTGAGTACGACTTGGTTCAGCTTTGGGAGACCTGGAGCGACACTGGGAAGTGTGTCGGTGGTCTGTTCTGAAATACGGCTTGATGCAAGTTTAGAAGAGATGAATTGCAACGAAGGGAAGAGATGAATTGCAACGAAGGGAAGAGATGAATTGCAACGAAGTATAGCTAACTGTAAACTGACAGATATTGTACAGTCTTCTACGCTACATGTTACAGTGACGAATTGTTAGAGTTAATAGTCATTAAAGTTATATGAAACTGAAAGTTGAGTCGTCAAGTTCTTTGCAGTGTTTTTTATTTGTGTGCCAACTAGTACATTTGTCCAGAAGATTCAGAAATACGTAACAATATATATATATATATATATATATATATATATATATATATATATATATATATATATATATATATATATATATATATATATAGTCTAAATAGCCAATCAAAGGAAATGCTAAAAGAACTCACTCGGTGCACCAATGTCTATGATCCATCGAGAAGCTTCTCGTATAGAAGACATTTTTTAGTCTAACTAGGACGTGTGACATAATGGAATTTTTTTCCCTATGACGTAATATGGAGCTAATTCTTTAAATGAAATGCTAAAAGAAATCACTCGGTGCACCAATGTCTATGAACCCTCAACAAGCTGCACGTATAGATGATATTTTTAGTCTAACTAGGCCGTGTGACGAAGCGGATTTTTTTTCCTTTGACGTCATATGAAATGCATTCTTTAAATGAAATGCTAAAACAACTCGGTATAGTAATCCTATACTCTTAAGCGAGCAATTCTTGTATGTATGTATATATATTTATATATCAATTTTATTTCAAAAACGGCTCTAACGATTTTCTTTAAAATTTCAATGTATGTGCAATATAGTGAGAAAAAAATTCTCAACTCATTGGCCACATCGGGAAAACTCGAGGTCGACCGTTATATCGGTTTGAAAATGGCTCATTATCGAAAAATTAATTTTGGATAGAATGTTTTATGAATGAAATTTTCTATAGGACGTCAATGGGGAAAAAAACTTGACACCGCTTACGTCACTAGGCTCACAGCAGTACACTAAGACTTTTCTTCGCAAACAATAAAATGTTTTAATGATTCATTTGGCGTAATTAAACATTTGCGCACCATCTATTGTACATTGATCCATTATGAAACTATGGAAGAAAAATAATGAAATTAAATATTTTTATGTTTGATTAATTATTGTGTTTTAAAGGCTTTATAAATTGTTTACACTTTTATTGCCCTAACATTTGCGGGGCCCTATGTGAAATGGATTGCGCGCGGACCAGTAAGGGAAGGGATAAGGATAATAAGTGAAAATAAAGATTTTGTATTAGACAATAAATTCGTATTTGCATTACATTTTTATTAAATGAAAGCTGACGATGCCGTTTTTTTATATCAAGCGTAGGACTGGCGTTTACCATATTGATTGACACCCAAAAATGACAATGTTGTCTTTTTAAGGACATTTTTTATGAGTTTCAGATTTCCAGGAGCTCATTGAAAACAAGGAGACCACGGGAACCCTATTATAAATTATAATGGTTTAATTTAATAATTTACACCTAGAATTAGCGCGTGGCTTTTGAACCTTCGGGGTCCACTGCGGCAGCATAGACCTAAGGCTGGCCCTGATCGCGGTCAACGAATTTTCATTACGCTGCCGCTTTTTTTTTGGTTAATTAACCTATTGTTACGTATTTATGAATCTTCTGGTTAGATGTATTAGTTGGCACAAAAATAAAAACACGGCAAAGAACTTGACGACTTTAACTTTAATGACTATTAATTCTAACAATTCGTTACTGTAACATGTAGCGTAGAGGACTGTACAATATCTGTCAATTTACAGTTAGCTATACTTCGTTGCAATTCATCTCTTCACTTCGTTGCAATTCATCTCTTCTCAACTTGCATCAAGCCGTATTCCACAGAACAGACCAACGACACACTTCCCAGTGTCGCTCCAGGTCTCCCAATGCTGAACCAAGTCGTACTCAAGTCTACCAAATCAGAGCCGCACACGTCTTACATCGACTGTATCGACTGTAACGGCTCAAGTCCACTGTGGTTCGCTGTATAGACTTTAACGATAGTAATCCACTCCAGTTAACTCTACCCTAGTTAACTTGCATCGAGTCGCACACATTTCACTTCCACTAGAGCCGCACACGTCTTACATTGTCTGTATCGACTGTCACGGCTCACTCACGACTGACTTTCACATTAACTTTCTGGCTTATATTGAGTCCCTAATTGCTTCTCCAAAGTTGCACAAACACTGCTTGTATCTTCTGGAATAACACGTGAGGAAACGTCACATCCTGTCTTTGTTTATACATGTAGATTCCAGAAAACACCGGCTACAGTGTCATCTTGCCGGGGTCACAAGTTGTGACCTCTATCTGTCACTGGACATTGCTAGTACCTTTTGGAATAACATGTAAGGACACGTCACATCCTGTCTCTGTTTATACATGTACATTCCAGGGAACACCCGCTGCTGTGTTATCTCGTCGGGGTCACACGTTAACCTCTTCCTGTCACTGGTCATTTGTAACACTATTAACCTCATGCTCTAGAAGTCACCCAATAAAACCTACTCAGCCCAAAGATCACCGCGCATAGACATCCCTTAAAGTGGAAGTTAACTTCACATTATCTAGGAAGCATAGTATCAAATGACGCATTGCTTTAAAGAGAGGTTGATATGTGATCAGGGATAGTCGTGCTTTTGCTTCTTTAGAACACTAACGCGATGTTTTTAAGTCTCTTAGGAAAAAATGCGCGATTTTACTTTGTTACTAGGTGCACGTTTTACACTATAACGTAGAGATTTTGCATCACTTGATGATTCTTACAAAAGCCATAGTAATAAGGCTAGTCTTTGAGTTCGAAGATAAGTGAGGAATGCATGCACAGCCCCAGCTGTGACCTACATATTTTTCCACTTCCAGGGCAAGCATAACCATTGTCTGCAGGTGGTCGATTTAGATTTTCTTTTTGCCGTCTGCGTTTGTCCTTTTGTCTTTTGGTCTCAAATGTGTATCCCGCGGCCTTCGTGAGTGACCTCCAGCTGTCTCGTTCTGAGGCCGCATGCAACCAGGTGCTCTCTGAAATCCCCATAGCGTCCAGTAGGAACGTGATACAATATTATCGAAACCTGAATACGTTTCATTGGCCCATTAAAGTTGTAAGTTCAGTAAGTTGTTATGAGGGTAGCTGTTATGAGGGTAGTTGTTGTGAGAGTAGTTGTTGTGAGGGTAGTTGTGAGGTAGCTGTTATGAGAGTAGTTGTTGTGAAGGTAGTTTTTGTGAGGGTGAGAATAATTGTTATGAGGGTAGTAGTTGTAAGGGTAGTTGTGAGGGTAGCTGTTATGAGGGTAGTTATTGTGAGGATAGTTTTGTGAGGTTGAGAATAATTGTTATGAGGGTAGTTGTTGTGAGGGTAGATTTTGTGAGGGTGAGAATAAATGTTATGAGGGTAGTTTTGTGAGGGTAGTTGTTGTGAGGATAGTTGTTGTGAGGGTAGTTGTTATGAGGGTAGTTGTTGCGAGGGTAGTTGTTGTGAGGGTAGTTGTTGTGAGGGTAGTTGTTATGAGGGTAGTTGTTGTGAGGGTAGTTGTTGTGAGGGTATTTGTTGTGAGGGTAGTTGTGAGGGTGAGAATATTTGTTATGAGGGTAACTTAAGTGTTGTGAGGGTAGTTATTGTGAGGGTATTTGTTGTGAGGGTAGTTGTGAGGGTGAGAATAGTTGTTATGAGGGTAACTTAAGTGTTGTGAGCGTAGTTATTGTGAGGGTAGTTGTGAGGGTGAGAATATTTGTTATGAGGGTAACTTAAGTGTTGTGAGCGTAGTTATTGTGAGGGTAGTTGTTGTGGGGCTAGTCGTTGTTAAGTTATTCCGCGTGAGTGTAGTTTTTTTAATGGTATTGATATGGGGTAGTTGTTAATTTGGGTAACTTAGCTGTTGTGAGGGTAGATTTTTGTAAGGGTAGTAATTGTGAGGCTAACTTAGTTTTTGTGGTGGTAACTTATTTTTTATGAAGGTGACTTAGTTGTTGTGAGGGTAGATGTTGTGTTGGTAAATTATTTTTTGGTGAGGGTAACTTGGTTGTTATGATGGTAGTTGTTGTGACGTAAATTGAAAAATGTAATTTGGGAAATGATAATTAATAAATAAATCTTTTGTAAACTTCTTATGTGACTATCGTGGCAGGTGCTATTGAGTTTTGTAATGATTTGTTACAAGTGGATGAAGGGGTGGGGTTTAAAAAAATATATTTGCTGTTACGCAATATCGGAACGTTCCCTGTAGGGTTTAACATTATGAATTCATTTATATTGTATATTATCTTCTCCGTTGTCATCTTTTATATAGCGCAACTTTCATACTTTTAGCATGCTCTGTGCACTTTGGTATCTGGGAGAAGGTTTTCCGTGCTGCCTATAATAAATTCAGTAAACACAGCTCTGCTCTAGTTGCTTGTCGAACTCGTGCCCTCTTGATAGGTAGCTAAGCGGCTTAGGCCCCTCGACCACACATCCCACATTCTGCACATTACGTAAAAAAAAAAAACTATTGAACTTTTTTTTCACATCTCATAAACGTTGTGTATATCGCATGACATTTATCAGACGAACTTTGAACCATTGAAAGTGTTTAGAGCACTCAGACACTATGCACAATTTTCTCCAATTATCTCCAATCATCTGGCTATCATCCACACGTGCTATCTCTCGACCAACCCACACCTCAAGGACGTCCATAAATGTAATCACTTGCCTCGTCTGCTTCAATCACAAGAGCTGTTGTTGACAGACAAAGAAATATTCTTTTCATTTGTAGACAGTAGAACACGAGCTGCTTTAGAACGTATCGACCACGTGACCTTTTACAAAAACAATGCCCAACTAAACAGGTCCATGCCAATCCTATGTCAATAGTTCTAGTGCGTGAGAGAAGTCTAAATAAACTGTTCATCTTTACTAAATCAGAACTATAGAGCAGGCACAAGCTGGGACAAGAAAAACAATCTCTTTTAAGACCTACTTTTGATCTACTGAATGTGGAATGTTAACATTAAATAAACGGGTTTTCTTTAATTAATATTTGAACCAGAGAATAAAGGGAGTTTGTGTTTCTCAAACTCAAGGTTGGTCCCTGAGGGTCAGTCTTAGTCACACATCAAGAGGACATGTTTGTGTGGTATACACGTTTGTGGATCACCAGATCTGTTATTGCGAGATCGAGTAATTGATATTTCATATGATAACTTAAGACGATGTAACACACCAGAACAAACAGATTTAGGTAAAACGACAAAATTTTTATAAAAATTCAAACTATTTATAAAAAAAAACGAAAAAAGAAAGAGACTTTAGATGTATCCTTTGATGCTATTGTGATTAGTTTATTATTATTATTATTTGGAATGCGTCTCAAAGGAAGCGGAAATGACGTATTGAAAAAAATTGCTTTATAGGCCTAAATATGGATTTTGTTTGCTATGTCTTTTTTTGCATTATGTTTAGACTGCGGTTAAACCGGTTCTCAGTTAGCGCCTAGGAAACTTCATGCGAATCCATATGACAGTTTAAGAGAGGTTCGCTTTTAAAAGATCACAAGTAGGCCTATCTCTTTTCCCTTTTTTAAGATGACTAAATCAAACTTTCAATGTTTCCTGGTTCGACAATCTCATTAAAGTTATTTTCTGTGTCATTATCTTCCATTATTGAACTCATCTCATACTTAGGTGTAGATGTAGCTATGGACTTTCAATCGTTTAGAGGCCGGGGGGGGGGGGAAGGATTGAACTCTTTTTTAGTTTTTAATGTAAAAAAACTCATTTGGGGCCCCAGGGATTTTCAAATTCTTCCCCCTCCTCCCCCCACCTCTAGATAAGTCATGGTCTTTCATCTCTTCACTCATTTTCACATCTTCTCCTAATTTATTAACATTTCTTCATATTCTCAAAGTGGGCATAATTATTTAACATTCTTTTGAATACAAACCTATTTTTCTACATTTGATCTATTTAATATATTATGATGTTTCTATATAATTACGTTATACAAGCATAGTATTGAAAACATTTCAGTATAAGTGCTCTAGGTTCTACATTGACCTAGGCTAACAATCCATTATGTCTTTGTAATGTTTTTCTTCATCTTTAGTAACATGGCTGTACTGGATCTAGATCTACTTACTGTAAAAGAATTCCTTTCAAATGAACCTACAAAATTGACCTAATTATTTTGATAAAGCATGGTAATGTGCCGTAATGTACTGGTCAAGCATGATAGGTTGTTGAAAAGAACTGGTCAAACATGTTAGGGTTTTTAATGTACTGATCAAGCATGCTAAGGTGTTGTAATTTACTGGTCAGTCATGGATAAAAACATGAGTATTTATAAACTTTTAAGGCTGAAGTATAGTTAACACATTAAATTCTGCACTACCAGAAACAAATGTAAATGACTACTAGACTTTCAAAAAAAAAATGCAATGTTGACTTTTCCCAACTTGTTCTTCTTCCGTTCACAGTCTAAAAACGTAAATGTCTTTGCCCCAAGATCAAAGAGAATTGTAAAAATTGTCCTGTAAGGCGCATTTCAAGGAATAAAGGCCGACATAAATATCAGGAACATTACATCAAAGAAAGAAGGAGCCACTCACACACACACAGTCTTTAGGACAGCACAAAGCAGAACAATAGAGAAAACCAGCTTGCAGCTCGTTTCTATTGACACAGCGGTCTAACTTGTAAAGAAGGTGTTAAGGGGAAAGAATCATTGATCAAACTTGTAGTTTGTGAATAAGAAAACATTTTTTTCATCAAAAGTCTGTTGTAAATTCTTTGTCACAAACTAAAAAATAAACTGAAAGGGATGTGAACATCTCAAATATTATGTAGTTGTAAGTTGCAATTCTGATACCATTTTTTAATAAAAAAAAAAAAATTATTTATATTCATACACAGTAGGCCTTCGATCCGATGTATTTTTCCCCACTCCACAGCATCGTGTTTAGGTTTTATAAGTGATCAGCAGTCCTCTATTTCAAATAGCCAACATTGCCTGGCTACACGAACTGTTAGAGAAATGCCTCTGGAGTTCACATTAAGTAGTAAAGGCAGATCTATCCTAGTTTATGAAGGATATGAATTCTGGCTCAAAAAGAAGGCACTGAACAGAAACATGAACTGGAGCAAATATCAATCACACAAATGCTCTGTAACATTAGTTACTGCCCAATCAATCAATCATCTTCAATCTCTATTTTCATGCCACCATCCAACTATGTCGACATTTCTAGATGGTCTACGAAGGGATAGTCAATTGCACAAGGCATCAGTTTTACAGGCTAGAGCCGCACTGAAGAACGCCAAAGGAAGAAATATGCAACACTGGCTAAGAGAATAACAAACATTGTTCATCAATATGAATCGATGGATTGTCTTCTGTACTTACAATCGATAGCATATCTATCTTACTGATGTAGATGAACACAAACACACTTTTTTTTTACATTACTTCTTTATTTTTACATGCTAAATTTGTTATAGTTTTTAAAGGTATTTAATTGTAATTTTATTCTAATCTTAAGTGCTACAATTCTGTCATTTAAATTAAAAAAAGAATACATTAAATATTGCTTTTAAAATTACAATTTGTTAAGATAAAATAATCAGATGATAAAAATATCAGGGTATGAATAAATATGAAGTGACCGGGGATGAAATGACCAGGGATGAAGTGACCAGGGATGAAGTGCCGGGGATGAAGTAACTGATCACCAGTGAAACACTTAAGGATGTCTAATAATGTTTTGCAATACCACCCCATATCCTTGAACCAAGAAGTATGCTTAACAAATTGATATTAAGTTTTGTGACAAAGATAAAAGAGATAGAGAGACAGGAACACAGGCAGAGAGAGAGAGAGACAGAGAGAATGAGAGAGAGAGTGAACTGATTGGCTGGAGAAACATGTTCAGTTTCCATAGATGTTTACACAATTCAGAGAGGTAAACTTATGGAATTAAAGTTAAAATAAAAGACATATTTGAACATCCATTTATTGGATGAACCTTATATATATTAAATATATAAAAAAGAATTTTATAATGTACTAATGTATAACATAATATATAAAAAATGTAAAAGCTTATAGTATTATGAATGTGGTCAAATGCATAAAAAGCTGGCAAAGGGTAACAAAGATTTCAGTGATAGGAACTGACATTAGTAATGATAAGTTATTAGTTAGAGAAAATTTTTAAACTTTTATATTAAAATATATATATATATATCCCTCACTATAGTTAGATCTATAATCTATATGTCTATATATAGTGAAGATAATTAGCACAAAGTGAAAAGCCCGTAAAATTTAGTGAGTTAGATCTAGACTCTAGATCTACGGTATATCCAGTGAAGATAATTCGCATACTACCGCGAAAAGTCCGCAAATTTTAGTGACTTATATCTAGATTCTAGATTTACTCGAAATCACTAGAATCTAGTGAAGATAATTGTCACACAGCCATGAAAAGTCCGCAAAATTTATGACTTAGAGTTAAAGTCAGCGAATTTTAGCGAATTAGCTTTAAAGTTTAGATCTTCTGTAAAATGTAGATCTAGATACTATTACTATAATAGATACTAGCTAGATTTAGAAGATTTACCAACTTTCCACGCGAAGTCACTCTTACACTTACAACAAGAAGATTTTAGGTGAGGGAGGGCCCTGAGGGGTGTAGCCTACAAATTAGTCTGGTAATTGCTCTAATTATAGACAATAGTCACTACAGACTAGATCTAGCGCGTCTTTAGTGGTAACAATAAATGAAAACAAACATTTCTACGCTGACTTCAGAAAAATACTGCCAGGTGAAATGCTTGCTTGAGCCAAGGCCATCTTCAATCATGAGGTCGCGCTTCACAAGTGGGTGAAAGGCGGTGTAGAAGCGTCACTGGTCAGCTCATTAACACAGCCAGTCCGTAACATCACGCGATCAGAATGCCTAGTTATGCTGTTGTTGTTTTTTCCCACACATTTTTAGCAAAAAATAAGCAAAATTATATTTTAAAAAAAATATTGGGTAAAAATTTTAGGAGAGTGGACAAAATTTTAGGAGATTTTCTGCAATTTTTAGGAGAATTTTAGGATTTTAGGAGACTTTTAATTTTTTAGGAGATTTTAGGCGTTTTTAGGAGCGCTACGAACCCTGTACTTACTACTATATAAAAAAAAGTATATTCTATATATAAATCCAGATGGCCGGTACACGGTAGGTCTATCACTCTATTATTAGATTTAGATGAAGAGTAGATCTAGATCTTATTTTTATTATAATAGATTAGATCTAGATGTCTAAATCTAATCCCATTTGAACTCATGGAAGTCGGCAGGCAGGGTTCAAATTAGAAAAATCTAGGGGCCATCGTAACAACAGAGAAAAAATAATAGATCTAGAATTGTAGTAAAAACGGCAATTAGCGCTGCATACGTAACATAGCGGCCGGGCATCATAAAAAAAAAAATCGGAAGAAAATTGTAGCGAAATTCCCACCAATGAGATTTGTTTTAGTCCATGCTTTCGTCACCTTGATAAAATATCTTGTCCACAATCTTGCGCCACTCTTCGTCAGAAAGACTGTGAAAAAAAAAAAAAAAAAATTATTTAAATATTTCAAGCGTTATGATTTACGCTACCCTAAGCTATTATAATATCTAAATGTTTTACTATTAGAGTAGTACAAGTGCTTGCCAATATAGTCTTTTAAAATTTAATGTGTGCATCATCTCATAAGTAGCAGCTTCATGTTTAATAGTAAACGCTGTGTCAGAAATTTATTACCGACTGAACATCCCAGTTTATGTATGACAAATAAGTGAATATTACAAAGTAAAATAAAAAAAAATTATTCAGATCCTTGACCTATTTAGGACATGCTCAATGCATAAACAAAAGGTCTTGGTCCATAAGGCTGATAACGAGCTTCTCTTGGCATGACTTTACACGCATCACAATTTAAAACGCTCTATTTTCTAACATTTACTTACCAGACGGTAGTGTTAGATTTGGACTTTGAACTGGACCCAGTGCTTTCATTTCCATGTGTAGGGACATTGGATTCTCTGCCAAAGACATCCATTTCTCTAACTGACTGAGGAACTATGAAATTGTTGGTTCCCCTTACAGATCCTTGACTTGGGGTGACATACTCTGATGTATCTGATAGTGTAAGATCATTACTCTTTACATCTATCTGCAGATATATGTATTACAAAATTATGATCCTTTGTCTATGTTTGTAGATCTAATTTCTTCATGTTAACATTAAATCTAAAACGGCGTCACAAAAGGAATCGGAGGATGTGGGCTACACATTGTAACACCAATTCACAAACAGGGGGTACAAGCAAGTACAAAAAACAAGAAAAACATTTTAAAAAATACTTTTAAAAAATCAAAGCTTATATTAAGAGTATTTGTATCAAGTAATTAAATTTGTAATAGATCTAGACTAACATTAATAAAACTGTGCGATTAGAAATATTTTTATATTGTTTTTATTTAGCGCAATTTCATGCCTTAAGCTTTCTTAAAACTCTATGGGGCACGTCAGCCTAAATAACGCAACCCATCTAGGAGAAGGAAAACTCTGACTCAAAACCTCCACTCTGTGGCGATACTCCCTCGTGTGGGTATCGGGGCTTGGAAATGACCAAGAGAAATAAATAACCCCACTGCTTTTCCACTTGCATTTCACTAAGTGAATAATAGTGGACCTTCCCCCCTCTATGTGCTTTTTGACGGAGGTCTGGATTGTACTACACCAGACGGACGTCCTTGTCTCACTACATTCTAATACTAGATATAAATCCATCTTGAAGTGGTTTTTTTTCCTGGATCTGGTGAATGTGATATCGTGAAGGGGCCTGTATCCAGGATGTGACGATTCCACAGGGCATACCCAGGGCACAGTCCACTTTAAGTTTTCTACTGCAGAAAAGTTCCATTTGGAGAGCTCTATGGATGGCGGAGAATGGACCTTTGGCCAACCCCACCTTGTCCCATGGATATTCCGGTTACAGTCTTCAGACCTAGATGTTTCCTTATATGTCAGTATTGGAGAAAATTGCCAAGATCAAAAACTCTCTTAAAATGCGGGGACTATATATTTATACATTAAAAAAAATCCTGAGGAAACACCCAGCCTACACTAAATGCTAACGAATTTAACAAAAAATCCATACGAGCTCAGACGTCACCTTGTAAAAGGTCTGCGCATGGCAGTTTCTTCCAGGACTGCCTGTGATAAGTCAGCTACTGGAAATAAAAAACAGACTAGCAGCAAACACCTAAACCTTTTGCAACTCAACATCTTAGGCCTACAAAACAAGACAACAGAACTCCAACACATACTCAAGAAGCATGATATACACATAGCGCTATTGCAAGAAACACTACTGCCCAAGAAAAAAATAAACATCACAGGCTACACACAGTACAGATGCCTTTGCACCAAATGCCAGGGAATTATGACCCTCATAAGAAACGACACACAAGCCACAGTAAAACAAATACAGAACAATACAGACATCAACACGCAGGAAATACTTCTTTGGAGAGGAGGAACTAAGTACACCATCAAAAACTACTATTGCCCACCATCATCAACAGCAGAAATAAACATACAACTACCACACTACACAAGGACAATAATAGCTGGCGACTTCAATGCACACTCACCTTCCCTAGGCTACCCACACTACAACAAGCGTGGCAAGAAATAGAGGATGTAACAAATGCCTCTAACCTACAACTTCTGCAAAACAAAACTTCACCTTCAACTTTCCTCCACAGAGCACACAATACAACTAGAAGACCTGACCTAACTTTCATCTCTACAGACATTACCGACTCTTCTAAAATAACAGTTCTTGAAGACATAGGTAGTGACCAAAGGCTTATACTCCTCAATATTGGAACGCCAGGTAGATACCAATCCAGCAAAACAACTAGATGGAACTATAAAAAAGCAAACTGGGCAGCTTTTTCACAAGAAACAGACACAAGACTATCAAACATAATGGAGACAGACATCAACTCAACCTACACAACTATAGTCTCCAACATCTTACAAGTAGCAAAAAAACACATCCCTCGAGGCCAAGTTAAGAAATACAAACCTTTTTGGACACCTGAATTAGATAAATTAGTAAAAGAAAGAAACATGGCCAGGAAGACTATAGAAAAAAAACCTACTAGAGAGAACAAGACAATGTACAACAAATTGACAGGGATTATAAGATACAAAATTAAAACAGAAAAAAAAGAAAAAGTGGTCCACAACATGCGAACAACTAGATCTAAACAAGGATGGTCGAAAGGCCTGGACCCTTCTGCACCGGCTAGCAGGAAAGAAACAAATAACAAACCCCTAACCTATAAAAGGCACTGACGACATAATAACAGAAAACCTTAAAAAGGCTGAAACCTTCAATAAATATTTTGCCAGCATTAACAAGTCAAAGCCAAGAAAACAACTGGACCAGGCCTTTAGAAATATCTTTAAGAAAGAAGAAAAAGCTCCAACAGTCAACTGTCAGATCTTTGACACTCCCTTCACTCTACATGAGCTCAATACTGCCCTAAGAAGCCTCAAGTCTAGAAAATCCCCTGGACCCAATAAAATAACATGAAATGATTCGGGGACTAGGACCACAGGTCCAAAACTGTATACTTAACTTTATCAACCATACATGGAAAACTGGAGACATACCACAGGAATGGAGAACCGCAAACATAATACCCATTTTAAAGAAAAATAAACCACCTGGAGACCCAAAAAGTTATAGACCAATATCTCTAACATCCAACATTGGCAAAATGACAGAAAAAATAATCAATAACTGACTTTATTGGTGGCTAGAAAGTACTTGCTCACTCCACAAGGCACAAGCTGGCTTCAGGAAAGCAAGTAGAACAGAAGACCACCTTTTTCGTTTTATCCAGGACACAGTAGAAGGGTTTCATGAAAACAAGCACACTACAGCAGTATTTATAGATTTGCAGCAAGCCTATGATAGAGTGTGGAGAAAAGGTCTATTTTTGAAGATGAAAAAAATGGGCATCCATGGAAAAATGTACAGCTGGATCAGGGCATTCTTAAAAAACAGAACCATCCAAACCCGATTCGAAGGTGCCATCTCTAGTAAAAAAAAAAGTTTGGAAGAAGGACTACCACAAGGTTCAGCCCTTAGCTGCACTCTCTTTCTAATCTTTATGAATGACCTCCTGGACCTCATTTAATAAGGCACTTTATGCAGACGACCTTTTAATTTGGACTACAGAGAAATATCCAGTGCTGACTAGATCCAAACTAAATAGAGCCCTCACAACTATCTCCACATATTCAAAATTATGGAAAATGGAAATAAACAAAGAAAAGTCAGTTTATTCAACCTTTAGCCACAGCAACAAAACAGCAAAAAGAAACTACATCCTAAAAATAGACTCACAGCCAATAAATAAAGAAGAAAATCCAACATATCTTGGTGTAAAACTAGACCAAAGACTGTCTCTAAAACACTTTATGGCAGATTTAAAAGAAAAAGCATCACAAAGATTAAACATAATAAAACACCTAGCAGGAACATCCTGGGGAGCTGAAAACAAAACCTTAAGACAGTTATACTGGATACGTCAGATCTGTAATGGATAACTGTCTCTCCATTCAAGTAGCTGCCAAAAAAACGTATCAGTCATCATTAGATACAATCCAAAACCAAGCCTTGCGGCTAATTAGTGGAAGTATGAGAACTACCCCCACAGCAGACTGTGAAATATACTCCAATATTGAACCTCTTAAGTTGAGGCGCAACAGAGCAGCATTAGAAGCTATTGAGAGATACAGAAGGTTGGAGGACGATCATCCACATAAATTACTAACACAGAGAAATAGGAAAAACAACCCAAAAAAAGCAAAAGACTCTGATCCAACTTACTGACGAACTAGCCCTAAAACACCACCTACCCAATAACAGAGAAAAAATTACCAGATTTTCAAACATTACACCTGGACTAAACTACAAAAAACCAACCATCAAAACACATTTACTAAATAACACCTTAACAAAAGAATCAAATCCACTGGAGCTCAAAGTAGGCACACTTGAAACAATTGAAAGCTATCAAAAAACAGCTACCCATATTTATACAGACGGATCGGCTTTCAAAGCCACCATCAATGCTGGTCTTGGTGTCTTCCTGGTCTTCCCTAAAAATAAACACTTTGAGATAAGCCCCTAACCCTGTGGCGATTACTGCTAAAACTTCCAAGCCGAAATTGAGGCAATCACCATAGCACTACAGACAGTGGAAAACAAATTATACGAAGGAGTGCAACCACCATCAGATATTGTCTTTACAGACACCCAATCTGCAAGCACTTAACAGCAGCACCTCCAAAAGCCCAAAAGAGTTGGTAACACACATTGTGATAATCCATCAGATGATATCAAAATTAAATATCAATATCACACTACAGTGGATCCCTGGACACATTGGCATCATGGGAAATGAAAAGGCAGATAAGCTATCAAAGGCAGGTTCATCCATGGAACAACCAGACAGACCTGAAGGTCAATGTTAGTCAACAATCACAAAGAGGAGTGGCTCAACCTATGGGCATCAGGAAACAGGCAGAGCCATGTACAAAGAAATGACTACGTCTAACAAACTGGACAGTATTAACTTCCTCCCCCGCAAAGAACAATCTACAATCTTCCAACTAAGAACAGGACACACACCACTATTAAATTACCACCTGAACAAAATAAGCTCCACACAACTCCCCCTTTGCAGACACTGCGCCCACTCCTTTGAAACCGTAAACCATATCCTCTTTGAATGCCCCTCCCTAATCCACCTTAGGCAGACCCTACTTCCACTACAGCCCAACATAACCAACACCCTGTACGGCAGTGCTGAACAACTGAAGAAAAAAGGACACTTTTTCTCCTTGGCACAGTCTGCAAAAGAGCTCACAGCTCAGCAGCAATAAAGCTGGCTAGAAGAAGAAGAAAACTCTATGGTCGTATCACTTGTCTGAACCAGTTGGAATGTGTTGGGCTGAGAAAGAAGGAGATATCTGGTGATCGCTTTTTGAAATAAATAAATAAGCAAGCTGAATTCGAACACAAGGGCTAAAGCCTCTTAAAGGCAAATACAGGGAAGTGCTTATGTAAATAGGTTAGCTTCAAACTTAAAGCTGCGACCTACAAAGTATAACGGGGGCTAATTTAACTTGTACCACCACGCCAGGGAAGTACTATTTCTTTCCTATATTTGCGATACCAAACAAAATAATCAATTACTAATAGTTAATTAAACAATTGTTTTTTTAATTGATTCTTGTGTTGTCATCTAAAAGAAATAATTGTGAAAAAATCTCAACTAAATTCGATATTGGGTGAGGGAAATAACGTGTACAAACTTTCTACCATACTGAGGTGATATATGTTTTGTAATAATTGAACTTTTGTTAGCATTGCTCTAAACTCTAAAGAATGTTGCAAAGATTTTGGAGAAAGTACACAACAGTGCTTTATAGAGCCAAGATAGAATCTTCTATAGTCCATCGCGACTCACTGTGTCAAATGCTTTAGTGAGATCTGTGAGTGCAGTGTACAGGCCAGGTTTTACTCCCTGAATTTTACCTGCATTTGACGCAAGACAAAAATCATGTCTAATGCGCCTCTACCAGCTCGGAATATCTAAAAATATGTACCATATTTTACAAGAGAGTATTGAGTTTTTTTTAGGGTTAGGCCATGGATTTAACCCATTGCCCCAAATTTGAAACTGCATTTATATATTACGAGCACGCTAAAAGCAGGCACTTCTTAACCGTGACAGCTTGTCTAACCGTAACATGTTTCCTTCTGTCTCAAAAGATAATAGATGCGCATAAAGCGCCCAAGGGAATCACAACTTTTGGTTTCTTCTGGGAAGCATGGTCAAGAGGCTAGCTTGGCTACCTTTGAAGAGGGCTCGAGGTTCAACACCCGACTTGGGCAGAGTTGTGTTTACTGCACGGAAAAACATTCTCCTAGATAACCCCTCTCCCCCCCCCCCCTAACTGGTCCACATCTGAGATTGGACCAAAGCGCTCTGAACATGCTATAAGCATGAAAATGTTGCTATCTAAAAGCCACAATTTATTTATTATTTAATTAAACAGTCCTGCACGTGAATGCATCTGTTTTATGGCTGTCTGAAAGGGCATATATAATATCCGATCTTTCGCGGCTTCTTTCAACATATTTTCATTAATGTCTGTAGTCCTCAGATCTCGCTTGCACACACCTCTGTAAGTTAGTCTTGGGTGTCCTTCGGGTCCATGGACTCCCTCCTCCTAGAAGAAATCCTTACACAGATACACACGCACACACATACATATATATATATATATATATATATATATATATACTATTTTTTCATCTAATATTATTTGTGTAGGACAGAACAAGTTTCTTATTTTATGGAATGATGTCAGGGCAGGTATGGTGAGAATGATTGTGTTATTACTTTAAACTATTTAAGTATGAAAGAGATATCTCTTTGTTTATTTCTTCCCCCCCCCCCCCCCCCGGCATGAAAGTGAACAGTATACACATGATGTTTTTGAATGGGAGTTTCCCTTGGTTGATAGAGTGAAATTAGTAGCTAGTTGTATTATGTTCCTGGAATAGTGTTGTATGTATAAAATATACATTAAAGTTGATGTCACTATTTGTGCTCTTTTTGATTACTAAGTATTAAAGTATCATTATTATTACTAAGTATTAAAGTATCATTATTATTTCATGGAAAGTATTAAATTAGTGTTATTTTGGAGTTGGATATATTTAGTAGTAATTGTTCCTAATTGTATAACAATTATCAAGCCCCTGTCGAGCCACAGGAACCAAGTCCAGCCAAGCTTAAAGTAAACCCTGACATCTTTAAAAATAAATATATTATGTTTATGGCATGTGAAACGTTCTTTCTTTGTTAGTGTCTTTTACTGGTCGTACTAACCTTCTTATTAAGTGTTTTCACACTTAGTTTATTTTCCTGTTTAGCATCTTTGGGGTCCTTCCCACCATCCTTGCCATCTTTTTCTTTTTCTTCTTCACTCCTAATGCCATTAAAGTTGATAGTTCCAAAGTTATAAATAATGGGGTTGGCCTAGAAAGAGAGGAAGTAGAAAAACCTAAATTATCAACAGCACTTCGTTTCTTATATTTACATTATCAGCCCATCTTCATTGTTACACAGTTAAAGGGACCCATTAGTAGCTCATATAAGTTGCCATGTAAAGAAAAGTAATTTGTGAGTAATATTTTTTTCTTTTATTCCTTATAGTCAGAAACAGTAAAATATTAGGATTATTAGGATAATAATTACGTCAGACATGCCTACCCCCAAGACCCAGAATGTGGAACACTCAGGTTGAAAATGTGGAATTTTGGGCCCCAATATGGAACATATGCGCGTTTACGTTTGTCAGCCATACTGTACGCAATACATAAAACTTCAATGATATTACTTTAATAACAATACTAGTTTGCTTCTTATTTTATAAATTATAAATTTTATAAATTATATGTAAATAGTATATAATTAAAAGTAAGAAAACCTTTAATTCATAATTATGTCCTTTGTTTGAAATCAATAGTACTAACTCCTATATGATGAATTCTAACCAAAATGTTTTCTAATGACCTAGACTCAAATGTTACTATCTATTTTAATTTGTTACTACTAGATCTAAATCTAATGACTAGATCTAGATTATTCTACATCTACTTGATTATCTATCATTTTCTAGGGCTCTATTCTAGTCACTCTAGATGGTGTCTCTAGTTCTAGATCTAAAATACGTAATTTAAGAGTCTACTAAGTACTAGTCTAGATCTACATCTAAATAAGTCCTATAAGTCTAAGAACACAGATTATAATAATTATATTATAGATCTAGTTATAGATCTAAATATTTATGTCTAGATCTAGATCTATAGACTTATTGAGAACTAAATTTATTACATAATCATCTAAATAAATTATCTAGAATCTAGAGATCTATCCCCTTCTAAGTCTATTTCTAGAATCTAGATAGATCTAGATATAGTATTGACATCTAGTTATCTAGATTTTAGTGCTAGTCCTACTTCTAGAAACTGTCACTAGATCTATGTAAATAAATTAAAAATATTATTTTAATTAGTAGATCTAGACTCTATATAGCCTTATTTAGGCCTTAGCCTTACTGTGTCTAAGTTAATTAATCACATTTAGCTAAGTCTAGATCTTTAATAACATATTTTTGTTAAAAATCCTTTTCTTAGATTTTAAACCACTTCAGTTGAGTTACTCAGAATTAGAATAGACTAAAATAAAAATAGATCTTCATCTAGATCTATAATCTAGTCGGTATACTAGAGTAGTTCTAGATCTAGAATCTAGTCTAGTACTATGATAATATAATGATACAGTAACTATGAATATGATAAATGATTATGATAACTATCTATTTAGATTATTTTAGATCTCTAGATTCTAAATTATCAGATAATAATTTTCTAAATCTTTCAGAATAAGTCTATCATGATCATGATTATCATCTACTAACTAGATCTAGTACTAGTCATCTAGACTAGACTAGTACTAGATCTAGTAGTAACTAGTACTACATCTAGATCTAGTAAATTCTAGTAGTAGAGCAGAGCCATTTTCAATGATTTTGTCGGGAAAAGAAAGGGATTTAAATCATTAAATGGAACATTTGGCTTATTAGCACTTACTAGATTCTAAGATTATATCTAGACTAGTATCTAGACCTAGACTACAAGCTTAAGATCAGTAGAGTAGATCTAGATTATCTAGATCTAGAATAGATGTAGATTAGATTGATTAGATCTAGCTCAACCATATCTTCGTAAATTTAGGACACGCCGGGTCCGGGAGATGAAATGTAAACAATAAACACAGACCTAGATATATATTTTATTTTGCATTCAGTATTTTCATTTCGCACTATTAATAAATAATGAAAAAACGGCGATTTTTTTATTTATTTTTTTTTTTTTGTGTCGGAATTCAGACTTGGCGGAACAAATAATCGTGAATGCGGAACAGCGGAACATGTGAGCTTTTTTATGATTTTACGGGACGGTTCCGCATAATGCGGGACTGTAGGCATGTCTGTACGATGCATTAATGCAACTAGTTGGTTAAATTTGTAACTAGTATTCTAACTTGTGCTTGTATAGTTACAAGAGTATTAAATAGACTCATTAACAGGCAAATACAAAAAATAATAAAATTGCTATTATTAAACACAGTTGATGGTTGTATTAATTAGTTTTGATTAGTCGTGTAATTACATTTGTAATAGATCTAGACAAACAATAAAAAAGGAAGATGGACCTGAATTCGAACTCATGTCTCAAGCCTTCTCAAACAGACATCGTAACCACTCTGCTTAGTAAAATTCTTATGAACTCAGAAGATTGTAGAGTTATGTATAGTTTTTATAGTCTCGTCGTATTTCAGGTTTGTGTTCACCTAGACTTAGACGATGACCTTTAATTGGGCCTAATTTCAGCTTAATCCGTGTACAAACTTTTTACCAGACAGAAATAGTTGATACAAGCTTAATTTGAAATGAAACATTTGCCATGCTGCTTCTTACGTCTTTGAAATAATCTGAATGCCTTGAGTCTAGATTATGTTTGTTAACAGCACCATATAAATGCAATAATAATAGTAATAATAATAGTGTTATATCAAAAGCAATTCGAATCTAGGTCAATGGCGTATCTAGGGATTTTGAGGCTGGGGGCCTTGACCTCTTTAGGGGCACAAACATTTTGACATTGGACATCATGACATTAGATAATGTATATGTAAGTTTAATATGTATGTATTACAAGTAACAAGGTTACTAAGATTTGAATAGCAAGATAGCATGGCAGTGGCCTTATACTTCTTGTCAAAACAATTCTGATGCTCATTTGGAGGACCTCTTTGGTGGGGGGCGGGGGTTCAAATATGGATCCTCTTGTCTAACTACGCCACTGATCTTGGTGAAGACTGGGATTTAAATTTTCAGAATTTTGGGACATGTACACCCAACTTTTATGGGCATCTGACTTAAGTTGGGGAAAGTAAAGGCGGTTGGTCGTTGTGCTGGCCACATGACACCATCTATAACCGTCGACCTCTGTGTAAAACTAATTTAATCTAAAACATTTCCGACATAATGTAAAAGTCTACATCCGTAGAGAGTGCTACTAGAAGTAGTAGGAGTCATCCCATGAGGGTCTACACACTTAAAAAGAATCATAAGGCATATATTTTTTTTAAGGATAAGAGTTCCCTCTATGCATGGGTACAGTTTTCATTACATTATTAAATTTGACATAAAAAGTATAGAAATGCCCTGGCCGACTTTGACACCCAGCCCGCCCTTGCCAGTCAACCTCCACGTTGTAATGTGAACCAAAGTGCTGCCCAGTAGTCAATGAAAGCACTGTATTTTGTGATAGAACTATTTTTAATTTTCTTTCAGCGTTATTGTTAGTTAGTTTGTAGAAGAGCTGTTTTCTTTTGTTTTGAAAAAAAAAAAAGCATTATGCTCTTTTTCTTGGTGGTTTCTACATAGCTTTTTAATCTAGCTCCTCTAGATTATCTTTCACTTTTAAAGTAGCTTTGGAAAAAAAAAGAGTCGTGTGTGACTGTCATAGTCCATCAGTTTAATTCCAGTTGTTCTTAATATGGCATTTTATTTTGTTGAGAACTTTTACGGAATAGTTGTTTCTTAAATACTGTCAAATTTTACTCATTTTGGTTCATGAGCTGATTTATATTGTCTCCAACGTGCCGTTTCTATGTTGTCGTTTTTTTTTAAGTCCCTGAACAAGCTCCGTAACAGCGACAGCGGCGCAGTATGTAGCAAGATGTATCTTAAACAAATTTCTTGATGTCTAAAATTTTATTTCATAAATATAAATTCTTTTTCGCTCCCTCCCTCTCTCTCTCTCTCTTTAGAAAGACCTAAAAATAGTTTAGTGATTTTTTTTAATAAGGTCTATAAGAATAGAAAATTGTCTGTGCAGCAGTGCAGGTCTTTGCTTACTGCAGACGTGGAATCATTTTTTGTAGGCTTTGTGTTCTTATTAGCGGTTTTGGGGGATGGCAAGTTAGGCAACCGAACCACTCCCGCGCCTGAAGGTTGTTCAGCGATCGAAAATTCTCTTGTCACTTTCAGCTTCGAAAACCAGACCAGTAAACTAGGATTTGTTACTTTACATTTTGGGAGCCTTTTCCCCCACTTATATGATACCTATTACCATGTCGCATTACAGTATAAAAAGAATTGATACGTATAGTAATTTTACTGTTATTTATGGCTGCGGAAGCGACACGGAAACAAGTTCATTGCGTACTTCTAACAATCCTCTTGAAACAACAAGTAGGCTACACTATATGTGGACATTTACGATCCAGGTAATTGGAAACAAGTTAGCTGTGTAACAATGCATATGCGAGATGTAGTTGGTGTAATTTCTATAGTATCTTAAATACACTGTCACAAACTGATCCAAAAACGTTAGGTAAGCCTAATGGTAATACAAGTTTTTACAGAGTGGGCCACAGTCAAGTTAGTTGCTAAAAGCGATCTAAGCTATCTGTTCCGGGCTATAGACTGCTATCTTGACACTAACATGATGAAATCTTGCTAGATCTAGATTATGGGCTATTATAGGTCATGCATCTTCTTTTATGAAGTAACGTCTGTATTATATAAGATAAGATCTAGAATCTTAGATCTAATTTGTATAACGTTTTTAAATTCTATAACTAAAAGATAAACTTACAAGTTGAAAACTGTAATGTAATTAGATATGGATAGATCTATTAGATAAAAGATGTCATTGATAATCTTACCTGGGCGTTGCCCTGCTGATAAATGTTACCAGTTTTGGCAAGGTCTTCAGTATTGATATGGTTAACTGGAGATCGGGAGCGATCTCTGATTCCCTGACCATGTTCAGCTTCCGGCTGAGCATTTCTTCTTCTGCCAAGATTTCTGCTAAATTCTATCTTATTTGAAGTTTTGTCTTTGTTTTTTTGGGTACAGTTGTGCGAATACATTTTTAAAAATATAGAAAATAATGTTTAATAAAGATCTTTACTGGTATAACTAAAAATTACCTAAGATACAAAATGCTATGCCTACGTGTTCATGAACGATGCCCGCACCAAACATTTGCATAAATAAATATATAGGTTGCCTAAATAGAGCCAGGGAAACCAATGACAGAGTTTAAGTCATTAATTGTCATGCATGACGTTTAGGACGTAATCATCTTTTTTTTTAAGTAACGTCTGTATTTACAAAGGAGATGGTCATAACAGAGCTTCTCTATGCCGATGATTGCGCCCTGCTAGCTCACAATGAACATGACCTCTAGAACGCGGTAAACGAATTTGCATATGCTGCCGCCTGTTTCGGTCTATCTATAAACCTCGGAAAAACAGAAGTCATGTTCCAGAAGTCACCCAATGAAATATACTCAGCCCCAAGGATCACAGTAAACGGTAGACCACTTCACATATCTAGGTAGTATAGTGTCAAATGACGCCTCACTTTCAAGGGAAGTTGATAACCGTCTGGCCAGAACCAGTAGCGCTTTTGGACGGCAAGAGTTTGGCGGAACAAATCTATAGGGCTCTGAGACATGGACACTCTACAGAAAACATCTAAGACTTCTTGAACGCTTCCACCAAAGATGCTTGCGCTTCATCATAGACAAACGGTGGCAGGATCGCACTACAAACAGCGACGTCCTTGTGAACGCCGGTATGGAAAGTATATACGGATTTCTTATGGTCCGACAGTTATGTTGGGCAGGCACGTATCCCGTATGGGAGAGGAACGTATGCCAAAGGCAGTCTATTTTGGTGAGCTAAAAGGTGGTTGACGTAACAGAGGCGCCCCACGGAAACGCTTCAGCTTAGGCGTCAACTTTCCTTGGCTGACATAGAAGAGAGCACCTGGTTGCATGCGCCTTAGAACGAGAAAACTGGAGGTCACTCACAAAGGCAGCGGGATCACATTTGAGACCAAAAGAAAATCTGCTGCCGAGGATAAACGCAGACGGCGAAAAGAAAATCTAAATCGACCAAGTCTTATTAGACTAATGGAGATACAAATCTATATGATGGCGATAAAATAGAAACTAGAGAAAAAAGGCAACGAAATGGAAGATGAACCAATCCAAATCGTCTTGTTGTGATCATCAATACTTAATTAATGTCTAGGATTTGAAATGGAAACAAAATTAACAAGAAAATATTTTTAAAATACCTTTTTTTATGGACACAATTTAGATCTAAATGTTGTTTTCAAGTTGCTTTTCATTTTATTTTTCTTTTGTTGACTTTATTTTATAGCATCACTGGTTTTTTTTTTTAGCTCTTATCTGTTGTATCTCAGGGGGCGCGGTGGCCGAAAGGTTAAGCTCTTGGCTTCTGAACCAGGTGGTCCTGAGTTTGAATCTCGGTGAAGACTCGGATTTTGAATATTGGGATCTTTAGGGGGCCTCTGAGTTCAACCAACTCAATGGGTGCCTAACTTAAGTTGAGGAAATTAAAGGCGGTTGGTTGTTGTGCTGGTGCTGGCCACATCGTTATCTGCCCCTATGGATCACAGGGTCTGAAGTGGGAACTTTACTTTTTACTTTACATTTATTAGGCCTATATCTATTCCTTCTATCTCTTCTATTGTGTCTTTTCTTTTCTTTTTTAACCCTCTTATCTTTTTTTCACATTTCTCATTTTCCTCCCATTTTCTTTTCTCACTATTCAACATTTCTCTGATCTTCTCAAACTCGTCTGCATTTACCTCTTATTTCTCTCGTATTTTATCTCTCTAAATCTACTTTTTTTCTTTCTTTCTAGTTATTTCTCTCTCTCTCTCTCTCTTTCTTTCTCTCTGGTGGTCATTCTATAATACTATACTCTGAAAGACACAAAGATAAAGGCACATTCCTCGTCCCATATGCTAAGACAAATTTGTACAAACACTCCTTCTTCCCTAGTGCTATTAGAGCATGGAATGGGTTGCCTGAGCTAGCCATATGTCTCTCTGTATTGAATCCAAAGGGAACTAAAAGATACATAAACTTACCACTGTGAATCAAGTTTAGGCTAGAGGCTCATCAGTTGTTTCATTAGGCTTGGCGTTGTTTAGTCTAGTGTTGACTCTAGTGTGCTTTAATTGTCCAACTTTGGCCTGCTTTTTATTCCACATGTTTAACACGTTCAATCAATTTCTTGCATTGCTTTTTTTTTTTCTTCATTTGATTATAAGTCTATGTATATTCGTATCTTCAATTCTAAGGTAAATGGTGTTATCCATTTAAATATTTATTTTGACCCAACACTTTTCCAAGTTTTTCTTATTGAATTAAGTCACATTCCTAGGAACTAGCACCCTTCAGTTTGTCAGTATCATTGAAAGTTTGAAACTAAAGCTAAACTAATTGAAACTGTGTCGGCTAGTAGCCGTTCCTTGGACCCAACAGCTTTTTGGGAAAGGGGGGGGGAGAAACTGGACGACACTGTCTGACAATGACCAATGTCCAGGCTCACATCTCTTCCATCCAGGACATGAACCATACTTTGTCGTACGACTTAAGGCGCACAATGCTTAAGGGTAACTACCATGTGCCATATTTATTTAAGTCATTGGTTAGCATGCATGACTAGATGCGTGACGCGTAGGTCGTAATCATCATCTTTTTTTTTTAAGTAACGTCTGTATTTTACAAGATAAGATAATTTATAATGACTTCGTCGCAAATACGACTCTAGTATACATTAGTATATAACTTGCGACATACACAATGACGTTTAAAAAACAATTACTTCGACGTATGGTCAGTGAAATTTCATTAGCTTTTGTATTCTCCGATATTGTCTGAAACAAATGAACTCAATGAAAAATAATCATATGATAAAAAAAACAAAATGATTGGTATAAATTAATTTGAGGCAACATTGGTTCGTTTAATGCTATTATCAAATCGCAAGAGAAGGTGGGCATGAAATGATTGATCAACCAAGTGATGAACTTGATTAATTAAGGACTAATCGCCTACAACTCTATACTCTATAGTTGGACATTCTGTGTATCTGAAATGATCTATTCAAATGTGCATCTATAGTGGTATTTTTAACATCTAGATCTATGTTATTTTATCCAACAAATATAGAAACTAATATGTGGTAGTCATAAGGAGACTATTCACGGCTACAATCAAATATATTCATTATTTAAAAAAAATAATGTATGAATGGTCCTATCTTACTGAGATGTCATTTGATTAAAAAATACATTTTAATAAAGCACACATACAAAATCTTTTCTTTAACTCCAAATAAATTGACCACTTGTGTCAAACATTTGGTATTTCAATGCAATCATCTAATTATATCATGAGTAAACTAAAGCTTAAAATAGTACTTTAGAGGTACACACATCACATACAAGAAGAGATATATCTTCAATTTTCACAAACTATACTTTGACTGTCATTTAAATATGAATCTACATATTACAGTAGCATCAAGTTTACATTGTAAGTAAAACCTGTGTCATCTTCAAGTACAACATTTATTGTACAATGTGTGGCCTTATTGCCCTATCTAGTTCAAATACAAGATTTACTTTTTTTTTATGTACAAATGTATTTACACTTTTCATTTTGTCTACATTTTGGGGTAAACATATTAAAAAAGTACTGTTACCATCATTGTTTATTCCTTTGTCAAGACATTGTCAAGACATTCATCAACTATGTTTCAAACAGGTCTGAAAATTTGTTATTTTCTTGAAGATAATTTCATTTTTTCAACTGGCTTTGCTAAGGAAAAAAACAAATCTAGGTGGAGACAATCTTTTAAACACAATCTTCCATTGACATCAAGAGGGGGTTCACATATTCAAATCCATCCAACTCTGACTGGTCAATTTCACTGATAGATCTTCTGTAAACACAAATTTCCAGGGTTTAAATTGTACAAAGTAATGATAAAATTGTCACTTCATACTTCAAAAGCTAAACATAGAATATTTAAAAAAAAGATATACCCCCATAATCCATTAAAGGTCATGGAAAATCATAAAAGAGCACTTTACATTATATTCGTTAGTTCATATGCAAGATCACAATGTCTAAGATAAAACCAAATAGAAATGATGTCCTTAGAGCAGGCGTGGGCAACCTTTTTGTGTCGAGGGCCGCATTAAGAAAAGTTTGGGAATGGCGGGCCGCATTTATATATATATATATATATATATATATATATATATATCTTAGAAAGATACGCTAGCTAACTGTGTAGAATGTCTTTACTCATATTTACACAGTATTATATTCGCAATCCACATTGAACAATTTCAACAAGAGTTAGCAATTTTTGAAACCAATTTTAAGATTTTTTTAATCACTGTTGTCTTTTTATATCACAATATACCCACAAATATACAGTTGTACTTAATGTCCAGTATTATACTTTTTACACTCGTGCGTAATGTACCGGAACTTTGAAACTATCTTACTAGTTGTTACCCATGTGACTGCTGTCAAATTACAGTCAGTCAACATTGACCAGTGATTATACTTGTTTAGTTTCCACCCAAAAGTTCTTGCTCACTGAATGAGACAATATATGTTCCGTAAATTAAATGTCGGGACGAGCGAAACCTGCCCTTGTGGAGCATCACCAGAAAATGCTGACCATGTCCTTCAATGGTGCATACTAAATCAAGAGACCCGAACAAGACTCTCCAAAGACTATTCGGAGAGCTGCCTGATCTGGAAGCCACTGCGCGGTTCATCTCAGATATAGAATTACTGATCTGAAACCTGCAACATGTAAAATGAGAACGAAGAAGAAGAACAGATGTATGTGTACCCAAATAGTATGAACAGCAGCAAGGTTTCTTTAAGTGTGGAAATGCAGCTTCTGGCACCCATGAGACTCCCGTGGATGTACTGACTGGAACTTCCCTTTGCTTGGAGTTATGTCTTCTGGAGCTGAATCAGCTTTGCGATAAAGGGTGAGATGATGGTATTGAAAACTGGCTCTTGACGTCTTACAATTTGCTTTTATAAATTGTACAATTAAGGAATTTTAATAAGTGTTGTACTTTTAAACATTTCACTTTCAGCAAAGGAAAATGACAAAAACTATTTTCTTTTGCTTCCCTGTAAAAAAAGGGAAAGCCTTGTTTGAAAAGATTTAACATGCATTTACATTTCATGTGTAAACAACCAATTGCAATAGCAATTATAAAAATTACGAAATCTGTCTTCCACTTTCCATTAGAAATATTGCTGACAAAGTCACAGTCAATGTCAACAATTCAAGTAACATAACAATTTCTTCCTTGAGATATTATATTCTTCTCATTTGCCTTGCCCATGCTAAGCTAGCGAATACATTGGATCACTTTCTTCATAAATTGGAACTACCTGTGGTTGACACATGTGTCTCATGTGTACCAATACAATGTCGTTTTTTTTAGCTTTGTGCAAACTTTCCAGTTTAGAGTTCATGGTTGGGATATTTTTTAAATTAAAAAAAAAACTATTTTTCTCAGTCAAAGATCGAGCTCCATCAGTTGTTACACTTGCCATTTTGTTCCAAGCCAACCCAACACAGAGAGATTGTGTCTTGAATTGAGTGTATTGATGCATAGGCAATAAGCATAATCTTAGTTTAATTAACAATTTTTATAATGAGACAGTTTCTATAATTTATAGAGATAATATTTTTAATATTTGCATTTTTATATACTGTGAGCACACCTGATTTCTGTAGGTGTCGGCGGGCCGCATAAAACACTTTGGCAGGACGCATGTGGCCCGCGGGCCGTAATTTGCCCACCACTGCCATAGAGAAATGAAAATCTGCAAGTATATCAGACATATGAAATGAAATGTTCCTGAATTAAAAAAAATAATTTCAACTTGAAATACACTCAAACTTTTTGGGAAACAGGCTGGATAAGATGCTTAGTATGCAAGGGTAACAAATCAACACCCCCACTCAAGCACAGATTGGTACAGTAATATATTTAAAAAAAAAAAAGATATTAAAAATCAAATTTATCCTGAAACTGTTGAAATTACTGGTCATCAGGAGTTAAACAAACTGGCTCATAGGTGAAAGTTGGGTCAAAATGTTCCAGATCTCGCTCATGTTCGATGTGGGGCTTATAAGGGGGAATAATTTGCTTCTGTTCCAATAGTTCCCAGTCCATCGCACGGAAAAATGGATGTGACTGAATGTCTGAGAATCCAGTTTGTAGATGGCAACCAAGATGCAGCTGGGGCCTGCAGATAAAATAACTTGAATAGTATCCATATAGTATTCCATTCAACGAAGATGAGTTCTATTTTATTTATTACAAGGAATTCTGTTTTTTTATATATTTCAAATAAAGTTACATAAAAGAAAAAGTATTTTAATATCCAATTTATTTTGAAGCAAACTACAACACTTTTTATCTTCCAATTAGAAGATTTAAATACTTGAGGACTATTGGAGATTTTCATACATGGCAGAAAAAACTGTAAATGGCAAAGCTTTTTTGGTGTATCTGGGGTGCAAAATAAAGGAAGTGCTGATAATCTACGTTTTCAAAAGGTGCATATTAATTTGTTTGCACTTTATTGCACTGCAGACTCAGATTTTCTAAGCTCTTCAGTTTGTAACACAAAATAAGTTCAATATGGAGGAAGCACTAGACATTAACTCTATGGCTTAAATTTATTTAAAAAAAAAAGACATCAGTAGAAATGTTAGTGGGCAATGAAGTAAAAAATCATTGTTCTTCTTCTTCTAGCCACCTTTTAGCTGCTGAGCTGTTCAAAGAAAAATTCCTATAATCTTACAAATGGTTATTAACTAGCTTTTAAAATAAATTTCTGAATTAATATTCAACACATTAAAAACAGATCTTACAGAAGGAAAAAAATAAACTTACTTTAAAACAAATAGTCTTCTGTGTTCTGGTTCGGGCTGTCTGCATTACCAACAGCATCAAATGGTGACCTCCCGCTAACATTTTATACATCAATACACCAAGAGCCCACCAATCAAAGAAAACTGACATTGAAGCACTGATGTTATAAGGATAAAATTGAGAAAATTTATTTAATGCTTTAAGTAAAATTTTTTTTTGTTTACTCAGAATCTAAAAACATTTTTTCTAAACTAGCTTACTAATATATATAACCTAAGGACAGGTCACACTTTAAAACAAAAGCACTCCAATAAAATGTCTTTTAAAAAAAAATAATTTTGAAGATTTATCAAATACTTAATATTCATTTCAAGGATGAAGATTGTTATATCATTTATTAAAGTCATTTATTAGATCTAATTTCTGGGTGTTACTATTTATAAAGAAAATTTAAAATTAATAATTATTTATTCATTAAATATTTTAACATTAAATCACACTCTGCAAAAGAGGATCTGGATATACTTTCTTCTGGAGCTGCAGAAGCACTGAAGTACGACGTAAATCTGGAGTCGGCTTTGCCATAAAAACATCATTAGTATCTAAACTAGTCGGGCCTCCTAAAGGAATGGAATTAGTGACAGGCTCATGACCCTAAAGCTGCCTTAAGAAAACGGAAAGAAACACATTTCCATTGTTAACTGTTACGCACCCACCATGACCAACCCAGATGATGTCATAGAAAAGTTCTACAAAGAACTAAACTCCACCATACTTGATATTCCAAAAACAGAAAAGCTACTCATTCTCTGTGACTTCAACGCAAGAGTTGGCTCTGAACATCACATCTAGAAAGGAGTCTTAGGCAAATTTGGGATAGGTCAATGCAACAGCAACAGACTACTACTACTCCAGACCTGTGCTGAACACAAGCTGCTCATATCCAACGAACTTCCTGGATGCATCCCCCCTCAAAACACTGGCACCTCATAGACTACGTCATCACCAGACAATCTGACCGTCAGGACATACGTGTTACCAAATCTTCCTGTGGTACAGAATGTGGAACAGACCACCGCCTCATTATCACAAAACTAAACATTCGTATTCAACCAAAGAAACGTATGCAAAAATCTAAACACCTAAAATGGCTAAACACGGCCAGATTAGCAGATGACAAGACTGAAAAGTCGCTTGCAGATGCGATAGAGAACTGCCTCAAGTCCACCCTTCTAACTGAATCAAATGTAGATAAAAGCTGGGAATGCTTCAAAGAAGCTATCCATGGCACAGCATTAAGCATACTCGGACCTATGGAGAGAAAGCATCAGGACTGGTTTGATGATAACAGTACTGAGATCAGAAAACTATTAGATGAAAAGCACAAGCTCCATAAATTATATCTTAACAACCCAAACTCCCAGTCCACTAAAGATGCAATCACTAACATCCGCAAAAATGTGCAAAAAGCAAGAAAGTGGACACAATACAGGAATTCGCCGACAAGCATGACATGAAGAGCCTCTTCCATGCCATAAACGAAGTATATGGACCCACAAAGTCAGCCTCATCCCCTCTACTAAATGCTTATGGGACAATCCTATTGACAGATAAGGAAGAAATCCTAAAACGCTGGGCCGAGCATTTCGAAAAGGTTCTCAATACACCTTTCATTATAAATGAAGTGGCCATAGACAGGCTACAGCAAGCACCAATACATGAAAAAATTATGCCCCCCCCTATGCTAAAGGAAACATCTTGCCATTCAACAGCTCGCAAGTGGAAAAGCCCCAGAAGCTGACTCCATTCCTGCAGAGGTCTACAAAAAAGGTTGATCAGCCCTGATTGAAAGACTTCATGGGCTGTTCTTAATTATGTGGGAACAAGAGTCAATACCATAAGACTTTACAGATGCCACAATTGTCAATTTATACAAGTGAAAAGGAAACCAACAAATCTGTGACAACCACAGAGGAATATCTCTTCTCTCTATTGCTGGGAAAATCCTTGCACGCATCCTACTAAATCGGCTCATGCAACACATAGAACATGGTCTACTACCAGAAAGCCAGTGCGGCTTCAGAAAAGAGCGTGGAACCATTGACATGATCTTTGAAGCAAGGCATCTCCAGGAAAAATGCCCAGAACAAAATGCTGACCTTTTCTCAATATATGTCGACCTAACAAAGGCATTCGACACTGTTAGCAGAGAAGGACTCTGGAAGATTATGTCAAAGTATGGCTGTCCACGAAAATTCATAAACCATGGTGAGACTATTTTATGATGGCATGAAGGCTCATGTCCAATAAAGTGGAGAACCATCAGAGCCCTTTGAAGTATCAAACAGGGTAAAACAAGGCTCTGTTCTAGTATCATGTTCTTCACTATGCTGACAGATGCATTCACAAATAGAGAAAACAATGGGATAAATATAACATACAGATTTGATTGTGGCCCATTCAACCCGAGGCGGCTCAAAGCAAAATCAAAAACAAATTCAGCAGTAATCAGGGACTTGTTATTTGCTGACGACTGTGCCCTAAATGCCTGCTCTGTAAATGATCTGCAGTGCATCGTCATTGACTTCTCAAGTGCATGCTCAGACTTAGGCCTTACCATTAACACAAATAAGACTGAAGTGTTATATTTACCTGCCTACTCAGTTCCAAGCATCAATATAAATGGACATGATATAAATGCAGTGGACAAATTCACTTATCTTGGCAGCACGCTCTCCAGGAACGGAAAAATCGATGATGAAATCGACCTGCGTATTGCCAAGGCCAGTGCATCCTATGGCAGACTGTCTAAAAATGTATGGAACAGATGTGGTTTCACCACAAATACAAAGCTAGGGATCTATTGAGCCGTCATCCTCCCTACATTGCTCTATGCCTCAGAAACGTGGACAGTGTACAGAAAACATGCAAAGAAACTGAATCACTTCCACATGACATGTCTAAGAAAAATACTGAATGTCAAATGGCAAGACAAAATACCAGATACTGAAGTCCTTCGAAGAGCGGGTCTGCAAAGCATCCACACAATTCTGATGCAGTCCCAGCTGCGATGGGCAGGACACGTGTGAAGAAATGGAAGACTTTCCGCATCCCTAAATGACTCTTGTATTGCCAACTAAGCAAAGGAAAGTGCTCGCAACATGGTCAAAGAAAGTGCTTCAGGGACACCCTCAAAGCTTCTCTGAAGGCGTTCAACATAGACCCAGGCAACTGGGAGAAAGAGGGGCATGACAGAGCATCATGGCGTCACGCTGTGAAAACTGGTGCACAGGTAGCCAAGGAAAAGAGAACAACGCTGGCAGAAGAAAAACACCAGAGAAGAAAAGTAAGACCAATGACACTAGCTCCACCTGAAATAACCTGCCCAGTGTGCAGCCAAACATTCCGGGCTCATATAGGTCTCACCAGCCACATGAGGAGGCATAAAACCCCAGTGCAAAGCCCTCAGCCCCTTGGATGACAAAGTGGTCATCATCGAACCACGATGGACGATATATTTATATATATAAATCACACAAAACATTAATTACTGGAGTAAATATAATCTAAATGTGACAAAGAAAAGTTGTAGAAAAAACTAATTACTTAATTTTAAATAACTAAATCTAAGCTAAGCTGCATTAGAAAGTTTGGTTAGAAACCTTTTTGCTTCTACTTAGTGCAATCAAATTTATACTACAATATTTTTTATTTTAGAAGTATAATTCTCAACAATCTTTAATTAACTAAAAAAAAATAATATGAGAATTAAGATGACAAACTAATCTAAAATAAAAATTGAACAGATAGGTCTTAATATTCTTCAAAAATAATGAAGCAGTGCTAATAGCCTATAGAAGAAACCACTGTACCCAACAGTACAGTTGGCTGTCCAGTGAGAAGTTAATGAAAATCATTTCCCCAAACATTGTCAAAAGAGTTAACAAGCAAGTCACACAGAAACATGTTTAGACTAGCTACAAAACAAAATTCAGATATTAAAAGAAATCCACCAATGCTTGAACAAGAAACAACAAGTTTGAGCATGGATATACAAGCTCTAGAGAGATCTGAAAGGGAAGAGTTGATAAACCAACTGCAGGATTTTCTAAGACTGTATGTAGCACTGAAAGGGATGCATTCAGGAAGATTGTGGTAGCACATAGCAATGAAAGGGATGCATTCAGAAAGATTGTGGTAGCACTGAAAGGGATGCATTCAGGAAGATTGTGGTAGCACTCGTCTGCTCTAATGAGGTCTGTTAGCCCAGACACAATTATTTGTAAGATATTAGAAGAAGGTGAATAAAAATATTTAAATGCACAGCAAACTTGCAAAGAAAAAGGCAATTCTCAATACAATATGTAAAGGGCTATAAATGCTGGAATCTTCGGACAATAATTGATAAGATTAGGAAAATGGTATAGAAATATTTAAAAATACAAAGGTAGCTAATTTAGAAGAAGATATTTTAAAATTGTATTTAAAAAGCATCAGTAGTTGGTGCATGATATAGGGAGAAGGTGAAAGAAGAAATAAATATTATTTTTAGAATAAAGGAGCCATTTTTTTCCAAAAAGAACTCTATATTCCTATCTTCAAGTTCTTAAATGTATTTAATTTTTTTTTTCAATAACAGTAAATGTGCTGAAAAATTCAATGAACTTTGTCTTCAGAAAGTTCTAACAATTAATTTCAACTTAAAATTCATTTGTGAATTGAAAATGCATTCTTTACATAATGAACAGGTAAACATAAAAATGTAAATTTTAAAAAGAAAGTTATATATGTTTGTTTGGGGGAATAAGAAGAGGAAGTGACACTGCATAACATGAATTAAAATGCATCGCTGAGGTAGTTTAGTAGACAATATCACAGCCTATACCATAGTCTTCGCCTCGCAACACTTCTGGTGAGATATAGTTTGGTGTCCCACAGAATGTATTTGTCCTGTCTCCTGGCTTTAAATTCTCCTGGAGCATCATGGGAGACAAGCGAAAAAAAAAAAGAGATAGAACATGGAACATTTAAGGAAAGTAGAGTGTCACGAGTCGAGTCTGTGACCTATTTCAACCAGTTTCTAGAAGCTCGAGTTCAAACCAGTGCAAGTGTCCAGCGTAAACAAGTTAATTTTAGGTATCCAATCAAAGAAAGGGGTTAAGGAAAAAAATAGCACACGTCAGCTTCTAGAAGGTCAAAGTTACTAAAATAATTATCTGAGAAGGTTCCATGATTCTGGAACGTACGATCAAAGAAAGTATAAATAAGGGGAAAGTCAGTTAGACGGGGTCCTCGCTCGGTCCTCGCATAGTAGTAGTTCTTGTAGAGCGATGGTCCTCGCTCAGTTCTTGATTGGTAATAAGTTTTGTGATATTAGCGGGTCCATTAAGTAAAGTTTTAGTAGTTGAAGTTATACTAAGTGAAGTTTTATGTATCTTTAAGTTTTATTTATGAAGTGTCAAGTTGTTATTGAATTAAGAAGTTAATTTGATGTGAAAGTTGAAGAAGTTATTAAAGAAGTTTGAAGAAAATACAGAGAGATGTTTCTTTCTTCATTTCATTGAATTGTCAAGTTTAATCATATAATCCCCGGCAAGTGTGATCGTCATTTCATATGAATTCATCAACTTATGAATACAATCCTTCGGCCAGTTCGTCACATTTATGGCACCTCCGATAAATAAGGCAAGGCATCGATGAATACAGGCATCAAACAATAAAGGCGACATCGAAGAATACATACATCACATATATTGGCACCTCCTGACGAAAAAAGGCATCTATAAATAAAGGCACCGACGAAGACAAGCATCACATACCGCATTTTCAAAGAATAAAGTCGGCACATTCTAGCAAGTACTACGAATTTAAAAGGAAAAGCCTCTAACAAATAAATCATAGCCTCTCTTAATGACAAAGCCTCAACTAAGCATTACAAGAAAAGCCTCTTTCAGAAAACTTCAACAAGACGTACATTCATTGCTACGAAAAGTATTTTATGATTGAAATTTCCAGTCAACAGGTTACATAATAGTTGACATAGAGGACGTCCTGCAAGACAGATCATCGGTTTTAAGGTCAGTACCTTACATTTCATATTTACTAAGCTGTGAAAGCTACATTTACTAAGCTGTGAAAGCTACATTTACTAAGCTGTGAAAGCTACATTTACTAAGCTGTGAAAGCTACATTTACTAAGCTGTGAAAGCTATATTTACTAAGGTGTGAAAGCTATATTTACTAAGCTGTGAATGCAACGTTACTAAAGCTAGTTGTACACTAGTTTGTTTACAAATACTGACCACTTGCATTCCTTAGAGGAGACACCGATCGATATTTAACTAGGTCAGCCATAGTTAACCTCTCACCTGTGGACAGGTGTCGGTCATCGCTAGTGTAGGCAGTACTTATAAATAGAAAAGTTATTAAGTTATTACAATGGCTTTAGTCTCGTACTTGTGGAAAGCATACATCAAAGTGGCCGCTTACGGTAACATGCCACAAGAAAGAATGGAGGAATGGTGCACTCAAAAAGTGAATTATGATATACAAAAACGTAAGGCAGAAGAAAGAAGACGTAAAGAAGAAAAAGAGGCAGAAGAAAGAAGACGTAGAGAAGAAAAAGAGGTAGAAGAAAGAAGACGTAGAGAAGACAAAGAGGTAGAAGAAAGAAGACGTAGAGAAGACAAAGAGGTAGAAGAAAGAAGGCGTAGAGAAGACAAAGAAGCAGAAGAAAGAAAAAGAATTAGAGAAGAAAAAAGAAGACAAGAAGACAAAGAGGCAGAAGAAAGAAAAAGGATTAGAGAAGAAAAAAGAAGACAAGAAGACAAAGAGGCAGAAGAAAGACAAATGCCTAGAGACGACAAAAGAAGACAAGTAGACATAGAGGCAGAAGAGAAGAAACGCAAAGAAGAAAAAGAAAAAGAAGAAAGAAAACTTAAAGAAAGAAAAGAAGAAGAAGAAAGGAAACTTAAAGAAATACAAGAAGAAGAAGAAAGAAAACTTAAAGCACGAAAAGAAGAAGAAGAAAGGAAACTTAAAGAAATACAAGAAGAAGAAAGAAATGAAACTGAAGAAAAAGAGACAAACATTACTGAAGGACCCTACATTGTTTATGAGTACAACAAGAATACTACTGAACTTCAACTATTTAATAATGAAGAATTTAAAGCTGACCAGAAGAAAGATACAACTTTGACAAGAATGTACAAGAAGGCACAAACAATTGAAAAGCAGCCAGGACTTAATGTACCTTATTTCAAAGAAGGAATACTTGTGAAGAAAAGTGTTAATTATGATACTTATGAGTTTGTTGAACAAATCATTTTACCACTGAAATATACTCAAGACATCATTGAAAAGAATCACAATTTTTTACATACCAAACTAGCGAGTGTGACGAGGACAAAGAAAAGAATTCTTGACAAATTTTATTGGCCGAGCATTACAAAAGATGTTAAGAAACATGTAAGTCAATGTCAAGTTTGTCAAATGAACAATTCTAAGAGAAACCAAGTTCATGAGCAGAATATGAAAGTTGATACAAATATTACAGTCATAGAGCCATGTGAAAAAACTCATGAAACTAAAGTCAACATTGAAAATGAAAGAGCATTAAATGAATACAGAAAGCTTAGAAATTTTGAACAAGGAGACATGAGCAACAAGCTGATTTATACATGGCAAGGTCCATTTCCTATCATCAGAAAGATTTCAAACATAACTTATGAAATCAATATTAACAAATATATCAAGGTGTTTCATGTTCATATGCTTGAAAAATACAAAGAGACTACAGATAAAGAAAACTTATCAACAGAACTAGAAGAAAGTGTTACATGCTTAGAAACAATTCAAGAGGAAAATGAAGACAATATAAGTGAACCATTACCAACGACATCAAAACAAATTGAATCTATCAAAGACATTGACATAGATCATTTAAAGATGAAAAGTATGAAAGACATATTGAATGTAAGTGAAGGATATTCTGAGATATTTCATGACGCTCCTAACATATCAACATTTATAGACAATGTGATTAACTTAAAAACTGACACACTTGCCAACTCAAATGTTCATTCTCTAACTTTGCACAATAGAGATTTACTGCAGAAAGACTTAACGGATTTATTAGTGCAATGCATACATGAACATTCAAACTCAACGTTTTCTACTTCAATCGTTTTACAGCGTAAACTGTCACTAAAAGAAAGATTTAGTGTCGATTTTGGACAGTTCTTGTTTGAATATATGAAAAGCAAAGAATCTTATAAGGACAATAGTTGTATGTTGCTTAAAGCTAGAATGAAACATATTCATGAACTGAGAGACATTGTGTACCATTTGAAACAAAGTACATTTGTAGCTAAACTAAGAAAGTTGGTATTGAAACCAAAAGTGACATTTTTCAACAGCAGAGTTGAACAAAACTCTCTGAAAACACATGACAATATTGTTAAACGTATTTTGAACTATAAAGAACCAAGAAAGAAGAAATGTACGGATAGACTAGAATTGTTTCAAGTGACCGAACAGAAGAAATGTACAGACAGACTAGAATTGTTTCAAGTACCTGGAAAGGAGGAAGTTGCAAATCTAACAAGACTGTACAGCTGGGTCAAGATTTATTTTAATACTTATGTCATGCAATTGTTTATTACTTAGTATATTTGCATTAATACTGTTGTTATAATAGTTTTCGAAAAGAGTAATTTGGCATTGTACATGTTTAGATTTCATATATTGAAAAGTAAGTTAATATTCAGATATTCTGTATTAGCAAGTAATATGATGAGATGACATGTATTTTTCAGTATTGTGAAGTTGTATAATTTTGATATTTTCTTGAGTTACAAAAGTTAGAAAGTTCATGCTTAAATATCATGTAGAGACAAGTGATGTATGGAACTAAGATGTATTTTCTATAATATAAATTATATATGCTGAATATGTACAATATTTTGAATTTTGAATAATGTTAATGTAATGCAACAATTATTTGAATTATCAGTTTTGTACTTTATAGGAACAATTCTTTTAGATTTTTGTGTGCATATATTATAATAGAAATAATGTTATTTTACGCATTTTATATTGCATACAAAATGCTAAAAAGGCAAGGGGGTAATGTCACGAGTCGAGTCTGTGACCTATTTCAACCAGTTTCTAGAAGCTCGAGTTCAAACCAGTGCAAGTGTCCAGCGTAAACAAGTTAATTTTAGGTATCCAATCAAAGAAAGGGGTTAAGGAAAAAAATAGCACACGTCAGCTTCTAGAAGGTCAAAGTTACTAAAATAATTATCTGAGAAGGTTCCATGATTCTGGAACGTACGATCAAAGAAAGTATAAATAAGGGGAAAGTCAGTTAGACGGGGTCCCCGCTCGGTCCTCGCATAGTAGTAGTTCTTGTAGAGCGATGGTCCTCGCTCAGTTCTTGATTAGTAATAAGTTTTGTGATATTAGCGGGTCCATTAAGTAAAGTTTTAGTAGTTGAAGTTATACTAAGTGAAGTTTTATGTATCTTTAAGTTTTATTTATGAAGTGTCAAGTTGTTATTGAATTAAGAAGTTAATTTGATGTGAAAGTTGAAGAAGTTATTAAAGAAGTTTGAAGAAAATACAGAGAGATGTTTCTTTCTTCATTTCATTGAATTGTCAAGTTTAATCATATAATCCCCGGCAAGTGTGATCGTCATTTCATATGAATTCATCAACTTATGAATACAATCCTTCGGCAAGTTCATCACATAGAGTAACTTCTGCTAAACCAATCAGAATGAAAATAATCAATGTTTGGTTGACAGGATACGAGCATCATTGATGAAAATGTTTGCCATGAATGAAACTACTTAATGAAAATGCAATAATGTTCAACAAATGAATAATGTCTGAAACAATTTAAGGAAGACAAAAGAGCATGCATTTTATCAGCATTTGCTAGTATAGCCAAATGCATGACAAATCTGTTGTCAGTTATTTTTCAAAGTTGAAATGCAATACTGATGTAACCCTAACCCATTGATTATCACAGAGTTAACCTAATGAAATGTTAGAAATGTTCAAACATTGGACCTCTTTCATGAAGAAAATTAAGAGCCAAACAAATTTCATAGCATAAAATCTGGCATGCTCTTCGGGTAACCTCCTTTGTCTCCGCATGTGGAATATCAAATCACCTCCATTGACAAATTCAATCACAAAAAAAGTCTGGTGATAAAACAAACATGAAAAGATTTATATTTTCAAGTTTTGTCTGTTTATATCAAAGAGAAAAAAAAAAGTAAAGTTCTCTTTTCAGAACTTGCTATTTATAGGGCAGATGATGTAAAGGTCTTCTGTTTCTGTTAGCCCATAGTTAATAAGGATTTCATGTGTCCATCACAAGGACCAACTTTTATTTACATTTCTGCAGCCGAAATTCCCAAATTATTCAAAATCCTAGTCAACACCAAGATCTGAACCCAAGACACATCTGTTTAAAAGCCAAGCACTTTACCACTCAGCCACCATGCCCTCATCAAAAAGAAAGCCAAGTTATCTATGGCCTTACTAGCTGCAATAATGTGGTACAATGACACACACATTTTTCTGAATTACTTTATTTAAAAAAAAAACTCCAAAAAAAGATAACTGTAGATATGGGTGGACTTGGCAATATGACTTAAAAAGTTTAGTCAAAATTTAAAAACTAGTCAATGCACAAATTTTCTGTCTTTTTTTATATTTCAAAACAGGAAAAATGGATTTGAATTACATTTACTATCAAAATAATCCCTGAATTCATTAAAGAAAAAAAGCTATACCATTAGTCAAGATTTGAAACACTATAAAATTTCTAAAACTCTAACCTGGAAGCAGTCTGGAAACAAGAGTGTGGTCCCACCAAAAAAGGGTAATTAGTTGCAGCCTCAAATACATGTTTTTTGTCTGGACCCAATCAATGTCCTGTAATTAAAACAAATATAATAATCAGTTGCTTACCAATTGTTACATTACAGCAACTAAAATGTGTACATTATTTTTAGTTTATAGGAGAACTATTCCTGTGATAATCTAATTAATGTTTGTTATTAAGGCAACTTATCTTATAAATTACAAGTGTTACTTCAAAAAGATAAGATAATTATGGCCAACATGTGTCAATCTACTCATGCATGTTAATAAGTGATTTAAACTCTGCTCAACGGCAGAGTTAGACAACCCATTCTAGGGAAGAAGGTGCACTTGTACAAATTTGTCTTAGCATGTGGAATAAGAAATGTGACTTTCCCCTTGTCTTTCTGAGTATTTTATTAAGTTTTTGTTTTTGTACTTGTAAATGTAAATTATGGTTCAATGTTTTAGGTATTATTGCTACTTTACTTTTTATTCTTGTGTCCTGAAGAGATTCTAAATTTAGTGATTTTACTAATGGTGTTGCTCTACTCAAATGTGAATATTTGTTTGTTATAAATTTCATGGCTCTAGTTTGCGTCTCTTCTAGTTTCTTTATGTTTTCTTGAACAGAGGGATCACAAACAGAGGATGCAATTTCTAATATTGGCCTAACTAAAGTTAAACAGCATTTCAGTTTTATGTTCGTGCAGTGGTTCTTCTGGTTGGACACTTAAAATTTTATTAAAGATTGTTTAAGCACAACAAACATTGTAGGCAAGGTTCAAAATTATTTTATAAAATTAAAAATACTGTGAAAATCATTTATTTCTAGCATCCTTCCTAACTACGCTTAGATATTAATTTTCAAAGTTGATGGTTAAAATCTATTTTTAGTAACAACCAACACTGTGATTTACTGGAAATGGTCAATTTCTATCTATCATGTCCTATTTTTAGAAGCACACATAGGAATTTTTCATTTAGATTAACTTCTATAATGTTAGATTATGGTGAGGGAATGTGTCTTTACTATAATGACTTTGTAATGTGCAAATTTTAAAGTAAAAATAAATATTTTAATATAATAATATTAAATATTAATTTTTTTTTCTTCATATTTTTAGCTCTGCGAACTATTTTTTTTTTCCGTGTGTTGTTTTTTTTCTATTAGTATACATGTAAATTAATAGTTAATAAATGAGTACATTATATTGTTGTAACTCTCTAAGGCAGGCACTCAACGAAAGACAGGTTGACAAGAGTAAACGATGTATTTATTTATGATAAATGCAAATGAAGCATCGACAAATGGTACAGGTAATAGTAACTAGTTAGACTTGGACTTCTGCTATAAAGTCACAGGGAGTAATATGTCTAAGTTCTAAGAGTCCTACTTTATACCAGAACACAGAACAGACCACCGACACACTTCCCAGTGTTGCTCCAGGTCTCCCAAACAGTTTCCTAGTATCACACAGGACAGCACTCAGCACCAGACTGTTCAGACTCCCATGACCATTAGTGTAGCGCGGGAGCAGGGTTACAACAATATTTTTAAAATGATGAGCTATTACTGCACAAAAATTTAAGTAAAAAATCTTTCAATAACTTCTAAATAAATCGCAAGGTTTCTTTTTTTATTTCATTGTCCGATGCAAGAAATTTTTCATTTACAATTTAATTTTTAAAGCATTTTAAAATCATTAATTGCCAGTACTTTACAAAAAGGTTTAAACTGAAGTTTATTAAACTTGTATTCATTAAATTTTAGCAAATATTTTTCTGTGCAGTGCTATTTTCTTTTATAATTTATAAAAATTATCTATCTGATGCTTATAAATAGCTATTTAAATACAGTAGTATTATAAATTAAACAAAATAAAACACACTACAGATATCTGATTTGTGATTTTTGGGCTCATATGATGACAAAATCACATATATTTGTATTTTTTGTTGAAGGCTTTTTTTAATATATTAATTCACTTTTTGTCAGATTTGATTGCTTGGTCTTATTTTTTAAATTGGTTTTAACAGAATACAGGTTAATGAAAAAGAGTGTGAAGTTTCAACCCCATATCTTTAAGACTTTTATAATAATACAGTTAATTAAAGTTCAACTGTCAGTTGTTTCGGTCACAGATTTTTTTTTTTGCTTTACAAAGGCTAAAGAAGGCTAATTTTTGGCCACCAAAAATTTAATAACTTCCCTCACAATTAACTCAGCAATATAAAATTGGTATCATTGGAAAGCATTTCTCAAGCTCCTCTATCTAACCAAATAGGTTCCATTGCATTGTGATCATTTTGAAATTTTTATCGAAGAACCTAGAGAAGATCCGAGGCTCTTATAGTTTGAACACCCCATCGAATTCTCCTTTTTGAACGGGTCGCTTTTTTTTTGTTTGTAATTCATTTGTTTTTATTAATAGAGCTAAAAACGACGTTTCGGGAATGCGCTTGTCCAATTTTAGATAAGTTCCGGTAATTTTGTTCCATTTTTCCAAAGCAGATGGCAGTTATTTAGATTCTCGGTAACCATGTATGTTAAGCTGTTGTTTTAACCTCCCCCGGCAATTCATACCCATATAAGGGATGAAGGCTATATCATGAGCCTGTTTGATTGTAGGCTGATGGGCATATCAAAATAAGCTTGCTTCCAAACATCTTTAGAAAGACATTCCAATCACATTTATACCGTTAGCTGTTAAATAAAATTAAAAAAGGGGGTGTCCAACAGATAAAAATGAATTCAGCTCATTCTCCTTTTTGAAAACAGCAAAATCGTATTATGAAATAATATTGGGATTAATAAATCTATGATTTTTTCAATGAATAAACATGACCTAGATAGAGTTATCTAGAATATATAACTTATGAATGAAAGAAAAAGTGTGGGCTGCTAATTTGAAGCCAGAGACCATGCCCACTGCATGTGATCACGCAAGATAAGCTGGCGGTGAGGAGAGGTATACACTCAGCCAGTAGTGTCACAAACTATCCAACAGGCAGTGGAGGGAAGGGGGAGAGAGTCATGAAAAGAATTATAAGCATCTATGGGAGGGAGGGGATGTTAAGGTTTCACAAAACGAACATCCAAATTATGAAAACAAGAAGAGGGTCCTTGGATGGGAGTTAAAAGAAAGACAGAGAGAAAATACAAGTAGCCTAGTAGAAAATATCATGTTTATTAAATTAAAATAATTAATTTATAGCTCTATAATCTATATAAATTTATTTCTGTCTGTTTCTACACATAGATTTTATAGGTATTTAAATAAAAAAAACTATATACGATATATATATATATATATATATTGTAATGACACAAGATGCGTAGAAGTTGATGTGAATCGGGTTTTTCCTAAGTAATGTGACGAGTAAGAACAGAGTAGGATTATGAACAAGAAGAATAACGGACAAGACGCCTAAGAGGACGACGCTAGGCTAGCGACGACAGAGGACTGTGCCCTTTTTATTGTTTATTAAATTGTTGAAGTTACCAGCCTGCGTTATTAAGTATATTCTTGATTCATTCTGTTGTTGTGTCATATGGACTCGCATGCACCATTAACATATATATACTCATCAACAAAATAGACCATCAACAGATGTGGCGACCCACGACGGCCAGGGCGTCATTTTGATCTACAATCTAGTTAACTTCGTGTTCTGGATATATCTATCTACAATTCTACACTTGGCGAAGTACACTGGAGAAGTACTGGATTAACATTCGTTTATTTCTACTAGATCTACCCTACGTCTGTGCTAATCATCTGGACTGCAGCTGGATTTTGGCATCTTTGTTCCAGTGGATCTAGACTTTCTATTAGAGAAAATTCGAAACCGTTACCAGCGTCTAGCTTTGTCAGCCAGGTTAGATATTTTTAGATTGAACCTGGATCTATATATAGATCTATATTGACTATATCTATTGTGTCTGAATCCAGAACTATTTCGTCCGTGTAAGTGATCTAGGGCAGTCCGTCGTCAGTATACCTCTATCTAAATATATATACCTCAAGACTACTTAAGAGTGAAGATACCTCATTTTGTCAGGTTTATCTGTTTATTGTGAGTACGGAAAGTCATCTGAGTCTACATATCTAGTATCTACAAGCTGACCGTTGGATCGAGTCACCTTGTCAGGTTTGTTTTTCAAGCAATTAATTGACTGTTGCAGTGTTGCTGAGCTTACAATCTAATCTACACACGAGTGATGGTATACCCTACTACCACACTGCGTGACCATCTAATCAACTTGTAAAGTTGACTCATTTATATTCATCAAAAGAGAGAGTTGGACTTTGTCATTTTTTTTACCTCTCTTGAGACAGCACCACCAGCTTGTCTCAATATTGACTTATGTTCCTGACCTGAAGACAGAAGCCAGCACCAACAGATCATCAAGTGGAACCGGAACCTTGGAACCCTACCAGAGGACTTTATCTGAGATTCGTACCATACTGTGGCAGCACCAGGAGAGATTGGCCTAACTCAGTACTGCCTGTCGAGTAGCCTGTGGGAGCACACCTTGCCTTGCCTAAGACTAAGACAGTGGGGAACTTGGGTGGAACTGACCGTTGTAGCTCCGTGGACTGAACAAAGGGGATCTAACTAAAGATAAGTTTATTTTTTCTCTCCATTATTATTAAATTAAGTCTATTTTAGGGACAGTAGATCTTTGTTAAGAGCAGGTTGCCTGATAAGGGCGTCATTATAGGACACATTAGAAAGTGGACCTGCTCCATTTAATAAAGTCTCGATGATTGTTTAGATTGTCTTGTTTTGTTCGTATCCACGTACATTTTATTTTTTTTTAGAAGTCAGGTGAAGTCATCTTTATTTGTCTCTTTCAGTGTATACTTCCTCTAAAAAGTCTCATCTCATTAGAATAGATTTATTTTTTTGTGTCTTATTACGTTTATTTTACATTATTCTTATTATATATTAGTAATTTTATCTTAAGTAGATAAGGTAAGCCACGTTTAATCTAGATTATAAATTCTAGATTGTTTCCAGGTAGTAACTAAATTGTTATACCTATGAGAGCCTTTGATCTATTTTATCCTGAAGACAACTGAGTCTAAGGAGTAATTATTTATATATAGATCTTTTGTCCCGATTAATCGGTTGACATTATTTTATAGATGTGTTTAAACACAGTCTAATTGGTCAGAATAAAATTTTTTGTCAGTATCACTGGATTGTGATTTACTGTTGGAGGTATAATATTGATTTATCTATTTGAAGTTGTATTGAAGTTGTATTGAATCTAGACTAGTGACTAGAATAGTCCTAGGGGTATTTATTGGCAAGAAGTAAGTCCATTGAATTAAGTATTGAGGTATTGATATTTGTTTATGTGGCCTAAAGTAAGTCCACTGAATTAAGGTGATATAAAATTTGGAGTTGTATTCAAGTATTGTGGCTGTGAGTAAGTCCACTGAGGTAATATTTGTTGATATAACATTGAGCAAAGGTATTTAAATATATAAATATATATATATATTACAAGAAGTATTTGAAAGAAAGTTTTTGTGAAAACTAAATTGTGATATTTAGGCCAATAGGGAGGTCATATCAAAACTATATTGAGACATTGTTTAAAATAAAATAAGCATAATGGCAACAGCTCCAAACTTTAATTATATGGAGACTTTTCGCCAGCAAATTATTGCTGAGGCTAAACAGCTAGAACTTAAAGGAAAGGACCTAACTAGCTATGTACAGCAAATGGTGACAATAGAGAGAGATAGAATAGATAAGATAGAAATGGAAAAGAATAAACTAGATGCACAATTAATAAAAGAAGAAGCAGATAGGAAATTACAATATGATCTTGAGAAATTGAGAATTGAAGCTGAACAAAATAAACAAAAAGTTAATAGCAATAATACTAATGATAGATCTAATACTAATACTACCAATGCCCCAGACAATCACATTGAAACCAATAATAGTAATAATCACACAAACAACACTAATATTTCAAGTGATAACAACCATTGGTTGAGGAAAAAACTACAACCCTTTCAGGAGGCTAGAGATTGTATTTCAGACTACCTAAAGAGATATGAAATTAAAATGGTTAATTGCAATATAAGGGAGGAAGAGTGGTCTCAAATTTTGTTAGACTTTGTACAAGGGCAAGCTCTTACAATTTGTCAAAACCATAATCATACTGTACAAAATAGCTACCAAATTTTAAAAAAGGAATTGCTGAATGCATATGGACACAATGCCAGCACATTCAGAAAAAAATATTTTGAAAACACACCTTCCAATCAGATAGAACCACAAACCACTATAAATTTGGAAAAAGACTATTTTAATAAATGGCTGGGATTTGAGAAGATTGACAGTACCTTTGAGGGATTAAAAAATTTTATATTACTTGATAATTTTGTAGCTAAGTGTGACCCGCAATTACAATCATTTATCAAAGAAAGGAATCCCAAAGTTTTGGATGATGTTACTGAGATAATAAGAACATATAAAAATGCCTATCCCAACAACCTTTTTTCATGTAAAGATAAAAAGAATATTGATCTAGTGGGATATACACAGGAAAACAATGAAAGAAGTAGAAATAGAAGTAGGGATAGCCAACATTTTAGATATAGCAATAGGAGAGATAGGTCAAACAACAGGGATGTTACATGTTATAGATGTGGGAAAAAAGGACATATGGCTATGAGATGCAGGGGAACACAAAACAGGTCAAACAGTAGGAATAATTATAATAGATCAAGTAGTACACATAATTACAATAGGACAGATAGTAGAAATAATTACAGAGCAGACAGTAGGAATAGGTACAGCAATTACAACAACAATTACAATAATAACACATACAATAGGAGTAAAAGCAGGGAATATAAAAATAGAGATTCTGACAGAGTGTTTTTTGTTAGGGAAAATAAAAACAATTTTGCTTTCTACCCAGCTTTTATTAACAATGTTCCAATAAAGGCAATCCGAGATAGTGGCTGTAACACACTCGTGGTTCGGGCTGATCTCATTGAGGCGCAATATTATAGGGGATATACAAGGAAAGTGGAGTTGGCAGATGGCAGTATAAAGGAATTTAAAGTATTTAAAGTGTTTATTGAGACACCTTTTTACACTGGCCATTGTGAGGGAGTAGCCATGCCTAACATGAGACATGATATGTTAATTGGAAACCTAACGGGTTTGAAGGAATGTTCAAGACAGGAAATTGAAGCATGGGAAAAGAAATATGAAAGGTTACAGCAGAATAGGAATACTGAAACAGAAAATTACATTAGTAATATGGTAATAACCAGATCTAAGAACAAGCCAAAACAAGAAACTCAGGAATTTATTGATGTGAATGATGAAATAGTTAATGGTGAAGAAGATAAAGAGAAAGAGGTTGAAATACAAGGTCAAAAACAAGATGAAACGCAAGCAGAAAAACAGAAAGATGGAACTGAAGAAATGAAAACAGAAGAATTGAAAGGAATAAACAAATTGGCTCAAGAACAGAAACAAGATAACATCATTGGGAAAACATATGACAGAATTAGTGATAGGAGAAATAATAACCCAATGGAGAAATATGTCATAGAAGAAGGAATACTATTTAGGAAAACAAAAATAAATGATAGAGAAATAAAACAATTAGTCTTACCACAAAAGTATTGGAAGGATGTCATGATTCTGTCACATGACAGTAATTTAAGTGGACATAGGGGTATAAAGAAATGTTTTAGAAATTTAGCAACTCAAGTATTTTGGCCTAAAATGAAAGGAACTATATCAAAATACATAAGATCATGTGATATGTGTCAAAGAAGGGGACTTAAGGGTAAATTAGGTAAAGCTCCATTACAGTCAATGGATGAACCAAATAAACCATTTCAAAAAATAGCAATAGACATCATAGGACCTTTAACTAAAACAGAACATAATAATAAGTACATATTGACAATAGTAGACATGTTCAGTAGATATCCTGAAGCAGTGGTATTATCCAATATAGACACAGAAAATATTATTAATGCTTTAGATCAAAAGTTCATAGTCAGACATGGGATACCAAAAACATTACTATCAGACAATGCTTCTATGTTTACATCTGAGTTATTTAAAAGATGGACATTAAAATATGGTATAGAACACATTAAATCATCGCCATTCCACCCGGAAGCCAACGGGCTTTGTGAACGCCTAAACAGTGTTATAAAAAGATCCTTAGCTAAAATTGTAGAAAATAATCAGAAAAACTGGGATCACTATATTAATTTTGTTCTATTTTCTATTAGAAATAATATTCATGAGGCAACTCAATTTTCACCATATGAGTTAGTACATGGAAGGAAACCTAGGGATGAAATACAAATTTTTAAAGAAAGTTTGATCTTAAATAAAATAGAAAAGGAAAATGACAATGAAACAGCATTAGATTTAAAACAAATATGGGCGGAAGCTTTTGAGAATAACATGAAATATAAAGAAACAGTACATGAGAACTTAAATGAAAAAAGAAAATTAAGAACATTGGAGGTAGGAGACAAGGTATTACTTTTGGTAATTGACTTAAAAAACAAATTAGGAAAACAGTGGAAGGGTCCATTTGTTGTTACAAATAAAACAAGTGAAGTAAACTATAAGATTAATATGAATGGAAAAATAAAAACATATCATATAAATAATTTGAAGTTGTACAATGAGAGAAATGAAAATCAATTTCAAAATTTGGATACAGAAGTAAACAATGAAAATCAAACTCAAAAGTTAGATACAGAAACTGTGGAAAATGAAAATCAGGTAGATGAATGTTTAATTGTTTTAATCAATGAGGAAACTAATGAAAATGATATTAAAAATATTCCTATACTAGAAACTAAAGATAACCAAACATGGGAAAAACTGAATCTAGAAAATTTATCTCCAGAAAAAACAAAAGACATAATAAATGTAATCAGTGATTTTAAAGAAATTTTTTCCAGTTTGCCAGGAAAAACAAATATCATAAAGCATGACATAAAGTTAAATAGTAACAAACCTATTTTCATGAAGCCTTATAGGATTCCATTACACTTACAGGGAAAAGTTAAAGATGAAATAGACAGCTTATTAAAACTAGGAATAATAGAACCATCCAATTCAGCTTATGCTTCACCAATAGTTATAACAAAGAAAAAGAATGGGGATATAAGGTTATGCATAGATTATAGACAGTTAAATAAGATAACTGAATTTGATCCTTACCCTATGCCTAACATTGATGACATATTACACAAATTGTCCAATGCTAAAGTATTTACAAAATTGGATCTGACAAAAGGATATTGGCAAATTCCTTTAACCAATAGAGCTAAACCTTATACTGCATTTATCACTCCTTATGGAATATTCCAATGGAACTTTATGAGCTTTGGGCTTATAAATGCTCCAGCTACCTTTAATAGGATGATGATATCAGTTATAGGTCATAGAAAAAATGTAATCTGTTACTTAGATGATATATGCATTTTTCATGAGGATTGGAAAGAACATTTAAAAGGAATTAGGGAGATTTTTGAGTTAATTAAACAAAATGGTCTAACAGTTCAAGCAGAAAAGGTAGAGATAGGCTTAGAAGAAATCACATTTTTAGGACATAGAGTTAAAAATAATACTATCAGTCCCATTGAAGATAATGTAAAGAAGATATTAGAAATAGAAATACCAACAACACAAAAACAGATTAAATCAATACTAGGGATGATAAACTATTATAGAAAATACATACCAAATTTAGCAGAGATAGTTGATCCATTAAACCAGTTATTAAAGAAAGGACAGCCTAGAAAAGTGACTTGTAATAGAAAGTGTGTAGAAGCTATAGAGAAAGTTAAGCATATTTTTTCTACAAATTTGATATTGAGATTACCAGATGTTTCTAAAATATTCTATGTCACTACTGATGCTTCTGGTAGTGCTATAGGAGGTTGTTTGATGCAACAGTATGATAAATTACACCCAATAATTTATGTAAGTAGGAAATTATCTGATACTGAGAAGAGATACAGTGTCATAGAGAAGGAGGCTTTAGCTGTTGTTTGGGTTGTAACTAGGTTGGAAAGCTATTTACTGGGAAACAAATTCATATTGTTATCTGATCACAGGCCTCTAAAGTTTATGCAAGAAAAAAGTATTAAAAATGGTAGATTATACAGGTGGTTTCTAATTTTACAAGAATATAGTTTTCAATTGGAGGCTATTAGGGGAGAAATTAATATTGTAGCTGACATGTTGTCAAGAGTTACCGTGAGATAAACTGTTGTAAATAATGATTATTCATTTTGATTTGTTTATGCATGTATATATATGTATATGTTTTAGTCAATGGGTATGAATAAGTTGTTTATATATGGACTATATATTTTATTTCCTTTAAAGGAAGATAACTCAGTAAAATATAAATTGGGAATTTTATTAAATCAAGGGAGATAACTATAAAATTTCAATAATTGAAGTCAAAGGTGTAAATTAAAGTAAGTATGATCATCTACAGTCATTATTTTTTTTATATAATCATTATCATCCATTAGTAAAAGGCTAGGTCAGTTTGGAAATGGTAAGTGGAGAGAAAATATACTTATTGGTACCCAACAAAAAAGTTAAGTAGAATAATTTGGAAAGCTGTTTTGACACAAATATTACATTTTGTCTGACAGGAAAAGTTTGGTGTGATGTGAGGCGACCAGCCATGAACATATAGCCAATGACAGTATTTACTCTGAAAAACTCTGATTTATGCCTATGGAGTCAGCAAAGGTATCTTCGTATGTGGACTATATACATGTGTATTTACTCTGAAAAACTGTTTTATGTCTGTGGAATCGACAAAGGCATCGTCGTATGGGGACTGTATACATGTCTTGATGGACTTAGTACTATTAGTTGGTGAAACTATTACACTGTACTATACTATTTCATCGTCAATGACATGAGTGATGATTAGAACACTGTATACCGGATATTTTCTTACCAATAACTGTATTGGAACTGTACATATTGTTTTCTTGGTGTCAACATTCAACTACAGTGTGAACTTTGTGACATAGGAACATGGACAATTTTACCAGGGAACTGATGAAGATGGGAAACATTATGATGTCCATCAAGATCAAGATATATGTTTGTTTTGTCTTTCCCCAAAATTTTGGCCATATATATTGTACAGACATGACAGTAGGGATAGTGTTTTAGACTGAAAAAAAAAATTGACAAAATTTTTTTTTTTGATAAAGGGGGGAGGAAATATGTAATGACACAAGATGCGTAGAAGTTGATGTGAATCGGGTTTTTCCTAAGTAATGTGACGAGTAAGAACAGAGTAGGATTATGAACAAGAAGAATAACGGACAAGACGCCTAAGAGGACGACGCTAGGCTAGCGACGACAGAGGACTGTGCCCTTTTTATTGTTTATTAAATTGTTGAAGTTACCAGCCTGCGTTATTAAGTATATTCTTGATTCATTCTGTTGTTGTGTCATATGGACTCGCATGCACCATTAACATATATATACTCATCAACAAAATAGACCATCAACAATATATATATATAAAGAGAGAGAGAGAGAGTAAATGAGGAAATAGACTATAAATACATATTGCAAAAGTGAATCTACTTCTTTTACTACAATCTATATAATTTTTAAGTAACACAGATATAATTTATTAGCAATTACATAGTGGTGTTCAACACCCTGCTCACTGTTCAACTAAAGGAGAAAGCCCAAAAACTGCGTTCAAAATAGGAGCATGAGGTGACCCTATTTATTTTAAAATAAAATCTTGACTATGGGTGGTAATACAAAGGAACACAGCTATTTTTATAGTCCTTTAGTTGCAGAATAAGAATCTGCTTTCAGTTTTTTTGTTTTTTTTTTTGTAAGTTAAACGTTCACCAAATAAAAAAATTAAAATAAAAAATTGACCTAGTTCCCGAAAGTCGGTGTTCAGTTATAAGAATCTACCATAAATTATTTATATGAGGCTTTGAATAAGCTAAAAAGGACTCTAAATGACCATGTCCTATTATATAACTCTATTTTACTTATAACTCTGTAGAAACTACATTAGGTCTCGCTACGTCTCTAGGTGTCCCTGGTTTAGCTTCAGTTAACGAAATAAAACGATTCAACCACTAGATCAAACACAGAACCTTTAATAACCTTTTACTGCATATCACACACAAACTGGACTCTGTTTAACCACTCTCTGACAACAAAACACACTTCCGGTCATTCGCGCAGAGATTATACATTCATCCGTGACAGACCATAACTACAATACATCTCATACCATGGTAGACAGTGCCCCTAATTGTGACATCGAGATGCCATCAAAAATATCAAGAATGACAGAAAAATCACAAGATGTACTTAATGTTTTGAGAATATATACATTGTAAAAAAAAAACATGCATGTTACTTCACCATTACACCTCGTGAATACATCAGTAGTTTGTTATGTACATTAGTACATAGAACTTCAAGGGTATAACTAAATGTGCGATTCTTTGGGTTGTACTTCTGTGTTAAACAAAGAAAGGAAGAAAAGTGTAGTATATTAGAGTTATCTACCCTGTTGGATTCAGCGTCATGAAAATGATCCTCCTCTTCCTCATCACCATCTTCAACAACCTACAGTGTGAAGAAGTGGGGGAGAGAAAAAAACAGAAAAAAAAAAAAAAGCCACAGAAAAAGAAAAATTGCTAGAAAAATAAAAAGACATATTGGATCTATTCAAATTATCTTATCTTATCTTATATAATACAGACGTTACTTCAAAAAAGAATATGCCATGATTACGTCCTACGCGTCATGCATTTAGTCATGCATATTAACCAATGACTTAAATTCTGCCAAGTCACTGGTTTTCATGCTCTAATAGCACTAGGGAAGAAGGAGTATTTGTTAATTTGTTTATTAAAGTAAAACTATTTAAAGTATTGAGTGATTTATCAACTCTTTAATCTCATTTAAAAAGTAGAAAATATGTTTCCCTTGATTATCATAAATAAAGCAGAGAATATGTTTCCCTTTTCAGGTTGAAATCAAGAATTCATATTTCTTGCCTTTTTAGATATGAACATATTGTTATAAACCTGGTGGTGGCACAGATGGGGGTGGTGGTGTGTGTGTAGTCAGCCGACGCAAATCGCCCCAGGCCAGCGCTAGACGAGCGGTCAACCGTGACGAGTTACGACGATCGGCCGAGACAAGTGTCAACAAGAGAGTTCGGGAAGAATCGCCGACGTGAACAGAGCTCAGGGGCGTCACGAGAGTTGTAGTCATCTGACCACCTAGAAACGTCGAGCGGCGTTCTGTCCGGTTCGAGAAGGCCAGTAGGGACCCTATATAAAGAGCGGAGGTGTCGCAGTCAAGACGGTTCAGAAAGGAGGTTCACGACAAGAGTTCAGAACACGGTCGACTACAGCACAGTTCAGCGGTGTGGTTCTGTACGGAGCATTACGACGGTTCAGTGCGGAGTACTATCAAGTACAGTTGAGACGAACGGCGTCTTGATCTTGGTCTGTGATCGAGTCCGACACAACGAGCCCAAGTGTGTGAAGTCAGTCCTAAACTGTTGAACCCAGTGCAAGCCCGGAACGAGACGGAGAGGCCAGTGCAAGACTTGATACGGCGGAACGGTGTTATCGGAAAGATATTTGTTATCGCAGAGCTATTTGTACTGTTCTACGTGCTGCCAATTGTACAGTATTGGCTGTTATTTATGGACATTAAACCTTTACGTTATTTTGGAGCCCTGAGTTGTCAAGTTCTTTAAGTTGGTGGTGTATGGTGCAGTTTGCAGAAAGCCTGGATAGTGAGATTCGTAACAACTGGTGTCAGAAGTGGGATCGGATCGGAATCGGATTGGATCGGATCTACTATGGCTCGTCTGAAACGGCTGTACGAACTTGAATTTAGAGAACTGAAGGAAGAACTCCGTGATCGAGATCTGAAAACGAGCGGAAATAAAGAAACCTTACAAGCACGCCTCCGAGAGTGTATAGTTGAAGAAGAGGAAGATCCAGACACGTATCTGTTTGAAGTCGCACCAAATTTAAGAGAGTTCTTGCACCAACAGCTAGATGACTGGAAGGAAGAGTTGCGGGCTATGAATACGACATGGAAGAAGTCCAACGAAGAGATCTGTACCAAGCTTGAAAAGATGTATACCTCAGTGAAGGAAGTGACGAGCCCCGTGGTGAAAACGATGGACGTGGTGGAAGAAACCCTGTACGACCAAAGAGACTTTAAAGATAAAGGAGCTGCGCCATCGTTAAACAATGAACTACTAGCCACCCAAAGCTTTGAAGAAATATGGAGTGACAACGGCAATGCTGGTGAATGTGGTGCTGCCTGTGAATCTGAAAACAAGGAGTACACATCTGTGGAGCCGAAAGAGACAGATGAAGAGACAATGGGAGCTGCCCATAGTTCGAACGAATCTTGTGCTGAAGCTTTACCTGATATGAGCACCTCAAACAGCAAAACAGATCAAGAGAACGCTGATTCTGCCTACAAGCCTGTTGCCGAGGGACGCTTACATGATGAAAGCTACCAGCGAGGCTTGGACCCTACAGACGTTCGTCCAGATGCTAAGCTCAGCGAGAGAAGCCCTGGTGGTGATAATGAGTACCCATTGAAACCTGACAAAGCCGTTGAGAGACATATGCAAGTCGAGAGATATCAGCCAGGTCCGAACCTAACAAACGTTGGTCCAGCTGCCAAGACTGGAGAGGAAAGTCCTGATGGTGGTAAAGAGAATCCAAGGCAGTCTGACGTTGACATTGATGGACATTTGAAAGACGAAAGTAATCGACAAGGTCTGAAACCAACAAGTGATTGGCCCGATACTGAGACGAGAGAGAGAGGTCCTGATGGCGGTGAAGAAAGCCGAATGGAGCCTGAAGCCGAAGACGAGGGACCTTTGCACCTGGAGTGTTGCCAACCTGCCCCACGAGCATGCACTCCAGACAAGGCTGAAGATGATGATCTGTTCCACAATTCCCTGTCCTGTGGATTTGAATCCCATCCCAGTCCTTCTTCGCAAAGCCCTATGAAGCCACCTCTTTTGCCGACAATCTTGATAATCCCTGCCCTTACATCCTATACCTCTCCATGTGTCAATTGGCTGCCCTCAGTACCAAACGACAAGAGAGCTATGCAACTACAACGTCACTGCAACAAGAAGACGATCAACTGGAGGAAAAGAAGAAGGCGGCGTTTGCTTAGTCCAACGTGCATGGCGATGCTACCAAGAAATAACTGCAGCCACATGAAGACCAACTGGCGGAGAAGAAGAAGAAGGCTACTTTTGTTGAATGCAAGATGGATGACGATGCAACCTCGATATCACTGCAACCACATGAAGACCAACTGGCGGAGAAGAAGAAGAAGGCGACTTTTGCTGAGTGCAATATGGATGACCATGCGATCACGAGGTCGATACAACCAGACGAAGGCTAACTGGAGGAGAAGAAAACGTTTTCTAAGTTCCACGTGGATGGCGATGAAAGCACGATGGCGGGGCAACCAGGTCAAGGCAAACTGGCGAAGAAGAAGGAAGCGACCATTGCTGACTGCAACATGGATGACTCCGTCAAGCTCAAGAGGCAAGCCAACTGCCACCGATCGACCCCCACCTACAGCGATGAAACTTCACAGCCAATGCCATGATGTTGATTCTGTCCGGGACGGACAGATCTAAGGAGGGGGCAGTGTTATAAACCTGGTGGTGGCACAGATGGGGGTGGTGGTGTGTGTGTAGTCAGCCGACGCAAATCGCCCCAGGCCAGCGCTAGACGAGCGGTCAACCGTGACGAGTTACGACGATCGGCCGAGACAAGTGTCAACAAGAGAGTTCGGGAAGAATCGCCGACGTGAACAGAGCTCAGGGGCGTCACGAGAGTTGTAGTCATCTGACCACCTAGAAACGTCGAGCGGCGTTCTGTCCGGTTCGAGAAGGCCAGTAGGGACCCTATATAAAGAGCGGAGGTGTCGCAGTCAAGACGGTTCAGAAAGGAGGTTCACGACAAGAGTTCAGAACACGGTCGACTACAGCACAGTTCAGCGGTGTGGTTCTGTACGGAGCATTACGACGGTTCAGTGCGGAGTACTATCAAGTACAGTTGAGACGAACGGCGTCTTGATCTTGGTCTGTGATCGAGTCCGACACAACGAGCCCAAGTGTGTGAAGTCAGTCCTAAACTGTTGAACCCAGTGCAAGCCCGGAACGAGACGGAGAGGCCAGTGCAAGACTTGATACGGCGGAACGGTGTTATCGGAAAGATATTTGTTATCGCAGAGCTATTTGTACTGTTCTACGTGCTGCCAATTGTACAGTATTGGCTGTTATTTATGGACATTAAACCTTTACGTTATTTTGGAGCCCTGAGTTGTCAAGTTCTTTAAGTTGGTGGTGTATGGTGCAGTTTGCAGAGAGCCTGGATAGTGAGATTCGTAACAATATTATTATAAATCTAATCTATGATAGTGCGACCTGTGCAATAAATATTTTGGACTTTGAAATTTATACGCAATTCAGATTCAATCTTTTCATTTTAACACTCGGCAGATTATGTTAATGTTAAGACTATAGCTTTGACTTTAGAAAATAAAAATATAATTTTAATGGCTATAATGAATAAAATCAGAAGAGCAAAAACTTGATTATCAGTGGAAATGAGATGTCTTGTGAAAAAAAGTAAGTAACAAAGTAAATAAAACCCAGCGCATGGGCTATTGTTAGGGAAAAAAATTATATGAAGTATTGATGGACTGCAATGATGATGACTAGTTCAAATCAACCAGAAAAATGAGGGTTAATATTTTAAATAAACTAAGCAATATTTGCTTCGAAAGAAATTTGAAACCAAGTTTGAAGTCACCAAACAAACTGTGAAAAACCATTATGTGAGAAGGCAGAATCACCATTTCAACTTTGTTGCTGTGCTCTCGGCAATACATTTCAATATGTAATATTCTAAATCAGGGGTGGGAACATTACAGCCCGTGGGCCACATGCGGCTCGCCAAAGTAGTTTATTCGGCCTGCGGACAACTAAAAATTCAAGTGTGCCCACACATAATATTACACATATAAAAATGAAAATATATGTAGGCTTATACAAAAAATTAATTGTAAATATCTATAGAAATTAATGAAACTTTTGATTCTTATCACTTATAATGAAAAGTTCAAAGTAAACGAAGATTATTTTAAATGGCAATATTTTGAAACATTTAGGCCTAGTCAAAGACACAAGCCCAGGCCAGTATATATGAAGAACTGTGTGGCAAGTGTTTGGTTGCCTTATACAAGAAGGCAAGGGCAACAACTGCTGGAGACAGTGCTTTGACTGAGAAAAAGATCGATAACCGAACCGTAAACTCTTTACGGGAAAGTTTACACAAATCTGCATTGAATTCCAAACATGTGATTGCTTGTTTCACGTATATGTTCATTATAAAAGACATAGGGCCGACCAAAAGCATAGGTAAACTATGCGGCTGTTTAGAGCCAATGATCGCTGAGAGCCTCAAACAATTAGGTAGCCTACATATATTTTTTAATTTAGAGAAGAAATATCGAATCTAGTCCTCAGTGTTATCGATGAAGTACACAAGATGTTTTATAAGCTGCATAATTTTTGTTTGTCAATGTTAATTTATATTTTCTATTTTATTTGGGGACACAAAATTCACTTCGCCTAGGTCTTCCAATTAACTAAGGTTGGCTCTTAGTGGCAGTTCCGAAAAGTACTTGAAGATTTGGAAATTATACATTCCGTTTTCGGTAACACAGCACTATCTGCTTGTCTAGCATTGGAGGAATATGGAATCTCAAGGGAAAAAAATGTTACTAATATTTCTAATGAAGAATTTAAGACAGACTTCATGTTTATCATCGAATGCATTGCAATTTGTTGTTTGCACATGAAATGTATGTGCATCTTAAATACTTGCCCTGGATGTGGCAAAATATGCAGGTCAAAGGTGGGGCTGCGCAGCCACGGAAAATACTGCATTCCCCACTGATCTTCGGACTCGAAGACAAGCCTTATATATATTTTAAAGAGAAAATATCTGCTCTGAAATTTGATAACATTTTCTTTATAAGATCTACCTTATGTTCGTGTCTTTTCTGAATTAATGAACTATGACCCCAGTCGTTTACTTCTTTTGTACCCTCAATGTTGTCTTTATTTTTTTCCCTCAAACCAATATGGACTCTACGATACGGAATAAAGAGACTCGGAATACAAAAGACATTGACGGTGTACTTTATCACTGTGTGGTAAAGGTCGATAATTCTAGTAGCAGCTATAAAGGCCCCAAACATGGGAAAGGTTTCGGTAATAAACCTGAGGAAAAATGAGGAGCCGAAGCAGCATACAGTGCTATATCCTGGCAGAGCCTGCAAAGCTGCTGTTCCCAGACTGCATCGTTCCTTTGAACATATCAGCTGTTCATAATATACCTATTTTCAAATCATTTATCTCATTTGAATGAGATGATCTATAGTCACCTCGAGACTATAAGAAGCCAATAATCGCCGATAATAGTAAAATGGTGAAAACATTTCATACCACCCGTATTACGTAGAAGTAGTGTATTGATTATTTTTTGGGGAAATTTTGATTTAGAAATTGAAAATTATGACCGTAACATTTTTCAGTGCACTTTCTATGATAATTTTACATTCACCAGAATTTATATTGTCTTGACTGTCCAATAATTTATTTTCCGATGACCTAGGTTAATTTTTAATTCTCTTCCTTACTAATTTATTCTTTTGGAGATAGATCTATATAACATTTACTACGTTGTTTTCGCCGTAATTTCGATAGCATAGGTACTTCAGCACTAAACACTCAATCTATGTAAGAGTAGGCCCCTACACACTTACTGAGTTAAGCTAACATCGTACTTTAAATATAGGACTCGCAGCATGTCAAAAAATGGAATACACATATTTGGACCAAAACTAGCAGTGCATTTGTGTTAACAATATAAAATAAATATGTAAAACATAACTAAAGCAACTTTCTATAACACAATCGCTCTCTTAGTTGTGTTAAGTGGGTCGTGTGGGTATTATCTTTTAAAAATAGTATTTCTTTTGTTTTTTTTTTCACTTATTCTTACAGATTGCAAAGGGAAAAGATCGTCTATCGAGACGTAAAATGCCACAGAGATTCTTACAAATTATACTTTTTAAATTCAACGTAAAATTCTTTGACGTTCGCGCAAATCTAATATATAAACAAACTCGATTACATTGTGCAGGGCGGGTGGGCATTATATATTTTAAAAAAGATAGCGGGTGGTAGGCATAGCTTTTTTTTTTTTTTTTAGTTTAGAAACGACTGAATGACTGATAGACAGACTGACTGACAGACGGACTGACAGACGGACTGACAGACGGACTGACAGACGGACTGACGAAAGACATTTTATCAAGAACGCCTGGATAGGTAGGATTGATTAAGTTTAGGTTTTTAGATTTTTTTTTTAATTGACGTCAATGTCTAAGCATTTAGGTTCAGTTAGGAGGAAAAATGAGGAGCCGAAGCAGCATACAGTGCTATATCTTGGCAGAGCCTGCAAAGCTGCTGTTCCCAGACTGCATCGTTCCTTTGAACATATCAACTGTTCACATTGTTATGACTCTACATTACGCACTGTCATTTGGCGCGACATTGTGTACCAGAGGACACGATAGAGAACAGAGGAAGGAAGATGGCCGATGATTAGCGATGTAAACAAGAAGGCCTGAGATGTGATTCTACATTTGGTTCTAGATGTAGTTTATAATTGATTATTAAACGTTCTGTTTTATATCACTTTCGTTGAGGTTAATTGCTAAGTTATAGCAATTGGTGTCAGAAGTGGGATCCTCAACGAAAGTGGGAACAAGGTCTTGGCACACGACCGTTACAACATTTTCTTTTCGGATAACCCAACGTAAGTTTTGGTAGGCCAACGTGAGATAGATACTGGATGGCGTCAACAAAAACACTTGGTCAGCTTTCGTTGATAGAACTTAGACGAGAACTCAGATGCAGAGAGCTGAAGGTAAGCGGCAACAAAGAGACGCTCATGGAGCGTCTGAAGCAAAGCATCATAGATGAGGAACAGGATCCGGGCACCTAGTTATTCGAAATAGAACCCGATACGGGGGAGATTTGGAAATCGATGAAAGAAGAATTAGGTAACAAACTTGGCTCTATAGAATCCGTTGTGTTTGGATTGAAAAAGGATATGGACGATTACAAACAACAATTAAGAAAGAGGTCGCTGAATTAAGGTCCCAAATGGTGGGAGATGTTGATTCTAAAATTCAACAATTACGAAATGAAATGAAGGCGGAGCTGCAAAAGAAACAAGATGCGGGGGCCACTGTGACTGAAATGACGGGGAAGATTAAACCACCGGTGTTTGACGGCTCTGTGTCTAGGTCGGCGTATCGATTACAATTCGAGGCGGCGGCGCAAATCAACAGATGGGTTACCAAGGCAGACCAACTGGTCTCATGTTGGCACTCAGAGGAAAGACAGCCGAATTGTTACAGACTATGACGGATCGGACAGACTACGATGCCATGGTCAAAACAATGGAACTACGATACGGCAATGAACACCTGCAGGACGTTTTCAGGATGCAATTAAAGAATCGACAACAGAAAAACGGCATCGGCAACACAGGAACTTTTGGATGTTCTGGTCACAGATGCTTTCATAGATGGAGTGCGAGATTCGGAACTTAAGAAAGCCATCCGAATAAACGGAAAATCAACGAAGCCCTCATCTATGCCCTGTCCTACGAGGCGGCCGAAGTTTCAGCGAGCAACATACACTATTGTCGGACGTTAAATGTGGCGGAAGAGGAGTATCTGCCGAGGCTGATTCGAAGAATGGTGGAAAAGGCTTTAAATGAACGGGAACATTATCAGACCTCAAGGCGTAGTAAAAAGACTTTTCGTTGTTGGAATTGTAACACTCCAGGTCATTTACGGAGGAATTGTAACATGTTGTTCCAAGGCCAAGGCTGTAGGGAGCAAGAACTGGCAACCCAGAAAATTGAAACTCCGAGAATAAAGCGCGAACTGTTACCTATACTAGGACAGGTACGGCTTAATTTTGAAATAAGAAGTCAACCATTTAGTCATGATTTTCTGATCGCCAATGTTGTCGACGATTGCATCCTTGGTCTGGATTTTATGCAGGAATTCGGTTTATCTCTAAACATTGGAAGTGGAACTGTACAATATGGACACATAGTGTTCCCATTGCTTGATGATGGTGTGGAAGGCATTCAGGTCAGTAAACAGGTATCATACAAGGGACAAACTGAAGTGGAACAAACTGGAAGGCCATCTACATCCTAGAAGAGCGGAGATTGAAACATCAACCAATCATTGTTGTGGCTATACGGGTAGTTACAAGGAAAGTGTTGGTGGTGGCAGCGCCGTCGATGATCATAATGACAAATCAGATGCGTCTAGCTTTCAAGATAAAGAAAGTGGCAACCTTTTCAACGATAAGCGCAGACCCGAAAAGAAAACGCTAGATGAAGAAACTAGAGGAGTGACCTACAGGCAGAGTGAAACTATTGCTTTCGATGTCCTTGATATGAGTGCTTCAATGGGCATGACCAAACCAGACAACGTTGGGTCTGTGTCCAATACTCCTGTTTGGCTACCAGTACTAACTGCAGACAGAAATTTAATAAGAACTGTACGGGTGGCACCTCGAATGAACAATGCAAATACCAGAAAAACCATCAACAGTTCTGGACTTGACAAACGTGTGTACGTCTGCCTTCACAAAGCAGAGTAAAAGATGAATCAATTTCAGCGGAAACTGGACACTGATAATGTGGTTAATGGACATGTGTAGAAAGGCCTACCTTCTGGAGATGGCTGAAAATGACAGTGTGTTTATGACCTGGCCTCCAGTGAGACTATAACTTTCTTGCAAGAACTTCATCTGCACTGACAATTCTTCAGCTCTGTCGAAAATCTGGTCGTGTTCGGGACGAACATAACTAAGGAGGGGGCAGTGTTATGACTCTACATTGCGCACTGTCGTTGGCGCGACATTGTGTACCAGAGGACACGATAGAGAACATTAGCGATGTAAACAAGAAGGACTGAGATGTGATTCTACGTTTGGCTCTAGTTGTAGTTTATAATTGATTATTAAACGTTCTGTTTTATATCACTTTCGTTGAGGGTAATTGCTAAGTTATAACAATATTATACCTATTTTCAAATCATTTATCTCATTTCAATGAGATGATCTATAGTCACCTCGAGACTGAAGAAGCCAATAATCGCCGATAATAGTAAAATGGTGAAAACAATTCATACCACCCGTATTACGTAGAAGTAGTGAATTGATTATTTGTTTGGGAAATTTTGATTTAGAAATTGAAAATCATGACCTTAACATTTTTCAGTCTAAGTTACTAAAATAATTATCTGAGAAGTTTCCATGATTCTAGAACATCCGATTAAAAAAAGTATAAATTAGGGGAAAGTCAGTTAGACGGGTTCAGTTAGTTAGTCAGTTAGTCCTCGTTTAGTAATGGTTTGATAAAGTTTTTTATATCTCTATAATTTGAATTGAGAAGTTATTTGTATAAGAAAGTTGAAGACGTGTTATTAAAGAAGTTTGGAAGAAAATACAGAGATGTTTCTTCACTTCATTGAATTATCAAGTTTGATCATATAATCCCCGGCAAATGTGTTCATCACAGGCCTATGTACAAGACATTAAACGATTCCATTTTCGGGTAAATCAATACAAGTTTTGGTTTTTGTGAATCAACGTTTTAATACTGGATGGCGTCTAAGAAAACAGTCAACTGTTATTAGGCCTACAGGAACTTAAACATGAACTCACGTGTAGAGGAGGGCTGAAGGTGAGCGGCAACAAGGATACACTTATACTATACGTATACTATTGGATAACCAGATTTCATATGTTTAGAATACAATTGAAAAGTCGACAACAGAAGAGTGGAGAGACACTACAGGAATTAACTGCAGACATTAAGCGTCTTGCCCGTTTGGCGTATCCATTGGCAACACCAGAATTTTTGGATGTTATTGTTACAGATGCCTTCATAGATGGAGTGAGATATGCGGAACTTAAAAAGCTATCCGAATCAGCGGAAAACGGAAGCCCTTATCTACACTCTGTCCTACGAAGCGGCCAGAGATTCAGCGAAGGCCACTCAATACAGCCGGACGATAGATGCGCGGGAGGAGGACCCTACACAGCTGGTACGAAGCTGGTGGGGGAGGCTATAGACGAAAGACGAACCCAGGAATAGGATCTTGCACGGCTGGTCAGAAGGGTGGTGGAAGAGACTAGAGACGAACGGCTACCCTATATCAGACAAATAACCAAAACGTAAGGATTATAAAATAATAAGATAGAATGTTTAATAATAAAAAAGAAACTAAATCTAGAGCCACACTAATCACATCACAAGCGTCGTTATTTTCATCTCTAATCATCGGCCATCTTACTTCCACTATCCTCTCGTGTCCCTGCCCTGTGTCTCACGGTGCAACTTAGTCATAAAACAATATGAAATCACTAACTTTGATTGACATTTATGGGAGTTAATTGTTTTTTACAACGCACAGAGAGTTATTGAAGTTATTGAAAGGCCACTCTTTCCTTCAGTGATGTCTCGGTCGATACGATGGAGAGTCTTTGTGTCATTTCTGCATGCAGCTGCTTGTGCCTCTTGACCCATCTGCTTATTCCAATCCGGCTAATCTCGCCGACTTCGCTTTGATTTCAAATCTGCTTCCCTAGAGGCTTTTTTCCGCAAGGCTGCGATCCTGTGTTGCATGTTTTTAGTCAAGTCTATGTGTGGCATCTTTCCTCTGATCGATCAATTTCCATGCTCAGTCTTGTATCCACCGTTCCTTGTATGAACTTCGCCTCCTTCCGATGACGTCAACACAAAAAGTCCTAACTGAACCTAAATGCTTAGACATTGACGTCAATTAAAAAAAAATCTAAAAACCTAAACTTAATCAATCCTACCTATCCAGGCGTTCTTGATAAAATGTCTTTCGTCAGTCATGTCAGTCCGTCTATCAGTCAGTCTGTCTATCAGTCATTCAGTCGTATCTAAACTAAAAAAAAAAGCTATACCCACCACCCGCTATCTTTTTTTAAATATATAATGCCCACCCGCCCTGCATAATGTAATCCAGTTTGTTTATATATTAGATTTGCGCGAACGTCAAAGAATTTTTCTTTGAATTTAAAAAGTATAATTTGTAAGAATCTCTGTGGCATTTTACGTCTCGATAGACGATCTTTTCCCTTTGCAATCTGTAAGAATAAGTGAAAAAAAAAACAAAAGAAATACTATTTTTAAAAGATAATACCCACACGACCCACTTAACACAACTTAGAGAGCGATTGTGTTATAGAAAGTTGCTTTAGTTATGTTTTACATATTTATTTTATATTGTTAACACAAATGCACTGCTAGTTTTGGTCCAAATATGTGTATTCCATTTTTTGACATGCTGCGAGTCCTATATTTAAAGTACGATGTTGGCTTAACTCAGTAAGTGTGTAGGGGCCTACTCTTACATAGATTGAGTGTTTAGTGCTGAAGTACCTATGCTATCGAAATTACGGCGAAAACAACGTAGTAAATGTTATATAGATCTATCTCCAAAAGAATAAATTTGTAAGGAAGAGAATTAAAAATTAACCTAGGTCATCGGAAAATAAATTATTGGACAGTCAAGACAATATAAATTCTGGTGAATGTAAAATTATCATAGAAAGTGGACTGAAAAATGTTACGGTCATAATTTTCAATTTCTAAATCAAAATTTCCCCAAAAAATAATCAATACACTACTTCTACGTAATACGGGTGGTATGAAATGTTTTCACCATTTTACTATTATCGGCGATTATTGGCTTCTTATAGTCTCGAGGTGACTATAGATCATCTCATTCAAATGAGATAAATGATTTGAAAATAGGTATATTATGAACAGCTGATATGTTCAAAGGAACGATGCAGTCTGGGAACAGCAGCTTTGCAGGCTCTGCCAGGATATAGCACTGTATGCTGCTTCGGCTCCTCATTTTTCCTCAGGTTTATTACCGAAACCTTTCCCATGTTTGAGGCCTTTATAGCTGCTACTAGAATTATCGACCTTTACCACACAGTGATAAAATACACAGTCAATGTCTTTTGTATTCCGAGTCTCTTTATTCCGTATCGTAGAGTCCATATTGGTTTGAGGGAAAAAAAATAAAGACAACATTGGGGGTACAAAAGAAGTAAACGACTGGGGTCATAGTTCATTAATTCAAAAAAGACACGAACATAAGGTAGATCTTATAAAGAAAATGTTATCAAATTTCAGAGCAGATATTTTCTCTTTAAAATATATATAAGGCTTGTCTTCGAGTCCGAAGATCAGTGGGGAATGCAGTATTTTCCGTGGCTGCGCAGCCCCACCTTTGACCTGCATATTTTGCCACATCCAGGGCAAGCATAACCATTGTCCGCAGGTGGTCGAGTTAGAATTTCTTTTCGCCGTCTGCGTTTGTCCTCGGCAGCGGATTTTCCTTTGGTCTCAAATGTGTATCCCGCGGCCTTCGTGAGTGACCTCCAGCTGTCTCGTTCTGAGGCCGCATGCAACCACGAGCTCTCTTCTATGGAAAGTTCCAAGGAAAGTTGACGCCTAAGCTGGTCTTTGAAGCGTTTTCGTGGGGCGCCTCTTTTACGTCGACCACCTTTTAGCTCACCAAAAAAAGACTTCCTTTGGCATACGTTTGTCTCCCATGAAAAAATTCATGATTCGTCTTACTTTTTTTCCCTAACAAATCAAACGAATTACTTTTTAAATTTTCAGCTTTAGTTTTTTTTTTAATAGATCCAAAATCTATTTAAATAGATCTGGTTTAAAGTTGTCTCTCACACCATGATAAAGGTTCTAGAAAGACGGTAAAGTAGTTAATGAGCAGATCTTTGTGCTGCGTGTTTGCATGGTGCAAATTCTCATATAGAGAGACTACTCATTAAAAGCAAGCGTTTTGGTGTAGGGCTATCCGAGGGGCGCGGTGTCTAAGTGGTTAAATATTTGGCTTGCTGGGGTACTGGGCTCGAATCTTGCTTGGGGAAAGTAAAGCCAGTTGGTCGTTGTGCTGACCAAATGACACCATTCTCGTAAACCGTTGGCCAAAGAAACATATGACCTCAACATTATCTGCCCTAAAGATCGCAATGTATGAAAGGGGAACGATATACGGTGCACAGAATACGGAAATAAGTATTGTACTTTCATAAACAATACAATGTTGTTTTTTTCTGTTCGTTGTTTTAGTTGTTGTTGTTTTTTTCCCTATTTAGCACAAAGTATTTGGACAAAGTAATTTTATTTAGCACAAAGTAATTTTATTTAGCACAAAGTAATTTTATTTAGCACAAAGTAATTTTATTTAGCACAAAGTAATTTTATGTAGTTGGCAACAGTTGACTTTCAATATGAATCCTCTGCCTTTGTTTTAACTTGTCAATTTATTTCAAAATCTCTCTGACTTTAGGTTCCATTTAATCGCCACCTGTGTCTTTCTTACTGTATTGATTAAACGGGATATTAAAATGCAAGTGTAAACAAAGAGAAGATAACTGTGATGAACATGCAATATAATAATCCCCAAGCCACACGAAAACAAGGTTACAAGGACAGTTTGTGTGGAAACACAAACTTAAAATCGGCCCCCAAAGTGGTCCACCCAGGCAGGCTTCAATATTTTCAGAAAGAACATCCAAATGAAATTATATCAAAGACAAATGAGAGATAAGAATGGAGAAAGAAGGTTGACAGATCTTGTGTAGTGCCCCAATGGTGCTGCAGATCAAAGGATAGGTGCAAGTAAATGCAAAGTTAGATGTGAACCTGGCCTAATTAGTTACCGCTTCAGACCTTGTGGTCTATAGGGCAGATGATGTAAAGTTCATCTGTTTTTGTGGCCTACGGTTTACGAGGATGTCATGTAGCCAGCGCAACGACCAACCGTCTTTACTTTTCCCCAACTAATGTCAGGTACCCATTAGTGCTGGGTAGACTCAGAGGCGCCCAAGGAAGTTGAAAATCCCAGTCTTCGAACCCGGGACCCTCGGTTCGGAAGCTAAGCGCATTACCGAGCCTCTCCTGGTCTTCACTTAATGTAATTGTTTTGAAAATGCTTATTTTTTTAATTTTTTTTTTTAAAAGGAAACCTCAGAATTTGCGCTATTCAGTTTTAGCTTTATCATCATAGGAATCATTGGGTCTTAGGCCTCTTTTCTTTGCCTCTTTTTGGGGCTTTATGTGCCTCTTTTATGGGCCATCTTGCCTCTTTTGTGGGCTTTTTTAAAATATGTTTTTATTTGTAAGTTATCATAATTCACAAGTATTAAATCATAAACAATTGAAAAGTGATTAAACTAAAAATATAATAATAGTAATAGAAATATTATTTAATATCAAAGACATACTACCTACCATGCTTAAACTTATATTCGAATTCTCAAAAGAAATACAAAAAAAATTTAAGAAAATGGCTTTTTCTCTTTAAAAAACTGCTTGAATAACTGATTTAAAAAATGAGACTTTTCGCTTTCAGGAAAAACAAAAGTAGCCGTTGCATCAGAACTTTGAATGGTCTAAAATATTGTGATGTCGGATTTTGAATATCTTTTCTAGTTTACGAGATCTAAACGGGACAGACGGACAGACGGACAGAAATTTCGCACAAAACTAATAGCGTCTTTTCCCCTTTCGGGGGCCGCTAAAAACGCATGCAGTTAAATTGCTTCGTAAACAAATTTGAACGAATTTTATCCTAAGGTCATGTTAACCACACTTTTATGTCAGTCAATATTTAGTATGGCTGGATATGATCACTTCCTTTTGTCCAAGAGTCTCAGACGATACAACGGAAAAAGGAGATCAGTGACCTGCTCATTATGTCACTATGGACGCCAGCGCTTACTCTTTGTAATGTTCTCACTCTGTGTCATACACGTATGGCGATAGATGAGTCTGCATTTGCCTACAGAGGCGAACTTCGTGACGGAGGGAGGGAGCTTACGATATGGAGATTCTTTTGTCGCCGTCTACAAATATGCAGGACCGCCGTCACACATTGTAATGTACCGTCATAAATGACAAAAAATTCCGCTATAGACTTGAATATAGTGTGGTAGACTTTTAGACCTTGTGGTCTCTAGGGCAGCTGATGTAACGATCATCTGTTTCTGTGGCCTATGGTTAACCGGAGTGTCACGTGGCCAGCACAACGACCATCCGCCTTTACTAAATCCAAATTATGTCAGTATTTTAGATGGGTGGACTCAGAGGCCCCCAAAGATCCCAAAAATTAAAAATCCTAGTCTTTACCAGGATTCGAACCTAGTGCACCCGGTACGGAAGCCAAACGCTTTACCGCTCAACCACCGCGCTTCCAGTGATTCTAAGAGTGAAAAGATAATATATTAGCGGAACAATAATTACCGTCTTTGCAAATACATTTGGAAAACAGAAATCCAGTAAAACCTTGTGACTTCTCTCTTTGCACTAAGCATTGACTAAAACACTTTTGCTCTAAGACAAACAAAACAAAATCGTTATGTCTGAGTGTCAAATCGATATTGTTTGTTGTTAGAGAAAACGAAAGACACAAATATCGAAGAGTAAAATTGCATTTCTAAGGATACTGGGGGAATGTAAAAAAAAAAAAACAACTTGAGTACGATTCGTTCAGCCCCCTTTCCAATGGCGTCTCTTACGTAAACACTGTGTTATTTCATAATAATTTAATTTCAGGGCTGTATTAAAGTAGATCAAGTGGTACTCTTATGTCTGGCCTAAAAAAAAGGGAAATTCGAGTTAGCATTTACAAGATTGATCGCTGCTGATGATTACCTAACCAAGATGTGGAAGGTGTGGCTAAGAGTGGCATTAATCCCTTGACTAGCCACTATGGCATCTGAAGTTCAAATCCTGACCTGAGGAGACTTCCTGTTTTCTGAGAGGCAGCACGAAAGCTTTCTCCAAGATCTCCCAAATCCCCACAAAAGAGAATCTGGGATCTGGAATTGCCGCGAATGGGCCGTAGCACAATGGAAGCTGCCAAATAAGTGGCATCAGTTCTCTGAAATTAATTGGGGAAAGGTAAAGGCGGTTGGTCGTTGTGCTAGCCACACGACACCCTCCTTAACCGTGGGCCACAGGAACAGGAACAATTATTTAAGGGGACTAAATTTAGCCGTATCTGTGAATACAGAAGTATTAGATTCCCTTGTTGCTATTAAACATAATAATGAATAACCAGTAATTAATTGTCTAATTGGTTACTTTTTAAAAAACTGATTCATGTCTTGTCCATATCGATGAATAATTGAGAGAATGGGTGTGGGAGAAATAAATTATTCACACTTATTACCAGACGGACAGACAGACAGAGTGAGCTGATATAAGCTTTATAAAATATTTTTAAAAAACGTATCCAAGGCAAACAACTTCGCATTTAGAACTACAACACTAAAGAATGTAGAAGTTATTTCTTTTTTTCGATATCAAACAAACAATTAATTGACTAATTGGTTAATTTGTTAATTGATTCATGGTTTGTTAAGTACAATAAATAAATGCTGAAAATTTTAACTTCATCCGACAATGTTTGTGGGAGAAATGATGTGAACAATTATTTAAAGGAACCAAATCCTAGATGTTTAGCCATATCCCTGAATGCTGTAGGATTAATTTCCATTCTTGGTATCAAACAAAAAAATAAATTACTACTAGTTAATAGACTAATTGATTAATTTTTTTTTATTGATTCATGTCTTCTCTATGCCAATGAATATTTGTGTTAAGTTTCAACTTGATCCCAGAATAGGTGTGGGAGAAATAACGCATACAAACCTTTTACCAGACAAAGTGAGTTCATATAAGCTTTGCAAAATATTATGAAATATATGCAGTGTTCAATATAATTCCTACACAATATAGCTCATTCCCATAGACGATATATCCTAATTTAAAAAAAAAACAACTTTTCTCCATAATGTTTATAAAAGAGAGGAACTATTATTCTCTAGATATAACCATAGACATAACTGAAACATAACCAAGATATAACATAGATAGGGCCTATAACCTAGACATAACTGAGACATAACCTAGATATAACATAGATAGGGTCTATAACCTAGAAATACCTAGCATAGATATAACCTAGATATAACTTAACATTAGATATGAATATTCATGTATTTAATAACTTCAGAAAATACAAAACAATACTTAAAAAAAAAAAAAGCTTTTAGAATCTATTATGTACAGTCGTGTAATTTAGCTTGAATCAGTCATGTAGATACATTTGAAATAGATTTAGATAAAATATAATACATTTGTGCGATTACAAATATTCTCACCAACTGTTTTTGTTTTGCGCAATTTCACACATTTAGGTTTCTCAATACGCTATGATACAATCACTTATCTGGAACAGTTGGATAGGGGTAAGAGTGTATCTGAGTGATCGCTTTTTAAATGTATTTATTTTTAAAAAGTGAGCGACTGAACTCGAGGGTTAAGGCCACCTCGGACTCTTCAAGCCAACGCGGTAACTGCGTATGAAAATATGTTTTATAGCTATTTATAGTTATTTTAAAAATGTCTTTGCACAAACAATAAAGGGGGCTAATTCAGCTTTACCACCTCATCAATCAAGTAAAATTTCTTTCCCTTGTTCGAGATACTAAACAAAATAATAATTACCAATAGTTAATTAATAATTAATAATAATTAATTAGTTTTTTATTATTTGATTCTTGTTTTGGCATGTAAAAGAAATAATTGCAAAATTTCAGCTTGATCCGAGATTGGGTAATGGTAGAAATAACGTGTACAAACTTTTTTTACCAGACAGACAGACAAACAGAGTTGATACAAGATTTGTAAAAAATGAAAGCAATTTTCCTTTCGCTGTAGGCTAAGATTTGTCTTCAATCTTTCCGTGCTAGGCAGAGCTAGGAACTCCATGTTTTGAGATACTAAGGCTTTAATTTTATTAAAATAGTTTGGGAAATCTTGAGTTTAAATCTCTGCGTTTGGATGTCTTGATGTATGGTATAGGAGTACAAAGTAAAGGCAATGTCTTCCATTCCGAAGATTAAGGACGAGTGCAGTGTTTCACATGACTACGCAAACCCAGTTACGAGTACTTACGACCTGCATATTTTGATTATCTTTCCTCAATTCGTTCAGATAAAGCTGTTGTCCGCTGGCGGTTTATTTAAATAATAACAGGTGTAAATGACGTAACAAAATATACAGCACGCAACTTGGTCTGCGCAGCAGTACATTTAATACTGCACTCTTGCTTATTCTTGAACATTCTTGAACAATGAGTGATTAGTTAATGTTGTGAAAGAATCTAGTACAATATATTATCTACACATACAAGCTTCCATTGCTTTTCAATTATGAAAACGCTAAACTATGGTTCTTTTATAATAAGGTAGGCCAGTAGGCTCGAACCCAGACCTATAGAGCACGCAGAGTTTTGAACTGACGTAAACCATAAAGCTGACACAATTAACGCTGGAGTTGCACAGGGTGGCGCAGTCAGCGTAGCTTGTGATCCCTTTGGCTGTGGCCAACGCTAGTGGAACTTTGTTGTTCTGAAAGCCGCTGGTAAGCGTCCATGTAAACACAGAGGCTTCAAGCGCATTCACTTTACAAGGTCCTGGGAAAAGAGAATTCAAACACACATTTAAAGATATCGTTTTTAACAGTTAAATAATTATTTTTTTTTTAAATTACCTAAGGGAGGAGTGGTGGCTGATCAAGTTGAAACTTTGCTCAATTATTCATTGTTACTAAGATAAAATTTAAAAAAACAAGAATCAATCCAAAAAATTAAATAAAACAAATAAGTTAATTTAACAGTGGTAGTTAATTAATTTTGTTTAAAATCGAAAAGGCGAAATAAATCTGACAATACTGAGAGCTAATATCATATATGGCCGTAAAAGTGGAGATATTCCAGGTTATCCTTTCATACCTTGCGATCTACAGTGCAGATGATGTAAATGTCATCTGTTCTGTGGTCCACGGTTGAGGGTGTCATGTGGCCAGCACAACGACCAACCGCCTTTACTTTTGACCAACTAATGTCAGGTACCCATTCAAGCTGTGTGGACTCAGCACCCTAAAGATCCCAAATTAAAAATCCCAGGATTCAAACCCGGAACCCCCGGTCTGGAAGCCAAGCGCTTTACCAGTCAGCCATCGCACCTCCAGCATAGATTAAAGAAATATATATATAATAATATATATATACATAATATACATAATATTATACATAATATAAAGACTACACATAAAAGTAAATCAGCTGATAATCAGACAGTTGACAAAGCAAAGCAGCAGTATTCCAACAGTTATGCATGATTGATTAATAGAACTACTCAGTCGCTCAACTCCATTACGTTGATTAAAACAATTAAAACACTCAATCATCCTGACTTGTTGAATCTTTCAGTTATAGAGTGCCCTGTTTAAGAGCTCCATAAAACGTCAACCCAGCGCAAATAGAAAGCAACAATGCGATGAAAACGATCTAAGGGAGATAAATTTTAAAGACAGTAATCTCCTCTTTGTTTAAGAACAGGTTTACATCCTTTAACCCAGTAATGCCCAACCTAATTAGACCTACGGTCAATTTAATTTCCGGCACTCGTGTCGCGGGCCACAAGACCGAAAATGTACAAAAATGAAATGAAATTTGCCTGAAACAATTTTATTAGAAACCTGTGGATTTATTACTTATATTCTTTAATGGGATCTCTGAAAGTTATCTTTTTTTTACGCTACTATATATAACTTCATTTCTGTACTTCTGCTGTGAGCAACATTGTAGCTGACCTACTAGCGACTCATTTTCTTGTCTCTTTTTAGTAAATATTTCCAACGATCCTCCAATCTCTAGGCGTAATATATTCGCGGCTCCAACCAAAAATGACGGCATTTTTGTTTGATAAAGGCCGTGTATATGTTGTTGTTTTATTTAAACAGCCACACTTTCTTTATAAAACAAACATGTTGGCTTATTATCATGTTCCCCAAAAAAGTAAAGATCCGTTCACTTGTCCTGCTAGATTCTAAATTGATAGTCCACTTGTAATTTCTTCGGCTCTCCCGTTTTATAAACGTATAAATGTTAAAGGTCATAGTATCAATCCATTGGAGAAAAAAATGAGGACCCTAAACCTTTTGTTGGAAAGGGGGGGGGGGATTTTTTACACTTGTGCCGACATTTTGGCGGGCTGGATGAAAACAAGTCGCGGGCCTTATGTGGACCGCAGGCCGTATTCTGGGTATCACTGCTTTAAGCTATAAAAATGTAAAAGGAAAACAAGAAAATGCGATATGGAACAATGTTGAAGCGATGCAATGTAAACCTAAAGAAAAACGTATTAAAAAAATAAGAAGAACGGATAGATTGTAGGACTGAACAGCAGCATAAGTAAAATATAAAAAAATCTAAAGGGGAAATACTCTCTCTTTGAAACTATATTTACCAATAATGTAGTAGTTATTTCCCTTATTCGATATTAAACAAAATAATTAATTATCAATAATTAATTGAATAATTAAGTATTTTTGTTTATTGATTCATGTTTTGTTAGGTACAATAAATAATTGTTTAAAGTATCAACTTGATCGGAAAATGCGTGAGGGAGAAATAGCGTTAACAATTATTTAAGGGGACTAAACCCAACCCTTGTTGCTATAAACAAAATAATTAATTACCAGTAATTAATTGTCTAGTTTGTTAAATTTGTATTGATTCATGTCTTGTCTATGCCAATAAATAAATGTGCGAAGTTTCAACTTGATCCGAGAATGGGTGTGGGAGAAATATCGCGTACACACTTTTCACCAGACGTACAGATAGACAGAGTGAGTTGGTATAAGCTTTGTGAAAACAAATAACAAGGACATCATCATTACAATAACAAACAAAATATAAAAGAATACTTTATTAAAGATTTATATATGTGGGGAAAACTGCAAATTACAGCAATATATCTCAATACTGTAAGTTGTATTTCCCCATTTTTTTTATGTCAACCAGAATTTATTAAGCACCACTAATTAATTAATTGAATGGTTAATGTTTTGATTGATTCGTGCTTTTAGTAGTTTTTACTATGTCAATAAATAGTTGTGTAAAATTTTTAAAAATGCTGAAAAAAAAAATATCGTAAACCTTTGAACATGAAGAAATGTTCAACACTTCCTGTATTCTCTACACCAGATACACCAATAAGTAATCAAAGATGAAAATCGGTAATATCAACCTAATAACTTGAGAAATAAGACAGCCTGGAACTAACCTGTACACGATTGAAGGATAAACACTATCGATAGGACTAGGCTCTCCTTCATGTTGTGTATCCTCTTCTTGCGTGAAATGTCTTCTAAGGGAAATAATCGAGTTAATTAATTTTTTAAACAGAAGGGGGAAAAAATACAATGATTGAAAATTATTTTATAATAATGATTTTCCATGAGAGGTTCAACGATTCGTAAAGGCAAACGAGTGGGCCAATGTAGATCATCAATGATCGATGAATTAATGGATTAATTAAACATATAATCGATAAGAAGTGCACAGCTTCAACAATATGTATAAATGAAGTTAAATAAAAAAAAAAAAGGCTTACACAATCTCACCTTTCGTAGTCTACATCTCCGAATCTCTACGTCTATAGACTCCCATGGATCAGAGAAGAGAGTGGAAGAGAGAATTGTCTATGGAAGAAGAGAATGAACGCGGAGTAGATGAACTAGTTGCGCTCCATTGACATATTCTGTACTCCGGTCGGTATAATGCCAACGTTTGAACGGAACACTGATTGGTCTAAGTTTATAACACTGTTCGAGGTGACGAAGTCTCTGCATTTTAAATCGGAAATTTTTTTTTATTGCTTTTTTTTATTGGCTTTTTTATGTAACGTTAGCTTTTGTTTGTTTTCAGTGTCAAATCACGTGATCGAGAGAGCACCAATAGGATGAAACGGTAAAGTGGAGTTATGTAAGTAATGTCAGGACCTGCTTAATGTTTTAAGTGAAGTAAGGGGAAGTAATCTACTAAACCAAAAATCAACTCAGTTCTACAGACCTATGTAAATTATACCTAGAAACGAAGCACCAATGACCATATTTCATATCTTATGATCTATAATAGATCCAATCATCCAATCACGACACAAAAATGAAAGCTGAAACATCGTTTTGTTTTGTAAAGTTGCTATAAAGTTGTTGTTTTTTTTAAACCTAATCTATGTAACATATAATATACACAATATAAAATATTATTTATCCTGATCCAGGTGCAGTGGTAATAAAGGCCTAGGTAATTAATATATCTAAATGTGCAATCTAAAAACATAAGATGATTCAAATCAAAAGGTTTTGATTATTTAGATCTAGGATTGTGTAAACATTATCTCAACGGAAGCTAAAAGGGAATGGCTTTGTTTCATTTTGTTATGTCTGTATTTAATATTCTATTCTATTTAAAATCCTCAAAATGGGATTGCATTATTTCTAAACTTGGAAAACTAAAAACTTTTCAAAGACCAAAAACAAAAGCGATTTTCCAAGATTCGGCTTGAAAAAGAGTTACCTACATAACGCTCGGAAACGAATTTGTCTTCCATCTAGGTATAATAGATATATAGGTCCGTGGTCAAAAACCCTTTCGTGTTCATTTGTTTGTAGTTTTTTTTTTTTTTTTTAAATCCAATAGTCGACATTTTTCTAACACATATTTTCCATATTAAAGTTATGGACGTAGACCTGTAATAGTAACCCGAGAGCTCCATGTTCTGTCAAGCAGAGTTGACGCTAATTTATAAGATACAAAATAAAACGTTTTAATCCAAAGTAAAACGTTCTCAAAGCAGAATGACTCATTTTTACCTTAATACAAATGTATAACTTACAGGGTAAAATGGTTTTATTAAAATATTTAAAAAACTGAACTTTTGCTCTCGCTAAATTTATTGATCAAAAGATTTTCATTTCTTTCTTTTTTTTTCTTCCTGTTTTCTTTGGGTTTTTTTTTTTTGTTAGTGCTTCTATTTAATGTTGTTATTTTTTGTTGCTGTTCTTGATTTGTTTTTTTTTCTTTCTTACTGTCGATGTTGTATCTGTTATTTTTTCATGTTGTTGTTGCTATGTTTGTGTTTATGTCGTCGTTGCTTTTATTGATCACACATTCTTCTGGTCAATGTTTTAATTCTTTTAAAACTTCTCATTATTATCAATAGTAGATGAAATTTAATTTCTTTCAATACAATGAACAGTCAGTGGCGTAGCTAGGAATATGCCATCATTTGCGGGCCGGGGCGGGGGGCTTGACCTCTTTTGGACCCTGCATTTTGCGTGATATTTAATATTTCATGTAAAAAACAATTTTGATTTTCAAATTCTCCCCCCTCCCCCCACCCAAGCTACGCCTCTGTGAACAGTAATATCTTTCCTTCATTGGTGTCTCACTCAGACAAACTTTAAAAAAACAATTTTGTCCTTCAATTATTTGAAAATGAAGAGGTCCGGTGGCTAAGTGGTAAAGCACTTGGCTTCCGAACTGGGATCCCGGGGTTGAATCCTGCTGAAGACTGGGATTTTTGAAATTTCGTTTTTTTTTTTTTTCAACAAAACAATCATACAGTAATTTTCAGTCCTGATTGCTCTGGTCGTCGGCTCCTGATTGTTCCTCGGGGTTGATTCCTGAAGCCAGTCATAGCTAATGAACCTCTCCTCCCCAAGGCTTTATAATAAAAGAGTAACTATATAATATACAGAGCAAGAATTGAAGATATATAGTCTATGATGAAGGCCAATATCTAGATCCTAGATTTTAACAAAATTATTTTCAATGCCAGACGATGACGTCAACAAAATACGACTTCCGCTTCAACTATACAATGGCGCAGATCTGCGCAAAGCAGCTGCTGCTAAGAACCAGAAGCTAGTCCTTTTTAACATCTTTACGTAAAAGGTTAATGAACAAATATATAATCCATCTAGATCTAGATCTATGTTATCCATGATACGAAGGAAATAATACTGCATCTTAACCTTGTTTAAGGTAGACACAAAGATAAAGGCACATTCCTCGTTCCATATGCTAGGACAAATTTGTACATATATTAAATACTCCTTCCTCCCTAGTGCTATTAGGGCATGGAATGGTTTGCCTGAGCTAGCCAGGAAACCAGTGATTTGGCAGAATTTAAGTCATTGGTTAATATGCATGACTAAATGCATGACGCGTTGGACGTAATCATCTTCTTTTTTGAAGTAACGTCTGTACTATATAAGATAAGATAGACAACAGTCCGATTTCTGGAACATGATTCATTCAACATCATTCAATATGTCTTTCGTTAGTTTTTACAGTACATTATTATTATATCTGTAGTGTATCAGTGTAGATCTATGTATAGTCTATAGATTTAGATCTATCATCTCAGAATGTTTATCAACTTTAAGAATAAAATGATTTCTCAAAACCAAAATCATGTCCATTGAACCGTTCGTTCACGCTTTATAATTGACAGAATTAGCTCTAGATCTAGATGATTAGAAAATTCGATTTTCATATTTACAACGATCTTGCATTATTGTCTAATCGATACTGCTCAACTCATAGCATAAAAAAATGTGCTTCCGAGAGGCTAGGCCTACTTATAAAAATATGCACTCTACTTAAAACGTTTTTTTTCTTTGAATGTGTGAAAGGCTATTTTTACTGCTCAAGATTGAAACAACATTTCTCTATCGGTGCTGTGCGCTGCCAGGGAGGTGCGTCGTGCTGACGACAGGACGCGAAGGCCGAGACTTTTTTTTATTCAAGGGAAAAAAAATTATCTTATCTTATAAATTATATCTTATAAAATACAGACGTTATTTAAAAAAAAAAAAAGAAGATGATTACGTGATTACCCGTGTTCCTGGGTCGATCTAGTCATGCATGTTAATCAATGACTTCAATTCTGCCAAGTGATTGGTTTTCCTTGTCGTTATAGACTGCCTAATTGTGTAGTACGTGCTCTGGACTGTAGTCTGTGATCTTGATGATCCTGGGTTCAAACCCTGCCCTTTGCCTTCCACCGTCGTCCTTTGTGAGTTTTTTGGCTAAGATGTAATTATCTTCAAATCTAAACTTATACTTGAGTAAATATTACTTTATTACTCATTTTTAACAGCCCCAGAAAGGGTAAAAGATGCTATTAGTTTTATGTGGAATGTCTGTTGGTTCGTCACGTTTAGATCTCGTAAAACTAGAAAAGATAGTGAAAATCCGACATCATAATATTTTAGACCATTCAAAGTTCTGATGCAACGGCTACTTTGTTCTTTTCTGTAAGCGAAAAAACTAATTTTTTAAATCACATTATGCAAGCAGTTTTTTTTTTCATAAAAATACACCACTTTTACAACTATTAACTACCGGTAATAATAGTAACAAACATGGGAGGCTCTTTGATATCGTCGATAATTGTTTACCATATTTTCAACACATTTATTCCAATGGTTTTAGATTTTGTCAAAAAAAAATTTTTTTTTTCACATTTGTATTGCTATGTTAAGTAAGTTCTGTTATACTTACTTCTACATTTAAAAAAAAAATGTTTTCTTTCTTTTAATTTAGTATCCATATAAGTTGGACATAATTTAAAACAACAATAATAAGTAGTTTTTCATATTATTGCGTGAACGGCAGTGCTGCACCATGAATATAGAACCCTTAACTAAAGGAATTATTTTTTTTACGGAGATGTTTTTTTCTTGAGGATTTAAATAAGAGATTGACCCTTTACAAAACGATATCAATTAGATATTCATTATAAGACATCAGTTAGGCCAGATCAGGGGCGGACTGGCTATATGGGCATTTGGGCGAATGCCCGGAGTGCCGGTACCCTAATGGGCCGGTAGGGCCACCGAAATTGCCTGATCGAAGTCACTATGGCACATATCAAGTTGTTAAAGGTTTTATAATATTCTTATTAAATATTATTTTTATAAAAGGCCCTCTGAGCGTCGTGTTTAAAAAATCTGTCACAGACATTACAGTGTAATACTATTTTAATCTAACACATTTTCCGAAAATAAAATGTAAAATGTAGACAGTGACACTAATAAGCTTCAATCTTTTTAGGGCCTACATAATAGCGGATTTAAAAATACGCTATATTGCTTATTAAGATATAGAGTTCACTGTATGCATGCATATCGATACATTATCAAACTTAATGATTTTTAAGGACCGATACACCTAGAAATGGATGCCCATCACATGATAGAGAATTTGTGGGCCGAATTTTATAGATTTTGACGCCCAGTCCGCTCCTGGGCCAGATACACATCTAACTTCACATTCACTTTCACCTATCCTTTGGTCTGATGGACCGTTGGGGCACCACACAAGATCTATCAACCTTCTTTCTCCATTCTTCTCTGTCATTTGTCTTTGATAGAATTTCCTTCTGATGTTCTTTCCGAAAATATTGAAACCTGCCTTTTTACCTGCCTGGGTGGACCATTTCGGGGGCCGATTTTGAGCTTGTGTTTACACACAAACTGTCTTTGTAACCTTGTCAAATATGAAATTATTAAATAAAGAGAAATCTTTTTATCTTGAAGTAGGTCTAAGACCTTTTATAGCGTTATGGAGAAAAAGCGTCTTCAACTAGATCAACTCAACATGTTTTCTTGCAGAATACATTTCAAGACTTCTTCGCCAGCGCGATTTTATGTCAGAAATGTAAAAATTTCTCCCAAGCAGTGCTAAAGTTTAGGGACCCCAAAAATGGTTCCAGTGATATTTTCCAGCGTTTTGAAGCAAGGGCAAAGGAAAAATTCTCTCATTTAGATTACAAGTAGCCCGTATATCTCTCATAGCTTAGGGCCTTATCCAGTCTAAATTTGGCCCTAATCCCAAGCTTGAAACATCGTTCTACTGGAGGGTTTTTTTCGCGACCAAAACAGACCCGCTTCAAGACATGTTACTTAATACAAATTTTCCATATTATTGTATTCAAAATACATTTCCTAATTTGATTTCTTTAAATTAAAAAGCAAAATTATGATGTCCTGCTTCAGTCGCGAAACGATTAATAATCATCTCATTAAAGCCTGGGCATTAGCTATGGTCGGAACGATCTGTCGCCCACACAGCAAGTCCCTCCTCTCCACGCCGCTGATGTCTCCAAAAGAAGGGCGGGTGCCGATACAGATTGAGATCAGTGGCGGCCCATATTCTGTCCGGGCTTAGCACTGATGCAAACTAGCTTAAGGGTCACCGGCTCATGATTTTTAATCAGAGTTTGCTCTAGAAGCCTTTCCCGTGTATGGGTATAGCGGAAAAGGCAGAAGAGGTTAAGATTCGGAGTTTTCCTGTTCCTCGGTGGGTAGCCTTCCAATGTTAACGACTCCCTTCTGCCTGAAACTAGCTGGTTATGGGCCAGTTGCTCGCTTTTTTTTCCCTTTATGATAACAGTTTTGCCGTATCTGAGCCGACATTTGACGGCCATGAGTTCCAACAGTGAAACTTTATAACTATGAATGTTTACTGATGCATTTTTTTCTCAACTGAACCTAGCAATCTAATAAAAAGATTTAAAGCGGCACATCTCTAATTAAATGTGTGTGTTATCCTCTTCTTTTAAAGCAGCATGACAGATTTGATCTGTGTCACACGTGGCTACATCTGATATTTGTTAAACTAAACAAAACCAACAGGTATTTATTTATTTAGTTGTCTGTAGAGTTTTGCTTGTTACAAAAGCAATGTTTTGTGGTAATTTATCTGGATCACAAATCAACGAGGAAGTTGGTATTCAATTATTGTAGCTCCTCCCAGAGAGCAAACACAAGAATCATCTGACAAATAATGAGCCATATTTCAAAGATGGACAACCCGAGAAGACGCATCAAAACAAAAGAATAAAAAACATTACACCATAGAAGTAGGCCTACAGAAAAAGAGAGACATGCAAAATAAAAATAAATTACTTTTTTTAGGGAAAATACAAAGCTTATTTAAAAGGAAGAACCGCAAAAGCTTTGTAATAATCATTGAGAGCAAACACAATGTCTTTCACGCCCAAACACATGAGTGTGGTGAGAACCTATCAGAGAAGTAAACACAATGTCTTTCACGCCCAAACACATGAGTGTGGGGAGAACCTATCAGAGAAGTAAACACAGTGTCTTTCACGCCCAAACATATGAGTGTATCGAGAACCTATCAGAGAAGTAAACACAATGTCTTTCACGCCCAAACATATGAGTGTGGGGAGAACCTATCAGAGAAGTCTTCACTAATGGTACTGGTTGAGCATCACAAAAGATGTTACGAAACATGTCAGTAAATATCAAAGAGGAAACCAATTCAAGCGGAACTTAAAACAGTTGAACCAAAGAGCAAACCGATTCAAAACGTCATCACTGCCAATGATAAAATGTCTGCCTGAGGAATCAAACAAGTTTACCTGCACACGTCCATCAACATTGACAGAATCAATCGACAGGAAACAGCAACAGGCAAATGCTTTTCTAGAGCTCTCATACTGTCAAATCCATATATATTAGAACAGAAAGAGAGACAGCTTTCCGACATGTCATTGATACCAGACTGTCATGAAAGCATCTTTGAATTAACCGAATTTCCATTTTTTTTAAATGCCAAAACATTAAATGAAACCAGAATAACATTTGTAAATCATTTTGTTTTGTAAAATTAATATAAATGTGCAAGTTAGCAATAAATAACACTACATACATAGTTTACGTGAACAAAAAAGTCTCTATTGATCATCAAAAGTTTTGAATATTACTAAGTTATGCACACGTGTTTTTGCATAATTAAACTTTTTTACCCATTACCAAAGTATATTTACTTCTTATTTAATGATAGGCAATAAAACACAAAGTTCAATTATGTAAATTACTTCAACCTCAATTACTACAACTTTCACAGATATATAGTTAATAATTGTTGCCTGTCTTATGCCATATGGCTTGCACAGTATTCTACACATTTTTATTACATACCAAGTGCTAAAGAGGTCATCAAGGTTGACACAAAAATGTATACAATAAGGAATTTTTTTTTTTTACACTGTGGTATCTGAAAACTTCGAGTTTCTTTAAAGAAAGGTTTTTAAAATATTGGGGAGATAATTCATTTCTAGAACCAGAAAATAAGAGAAATTTCGATTTCAGACTTTGGGAACTTATAACTAGCAGAGACTGTCTCATATCAGGATTGAAGTATTTAAGTATTTTAATTCGTGAAGAGGAATGCTGGGATTTTTTTTTCTTCACCTGAACAAGAATCTCCGGCCTACGATTGTATATTGGGTCATCAGATTCAACTTCTGAACAATATCTAGACTCTAGACCATTGTAACTTTGGCATACTCTATGTCAGCTAAAATTGTCTCTAGCATCTTAATAAATGCAACATATTATCTCCTCTCACTCAAAGCCACCGACTTCCATTTTGTTTTCGCAGACTTTGACATGCAGTGTTACACGCGCGCCAACAAAGAGCCCCGCACCGTGTACGGAGTCAGCTACAAAACCCCGCCCTACAGATACTACCATCAGCGCCCTACATTTATTCCAGAACCAGCGCGGAACGCCAGGCCTTGGGTACCCGAGGGCGTTCCATTTCCTCATCATCTTTATTCAGAGGTAACATAAAAAATGTTTACTTAAAACATAAACAAAAAAAACTCTTTTGTATTGAGAGAATCCCTTAGAAAAACAAACGCTATTGTTGTTGGGTTGTAGATGTCTGTCACGTTTAGATCATTAAAAAAAACTTAAAGCGCTAATTAAAATCAACAACGTGCTCAATATAGGTGATAGGGTTACTTTATGTTTTTAATATCGATCTTTTCTGTTGTTTTTTTTTAATTAAATATGCAGAATGTTTTGTTTTGTAAAACAAGATTTATAATTTTTTAAAGACCCACAAAATTATAACGCTTTTAAAGTTATAAATGTAGAGCGTTAAAACAAATTGTTTGGTCTTCTGTGAAATATCTCTCTCTCTCTCTCTCTCTCTCTCTCTCTCTCTCTGTGTCTGTATTTCTGTAATTGGATGGATAGACGCATACAGTTTTTAGTATTTGTAAAATAAATGATGAAAAAGTTCTGTTTCCATGTGCTTTAGCTTTTGGTCTTCCATGCATTTTTGGTGTTTAAAGAAATTAAATATGCATGTGGCGCGGTGGTCGAATGGTAAAGCGCTTGGCTTCCGAACCGAATAGATTTTATTTTAAGTTTATAATAGAGATATTATCTTTTTAAAAAATATAATTTAAAAAAAAATGTTTTTAATGTTTTTACTTGAACAGCTCTTTGTTTCCTTGTTGTGTCTCATTACTTGAACAGCTTTTTGTTTCCTTGTTGTGTCTCATTACTTGAACAGCTCTTTGTTTCCTTGGTGTGTCTCATCACTTAAACAGCTCTTTGTTTCCTGGTTGTGTCTCATCACTTGAACAGCTCTTTGTTTCCTTGTTGTGTCTCATTACTTGAAAAGCTCTTTGTTTCCTTTTTGTGTCTCATTACTTGAAAAGCTCTTTGTTTCCTTGGTGTGTCATTACTTGAACAGCTCTTTGTTTCCTTGGTGTGTCATTACTTGAACAGCTCTTTGTTTCATTGTTGTGTCTCATTACTTGAAATTCTCTTTGTTTCCTTGGTGTGTCATTACTTGAACAGCTCTTTGTTTCCTTGTTGTGTCTTATTACTTGAACAGCTCTGACACTTTCCTTGTTGTGTCTTATTACTTGAACAGCTCTTTGTTTCCTTGTTGTGTCTCATTACTTGAACAGCTCTTTGTTTCCTTGTTGTGTGTCATTACTTGAACAGCTCTTTGTTTCCTTGTTGTGTCTCATCACTTGAAAAGCTCTTTGTTTCCTTGTTGTGTCTCATTACTTGAAAAGCTCTTTGTTTAATTGGTGTGTCATTACTTGAACAGCTCTTTGTTTCCTTGTTGTGTCTTATTACTTGAAAAGCTCTTTGTTTCCTTGTTGTGTCTCATTACTTGAAAAGCTCTTTGTTTAATTGGTGTGTCATTACTTGAACAGCTCTTTGTTTCCTTGTTGTGTCTTATTACTTGAACAGCTCTTTGTTTCCTTGTTGTGCCTCATTACTTGAACAGCTCTTTGTTTCCTTGTTGTGTGTCATCCCTTGAACAGCTCTTTGTTTCCTTGTTGTGTCTCATCACTTGAAAAGCTCTTTGTTTCCTTGTTGTGTCTCATTACTTGAAAAGCTCTTTGTTTAATTGGTGTGTCATTACTTGAACAGCTCTTTGTTTCCTTGTTGTGTCTTATTACTTGAAAAGCTCTTTGTTTCCTTGTTGTGTCTCATTACTTGAAAAGCTCTTTGTTTAATTGGTGTGTCATTACTTGAACAGCTCTTTGTTTCCTTGTTGTGTCTTATTACTTGAACAGCTCTTTGTTTCCTTGTTGTGCCTCATTACTTGAACAGCTCTTTGTATCCTTGGTGTGTCATTACTTGAACAGCTCTTTGTTTCCTTGTTGTGTCTCATTACTTGAACAGCTCTTTGTTTCCTTGTTGTGTCTCATCCCTTGAACAGCTCTTTGTTTTCTTGTTGTGTCTCATTACTTGAACAGCTCTTTGTTTCCTTGTTGTGTCTCATTACTTGAAAAGCTCTTTGTTTCCTTGGTGTGTCATTACTTGAACAGCTCTTTGTTTCCTTGGTGTATCTCATTACTTGAACAGTTCTTTGTTTCCTTGATGTGTCTCATTACTGATCAGCTCTTTGTTTCCCTGATGTGTCTCATTACTTGATCAGCTCTTTGTTGTGTCTCATTAGAAACGTCTACTTGTGATTCCCGATGATCCACCAGTACACAGGGAGAAGAAAATGAAAGAAATGTTGGCGGCTGTCAGTAAGTCTGTATGTCCCAGACTCACAACATCACAACATCGTGTTTCTGATTCAAGACAACTTTGCCACGTCATAGTGAACGTATCTATTTGAACAAAACTGGGCCAGTATCTTGTCGTTATTCCTAATACAGATGGGCGTGTATCGGACCTCCAGAAGTAGGATAATAGAACCCAGGAATTATTTAAAGTAATTGGGCATTGGATTAGATGGCAGCGGCTTTAAGGAGACAATAGAGCCAAAGTGTTTTTAAACCCGTTGATCTATTATGGATAAGTAAAATAGCAATTAGCAATTATTCATAAAACACTAAAACATCATCTTCAAATAGAAAAACAAAACCTTATAAAATGCTGAGAAAGACACAAAGAGAAAGGCACATTTCTTTATACAAATTTGAACAAATACTCCTTCTTCCCTAGTGCTATTAGAGGCCATTAGAGCATGGAATGGGTTGCCAGGGTCAGCCAGGGAAACCAATGAATGAATAGTCAGAATTTAAGTTATTGGTTAACATGCATGACTAGATTGACCTAGGGACACGCGTAGGATGTAATCATCTTTTTTGAAGTAACGTCTGTATTTCATAAGATAAGAAAGATAATGTCTAAAGTTGGTAACATAACATGTATACTCTAGAAACATCTTGAAATCCCACTGTCCCACGCTATAGACCTCCATACAATCACATACAACTACACTAATTAGAGAGAATAACGCTTCAAGAGACATTTGTCAACTTTAGAAAAAAACTCCATGTATTGTCATAGTTCATAGCACAAGCAACGAGTTAGATCAACATAAGATTTATGTTAGAAAACAAGCTAACAAAGAGACAATGCATGCTGGTCCTACTAAAAGTAGCATATAAAGTGGGGAAATGTTTACAATTCACAAGAACATCGACAAATACGCGGAAATTTTCGCTTTGAAGTTTGTAACACATAGAGTCGTTGCCCCTAGTTTCACCTCAAGGTAAAGTTCCATGTATTCAAACATTGACGTCTAATGTAAATATTCACCTGAGAATTACTTTTATTGTTACATTTGTCTAATCTTACTTGTCACTGGAGCTCATTTTTGGCACTTTCGATACTTCTTTCTTCACATAAGGGGAGGGGAGGCTTAATTCACATTCCTCCTCGGGGCACGTGGGGCACATCAAAGGCTTGCAGTACTTTAAAACGTGCATGACCAAATTGCCAAGTATTGATTCACATTTACTTAATGAGATTTCTGCTTTTCTACTATATAACAAAATGTGTTCATATTAGAAGCAATTATGTTTACCATATCATAAAGTAAACATCAGCACATTATTGCTTGTAATTCAGTATTTACCCGCGTCTCAATCACTCTAGAGCCATTTCTACTCTCCTTCCCTTTAAAAAAAAAAAGAAGTAAAATTCGTTTTACACAATACTAGCCATTACCCAGCGCGTACGATTCACGTATATCACTAAATGCCTATATAGTGTGCGATATAGGTCAGTTAAAAAAATAATAATAAGCAATTACGTCATGGTTGTTTTTCTTTCTTTCTTTCTTCCCCCTTCTCTCTCAGTCTGGAAAAGAAAAAAAGTTTTTTTTAAGATTTGTAAATATTAGATTTTAAAATTCTTGATCTATTCACCTTTTTTAAAATAATTCTTCTATTCACTGACCGTTCAGACTAACTTACTGTGATAAATTTTCTCAAGTAAATGTGGTTTCCTTTCAACAGATGTCACGAACTGGACCTCAGGGCGAGACGTGAAATGTTTGGGGGCCCGGATGTCAAAGTTCAGTGAAACGATGAAGTATTCGATCCAGTCCACCTACAGAGACCATTATCCTGGATTCTACTTGGGGGCTGAACCCAAGAGACATCCAAACAGAACTGCTTCAGCGGGAGCAAGTGAGTTCTAAATAATGGATTCGAACACTCCTTTAGAAGTTCTGTATTACTGTACTCGATGAAAGAGTCACTATTGAATGCTTTTTAATTTAACAAACAAACATTACCCGGTAAATGGGTTCGAATCCAGTCGGAAGTAAGATGGCGGTGGCTAGAAGAAAGAGAAAAGTGGATAAGATACACACTTATCTCTCAGCCATCTCTATGTTGAAGAATTACGGTTTTCCAGCGTCTGTTGTGACACAACAGCTTGACTTGCTTTAGACATGTCGCTGAATCTGAACAAATTATTGCGAGATTCCTAATTCTCTTGTTATATTTCAGAGTGATTTCGAGGGACACTATAAAACGCTTTTTTAAAATGTACAAAACTGATCAACATCCTTTGTTGTTATTCTAGGCTTTACTCGACGGTATTTCGCAGCTGTTCACTGCTTGATTTGCCTTTACGGAAGCAACTGAGAAACACAAATCTTGACTAGTAAAGCCGTTTCTATAGGGAGCTCCTAGATAACCTCTAAAATAATATGTTCAACTCAATCTTTCTAAAGTCAATAATGTTACATTTTTAATCTATGCAACAACTATTGATAAAATGTTAAAAACAAAAACATTTTAAATTGGAATCGAAAAATCACTTTCGTGTGTAACCAATCAGTTAATTAGCTTACAGTTCTATCGATCAGAAAAAGAAACAAAATAAACAATCGTTGTTTTTTTTTTATGTTTTCCTTGGGAGGGGGGGGGTGACGCCCAGAGCTTACCGCACCGAGTGACACCGACCCTAGTGGCGCCACTACTTGGTTATCTGGATGGTCAAATTTAAGGTGTCTGTTAGTTCGTTTGGCACCGGGTTGCTGCTTGTCGGAGTTCTTGTTTCTAGAGGAATGTGTGATTCACTGGAACCTTGGTCATTCAGACGTTTGTAATGGGACATTAGTAAGTTGCTATTCAAAGACTTGTAATAATGTCAGGCTGTAAGAGACATTAGTAAGTTGCTATTCAAAGACTTGTAATAATGTCAGGCTGTAAGAGACATTAGTAAGTTGCTATCCAGAGACTTGTAATAATGTCAGGCTGTAAGAGACATTAGTAAGTTGCTATCCAGAGACTTGTAATAATGTCAGGCTGTAAGAGACATTAGTAAGTTGCTATCCAGAGACTTGTAATGTCAGGCTGTAAGAGACATTAGTAAGTTGCAATCCAGAGACTTGTAATAATGTCAGGCTGTAAGAGACATTAGTAGGTTACTATCCAGAGACTTGTAATAATGTCAGGCTGTAAGAGACATTAGTAATTTGCTATCCAGAGACTTGTAATGTCACGCTGTAAGAGACATTACTAAGTTGCTATCCAGAGACTTGTAATAATGTCAGGCTGTAAGAGACATTAGTAAGTTGCTATCCAGAGACTTGTAATAATGTCAGGCTGTAAGAGACATTAGTAAGTTGCTATCCAGAGACTTGTAATGTCAGGCTGTAAGAGACATTAGTAAGTTGCTATCCAGAGACTTGTAATAATGTCAGGCTGTAAGAGATATTAGTAAGTTGCTATCCAGAGACTTGTAATGTCAGGCTGTAAGAGACATTAGTAAGTTGCTATCCAGAGACTTGTAATGTCAGGCTGTAAGAGACATTAGTAAGTTGCTATCCAGAGACTTGTAATAATGTCAGGCTGTAAGAGACATTAGTAAGTTGCTATCCAGAGACTTGTAATGTCAGGCTGTAAGAGACATTAGTAAGTTGCTATCCAGAGACTTGTAATAATGTCAGGCTGTAAGAGACATTAGTAAGTTGCTATCCAGAGACTTGTAATAATGTCAGGCTGTAAGAGACATTAGTAAGTTGCTATCCAGAGACTTGTAATAATGTCAGGCTGTAAGAGACATTAGTAAGTTGCTATTCAAATACTTGTAATGTCAGGCTGTAAGAGTCATTAGTAAGTTGCTATCCAGAGACTTGTAATGTCAGGCTGTAAGAGTCATTAGTAAGTTGCTATCCAGAGACTTGTAATGTCAGGCTGTAAGAGACATTAGTAAGTTGCTATCCAGAGACTTGTAATGTCAGGCTGTAAGAGACATTAGTAAGTTGCTATTCAAATACTTGTAATGTCAGGCTGTAAGAGACATTAGTAAGTTGCTATCCAGAGACTTGTAATGTCAGGCTGTAGGAGACATTAGTAAGTTGCTATCCAGAGACTTGTAATGTCAGGCTGTAGGAGACATTAGTAAGTTGCTATCCAGAGACTTGTAATGTCAGGCTGTAGGAGACATTAGTAAGTTGCTATCCAGAGACTTGTAATGTCAGGCTGTAGGAGACATTAGTAAGTTGCTATCCAGAGACTTGTAATGTCAGGCTGTAAGAGACATTAGTAAGTTGCTATCCAGAGACTTGTAATGTCAGGCTGTAAGAGACATTAGTAAGTTGCTATCCAGAGACTTGTAATAATGTCAGGCTGTAAGAGACATTAGTAAGTTGCTATTCAGAGACCTGTAATAATGCCATGTTTAACGGAGCTTTTAAACCTAAGATGACCATCTTGCTGTGACTGTTTGTCTAACATTGCTAATGCTACCTTGACTTGATCTTGTAAGAAGGTTGTTTAAACACTATCAGCAGACGACTTCCCTTTCTTCTTTGCAGCTCCTACAACCTACCACCTGGTGCCGTACCCTAAACCACGTGACCACCCTTTCACCATTCAGAACTACGCCCCACCAGAAGACGACACCGATGACCCCAGCAACAGATGCGAGCTGATAACTGTGCCTCACTACATTCCGTGCCCGTTTCCTGGCCCCCCGGTTTCAAAGTCTTACAAGAGCACCTTGCCAGTGGAGAACAAGTCACAGAAAATGGGATGGGTAGAATAAAGAGTTGGCATCACTTTAAAAACATCACAAGTTTGTCTAGTGCGTTGTAGTTTTTTTTTTTGTTTTTTTTTAAATGTTTGCCCAATGGACATTGAGTTTTATGATTCGAGTCCTTTAGACCCAAAACATCAATCACACAAAAGAATGTGACCTCTAGAGGTTATAAAAGGAATAACTGTATGCGTCTAATACACTCGTGTATATCAAATCATATTCTTATAGAAATACATGAAGCAAACATTTAAACATGTGTTTAGTGGACCCACAATGTAAAACAAAAAAAGATGTAGAAAATATTCATATTTTCATTATTTTGAATACATTTTTCAAACTTGAAATGGATGTTACCCTTGAGCCCTGTGCTGTAGGCCTAATTGCTTAATATTAGCGCGGACAAGTACAGCATTTTGACGGGAAATATGATTTCATTGTTATGGCTTTTTAACTAAAGACACACTAAATTTGCTATAAAATCGATTTTTTTTTACCCAAATTTAACAAGATACTTCTTTTTGTCATCACATGGATTGAAGAAATCAGACAGGGCATGTTTGATAGTTTGATCTAAATCACACTTTGTTGTCCTACTGATATCGTCTGCTCAGAAGTAGCTTTAGTGCTCTGACGTACTAATGAAGACTCCGGTGACAATAAATATACCTACCTACACCGGTACAACTTTGACAACACAAGGGGACTATTAGTTTTGAGTGTCAACTCTTTGCATACATTTGCAGTATAAATATACAAATATAGAAGGGAGCCAAGAAGAAAAACCGGCTTGATGGCAACCAACATATAGATCTATATATAGGCAACTTTTTTTTTTTTAATTTAGCACACAAATCAACATAAGTCAAGAGCATTTTATTTAAATGATATTTAATGAGCTGAATTCATAACTCCGTATTCAGACATTTCAAATATTTCAAGACACTCTTTCAAACTTGATCCTTTCTTTGAGTGTGGGCTGCAAACAAAGTTTTCATGACCTTCACATTGTTTAGATAAATGGAAATCTCCCTGAGTTGTGGAATACACATTCTCACTTACTTCCTCAACACACATACAAAAACAGCTTTGAAATGAATATATTAAGGCAAGGGTGTCCAACTCTTGGGTCAGCAAGAATTTCTAAAAACAATGAATTTGTAATTTAAATGTTTACCAGACTTCATACTATAGGGTATATTTTTTAAAATGTTATTGTTCAAAAGTCCAACTTATGATTAATAATTGATAAAAGAATATAAGATGAAATCAGTTTCTACTGCATTGAGTGTTTTGACATATCTGACTTGTTAGAAACTGGTTACTAATTGAAGACATTTTTCTTAGCCTCTACTATTATGCTTCAAGTCATTGATTTGACACTAAATGTTAATCTTCAGGCAGAACCGTTAGCAATGAGTTTTTTTCTCTACTCTACTGCGTTTCAACTGAAAAAGTTGGTGACGTGTATTATGATTATATCTTGACTATTTTATTACCCATTAAAGCCTCAATTATTGACTTCTGCTCAGATTTGAATTCCATACAAACATTTTTTGTTTCTCTTTTTTGATATCAAAATATACAAGCCATATTGACCAACAACTGCCCCGTGCAGTTTTGTACATAATTACTACAGTTGCCGTCTATAATTTAAAAATGAAAAAATTTTTTAAAAATGTATTCTGATACAAAGATCCAGTTGATGTTAAAACTAATTGTTTTATTTAACTGTAAAATATCCATGACAGTAGAAGGAATGTTTTACTTAAAACACTCAAATGTCAGCTTACTGTACTTGCTACACATCAGAAATTCTTTTGTCAAATGTGATCCAGTGTGATTAGGAGACTTAATTTAGTCCCTTTAGTTGTTTTTTTAATTTCTAATGATTAAACAAAAGTAATGAAACAAAACTTCATCAGTTGCCAAGTTCTGAGAAGTATTTTTAGAATTTACAGATCATCACAGCAGAAAGTATACAATTCTTGGAAGGCAGATGTACAGTTGTTCTAAGGAAATACACATTTGTTATGTCTGCAAATGTAAACCTTGTTTTCAACAACAAGAATTAAAAGCCTAATCATTGTACTTGTTATCTCTGGCCCTGAAGTCTTACAATAGTTACATGTGGCTCCCACTAGCAATTGAGTTTGACACCCCTGCGCTTAGTGAATGATGAATGATGTTGGATTTGAGAAAAAAAATGAAAATGAGATGACGTACTCTATACATTGTAAATACAAATTAAATCATCAAATGTTTGTTATGACAGTGTAGTAAATATAATTGCTTTTCTATAAAAGGGGAGTGAATTGCTTGGTATCTGAACCAAGGTTTCTCAGGTTTGAATATTGACTGGGATTTTGAATTTGGTTTTTTTTTTCCAGGGTACCCACAAGTCCAAACAACTCTAATGGGTACCTGACATCCTCTTTTCCATAGATTGCAAGGTCTGCAAGGGATTGTTGACTTTTTTTTATATTCTCTCTAAAAAAAAAAATCAATGTTTATTTTTTAGACTTTAGTATAGGATACTACAGGAGCTAGTCATATCTTATGCCTTTAAAAATGTCAATGAGATTATTTGTGTTCCATTCCTAGCTACCAACATTCCCTGCAGGAATATAAAAAAAGTTATCTGTTTATAAGAAGAAGCTCTTTTAGTAGGTGAACAAAAAGACAAAATACTGCTGGATGTTGGATATGTGAAAAGGAAAAGCAACTTTGGTTCTAATAATATCATTGCATTCAAATGAACAGCTTTGGGAACAAACAAACAAAAATATTCTTTAAAAATTTGTAAAGCAATGCAATATTGAATGTATACTGATCAATAAAATAGATGTAAGTCATACAAATAATATCAGAATTTACAGCAGTTAGCTAGTAAGTAACACATATATGAACCAATCAATACCAATTAAACCAACTAATAATTCTTTGTGTGTCATACGTTTAAAATGGTTAAATTCTTTCACAAGAATTCAATAAATGCAATAAAAAGCTCTTCATTAAAAAACATATACGTATTGACCATAATGCTTAATAGAGAAGACAAAAAAAATTTTTGGAAGAGAATCAAGAGGCAATCAATGCATATAAATACTTCAAGTGTTTACATTTCAACATGCCTCAATAGGTGAGGGCAAAGTTTTTATCAACCCAACTATTGAATATAAAAATAAAGCAAAATGAAAATAACTAATCATGATTGATCATTTTGTAGTGAGCTATAAGAAATGTCTTGAAGAACTGCTTCTAAAAGTTGACAAACACCAAAAAAAATGGGAACTAAATTCATATACAGCTGTCTTAGACAATGGCAGGAAATGAGTTAATGGAAAATGAAAAGAAATAAAAACAAGAATCAGTAACAAAATCTGCATCAGAATGACTTAAGATAAAAACATTTAAAGGTAATCCACCCTAACTAATACCATTAGGCAATAAATTCTGACATCATAAGAAGCCAATTGGCAAACATCACATTATTAACTCTTATATCCACCTAATATGATAAAAAAAAAAACTTGACAGATTTCTCATTTTCTCATCAAACAGTTTGGTAACAACGCTATAACAACAAGCATAACATTAAGACTCAAATGTTCTTTGCTAATCAGTAAAGCTTCTCTGTTTAAGCAAAAATAAAGAGAATGAATTCATCGACCAACAAGTTTAGCCACAACACATGAAACCAAAACTACCAGCAAACAACCCTGTCTTATCTCTCACCAGTTCCAAACCAATTTCCCATCATTCCCAAGCTGCACCTGCTCGCTAGCCACAAGCTCCAGTGCTTTGGGGTAAGCCACGTGCTCCACTGTCTTGATGCGTTCTGAGAGAGTCTCCACTGTATCGCCAGGATAAACAGGAACACTGCGCTGAACAAGGATGGCACCAGCATCCACTTCCTCCTGAAAAACATTGAAATTACTCTACATTCGCCAAAGTATCTTATTTTTGGAATGACCTTTGTCTATTACAATAGATAAAAAATGAGACAGAAAAATTTCAGTGAATTAAATTTAGCAGATGAATTAAGGAAATAATTTGCTGTCAAAGTCACAATGTAAAAAAAAAGTTAATCATAGTAACAAGTGTGGAGGATACTAAGTTCTAACATTTCATAAAATCTGAAATAAAGAAATTATTTTAGAAACTAGTTTTTCAAAGTACCGGTAATATCCTACGTGCTTAGGAAATGTAATAACACTTTATATACTAAGGTACAAATGTGTACCCTGTATAAAATATTACTTTGACTTGAGAGACCAAAATCAAATAATCACAGAGGAATAGAAAAAAAGAATATGAAAAATGGAAGATGTAAGAGTTACATTAAAAAAACAAATCTGGTTTTGTTTCAATTTTATAACTGCTCCCATACCAGACAATTCAATAGTTAAGGGGGAGCCTAAATTACTTCAAGTTTTCAATGAAAACTATGTTACAGGTAAAAATATATGATACTTACAGCAACAAAATGTACTGAACATCCAGAGATTTGAACCCCTGCCTCAAGAGCAAGTTTTTGCCCATGCGCTCCTTTAAAAGACGGCAACAAGGAAGGATGTATGTTTAACATTCTTCCAGACCATTTGTTGACAAACTCTCCTGAAATGATAAAAATTACAACAAAGATTATCATCCACATTTTCTATAGTAAAGTTCCCCTTTCAGACCTTGTGATCTATCAGGCAGCTCAGATAATGTAAAACTTATCTGTTTCTGTGGCCCATGGTTAATGAGGGTGTCATGTGGCCAGCATAATGACCAAGGCCTCTTCTTTTCTCCATCTAATGTCAGGTACCCATTAGAGCTTGGTGGACTCAGTGTCACTCTAAAGATCACAAAATTAAAAATCCCAGTCTTCACCCGGAATAAAACCTGGGACCCTCAATTTGGAAGCCAAGCACTTTACAACACAGTGACTGCACCGCACATTTCTATTTATGATACAAAATTTTTTACTTACAATATTGTAAAATGTTTGGAAGATGAAAAATAAAAATTAATTTACATTTTATTGCTTCAAATTAAGAAAATACATTTCCCCAACTATAATATTGGATAAAGGCATTCAAATTTCGTAAAAAAAATAATTTTAATAACTTTATTACCCATGAGGCAATGTCTTACAATTTTACATTACACATAACAAAACATTGTAACTACAACTACAGCATAGAACTAGTTTCAATCAAATATGTGAAATGTTTGTATTAGATAGTATTTAATGATTTGATTGCCAGGGGAACAAAGGAGTTCTTGTGTCTGTTTTTTGTCATGGGGTATCTTGTATCTCCTTTGTGATGGTCAAAAGCAATAACAAAAGCAGCTGCTGAACACAACATGCAGTGGCCGACACATTCTACTCCTTCCTATCCTGTAATTGGTTGTAACAAGGGGAGATAAAAAGGAACAAACAACCTACCAGTTAAAATTCTCATGAATCCAGCCAAACAGACCAGCTCAATTTTGTGCTGTACTAGCTGGTCATCAACTGCGCTGTCAAACTCTGACCTTGACTTATAATTCTTGTGATCAATCACCTAAACACACCACAAACAAATATAAACAGGGGAGTTCTCATTAGATATAAAATAATTTTATGTACATGAAAACATTACAGCTACTACTAGTATAAAGAGAGATGCACATACAATGTTCTTATAGACAGGTCATTGTGTTATTTGAGTAGAAATTTTAAAGAAAAAAAAAAAAGGTTCAAGCTTTTTGTTTTTTTTCCCCTCCCCATGTGCACAACAAGAACAGTACAAGAGTTTCCTATGCCCATATCTTCTGATTTCATAAGGAACCATTACATTCAATTGAGTGATACACATTTTTAAGTTTTTTAACATTTAAATTATTTTTTTTACCAGGTTTAATAAAGAAAAAAAATGAGATAATAATCTGATTTCATAGCAAAATATTTGAAATGTTAGCTTGTTGAAAGTTAAATTGCAATTCCTTTTACTTCTAAAACTGTTAGTATTAAATTGGACATCCGTCGCATCCTATTATTCTTGAAGTTAACAAAGATGAAATTTTAACAAAGCCTTCTTATTGTGTCTCCTTGTGATCTAACTTGCCCACACCAAGTCAGCTTTGTCATGTTGATAGGTTAATGTACGTTTCATTATCTTGAAGACACTGCTGATACATAATGAAAGTAACTGCTTCATACCAAAGTTTTAATTCCTGCCCTCTCTGCTCGACGTAGACCAGCAACATTGGGAACATTGGAGATGACCAAGACTATTTCAGCTGAAGAGTTAATAGCCTTGTTCTGAGTGTGATCAATCAAAGCCTGTAAGTTGGTCCCTACACAGAACATAAAAGACCATGTTTGAGAAGTCTAAAACTCAATAAATACAGAAACAAAGAAGTACAAATACAAATATAATATGAATTCATTAATAATGAAAGCACTTTCTTTTATTCACTTGTCATTATGTCTAATTTAAATCCTGAAATGGTAAAATGGTTAATCACTTTTTAATTACATGAGATAATTTTCATGAATACATAATTATGATTTTAGTGAAGACCACAACACAAAAGGAAATTACAAATTACATTCTAATTTTTTTTTTTATATATCTTTTTATATAGATTTTTTTTTCTGTCTTTAAATAATAATGTATCTATACAGTTCTCAGCCTAAACAGAAATTAAAGGTCTATGAAATTATATAATGAAAATGAATATAAAAAGATTTTACTAAGTAAGAAAAATAGTCAAATTTGTTAGAAATGAATATCTATGGTGAATAGAAAGTAGAAAACAACCATCTGTAAAACAACGATCACAGAAAGTCAAATAAAAATGTTAAAAGTATGCAAAATAAATATAGATTAACATGTATGGAGTTATACAATTTTTTCCAATTACCTGAGCCAGATATTAAAACGCCAACTCTTTTTTTGGTGACTGGAAGTTTGGGTCTGAGCCAACTGTTGCTCAGAGAGCTCTGTAAATTTTCAATAACAACTTTTTCTGTATTCTTTTCTGTGATTAAAAAAAAAGTTAATATTAAAATTTCAAAAAATATAAAATAATAAATAGATATCAGCATATTTCTTTAAACTAATATTAAACAGATTAGACTTGATGGATATTTTTTTTATTAGATGCATTAAAGTATAGAAATTATATTAAAATATAGAAATTATTACAAAACCTTTTTGTCTACGTAAATAAATAAAGGTTTGTTCCAGGTTTAGCAAGTGATAGTTTTCTACTTATTTGAAACTCACCTGAAAGACTCACAACCTGACCCACTTGAACAGCCCCACTATCAGGCATCAAGGCCAACACATCATCAACATCACTTTTATTCACAATCAAAACTGCACCAAGACCACAGTTGAAGGTTTTTGCCATCTCATTTTCAGTTACTTTACCCTAATAAGGCAAATACATATATACATTTATGAAAATTGAAAGAGGATTTATTCTAATACTTAAACATCTAAATTATCAAACTATTACATGTAAAAAAAAAATATAAAAAAAAATAGCAACACAACAATTGCACTTGAAAAACTAGTACACATTAATGAATTTTTTTTTCAAATTATCTTTATTGTTCTAGAGATGATTACCATATACTGCAGCCAGCCAAACACTGGTTTCATTGGCCATTTGCAACCATCCAATGTGACACCAACATTTGGGGGAAGAACTCTTGGAATGTTTTCAGTCAAACCGCCACCAGTAATGTGTGCAAAGCCCTTGACTTTTCCAGAATGAATGGCTGGCAGAACTGTCTTGACATAAATTTTTGTTGGCGTCAAAAGATTTTGACCTGTATAAAATAAGTTAAAAATTAAAAACAATAAATAAAGAGTGTACTTAAAAAACAAATAACAATTATTTTTATTGTGGTTATATTTTCTAATATCTAACTTAATTTTTCCAATCGGTTTCAGAAAGAGTTCTATTTTAATAATTCTTTTTTTTTTCTTAATAATCAAACCTAAGTAGATAAAATGAGTGATATTCTATAAGTTCTGGGCCAAATGTTTCAGATTCTAATGTCTGATGGATATTAGTATAAGAGGATGTTCTTGAGGACTTAAGTGCCCTAAGTATGAGATGTATGTTAGATATAAGGCAATAGGTGGTGACTAAACTAGCCTCACAACAACCTAATTATATACTGATCAATGAAACTATTTATGCCCATGTACCAAAATGTCTCATAAGGAAAATACTATGTACTATATGGCTCCTTCTGTCTATAAAGACAATGGATGCACCCAGATGATTTAACTAGCTGGATTAAATTATATCTCAAGGCCCCAAATGTTAAAATAAATATTATATTTTAACCTGGATGGACATCCTAACACAAATTTAAACTTCTTGGGCAAGTAATATTAAACCTTTACTTTTAAGCTGGTGACTGATTATAGAATCTTTATATACAAAATGAAACAGACAGTGTCAACTATCAGACTAGATAAATTATTTTTATACATAGCTTTGAGTTTTTAAAAAGAAATATGATAATAATAAAGTGACCTAATTAAGATTATCTGTAAGGCATGACTCACCAAGTGTTCCTGGCATCCCATAGGGGCAAGGCATGTCAAATCTCAAATTGTGAACTTCTACAATTTTTCGGACAAGACTGAACCCATTGCTGTGGAGGCCACTAGATGGCAAGCCAATGACCACATCTCCTTCCTGAATACTGTCTCCAGAGGCAATCATCTTCGACTTCTCCACCACACCAACTGAGAACCCTCCCAGATCATAAACACTTCCTTGGTATATAGATGGAAGATGAGAGATATGCTCCTCTACAAGAAAAAGCAAAAGAAAAAAAGTAAACTAATCAAAATCAATGCAAGGTTTATGGGTTGTTTTACAAACAATTTCAAAATCAAATAATTCTGTGATTTCATTCATTTAAAAACTAAGTGGTTTTTTTTTTTTTGGTTGTCTTAATTAAAAGAATGTTACATTTAATTCTAAAAATGTTTATAAAATCGTTTTAAGTTTGGGATGTTCCTTCTGAGTTGAAGATTACTTCCTAGTCTAAACCTTTCGTAAGACAACGGGGGAAGGCAGCGGGCAGGGTATGAACCAGGGATCATTGAAAAGCTCGAATGACAGTCCAGTGCGCATACCATATAGTATTGTATTTTAAAAAGATTTAATGACTAAAAAATTTAAACAGCTTTAAAATATACAAACAATCTTAAGGTAATTGTATCATAAAACTAACCAACAAGATTGCATCCAGCAATGTCACAACCAACTGAAACACTTTTGTGCACAGCCTCTATTAAATCAGGGTCTAGGCGTCCAATGCCGAGATAGCATGTGAAGAACAGGGGCTGAGCGCCATTGGCCAGAATATCATTGACACACATTGCAACAAGATCCTGTCCTATAGTCGAGTGGTGATTTAATGCTTGAGCTATCTGTAAGGAAAATTGAATGAATGTAATAGATAATAACAATCAATTAACACCCAATAACAGATCCTATAAATCTGAAATTGTGCAAAACATTTTGGTTAGTTTGATAGTCCACTTAGGTTACACCAACTGTCACATCACCCCTACAACAAAAGTAAAGAGCCTCAAATACATGTTTCAGTGGAGGTTAGAATTTTAGAAAAAAAACTCCAGCTATGGTGGGTATCTTATATTTGTTAGCAAGAGATAAGATGGCTGATTGATGTCCTGACCATATAAACAAAGATCTACTTGTCAACTACAGAAACTATTATAATTTTTGTTTATGCACACTATACCTCATGGAACAAAGGATGTTAAAGAAATATTTAGAATGCCCTCTACGCTGCAACTATAACTAGTGATTTTTTATATATGTGTCTTATATACATTGCATGATACTTGAGTAAGTAGGATTTTTTTATTTATTTAGTTGGCGATTTTCTTTTTGAAGATTTAATCTAAAAATGTTCATAAACAACAGCTGGATTACTTAGACAAAATAAGACATGTAAAAAGAGTTGATTTTTACCTTCAATTTGGTTCCGACCCCATCAGTACCTGAGACCAACACTGGTTCTTGGAGATTCAAAGTTGTGAGGTCATACATAGGAGGAAGTGTAGTCTTGATGTAGTCCAGCTGAGAGAGTAACAAACTGGACACAGGTTCTCTCACTATAGGGCAAAACAGTTTAAATACCTTTATACTGGAGATATTGGCAGGCTAATTAATAGTTGTTGTTTTTTTACATAAATCATTACAACTAAACTACAAAACAAATTGAACAAATACAAATGTCTGAGTTTACAAATATTCTAAATTATAATAATCAAATTAATATTATCTATATTAGTAGAACGTAATACAGTTCAATTCTCATTTTTAAAAAAGAGGCGCATATTCTTTTTAAATACTGAGATGTTTTGCTAGTCATTTATAAATTAAATCATACTTAATAAATAATGTTTAGGTCAACTGCATATGCTAACTTACAATTGCTGAGACATAAGTAAATAAGGAATTAGTGTATAGGTTAACAGAATTTCAATAACTTATGGAAGAGTTAAATTCCTTTGTTTATATTTTCCCAGGGTAAGAATGTGAGCAGTAGGCACATTATGTGGACTGAATGTTGTAATATTTTGTAAGACAGGGAGAGCTTTGTGAGAGGTTGGAGTTAGTGGTTTTGTGGAAGAAGACAAGTGCTTTTGTTGTCGCTGTGTTTTTCTATATATATTAAGCTTAACTTTCCTGGACAGCTGCAGTTTTGTGTTTCTAAGTACCCCTATTGCGGCTGTGTAAAGATAATGAAAATAAATAAAACATAGGTATTAGGGGGACTCAAACATACCAAAGTTTTCTGGAGCATGTTGGTAAGCAATATTCTTGGCTTTCTCCAGAGCAGCCTCAAGATTGTCAATAACAACTTGCTTACAGTCCCCTGACAAAATAATTGTTAAATGATATAATAAGATCTACTACAAATGAGGTAGTGCACTTTTTCTAAATGTTTACATTTATGAAACAACTAACATTTTTGAAACATTTGTAAACAGACTATCACATTCAAAAGATTTTCATCACTGTTCCTACTGTTAAAAAGATTATTTCTAGATACAATAGAATACAACACTAACACTAAGTTCGATCAATACAATTCAATATTAGTTAAATATTAATTTTGATAGCCAATTCAAACCACTTTACATTTTCAATATTACAAAAAAAATTTTTGAAGTTAAAATGTAGGAAATTTACTAAGTGGGTCTGTTAGTAGATTGCATACAATATTGGAGTACTTTTAGCCCATATTAACTCATTTTGTTGCAGAGGGTCACTAACGGCATTTCTTGATTTGTGTTTTCCCATTTCATCTCCCTTTATACTTTGATTAATAAAAAAACAAACTTTATTATCAAATCATATAAAGAGGTTAATTAATCTTCAAAGACATTACTTTCTATTCATCCATTCTTAGTTTTGAATGTTAAAGGACCAATGACAATCACCTGATTTATACCCCACAATGCCAATTTCTTTACTATCTATGTTGAAGTCAGACAAAGCTTCGTGAATACTGGTCACATCAGATTCTGCCACTATCATTAGAGCAGCCAGGCCACAGCTGCTATAAGCAGCCATTTGATCCGGGGAAAGGCAGGCCTAAATAAGATAATACAAAGAACAAGGAGAGATAGCTGTATTTAATTTGCTGCAAAAGATATGTTTAAATATGCTAGCGCAAGTTTTTCATTCACACCAATAAGAGACCATGTCAGATTAATTAATGTATTTTGTTTTTAAAAGTACCGTATTTCACATATCTTAATAAAGAAATATAGAATAAAAATCTGACTCACTAAGGCAGACATCCAACCAAAAACTGGTTTAACAGACCACTTAAGAGCATCTATTTTAACACAGGCTTCATGTGACAGACTTCTGCTGACAGTCTCAGTCAGACCATCACTGACATAGATAAAACGCTTCACCTTTCTGGATTGCACCAGCTTGAGGACAGGCTTGACATAAACTTTGGGTGGCACTAAGATTTCCTCACCTCAACAATATACAGTCAAAATATTGATTCTATAATATAATTGTTAAATTGTTTCACATTAGTAAATAATTAATCAACCATAGAAATAAAAAATAATTTAAAACTAGAGACAATGAGACAATAAAAAAATATTTTTAGGCATCCTTATTACTACAATGCAGAAAAAAGTCTTATTAAATACATTTTTTTAAATGTGTGGATTCATTTTTATATGGTTTTTCTTTTGGGATTTTTTATGTTTGTTGTTTTTTTTTTTTTGTTCAATGTTCAAAGTGAAACTTGCTTCAAATCTTTATTAGAAAACAATTTTAAATTATAACCGTGTGAATTTTTAAAGGAACCTGAAAATAAGTTAGAATTATGTATTGTTTTTAAATTAATATTAAAGAAAGTGCAAATTTGGTTTTATTTAGCAATGAAAAGTTTAAACCAAGATCCTATTTACTCTTCAGAATATGGAAACCAATTGAAGCTTGAAGAACCCTAACACATAGAAAAAATATTTTCAACATGATCCATTCTCAGGGCCTTTTGTTGAGCCAAAAACCTACTTCAAGACCTTCACAGCTACCACAAGGGTACATTTAGAATGAGATTGTCAACTAGTGTAGACAACCACAAAAATAAGTGAAGGTTTACCTAATGTCATGCCACCATTAACTCCCTTTACTTTGTGCACACTCATGCAGTTCTGGGTCAAAATGTCCTGAAGAATCTCAAAATCTTGATGCTGGAGTCCACTGGTAGTCAGTCCCAGCACCACATCCCCCGCCACAAGACTCGGCTGACCTAGTTTCCACTGGTCTTCACATAGTGCACCAATGGCGATACCTGCAACGTCGTAGTCCTGCCCTCTGTACATCCCAGGCATCTCTGCAGTCTCACCACCTGAACATGAAAATTGGCTCTTACATTATTGTTTTAGACTAGTCATGCTAATAAGTCTGGTCTCATTAGATGTAAAGAAAAAAAAAGTCAAAAACAGAGCAAGAGTTCTTATTTAACTTTGAGATAAAAAAGAATATCCTTTCATTGCTGTTGTTACAAATTTAGTTGAACTTAGAATAAACTAAGAGAAATGAAACAAAGCTGTGGGTAGGAGGGGCTTGTTAGCCTTGGCTTTCTACCCACCTAGGAGAAGGAAAACTTGGAATCCAAACATCCGCTGCCTTGGGGCTATATCTAAACATGGGATTTAAAAAGTCACTCCAAAGGAAAAATCAGGAGCTAATGACCCTTAAGCAGTTGCAGCACATAGTGCTACATCCTGGTGACGTTCCAACCATAGCTATTACCAAGGCTTTCATCTTGTTTCATTCAAGGCTAACATATACTTAAGGGTATTACATTAATAGATATCTTCATATCAAAGTTGTAAGTGTAAAACTCAAGAAGATTTTATTCAGGTTTTGACTCAATCCTGGGCAGTCAAATGAGAATTTTAAATAGTTCTTTTCTTAATCAATGTTATTACAAACAGCGAACTCTACTTTGCTAATAAGTCATGAACATTTTTTTTAGCTATTTTCTTTGCCTTACCCAACTCCTTAAAATGCAGCATAGAGTCTACGAGCTACAACTCTCTTTATCAGTAATAACCAATATCCTGAACACATTCTTCAATTAAGAAGCTTTCACTTTTTTTTCTTTAGTTGGAAAGCCTATCATTATTGTCTCAATCAATGTTAATTCAATTCTAAACAAACCCTGTAATAATTGTGTTAATCCCAGCAAAGCAAGGACATTTTTTTTAAACTTTGATGTGAAGTGAAGCTAATCATTGCTGTAGAGCTTGGATAATTAATTGGATAAGGAAATCTTTACCTACTCTATCCTAAAAAAATAATTTCTTTAAAAGATATTCAACAAATTACCAATTAATGCACAACCAGATTCTAGACATGCATCTGCCACTCCACGAATCACTTCCTCTGCGTGAGGAACGCTTAGCTTGCCAGTAGCATAGTAGTCCAGGAAAAACAAAGGCTCTGCTCCAATTGTGATGAGATGGTTAGCACACTGTGCCATCAGGTCAAATCCAATGTTGTAATGATGGCCAAGATTTTCAGCAAACTATTTTGTTATTTTTAAAAAATGAAAACATGTTATTTCAAAACAAATATTTTGTTTCATAAGTATAAATTGTTTACAGTGTAGTATGTCATTTCAATATTCTCTCACATTTATTGATTTTCCACTTACAAAGTTAATAAAATCATCTCTACATGTGCACTTCACTGTACTGTTTTAATTTGTTTTTAAATTGCTTCTGCACTGTACTCATCTAAATTATTTGCTCATAAAACAAACTTTTCATATTTTAGCAGAACTTAGTTTTTATTATAACTGTATTTTTTAAATGTTTTTTTTTACTCCATTTTTAAAATAAATCTTAAGAAAATAATTCCTTTTTTAAAAATATATTTATATAAATTTATTAAAATTCTAGATTGTTAAAAAGTACACATTTTCAGGTTTTCTGATGAAGATATTAGATAGACAATGAACTGTAATGGATGATAACAATATTCTATTTACCCTCAATTTGGGACCAACTCCCCAAGTCCTAGACGCCAAGATACATTTAGAAAGCTTAGCATCCGACAAGTCAAATATGCCACCAAAACCTCCCAAGTCAGCATTACAGCCTGACCGCTTGGTCATTTTAGCCAGAGGTTTGATAACATCCACAAGGTAGTCCCCAGCTTCAATGTCAACACCAGAGTCCTTGTACTGTAGTCCTTCCTCACTCTGATTGGATAGAGCTGGCGAGCTCCTGCGTGATACAGTAAACTTGTTAATGACTTCAAAATATTTTTCTCGTGAACAATTTTTGTCAATGTCTTTCAAACTGATAATTATATGAACTTAACTATAATACTTTTGATATAACATTTTTAAATTGTTTTATTAGTCTAAACTGATGACTACAAAATGTTATTTTTAAGAGTATAGTCTTCACTTGCAATTTAAAAAAAAAAAATGCAATTACATCTATCACTTTACTACAATGGCAAAATTTAGTAGCTTGGTGCTATGCATGAACAAGTGATCAAAGTAGTTTATTTTTAATGTCTAAAATGGGTTTATTTCTATAAAGTGTATATTCATGAGAAATTTACGCAAATTTTATTTTTCAGGCATCATATTTTTTTCCCCAGATATTCTATTATTATTTATAGTTCTAGCATATTCAACAAATTGTTGCAGTCACACTAATGACAGAATTTAGCTTAAAATCATGTAAATATCTTTTCTTAGAGACAATTTTGAAGGTTTATTATAAAATGATCAGGAAACATGAAATGTATGAAAACACACACACACAAATGTACAAATGCATTCTTTTAATCCTGTTCTCACCATCTTTCTATTTATCATTAAAACAATTATTATGAACAATCTTTTTTCTTCACATGGAAAAAATTTCAAATGACAAATACTCATTACATAGTTTACAAAAAAAAAAAAAAAGGAAAATGAAAATCTCCATGCAGTTCTAGACTATCTGTTAACTTCTTAAAACATTTGCAGTTCTAGACTATCTGTTAACCTCTTAAAACATTGGTAGTTCTAGACTATCTGTTAACCTCTTAAAACATTGGTAGTTCTAGACTATCTGTTAACCTCTTAAAACATTTGTAGTTCTAGACTATCTGTTAACCTTTTAAAACATTGGTAGTTCTAGACTATCTGTTAACCTCTTAAAACATTTGTAGTTCTAGACTATCTGTTAACCTCTTAAAACATTTGCAGTTCTAGACTATCTGTTAACCTCTTAAAACATTGGTAGTTCTATACTATCTGTTAACCTCTTAAAACATTTGCAGTTCTAGACTATCTGTTAACCTCTTAAAACATTGGTAGTTCTAGACTATCTGTTAACCTCTTAAAACATTTGCAGTTCTAGACTATCTGTTAACCTCTTAAAACATTTGCAGTTCTAGACTCTTAAAACATTTGCAGTTCTAGACTATCTGTTAACCTCTTAAAACATTGGTAGTTCTAGACTATCTGTTAACCTCTTAAAACATTTGCAGTTCTAGACTATCTGTTAACCTCTTAAAACATTGGTAGTTCTAGACTATCTGTTAACCTCCTAAAATATTTGCAGTTCTAGACTATCTGTTAACCTCTTAAAACATTTGCAGCCTATGTCCTTCCTGAAATAGGCTCCTTCAAAGTGAATTTTAGCTGCCGCTGCTGTAGCCTTTCTGTTCGCTTCAACCAGAGATGAATCTGTGGCAACAACAGCTAAAACTCTACCTCCACTTGTAACCACCTGTCCATTTTCGTTGAGGTTTGTGCCTGCATGAAATACTTTAAGTCCTCCTGATCTTTCAACCTCAGATATTCCTGGACATTGGAAAGAAGTTTCATCGTAAGAGTAACTTTTCTAAAAACAATTACTACACTCCAATACATGTCATACAACTATGCTATCACACTGAATAAATTACAGAGTAATACTAAAGACTAGAAAAGTATAATATTTTGATCCTGTTGGATGGATGGTGTTTGAATTAGATTTTAGTTTGTTATTTTCTAAAATAATTTTGATGATGTACACATTATAATTTTGAAATGTTACCAGAAATGGGTATTCCTTTTTTATAATTTTCTGGATAGCCCCCACTGACCACTACAACTCCAAGAGCTGTCTTTGATGTGTCAAATGTTGGTCTAGCCTTGGTTAGGTCTCCATCAACACATGCTTTTAAAGTTGTCAGAAGATCAGAGGTCATCAGAGATAATATAGACTGATGGAAGAAATAAAAGAGAATAACTATTCATGAAGTTTTAAATCTGAAGGTTTGAAAAAGGTTTAAAAACAAAAATGTGGAGAGGGGCAGGCATTTCATATGTTTAGGCAACTATCTAAAATTTGACTGAAACAAGTCATTGAAGTTTTATGTTAAACATAGGTCTAACTCTAATATGTCAACAAAATAAATGAAATAAATAGTATTTTGTTGTGTGATGTGCATTAGGTACTGAGTCTTACTTAAATGTCATTTCCCTTGGATGGAAGGAGAAAACCTCACCTGTGTCTCAGGATCCCCAAATCTACAATTAAATTCTAAGACCTGAGGTCCACTTTTGGTCAACATAAGGCCAGCATACAAAACACCTGGGTTAGAGATGGATATTAAAAATCTATAGTCAATCCTAACATGATAAAAATACAAAAATTAATGCCAAATGTAATCAATATAGGATGTGTGAAAGGCTCAGTTTGCATATAAAAACTGTTCTTTCTGATGAGAGTCTGTGGTTTATACAAATCAGGCTGTGAAAAAACAGCAGAAGGAATGGATTTTTTAGTGTACTGCCTGAATACAGGGTAACACAATGCTACACAGTATGTATAAAAAAAAAGTTAAATTCCCCTTTCAGACCTTGAGATCTATGGGACAGATGATGTAAAGGTCATCTGTTTCTGTGAACTACAGTTAACAAGGGTGTCATGTGGCCAGGATAACAACCAATCGCCTTTACTTTTCCCCAACTAATGTCAGATACCTGTTAGAGCTGGGTGGACTCAGAGGCACACTAGGATCCTGAAATTTAAAATCCCAGTCTACACCAGGATTCGATATTTTTAGGGAGAATTCTGAAAGGATGGAAATGTTCTTAAAGTAAATCTCAAATGATTTCACAATTTAAACTAGTTAAAATGTTTGTTAGGTAAATCTTAGCTTATTTCACAAACTATCTTCCTTTGGATGCTCATTTATTTCTAAAAAGAGAGAATAGCAGGAACCAAAATAGTAAGAAAAATAGGAAAGAAAAAAAAAAGAGCTATTTCCTTGTGAAAAATTTTCAGCTTTCAGCTCAGTCACAAAAAAAAAAAATAGGGTTTTATTACACTGCAGATATATCCCATAAACATTTCTTTAGTTCTCTTAGGGTTCTGTTGAACAATAATTTCAAAAATAAATTTTTTATTTTAACATATTAATGAGGCTACACTACCAACATATCTGCTTCCTTCTTGGGCCATCCCTCTCACAGTTTTCTCTAAAATCTCTTTCTGAATATTATCCAAATCTGACAGAGAAAGCTGAAAAAAAAAAAAAAATAATAATATTGATACAAAGTGGTCAATCAATCTGACTGAGAAAGCATTAACAATTTTTTTTACAGTAATAACAAACTCATTCCAAATAAAGTGCTGTTTCTTCATCAGGCTTAAAGTAAACATTTGTCTAATGCTAGAAAATTTCTCTTTTAAGCATCACTATTAAACTTTCATCAACTGGTACTGATTGACACTATTACAGGCCATACATAGCCTGAATATGTGATATAGATTTGTTTGCCAGAACCAGCAAAAAAACGTGCGCACCATATTTTTGATTTAGGTAAGATATAAAACTAACCCCTGAAACAAATTTAATTTCAAATTACAATTTTGTGCTTGCAATGCACTAAGACCCTCATTGTGGACACAACAGAATCATACTACTTCAATGCAAAGGATGCATAGTACTGCTACCTTTCAAATGAATGTATAAAAAAAAATTTAAAAAAAAATACTTTTTTTAAACCTTTATTACGTCATATTAAGTCTAATTGTATCAATTACTTTGGATCAGTTATGTTTGTGGACATAATAAGTTTGGGCGATTAGAAATATTTTTACCAATTAGTTTTCGTTTAGCTTTTAGCTTTCTCAGTGCGCAATGATCCGATCACTTGTCAGGACCAGTTGGGAAAGGGGGAGTGAAGAAGGGGGTATCTTGGTGAATGTTTACATGATTGTTTTTTAAATACATTAAGAAAAAGTTCACTAAGGATTCAAGAGTCCTCAAGGGGACTAATGCAACGTATATCACTATATCTGTAAAGTACAATTTCCTTCCCTTGTTCAAGATATCAAACAAATAATACTGTTACGTTCTCTCTCCTACTCAGGCCTTCTGTAAACACTGCTAAACACAACACAACACATCAACACATCAAGAACTTGACAACAAGAGCTCCAAAATATTGGGTACTTTAATAATGAGTGAATAAGTAGGTAACAGCCAATACTAGACAATTGGCATCAAACACATCAACAACTAAAATGTCACTCTGTACATCACCGTACAAAACTCTACTGTCTCTCTTTCTGGACTTGTACATCAACACATGAGGACTCAACCAGGACCGACTTCATGGCCGACTAACAGTCCCGGTCTCGACGCTCTCCGGTCTTGAACTGCCGCTTTCCTACACACTGTGTCCTTGTACACGCAGGCTTTCGATCACATGACCATAACATTGGTCATATTTGCGTGTAATCGTGTAATCGTAGTACTGTCCCTTGTCCATGGCCCCGCTGACCTGAGTGATTCACGTGTGTGTCAGCTGAGCCTATAGTTAACCCTTTTGCGCCGCCAATAGGGTCATAACACTGCCCCCTTTTCAGATTTGTCCGTCCCGGACAAAATCTATCACACGACATGGGCAGTGGCGTTGAATCGATGCAGGAGGAGGTCTATCGGTGGGGGCGACAATGGGCTTATAGTGCCATCTCGATGGAGCCATCTGGGTTGTATACTGCGTATGTCTCTTTCTCCTTCTGCTCCAGTTGACCTTCACCTGGTTGCACAGATGTCGTGGTTGCATCGCCATCCACTTTGGATTCAGCAACCATCGCCTTCTTCGGTCGCTCACTACTGAAGGCAGCCAGCCAGCACATGGGAAGGGATAAGATGTCAGGACAGGGGTCGCCAAGATCGTTGGCCTATCAGGTTGTTTCATAGGGCTTTCAAGAGATGGGTTTTGGGAATGGATATCAGGTCCACAGGAGGGGAAATAGTGGCACACATCATCTTCAGGCTTGTCCGGAGGGCAAACTAGTGGAGCAAGTTGGCAGCATTCGACTTGCGAAGGACCCTCATCCTCAGCATCAGGCTCCAGTTCACTTACTTGACCATCATCAGGGCTTCTCACTATGGTCTCGTCAGCAGGACAAACGTCTGTCGGGTGCAGACCTTGCCGATGGGTTCCTTGGAGTTGGCGTTCTCCCTGCAAAGCTCGACACACAAAGTTCTTGCCAAACATCTGGGTGCAGCCATCAGGATTCGAGTTCCTCTCATCAGCACTGACAGATTGACAGATGTCTTTAATGTCCTCAGCTACAGGCTTGAGGTAAGACACAGCGTTGTCTTGTTCTATCTGGCTGATGGAGGCACTCACGTCATGGACGTCTGTAGCAAAAGCGTTGGTTGAACTATTGGTCTCGGTCTCTTCTCTTGTTTCTTCACCTGTTTCTTTCTGCGTGTCACCCTTGATCACATTCTGAAAGCCAGCCAACATCTGTTTTTGAAATGTGATCAAGAGCTCTACCACATCAGGTTCGAGTTCAAAGAGGTACGTGTTCGGATCTTCCTCTTCATCCACCAGGGCTTGCCGGAGACGTTCTTTAAGAGTTTCGTTGCTCCTTTCGTAGTACTTCAGTCCTCGCCATTTCAGCTCTTGTTTCAGTTCTTTCAGATTCAGTTCATCTAGCAGTTTTACAGAAGCCATAGGAAATCCCACTTCTGTCACCAGTGTTACGTTCTCTCTCCTACTCAGGCCTTCTGTAAACACTGCTAAACACAACACAACACATCAACACATCAAGAACTTGACAACAAGAGCTCCAAAATATTGGGTACTTTAATAATGAGTGAATAAGTAGGTAACAGCCAATACTAGACAATTGGCATCAAACACATCAACAACTAAAATGTCACTCTGTACATCACCGTACAAAACTCTACTGTCTCTCTTTCTGGACTTGTACATCAACACATGAGGACTCAACCAGGACCGACTTCATGGCCGACTAACAGTCCCGGTCTCGACGCTCTCCGGTCTTGAACTGCCGCTTTCCTACACACTGTGTCCTTGTACACGCAGGCTTTCGATCACATGACCATAACATTGGTCATATTTGAGTGTAATCGTGTAATCGTAGTACTGTCCCTTGTCCATGGCCCCGCTGACCTGAGTGATTCACGTGTGTGTCAGCTGAGCCTATAGTTAACCCTTTTGCGCCGCCAATAGGGTCATAACAATACATTAACTAATTGATTCTTGTGTTATTAGGTAAAAGAAATAATTGTGCAAAATTTCAGTATCATCCGAGATTGGGTGTGCGAGAAAAAATGTGTACAAACATTTTAACAGACAGATTGAGTTGATACATGCTTTATAAAAAATGAGCCTGGTTATTCAGTATGATATTGTGATTGCCAAAACTAAAGATAATATAATCATAAGCAATGAGTCTAGTTTCCTTGAGTATCGATTCTCTGCAATAAATTAATTAATGGCTATTTTGGTGCAAGTTCATTGCAGGTCTGACAAGATGGGAAAGACTAGAAAAGGTGATCTTTATGGAGACAGCTTGCCGCCCAATGCGCCGAACGGCGCGGGAGGACCTAAGTCTAAGTAAGAACAAATAGCAAAATAAAAAACAAACCCTTTTTTTTTCTATTTTATTAAACACATATTGCATGCATATTTTGAACAAGCCAGATAATAACTACCTCAGGATAAGAATATTAAAGAATTAGAAAAATCATAAACAAGTCCTTTAATAATTACCTCAGGATAAGGACAGAATGCTCCCATGCCACCTGTATTGGGTCCTTGATCATTGTCCAATAAACGTTTATGGTCCTGAGCCGGAGGCATTAAATGAACATTATGACCATCAGTGAATGCTAAAACCTGGCATTAGATGTCAAAAGAACATTTTTAAAAAATTACATTAAAAAAAAAAAAAAAAAAAAAGCGAAAGTTTCAAAGTTTATTTTTTGCTTGAACAGAAAAAATATTTGCAAAATTTTAGTTATTGCTGTTAGACAATAAAACTAGAGAATGATTTACCGAGACTTCTGGACCTTCCAACAATTCTTCAACAACCACAACGTCTCCAGCAGCACCAAACCTCTTGTCTGTCATCATCTCTTTAACAGCCTCACATGCTTCTTTTTTGTCAGCAGCAACAACTACACCCTTACCAGCTGCTAGGCCACTAGCCTTGACAACCAGTGCTGCAAAATCAGCCCTAAAGAAAAAAAATATGGTCAGTCTACAAGTTATCAAGTAATATATATATATATATATCTTATAAAAAAAAAATACCTATGCTGTCATTGCAATTTTTAGAACAAATATTAAAATGACAAATTTAGAATGTTTTCCCTCTTAAACTTTGTTATTATAATTTGATAAATACTTAAGTTTTAACTTTTCATGGAATTGAAAATACTATCAAAAACTTTGAAAAATTCATCTCTAGTTGCTTATTTAAAATCCAAACTCACATTCATAGTTGAAATTTCTAGCAGTGTCTACGGTTGAGACATGTGCAGTTTCATATTTTAATGCACATTGACAGTCTAAAAAATATAACCTGACATTGACTCACTCTACAATATACTTGCAGGCTTTATCAGGGTCTGTAAAACTCTGAAATCTAGCAGTAGGGATGTTATGTCTCAGCATGAAGTGCTTAGCATAGGATTTGTCAGCTTCAATTCGAGCTGCTGATGCAGTTGGACCAAATGTGGGAATGCCTGAAGCAGTTAGAAAGTATAAAAATAAGTGGAAAATCTTCATATCAAAATACCAGGTACAAAAAAAAAACTTTTTTAAAACACACAGATTATATTAAGTGTATCAATTAGTTTGGATCAGTCATGTAATAGAAATTTGTAATAAGCCTCAGACGACAATCTATAAAGAGGACTAATTCAGCTTATACCACCACTTCAGTGAAGTACTATTTCTTTTCCTTGTTTGAGATACCAAGCAAAGTAATTTATACCAATAGGTAATTAACTAATTGTTTGTTTTTATTGATTCTTGCGTTGTCAGGAAAAAGAAATAATTGTGCCAAATTTCAGCTTGATCCGAGATTAGGTGTCAGAGAAATAACATGTACAAACTTTTGGCCAGACAGACTGAGTTGATATAAGCTTTGTAATAAAAAACTTGTAAAAATACTAATGTTCTCACCAGTATTTGTTAAGAAATCAACAATCCCTAAAGCTAGAGGATCTTCAGGCCCGACCATGACAAAACCAACATTGTTAGATTTACACCAGCTTGAAATAGCTTCAAAATCTTTCACATTCAAACCTGAGAATGACAAATGGAAAAAAAAAAAAAAAGAATGAAATTATCCTAAATTGTTTATAACACTGAAGTATTTTATTTAAATATAAAAACTTACCAATGTTGCTGATTTTGTCATTATTAGCTGTCCCAGCATTTCCAGGTGCAACAAACACATGTCCAACATTCTCTGACTGTGAGAGCTTCCAAGCCAATGCATGCTCACGCCCTCCATTCCCAATGAGCAAAATGTTTTCTTTCATGTTTAGAGCCTGGATGTTACAATAACAATAATTTCAAATAGTTATTTATGTACCAAAGCTATGATTATTTATCCTTAATTGGCTTCTCTTAATATAACAACTTCATACCATTTACAGATCAGAATGAGATTGTACATAAAGTTTGATTTCCTCATAGACTATCTTATTAATTACAAGCTTTCCTTCAAAAAAAGAGATTATTACTTATCAAAGGTGTCCATTAGAAGTTTAAAAATTTCTACTAAGCCATTGGTTTTCCTGGCTGATTCCATGTTCAAATAGCACTTGTTAAGAAAGAGCTCTCTTATACAAATTTGTCCTCCTGTCATTGATGTTGTTTTTTTTTACTTATCTGTGTATTTTTGAGTATTTTCAAGTTTTTGTATTGCAATTTATAGTTCAAATTTGTATGCATTTTGGTACTTTACTTTTTAGTCTTCTGTCCTAGAAACACTGCCTTAGAAGTTTTATTTCAAGTCATTGTATAAGTGACTTGTACTTCGGATTATTTATTTATATTGATTCAAGAAAAATATTCAGCACTGAGTTGCTTTATTTTCTGCTAGTGGTGTGTTGGATAAATTTGTAGGCACCTCCAAATCCACCAGATGATTGTGGACACAATGCACATCTCTCCAAAATACAATTGTGATAATCAATATAAAAAATACGAATGTTGAAAAAGATTCACCATCAATGGCTTAAATTTTGTATTTCAAATCACTTTAATCTGTATCTAATGGTCCATGTCAGTTGTTTTAGGAATAAATAATTAAAGATGACATTACAGGTACAAAAGGAGTAAATGATTAGGGTTTTATTAAATTTTAAAAAGACATGAATATAATGCAGAAAAAACTATTTTAAAACATTCTATTGAAAAGAAAACAACAATAGATGCAACACATTAAAGAATGCATGATTTTGAAAAGAAGCCTTAGCCATCCTTTATAGAACGAATTATATAAACAATGTCTCACTTTTAAAGGATTCACAAACAGTTTAATTTACACACACAAAAAGAGTATTTGTATCAATTAATAACAGGCTATTTCAAAATTTGAGTGAAATTGTATATAAGCACACTTAAATACTTTCACAAAAAATGTGATTCTACACCAGATATGTCTCATACCAAACAAATCACTATTATTATTGCTTCTGGTTCTTATACATCTCACCTAGAAACACATGAACATTTTCTGGGTTTTGCCCAATTACTGTTACAAATGGACTGGATGGACTTTGTAACGCCGCGATAGAAAAAATCCAAAATTGGAATAAAAACATGAAGGATACGACAAAGGTGCAAACAAGAAAAAAAAATATATATAATGGATTTAAATCAACAAGCACTTTTGGTCCAGCTCAATTGTAATACATTTCTCTTTTATAGAAAAAAAAAGGGAGGGGCAGCATTTTTTTATTTCGCATGTAGGCGGCCACAACCCTTGCGGCAGCCCTGATCGTCTGATATATTATATGTTAATAATCTCAGTCTTATTAATTACAAAGTAGACCCACATTAGTTTTTAACCACAATTAGAAAAGAAAAAAAAACAGCAAAACAAATAGTTTGAAGACTAATACATTTTGAAAATTACCTGTAGTGTTATACAATAATTCTAAGGCTTTTTAAAGGCTAATGCTTATCATGACAGTGTAAAACCTAAGCCAGTATATGCCTTATCTAATCAACAATGTAGGCCAGGAACTAAATGGTACTGAAAAGTGCAATCATCATTAAAACAAAAACAAATTAAGTAGAACTTCATGGTAAAAAGGGGAAGAATACAGTGCAAGTGCTAGATTGTTACTTTCACACGTAGACCAGCTTATCTTAAGCTTTTATAATATTTGTATTATTAAGCTGTCTTAAAGTACCTTCTACTGCAAGAGGTAGTGTTTCTCAAAATAAGATTATACATGTACCTCTACCAAATGAACCAGTAGACCGTAATTATTTCAATGTACATTCACCAAATATAACTCTTCTAAATCAGAAAATAATGCGTTTGTGTATGTTTTTTTAAAGAGGGTAGAACTGAAGGTTATTTGTTTGAAATGCATAACATATTACTTTTATAACATTATATAAAAAAAAAAAATTAATAATAATTGAAAGATGGTTTTTGATGATAGATCTAGTACCTTAAAGTCTTTAGTTTTAGTACCATAGAGTCACAGTCTATAGAGTCTATATGGGGACACGACAATTCGTTCACTGACATTTCAATCACCGACAAATAGTTCACAACGTTTCATTCACCAGACATTTTGTTCACCCGACATATCAACAACTTGTTCACAGACAGTTTGTTCGTGACAATTCGTTCACTGACAAATTGTTCAGTGGATATTAACATATTGTTAATATTAGTATATTCTATAATCTATAGTATTATTAATATTAATAGTCTACAAATAGTACTAAGTTAACTAAGTAAAAAAATGTCATTGAAGACAAGTGGACTATAAAACTAGTAGTACATGGCAAGACATTAATTTTCCGTATCGACACTGGTGCAAGGTGTAACATTCTTGTCAAGTCAGAATTTGAAAAGCTCAAAGACAAAGTAAAACTTGCTTATTCAGCAAAGTCACTCAAGTCTTACAGTAATCACATCATTAAGACTTTAGGAGCAGTGGTGCTACCTTTGAAGAATAATACACAAGAGGTGGAAGCAAGGTTTGAGGTTGTAGACCTTAATCAAGAGAACATTTTGAGTGGTGACACAGCAGAATTCTTAGAACTACTACAACGAACTGATTCGCAGACATGTCAATTTACAGACGATTCAGAGCATATGATCTCTGTAAGTGATTCGAAATACAGTGAAATTAAAGACTGTACAAGCAAGGAACTTTCAAATTCAATGCTTCTGGAAGAAATTATGACTGGTTGGCCAGACACAAGAAGCGAGACTCCAATTGAAGTCAGGCCATATTGGGATTCAAGAGACCAGTTTATCAACTTCGGATGGTATTATATACAAAGGTCTGAGAATACTTATGCTGCCAAGCTTACGTAAATACATGCTAAATCTGATTCACAAGTCTCACTTAGGAATAGTCAAGTGTAAGCAGAGAGCCAGAGAAGTCATGTATTGGCCAGGCATGAATGCAGACATTGAAGTGACAATTAGGGATTGTAGCAGATGTGCTGAACATCAGAATCAAAATGTGTCAGAACCACTAATGCCTTCCAAGACACCAGACCTTCAATACAGCATGGTTGGGTGTGATCTGTTTAACTTTGAGGGTAAAAAGTATATATTGAATCTAGATCTAGACTAGGTCTATCAATCTAGTTAATATAGTATAGATAGTAAAAGTACGTTTTTAATTGTAGACTATAGCGTCTATATAGATAGTATCTTTAGAATGTCTATAGTTCTATAGTACAGTGACTAGTCTATAGTAGTAGGTAGACTAAGAAGACTATATTATATAGTATATATAGAGTCTGATACTAATAAAGACACTGACCGACACTATGACTAGACTAGATACTAGATCTATTATAGTCTATAGTTACACTAGTTACAGTCAATCATAATCGTCATAGTGTCACAGTCCTCCCAGTGTGTATTACATGACTTTGTCTTAATATGACTATGTCTATGATATGAGTATTTTAAGTGGGAGTTACTCAACTTACAGTATGAGTGTATTAGTGCTATTAGTATTAGTATTGTCATAATTATGTACATAGTAACTGTATAATCTGAGTGTACATATTGTTATAACCCTATTCACGACGCAAAAGGGTTAACTGTGTGTGATCAGCTGACATAGGTGACACAGGCCAGTAATACAGTTTAGCGTGCTATATATGGAAAGGCAAGGGACAGTACTGGCATGAACTTTGCACATGAATAGCACCCGTGTTATGGTCATCTGATCATAAGCCTGCGCAGACCAGACACAGTGTGTAGGAAAGCGGCAGTTCAAGAACGGAGAGCGTTGAGACCGGGACTGTTAGTCATCCATGAAGTCGGTCCTGGTGCAGTCCTCCAGTGAAACGTACGAGTCCAGGAAGAGACAGTAGAGTTATGAGTTTAGTACAGTGATATACAGTCTAACGTTGTAGCAGTTGTTTGTGTTGCCAATTGTGTCGTATTGGCTGTTTGATTTGACCATTATTAAAGTACCAGATTATTTGGAGCCTTGTTGTCAAGTTCTTGATGTGTTGTGTTTAGCAGTGTTTACAGAAGGCCTGATTAGGAGAGAGGATCGTAATAATATAGAGTTTTATACTTTAACTTTATAGACTTACTAAGTTTTACTAATACTAGTAATACTTATTATGACTTATAAGTTTAAATACTTATAGTTATATCATGGAACTATACTAATGGAACACCAGCTTCGAGTTTTTTACAAAGACAAAGAGAGTCGAAGTGCCGTCGCGCATCTTTTTCGCGCACCATACCATTTTGAAAAATCGATGAGGATGCCAAAGAAGAAATTTACTCCGAGAGCCACTTGGATTGACCTTCATTGAGAGTAAAACTTCCCCACACTATATTTTATTAGATCTGTAAAAACTTTATCCATTTTCTGACTATCTGATAAAATAGATACAATTTCCCTGAATAAGAGATCGTCACAAAAGTTGTTTTTTTCGATCACCCTATAAAATGCCACTTATTTTCCAAAAAATAGAATCTAAATTCCGAAAATACACTCTTTCAGTGTTTCTGTGTTTGGTTTATTTACACTAAATCTGGATGAAGACCTGTCTACCGTTCCGCCAAATGCGTATTTGTTACGATATACTAAATTGCACGAAATAAAAATAGGAGGCCTAATACAGTTTTGACACTCCAGGCTACGCATTTCTAATCGTTTTTTTTTAATTATCGAAAGGACTAGGCTATATGCATACACGTCTCGTGGGAAACAAAGAAAAAGTTAATCTTGATAATATTGTAGCCTAAATAAAATGACAAAAAAAAAAACTATAGCCTAATCTAAAATGAAATAGATCTAGAGCTAGATTTTCTTGGACGAATGATATAAAATAAGATAAATAATAAGTCATATGAATCTGATAGATCTAAAATAAATACTGATAGAGTCATTCATTAATTAATTATTAGAATTACTTGACTACCAACTGGGTATTTTTATTGCCAAAATACAATGTATTTTATGTGCATTTATTAAAAACAACAACCAAAAATTAAGCGTTTGACGCAACTAGATCTAATATTAGTAATACATAGATTCTAGTTCTAGATCCAGAAAGCTACTTCTCTAATTCAGTTTTCTAGTTTAATTCTAGTTAGATCTAGATGTCTAGACCACTAGATCTAAATCTAGCCAGGGTTTTTGCTATGGAATAGATTTATAAAACTTCAGCCACCTACTGATCACGATATGACAGATAGGCCTACTCTCTCTACTACTAGACTCTAGATCTAGTACTAGTCTACTAGTAGAACACTACATTTGACTAGATGATTACTAGATCACAGTAAAATTCAATGTGTACTTCCGACTTTAGCTCAACAAACAAGTCTACTCCAAAGTATAGATCTACTAGTAAAGTCACAAAGTGTAAAGGATCATTATATATTCACATAAAAAAATTATAGGCCTAAAATGAATCGAATAATCAGTCACTAATTTGACTAATCAGTAATCTAAATTGTTGTTTTTTTTTAAATGGCAAGTGTTATTGATTACTTCTGACTTGTAAACCAGTTGCAGAGATTCTAGTTTTTATTTTGATGACATGTTACGACATATCAATGATATTTAGATAAACCTAGTGGAACAGACAGAAGGACCATTTAATATAAAGCAAAGAAGTAAGATGTTTATAATCCATCAAACTCACAGAGGATTTGTGTCATTTGTGACAGCATTTCATGCATTTACTATGATTTACAGAAGCTACAAACTATTCTACAAAAATGATAGGCTTGTCTTTGATTCCGAAGACTTATGAGGAATGCTATGTTTCCAGTGGCTACTCAGCCCCAGCTGTGACCTAAATATTATGCCACACTGAGCACAGGCATAACCATTGTCCACCTGTGGTAGAATCAGTTTTTTTTTCTTTTTGCCGTCTACCCTCGGCAATTAATTTTCATTGGTGTATACCACACCTTTGTAAGTGACCTCCAGCTGTCTCGCTCTGAAGCTGTATGCAACCAGGTGCTCTCTTATTCTATGTCAGTTAAAGCAAGTTGGCGCCTAAACTTGTCTTTAAAGCATTTCTGTGGTACCTCTTTATGTGCATATGACATGTTAGGCAAATAGGTTTTGCCTATCGGAAGGCCATTTCGGAATATATAGGTGTTTAAAATGAAACTCCAAACATCTGGACTTCCATTAACCAAGAAAATAAGCTTAGGATTCAAAGAGACGACACTGGCATTTCAGCTAAGACAATCAGTAAAATTAATAGCAACTTTAATTGCAGTCCACCAAACAAGATAAAAAGAAACAAGTGTGGCTTCAATAGCATTGATGATATTTAGTTTACTTTTATCTCATTTACTAGTATTACTATTTCATTGACTAAGGTTTTTTATTGTCAAATATGCATAAGTACATGTACTAGTTCCTGCAATTTGATGAAAAATAATAATTAAATTGTGTGTAGTCTATATACAAATGTTTATAAGAGATCACAGCTTAGCTTAATTTACTTAATTTCAAAACTATGATTTTGTGTTCTGACTCTAGTCTAAATAAATTATATTTTATTTTAAGAATGCAAAGTTGGAAATTCTGTTCTGATGAAAAAAAATTATTAAAATAAAGTAGATGTTTATGGTTTCTTTGTATTTATTTTTAAATTATTTATTCATTAAAAATTAATTGTTCATTAACATTTACTTGAAGTAAAGATCAAAAACACAAATTCAATTCATGCAGATCACAGCCCATCACTTAAATGTATTTACTGTCAATTCTACACACTATTCATTTCAAAATGTTGCTTTAAATTGTTATATGACACAATCAAAGTACTGGTACCTCACATTGATGTAGGCCTAAAGCACCTCAAATAATGACAAATTTTCATTCAATAACTTGTACTGTCATTTATTATCAGACGTGTTAAAACTAATGACCTGTATCATCATCATTGGCCTCCTTCAGTCGTAGAAATAGAAAGACTAAGGTTTCATCTCAGAGCACACTTCCTCATGTGGCTGTGGAGCCCTATTTCGGAGAGACACTCCCATCCACAGATAGCACAGGTTAAGGTGGTTTTTGCTTCGGTGGTAGAGAAGCTGGCCGTTTTTCGGATTGTATGTTTTTCTTCCTGAGCTGAGACCTATGTACTTTCACTGTCCATAGCTTTCTTGGTCACTGTCTCTCCATCTGTTGCGGTCTAAAGCTATGTCTTCCCAATTGTCAGTATTGATGTTCACTGATTTGAGGTCACGTTTTATTACATCTATGTAATGGAAGTGGGGGGGACCAGTTTTTCTTGTGTCAGTAGTGTGTTAAAACTAATGACCTGTGTATATAATTTATTAAGCAGGAGCATCAACAAATCTTGAACAATAATTGTCTACAGAAAAACTTTATTCTTATCCAAACAATATACATTTACAATGAATTTAAGCAAGTTAATTTATATTAATACAAATCTATATGGCCTAAAGATTATAGCGTATTTTGATGTGTGAATACCAAGTTACATTATTACATGAAAATAGTGTACTCATTTTTAAAATATTCTGGGTAATAAAAATAGAAAACTAATGATACAATAAAATTGAAGCATTAGTCAAAAAAAGAAAAATTTCACTCAAGATCTATGTGAACTCTGCTTGAAAATTAATTAATTAATTTTGAAATTACTTAAAAAAAAAATTATGGTTCTTTAGTCAATGGAATGATAGCAGCAATTATTTAACAATTTCATGATTATCCATTCATTTCAATATACTTATAACTGAAAAATAATTCATAAGGTTTAGATACAACCATTTGAAATAATGATTATAATTTTTTTCTTAATTTGCTTAATTCAAATCTAATATAAACAAGATTTCCTCTGTCAAGAAACTTATGAGGGAACAACATGCATGTTCTTCTCAGTAAGTTTTGCAAAGGGAATTAAGAATATTTAATTGATGTTGCTTTTTTTTTTGCCAACATTTTATAAACCTTTGCACCAGGTTTTATATGTTTACTTTTGTTAGATTCTTATTTTAATTTTTAAAAAGTAAAATTTCCCTTACCACTCATCCACTGCACTCCCTCTTGTTTTAATGGGGCTCAGATTAATAGTTTTCAAGTACAATATCAAACAGATTTAAAGAAATACTAAATCCAAACCTTTTGGCTGAATGACAGGATATACATAAATATGTATACAGCTTACAGTATAATATATATATATATCTTAAAATAAAATTGGTCCAAGACTTTTATTTTGCAACATGATGGGATTTTCCTTTCTGGTGGTGCTATGCAGGGGTCCAAGAATCTCATCTTTTCTCATAACAGAAAGTTATCTAGTTATGAAAATAAATAAAAGGATTTTTAAAAAAATTAAAAAATATGTGTGATATATGTGTTGACCATGCTAAATGTATATATGTTATTAATTATAGTTATATAATTTTGCCATTCTAAAAATAGTTTGTACCTAAAAGGAGCTACTGCGTTAATGTGTAGACATGGCCCTGACCTTAATAGTTATGAATTATTACTATAGGTGAAGGCAGATGTTCAGTTAATTTGATGCACATTGAACTAATCTAAAAGCAACTATAACATATATTATTTACATTTTCATGGAAAACTAGTTTTTCAAAAATACAAGTACTTCAGCTTATGAGAAAAGTACATGGGAAAAATTGCAGTACCTTACCTTTAAGAGGTGCATTCAATCATTGACTTTTCAGGAATGCATGCCTTTTTCTTGCATTTCCAAACATAACTGTAATTATACAATTAGGCATATTGGTTAATTTCTTTTGAAAACATTACAATTAAAAAATAATATTATTAAATTGAAAATGTTGTATCAAACATACAAATTATCAGACAATTTTGCCTAATTTCAACAGTTTATTGTAAAGGAATGGCCTGCACAACAGCCAAGGTATATTAGGCATTCATGAAAAATGAATGTGCTTAAGGTGTTATAAATAAAAAAAAAAAAAAAAACTTAGAGAAAAATGTTAAATTCCATCACAGATATTTGGATGTTGCTTGACCATGAAAATCACACAGTTCATAAAACATCTTTTAGATAACTAAAATAAAAATTGTATAGTAGTACTTACAATAAATATTGAATGGATGCCAATATTATTAATGTCTGCCCAGAGAGTAGAAATAGTATAAGTATGATCCTTGAGCCATTCTGGTACATCATCAGAACTGGTTGCCATGGTTCTACTTGTTAATAACTGAAACATTACAAACATTTTTTTTAATTTATAATTTATCACAGACTAGAATAGAAATGTTGCCAGGAAAAATACCAATGGTTAGAATACACCTGATGCTACTTTTGTAGCCTTATCACTGGTTAAAATGCACCAAAACTTCATTAATTAAATCTGATAAGAAACATATATGTATCACACAAGTCCAAGTTTATCAGAGTGTCAGCAAATAATTAACTAGATATGTGAGTTTTATATTAAAGTACTGAATTTCAGGGGATAGATCCAACTTGACACCACATCATTTATTATTTCATGAACTCATGGGTCTGGGTATGGCATGGAAACTAATATATATGGGGTGTAGGCAAGGCATGGATTATAAATTGTCTTGTATAGATTAGATTGGGTAAAACTGCCAATCGAAGGTAACTTTTACTGATAGATCTGGATCAATTATAAATTTATGGGACCTAGGCCTGCATAAATTTTATCTTTTATTTATAAATTTTATGTACATATATAACTACTCTAGAATCTATAATTATATCTTAATAATAATTTTTGTAGATAGATGTCATATAATATCTAACATATTAAGTATAGATCAGTAGATTTAGAATTTTAGCTAGTGGAATATTTTTATATCCTAATCTGAACTGGATCTATATATCTAGAATTTAGATCAGTAGATTTAGTATTTTAGGTAGTAAAAACTTTTATACTCTAAATCTAAACTGGATCTAGATCTAATTATTCTAGAAGCTTAGATCTAGAAGACTAGTTGTCAAGATTTGACTACACTATGGCTAATGCACTAGCTTAGTAGGCCTACTAGATAGATCAAGAGACAGAGTACTAATAGACTCGTCTTGCCTCGTTGGGCCTCTCAAATCAGCTATAGACTTTAGAGACAATTTAGGAAGGTGAATATCGATCCAATTCAAAGATCTACAATCTACATGTTAGAGTCTAGCTAGAGATGCTAGATCTAGTCTAGAAGGCTTATCAATAAAAAATAAAATCAATCATTTCTAAAGTTTGTAAAATAATATGTAGATCTAATCTATCTATTTATAATATAATAAAAATCTATGTCTACTTTTTAAATATTTAAAATGATATGGCTGGTGATATTAATTATTTTAATTGAGACATTGACATACTGTCACATACAAAGTAACAAAATAATTAGATTTTATACTAACTCATAGACTCATACCATATTGTATTAAACCTTCGAGTTTACGTTCCACTACCTTGACTTGACTATATTGACTAAATAAAGGGCACTATGATTATAGATGTAGATTATTATCTATGATGATGATGTTTATCAACTGGTAGATCTATAAGTAGTATCGTCACTTTAAGTATAATCAGTATAACTACTGCATTCGTTTCATTCACTGTCTGTATCAATAATCGTGTGAATGACTGAATGTGATGTGAAAGTGAAGTCTAGATTTAGAATAATTTAGATAGAATTGATAGATTATAGATCTACTATTAAAAAGTATTTACTATACTAACTATAGTGTCTATACTATAGTATAGCCAGTATGACTCGTATGAGTATACTCATATACTGTAAAAGTGTATAATAGTAAGTATAGCTATAGACAGACTAGATCATGATAGATGATCGATATATCTAGAAATCTAGACTAGAGTCACTAGATTTGACTAGATCTATAAATATTCATATTGACAATTATTGATCTCATGTATGGTCTAGATCTAGATAAAATAGAGTGGATCTCATGACTGTCTATATTAGATCTATTGATTTTTTTTTTACAACGTTAAATAAATCTAGACCTTAGTCTTTAACTTTAGTCTAGGCCTAGGCCTAGGTGTTGTAGATCTATATTATTCTAGATATTATACAAGAGATCTAGATCAATATAAGTTCGGTTTTTTAAAAATTCGCATTCGAAATTTTAAATACCCAGATTTAAGTATTTATATACCCATATTGGTAGGTCAGAGTTAATCATTTATTAGATCTATTAAAGCATGTCTATATAAAAGATTATTATTTTAAAAATATATTATTATATAAAAGATATAGTTATGAATATTTACTTTAAAAAAATTAAAGAAAATGAATTTTTCACTTTTGCCAATTAACACTCTGGCTAGCAAAAAGGATGACTCCTCAATACTGTGAAAAGACGATAACTGCATGAGTTGGTTTGGAATTGTATTTTGTAAGACTAATTTTCAAAACATATCCTTCATGAGAGAGAACGAAAAAAGATTGTCAAAAAAAAAAAAGCTGGCTGGACTACGCTAATAATGGACCAGCCTCTCTCTCTTGATATCTTGTTAAGAACATTGGTGACCGGGAAAAGTGGATGGTTTGGTTGCGCGGGACAGATGATAAAAATGACATGTACATAAAAAAAAATCCAGATTTTGTGTAAAATACCCAAATGAGGAAGTACTGGAAACACCTACTTTAATGAAGTGGCCTTAAAAAAAAATCTTTTGTGACGATCCATTATTCAGGGAAATTGTATCTATTTTATCAGATAGTCAGAAAATGGATAAAGTTTTTACAGATCTAATAAAATATAGTGTGGGGAAGTTTTACTCTCAATGAAGGTCAATCCAAGTGGCTCTCGGAGTAAATTTCTTCTTTGGCATCCTCATCGATTTTTCAAATTGGTATGGTGCGCGAAAAAGATGCGCGACGGCACTCTGATCATAAAATCTCGAAGCTGTGTGTTCCATTAGTATAGTTCCATGGTTATATACTATACTATACTTATAATTATAATAATACTAGTCTAGTTTTACTACTTATTATAGTATAATATTATAATATTAATAATATATATCCTATGTATGGCTATGGCATGCTATACTATAGATAGAAAATGATAGATTTATCATTTACTAGATCTAGACTAGACATCTACTACTACTACTCAGTACTACTACTACTCAGCCTACCTACTAGTGACAAGTAGTATGAAGTAGTGATTGTACTACTATTTATTTGTAGTCTAAACTACTCTAAACTAAAACTTTAGTCTAAAGTCTAGAACTAAGAAAGTAGACTAACTAAAGACAGTTTTGAGTTTACTAAAGTTAAAGTAGGCCTATCTTACAGAGTAGAGATCTAGATTAGTCTCAGACTACAAAGTCTAGATCAGTAGATGTGGTGGTAATTAAATCGTACCCTTATTTATAATCTAAATTTATTTCTAACACGTGCAGATATTTACCTTTTTCAAAAGAGAGAACCAATAACCATAGTCTGTGCCAGCCTATTTTCTTATTGTTTCTTCTTCTCAAGAGTAGCTTCCCGTGTAATAAAATTTAAAAAAATAAAGAAATAAAGTTGCCAACTACATGATTCTCCGAGGGAACAAAAAGAAAAAAAATATCTGTCTATGGGGAGGGGGGTAGGCCAATTTTTATGAAGAAATGGCACGATTTGTGTACAAAATTATTTTTGTGAATTTTAATAATACATACGGATTATTTATATTTTAATCAATTTTTTATATTACTATTTATAGATGGCTGCCTTGGTCGTGCGGCTTGCGCACTGGTTCGATCGTCTCTATCCTGCCCGCTGTAAAAGCTGGTTTGTGTCCAATAGCAAACAAGACTTTAAAAGGGACATTAGTATTGCGGAGGCGAAAAGCTGACGGTAGTTTTAAATACTTCAGAGCTATCGTTTCAGATGAAGGAACCGATAAACCTGAACTACAGACTAGAATTGCACAGTTCGATTTATCAGCACTTGTAAAACTCAAAACAATATGGATAGACAATACGGTTATAATTAAGCACCCTCGACACTAACTCCGCCATCTCCCGGTCCCAAGCCCGGGTGAGAAAGGAAGAGGGTTATTTGGCGTACCGTGGGACACCCAGGGCGTACCGCACCGGGTGACACCAACACTAGTGACGTATATATATATATGTGTGTGTGTGTGTGTGTGTGAGAGAGAGAGAGAGAGAGAGAAAATGGGATTTAAAAACAACATGTCCTTAAGAATGGACCCGCTGAAATAGAAATAGATTATAGAATCTAGACTTGTTTCTACGCTAGTTATGTTCAACGTAGGCCTATGCCAAATGCAGTCTATTTTGGTGAGCTTAAAGGTGGTCGACTTAACAGCAGAGGCGCCCCACGGAAACTCTTCAAAGACCAGCTTAGGCGTCAACTTTCCTTGGCTGACAAAGAAGAGAGCACCTGGTTGCATGCGGCCTCAGAACGAGACAGCTGGAGGTCACTCACGAAGGCTGCGGAATACACATTTGAGACCAAAAGAAAATCCGCTGCCGAGGACAAACGCAGACGGCGAATAAAAATCTAAATTGACCACCTGCGGACAATGGTTATTATATGCTTGTCCTGGATGTGGCAAAATATATAGGTCACAGCTGGGGTTGAGCAGCCACTGGAAATACTGCACTCCTCACTAATCTTCGGACTCGAAGACAAGCCTTATTATTATTATGTTTAACTGGAAAATGCGCATACAATATTGACTTGATATGACTTTTTGACCCCGTGTTTAGTCTTAGCAACTGCTGTGTCAAAGGCTATTTCCGGCTAAAGCGAAAGTGAAGGACAAAAATGTCTGCTCCCGCAAAGAATGCCGAGCCCCAGCAAATGGGAAAAGGAATTAAATTTCTATTCGGTGGTAGTGCCGGGTAAGATATTTCTAGCAAATTACTCCTTTACTTCTTTACTTAATTCTGTTATTTTACTCTGTGCTATAAATCCAGATCTAACGAAGAGAAAATAACTTGCCCTTGAGTGACAGGCCACTCTCAGACTCTGATTAAGTCTGATTTGTCATTTGAAACATTTGTCATTTGTCTCATTTCTCATTTGAATAAAAAACTAAAAAATTTAAAAAAGACTAGACTCTAGTAAATCTAGATCTAGAATCTAGATGTAGATCTAGAATTAGATCTAAGTCTAATACTAAGTCCTAAGTCTAATATTAATAAAACTATCAATACTATTATTATTATTACATTAATTTAAGTTTAACCTTATTTTTAAATTTACTGAATTTTTACTTTTACTTTATTACTTTAGTTTATTAAAGTTTATTTTATATTCAGATCTAGTCTAGTCTAGATTCTAGTATCTAGATCTATATAATATGAGTATATTCGGTAATATCCTATACTGCCTAAGTAAAGTTATACTAAGTTATAGATACTAAGATATGCTATAAAAAATATAAATATAATGCCTATATTGGCTATATTACTGAAATCTGAATTATATTTGTATATTCTTATATTATTATAATTATTAGATCTAAATTCTAATTGCACTTTATAAATTAATACTAAAGTAAATTTAATCACTTTAATTTTTAAATCAATTTAAATTTTTTGTAATGTATACTAGACTAGATCTAGACTATATAATATATTACTAACTAAGTCTATACTCTATAGTCAGTATGTATATATTATAGTCTATATAGTATATATACTTTATCTAATGAGAAATGTAGACCCTATTATAATAATTTAAATAATTATGGCTTGACTTAGATATATAATCTAGATATTTATAAGCATTACCCACCAGCTTTGCCCAGCTTTTCTTAATAATGGGATGATAATGTCAGGTACCCATCAGTACACAGTTAGGTGGACTGATCTACTCAAAATACTCAAATCTACTGTCTAAGTCTTGTCTAGCAGGCATCCTAAAAATCCAGATATATTCAAAATTAAATCCCAATATTCACAAAGATTTCGCACCCAACAGTACAACAACTCTCAGTTCAGAAGTGAAGCTATTAGCTACACCACTCTTTCATCATGCCCCAAATTGGCCAAATCCATAACTTACAAATAATACTAAAATACAATTTAATAAAATACTCAGAAAGAAGGCAAATTTCTTAAATACTAATTCCATATTCCAGGAATTAATTAGAAATAAAAGTTAAGTTTTAAGTCTCTAATTAACAATATAACTTTAACATGCAGAACTAGATTAACATTATATATATGGATACACTCAAGACATAATTATCTTCTCTTTTGAAAGAATTTCAGTAATTTATAAAATAATATTTAGAAAATAAAGATCTAAATCTAATATTTATAAGTATATATATATATATAGAGAGAGAGAGAGATTTTACCAGATCTATCTTTATATAACGATATAATAACTATAATTGGCTGGTCTAATTAACTGGATCAGACTAAAATAATATAATAGGATCAGTTTCATTACTTTTAAATTCAGTCCAAATAAGCCACTTGTCCACCGATTAACTGGTCCACCTATTAACCAGATCGGGGTATTAGTAAGTTGACTAGATAAAATGATGATTGCAAAACTAAACCTGTAATACTTAGGGTTAAATTTGTTGTTGTTCTTTTTAATCTTTTTTTTTTTTTTTTTTTGTGCTCCACAGAATGGCAGCAACTGTTTTTGTTCAGCCTTTGGACCTTGTTAAAAATCGCATGCAACTTAGTGGTGAGTCCTGAGCTAGGAAGAAATCAGAATGATAGGTCCATAAAATAACTTTTAAATTATAAAATTTTGAAAGATTGCCTAAATTGAATATCATAATATGCATTAAAATTTATATAAACAATATTTTTCAAACATTTCTTTTTTTTTAATTTTTTTTTTTTATCAATTGTAATCATTTCAAAATATTAGATCTGAAACTATCTCTATAGAAAGAAGTATTATTTATTATAAACACAGAGAAAGAAAAAAAGCAATTTAAATATATGATAAAATTTACCTTTATATTAAAAAAGAAAATAATGACATGAATGAATAAATGCATGACGCGTAGAATGTAATCATCTTCTTTTTGAAGTAACGTCTGTACTATATAAGAAAAGAAGATTATGTACAAAAAGCCCTTATCAAAATCAAAGTTATTTAAAAATCATGTGATAGTAAACAATTCAGCAAAAGTTTTAGCTGTTTTTAATCTTTTAGGTGTTGGTGGTGCCAAAAAACAGTACAAAACTAGTTTTCATGCACTTTCTTCTATCCTCAAGAATGAAGGGCTATCAGGGATATACACAGGGTAGGTAATTCATTTCTAGATATACTCTACTGAAATTTCCTGTGAACTTTAACATTAAAATATCAACTGGATTCTAAATATTATTTTGTCTTTCAATGTTACATTATATTATTATTGGAATCTTTTTTTTTTCTTTCAGTCTAAGTGCCGGACTGTTGCGCCAAGCCACATACACTACCACACGATTAGGGATATACACATCACTTTTTGACATGATGTCCAGGTAATTTGTAAATAATGATGGATCTTTTTTTTTTTAACCATGTTTTTTTTGCTTTGCACAAAACTGTCAGTGTAATGCCCTCTTAGTGTTACACTATTTTCCATCTTTAAAATTTTTTTTTTAGACATACATCTCTTTCTAACTGTTATTTGAAAAATAAAAAAAATAGATTTCTAAGTAGACTATATACTTTATTTTCATTTAAAATTTATTAACATTTGTGTGTGTGTGTGAATGAACCCTAAAAAAAAATTAAAGTAAATATTCAGTATTTATATTGTAAAGAATTTGGCACAATAATGAAAAATATTATCTTATAGATTTCATTTTTTTAAATTATTATTTTCCATCCATCCCAGTGTTGCTACAGCTTATGTAGGCTCTGGCCTGCTTCTGTACATCCTTCCATTCAAATCTCTCTTGAGCTTTGCTTCTCCATTCCCAAACTCTAAGTTGTAGATCTATCTCTACATTATCAATCAACTGTATTCATGGTCGCCTGCATTTTGGTTTTGTTGGTATACAATTTTTGCTCCTCTGTTCTGATTCTTTCATTCAAGGTGACCTGCCCAACAAAGTCTGTTCTCTTTTATTTCCCATCACTATAGGTGGGTCTTCATACATTTTGTATATCTCATGGTAGAATGTGCCCTCCACCCAGTTTCATCTCATTAGTGTTATCCCATAAAAACTAATTTATTAATTGGTTTTCAAAATGTGTTAGAAATACATTATAAACATTTTTGTTGGGATTCACTGTTACAGGATGTTTTATATGTTTAGGATTTTATATGCTTTCTCTCTAAACCAAGTATTTGTTCTTTTTCTCTTATAAATAGAGATGGAAAACCTCCAAACTTTATTTCGAAAGCTTTAATTGGTGTTACTGCTGGTGGCATTGGTGCTTTTGTTGGTACCCCTGCAGAAGTAGCTCTGATCAGAATGACTGCTGATGGAAGGTTAGTAAAATATAGACATGATGCATATAAAGTTATAAAATGGGTAAATCCTTTCACTTGTACCATCTTTTTAACTCTTTCTCTCCTAACTGATGATACCAATGTTATTTTACCCCATTAAATAAAAAGATTTTTGGTTTTATAAACTTAACTTGGTGTTCCATAAAAAGAGTATGCATTCTTTTAGAATTATTTACCTAATATAACATTTCCTGATTACATAAAAGAAAGTTATTGAAGTTTAATTATAACAGGGTAGTGAAACACAAATGAGCAAAATGAATAATTCCATTGGAACACAGTAAATAATTACGGAGGGAAAAGGTTAAACACTTTGAACATTCTGAAGTTTAGTTTACAATGACCTTAACCATATGTGAAGACCTAGTCCTGACCTTATTCATAGAACATAGAAAAAAATACTTCTAAATAATATGGTGTTAGCTGCTATGTAGCAAACTGGCTGTTAAAAATTATTCTTATATACAAAAAAAACTATACTGTACCAATTAACTTGTGATTTCAAAACATTTTTCTGCCAGGTTACCTTTAGAAGAGAGAAGAGGATATAAAAATGTTTTCAATGCCCTGGCAAGGATTGTAAGAGAGGAAGGAGTCTTGACATTATGGAGGGTAAATTGTTTTTATCACAATGTTTCTTGAAACAGAAGAATGCAACTTGTTTTATAAGTTTAATGGTTTGATTCTGTTACTATCCTTTTAACTTGAAATGTGGATTTGAATGCCATCATCATTTATATCAATTAAAACAATTGCGTTAGTTTAAATGCTATAAAGTTCAACTCAGGTGCCATTTGGCCTTTACTGGCAAAGAGAAAAGAAGCTGGCAGCAGACAGTTGGAGAGCTCTCGTGAAGGTGGTTAGACACACATTTTAGGCCCGGAGAAAAGCCTTTATAGAAGACAGGCACCCAAGGCATAAAAAAAAACAACTTAAAATAGATCTCTGGCCGAAGGCTTTGTGTGCATCAGATGTGAAAAAATATGCAGGTTGAAACTGGGTTTGCATGGCCTTGTGAAACGCTGCACTCATACATAATCTTTATAATCGAAGACATTGCCTTTATTATTATTGACCTTGTTTTACAAAAACCAAAATTAAAATATGTTCTGTTTTATTGTTCTATTTTTTCCATGTTTTTTTTTTATCAGGGTTGTATACCAACAGTTGGTAGAGCTATGGTTGTGAATGCTGCTCAGCTTGCTTCCTACTCACAAGCTAAACAAATGCTGATTACCACAGGTGAGTGTCATGGACACATTTCAGTACCGTGTCCATTGTTTGTATCAATAAGCATTTCAGATTCCCACTCCATGTAGACACTGTGTAGACATTTGTCTATTAAACTATATAAAATCTTCAGGTGGAGAGTAAAACCTCCCTTCTTTCTTGGACTTTGAATTATCATGATTCACTGAATTGGTGATGTTTGTATTGATATGCCTGTTGGTCAATCCTCAAATAGATACATGTGCAGACTACCAGACCCCCCCCCCCCCCTTTTTTTATTAAGGAAATCAGAAAGTAAACAGATAAAATATAGCAAAAAGAGATGTTTTTCCTGACCCATAAAACCTGTGCTGCTATTCTCTGTTCCATTACATTGACTTTGTTCTATGAACTTTTCGATTAGTATATATATGTATGTATATATAGCTTGTAGAGGAGGCGTGTTCATTAAGTGCTTGGCTTCCGAACTGAGGGGTTCAAATCCTGGCGAAGACTGGGATTTTTAATTAATGAGTCCAATCTACTCTAATGGGTATACGACATTAGTTGGGTAAAGTAAAGGCGGTCATTGTATTGACCACATGACACCCTCGTTAACCATGGGCCACTGAAACAGATGACCTTTACATCATCTGCCCCATAGATCGCAAGGTCTGAAAGAGGGAACTTGTATATAGCTTGTAGAAGTGAGGACACAGAATATCATTAAGGTCTGTTCATCAATAAACACCTAGAAATGCAGTTTGACTCTCAGATTGTATTCTTGCCATCTGACTGAATGCAATACAAATATTGTGTTAATAAAATTCTTCCTTATATTATTGTCTGTCAGTTTAGGCAAGTAATCCTTATCTAAGCAGTTAGTAACAGTGATATCTTTGCAGTCTATTTATAATTATGGTATTAACAAGTTTGCAAACAAAAATGTTACTGTAACAACACAAAAATGTTAAAGATAACTTAGTTTCGTGCATTTTATTTCTTTGAAATAAGACAATGATAATTACTTGCGTAAGTATTTTGTTGGTTGAAAATCTTAAGACTTGTTCTTTAAAGATCTGCATGAACAAAAATTTAGTTTTTTTTTAATCAAATGTAATGAATGTTTATTCTACAGTTTTTACATCTATTATTGCATTTCTTGTTCTTATAGTTCTTAAAGAGTTTCAAATTACTGAAAAATGTTAATTTTTATTGTTTATGTTGCTCTAGTATCTTTGAAAACAAATTGTGTAGTTGTGTAAACAAACATTTTTGTAAATATCTACCTAGTGAATTAAGTGTATATTGATACATTTGTACATTTGAGTATTTTTTTTTTTAATTTATTTCTAAAAATTTATTGGCTAAAATAAAATTCCAAATTTTAATAATTCACGTTACATTATAATGTACTCAGAAAATTACAACATCCAAACAAAATATTATAACCTTTCATCTTTCTAGTTACAGAATTTCCCTTTTTACCTTTGACAATTCTAATTCATAATACTATTACAAGCTGCCCATACTGTCAACTTGACCTTGATGACTTGTGATAATATTCCTTCCATTAAGTTTGATAGTTTCCTTGAATTTTCATACAGTAAATAGAAAATACTATGTTTCAAATGTTTTTTCTACTGTCGTTATTAATAGCAATTTTTTTTTACAGGTTATTTTCAAGATGGCCTTTTCCTCCATTTTGTTGCCAGTATGATTAGTGGTCTTATCACTACAGCAGCCTCCATGCCAGTTGATATTGCTAAAACAAGGTATATTCTGGTTTTCACTCATAAAAAAAAATGCTGTATCAATTTAAAGTATAGCAGTAAAATGTATAATCATACAAAGGATAAGAGAGGTTTAAAGATAAAAATGAAATATACTTTAGATGAGATAACAAAAAAATTGTAACTTGTGTCATTATTTCCGCTGATTAGAAAAATTTACTTTGCTGCTGTCTGTTGTAATGATTTGAAACGGATGTTGGCAATTTCCATGTATATAAGATCTGTTGACTGGCTTTCTCCTATCCTCTCTGTCCTTTGCCTTGGATAGAATTTTCTTCAATGACAGGCCTTTACATTCTGTGATGTTATCTTTGCATTGCTTTTTCTGTCTGCCTCTTCTTCTTTTTCCTGCTATTGTTCCCTGAAAGAAGATCTTTGGAGGACCTTGTGATGTGGCTATAGAGTTTAAGTTTGTATTTTCTAACAGTGTCATCGTGGGGTCTAATGGCGGCATTAATCTTGTTTCTAATCTCTTAATTTATGATGCAGTCTTTGTAAGGATCTTTCTGTAGCATCTTAGTTCTGTTGCTAGGATTTTCTTCTCGAGATCTGCATCTACCATCATCTATTTTCTTTATTACTTTTTTTTGTCTCATGGGAAACGTTGAGAACATTGTCTGTGTGCCATAACAAAAGCACAGGTTTAGGTTGTTCATTCTTGTTAGTGACTGTATGGCATAGAAGAAGATTAGGATCCCCCATGTCACACTTTGTTTTTTATTTGATTATTTTACAAGAGCAATTTAAACACAAAAAAAGTTGATCACCTCTTCATTTCTTTACCCTTGAGACTCTTGACTATTTGTTAATGGTATAATTATGAACCTTTGTCTGCATATAGAATAAATTATTAGTTGATAAGCTATACTTATTTATCCATACCATTCTTTTCTACTAAAATAAATTCTGCTTTCACTTTTGATCTGATTTGATGTTTTTTGAACACATGCTTTTTTAAACACTTTCTGATTTAAACTTTCGTGATCTCATTCTGCAAGGTTCATTATAATTTTCTAAATCAATTTTCATTTGTCTTTAGGATACAGAACATGAAAACAGTTAATGGCAAACCAGAATACTCAGGAGCTGTTGTGAGTACATTTTAATTGCATCTTAAATAAAATCTTAAGAAATATGATTGTCATCTAACTTGAGCTTTTTGAGATCCGATTTTTTTCGCATGCTAAATTGATGCCCTTTTCCCTATCATATTATTTTAGCAAGTCTTATCTTGTTGTTTTACTTGTGTTACAGGATGTTCTGTCCAAAACAGTCAGACAAGAAGGTTTCTTTAGTTTGTGGAAAGGCTTTACACCTTACTATGCTCGACTGGGTCCTCATACAGTATTGACTTTCATTTTTCTTGAACAGATGAATAAAGCTTATCGTCGTTATGTCCTTCATGACGAATCTGCCAGTGGTGGCTTGTAGTAGAGAAACTCAAGATGCTGCTTGACTTGACATGTATTGATGTATAACAATGTAGACAGATGTGAAATGAAATGCTTTATTTTTCTCACATATATTGTAGTAGGGAATAAAGTATGTCCTTCAAAGTAATTTTAGAACATGTTTCAGATGAACTTATTTATATTGTAAAAACTAAGTAGGGCCTAGAGCATTCTTTACAATGTGTTTAGTCTCATGTTTTATAGTATTTATGAAGTTACATAATTGTATGTTGTGCTCTAATTTTTGTTAATAGTTCTTGAGTTAATGCTCAAAATGAATGTAATGGTTGTTCAACTTTGGTGCTTGTAGTACTGGTCTAGACCATAACCTGCTAGATATTTTAAGTTTGTGTATCTTTTGAGAAACAAATGACTAAGTATTTTGAATATTTTTGCTAATGTTGAGTAGTAATATTCAAGTGAGTGATATATACTAGGTTTAAAAAAAATGGGGTTACATCTTTAGCATATTTCATTAGGTAAATACTAGAGCTCTAAAATTAAATATTTTACAAGTTGCTAGTATAGTCACTGTTTCTGAGGCAGCATAGTTGATTGATCTCCAGCTTATTTGTTTTTAACTTAATGTCTTGAAAAAAATAATCAAAAGCAAGTATTTTAAATATATGTTGAATCTTTCCTGTAGGTAGATAAACTGTAACTTTAGTTTTGGTCTAGTAATGTTTCTTGTATGTCACTCATTGGTGGTTGTTTGGTTTTTCTAGGTATAATTGATTTAATAGGATAGAATGATTGAAGCAATTAAACATTACTGCAGTCTTACAATGTGAAGAGATTCTCATTGAGTGTTGCTTGTGATATAGTTCTTAAACATTTTTACCATGTAACCAGAGCTTGACTTTTCTAGATATTGAAGCAATAATTATATTTTTTTCAGGGCGAATACTTTTGTCAAGTCTTTTGATCATATATTTATTTCATAGACTGACTACAAGGTTAAATGCTGCATTGTAAAGGCTCTTTATTTAAAAGAATGTTGTTTAATGACTTGTTTCACCATTTCTGAATATTAGGATCTGCTAACAAATGATTGTCAATAAGAGCCTATGCCATTTATTCAGGGTTTGGGTTTCTGTTCAGTTTGTTAAAAATTGTTAATTTTTTCCTGTGACCATCTTGATGTCATCCTCTGTTCCTGGCACTATTGTTTGGTGTAAGGATGACCATCCTGATGTCATCCTGTGTTCCTAGCACTGTATTGTTTATTGTAAATGTGACCATCCTGATGTCACCCTGTGTTCCTAGTACTGGATTGTTTAGTAAGTGTTCACAGCCCATTTTTTTTGTTTTTTACACAAACAACTGTGATGAATATTTTTAACTTTTTTTAATGCCTAGTATAAATAGGTATCATTCAAATATCTATAACTTAACAAATTATATTTATTTAGGCATAATTTCAATATCTATGAACATAACAGATAGTGTATTCTTCTTTTATATGTTTGTCTAAACAGCATAATACTTTTTTTAGGAAATAATGACATAGTCAAAACATGTCCAATACATTTTAAAGAGAAACAATATACTTTCATTAAGATTATATACAATAACAGTTATCTGGAAATTCTAGAAATTGATCCACAAGTCAAGCTAATGAATTTGTAAATGATTGATCTCAATCACAAGTGTGAATGGGTCAAATTGGAATCTTTTTACTTGTATGTCATATTGATTGACTGTGAAATTGTTGTACATGAGATTAGCATTTTCTTCATAAAAATGATCTGTCCTTTGTTTTTGTAGAGAGTGTGGTTATTGTCAAAAGTAGATTGCAACTGAATTGAAATTGAAAAAAGTTGGGTATAGCTATTACATTATTGAATAAATAACCAATACAAGAAAGCAATGTGATGTGTTTTTAATCATTAACTATTTATTTAATTATTAAGATACTGTCAAACCTTGTTCATTTGAGTGCAGTTATTCTTGAGATGTTAGTGAATTTGCTTCAGCACTACAAACTGATAATCTGTCTGCAACGGATCACTTTATTTGATACAAAATTGTGCATGCAATAGTTTCATATTTCTTACAAAGCTTATATCAACTCATTCTGACAGGTAAAAGGTTTGTACACATTTGACACCCAATCTCGGATCAAGTGGAAATTTTGCACAATTATTTCTTGTGTCTGAAAAAAACAATAATCAGTAGAAAAGAATTTAACAACTAGTTGATTAATTATTGGTAATTATTTTGTTTGGTATCGAACAGGGAAAGAAATAGTACTCTAAATTTGTTGTAATCACAACAAATTTCCGTAAGGATCAATAAAGCAGTCTTAGTCTTAGTCATATTTGGTGGGTATAAGTTGAATTAGCCCCCTTTATACTTTGTGTAAAGAATCAGGGTAGTGCTTAAAAGTTTGCGTTTCTTTGTCATTTTGTGTTGTAAAATAATTTCTTATTGAACTAATCAATAATTTTGAATTATTTTGTTCTTAACTAGATATAGTAGGCTACACACAATATATGAATGTTTTCAGAACAAAAACCATAACACAATATGCTCATTTTAGGGTTGTACAGATCAAAATAATTAACAAGGTTAAAAAAAAGGGGGGGGGGTAATTATCAGAATAGCTTTAGTCATTCAATTAAAAATTTGTAAAAATATTTATATATTTATAACATTTAAATTTTTTAAAGTAGAAAATGTTAATGATTACTAACCCTGACTAAGGTACTTTACATCTTTATCTGAAAGCGTGGTCGAGAGGCCAAGTGCGCTTGAACTTAGCTTGACTTGGCTACCTAGAAGAGGGCTCGGGGTTCGACACCCGACTCGGGCAGAGTTGTGTTTACTGAGCGCCTAAAGGCAGCACGGTAAACCAACTCCTAGATAACCCCCCCCCCCCAACTGGTCCACAAATGAAATAGGACCAAAAGCGCTCTGAGCATGCTATAAGCATGAAAGTAGCGCTATATAAAAGCTTTAATAATAATTAATTAATCTAAGTAACGCTTTCATGACAATGAAAAGAATAAGTAAACAAAAATTTGTAATAATATATATTTGTGTGCTGAAATATTTTAACTCCCATGAAAGCTGGGAACTTATAAGCTAGCAATTCCCGACCAACTGATGTCCATCAAGCTTTAATAGTTTCCTAACAACATCCACCTCAAATAAGTAGCCTGATTATTGCTAGCATACTTGACATCTATCTCAAATGACAATTGCAGTTATAATGGGTAGACGTTGACTACATGACAAGCAAATCTTTATCTACTTGAAGTACATTTGGGAAAGATGATTTTTGCCTGATTGTTATGTTGGCAACAAAAAAATAAAGTTCCCCTTTCTCTTGATAAGATGACATGAAACGATTAAGCACATAACTCGTATGCTAGCTCCGGGGTCGGCAACCTCCGGCGCGCGAGCCACATGCGGCTCTTTGGATGTGAATCTGCGGCTCTTTAGTTCCATACGCAAATATTATTTATTTTACCGAAACAATTTTTTAAAATAGTTCTGAATCGTTTAACTAGGATTAGGCACCGATTCTATCTATCAGACACCCCTTCCCCATTACACGCGTCGTCACTGTTGTCAGTCTGTCAGAAGCTCACGAATGACGCCATCGTCGAATGTTTCTATGTAGGTTTCAATTCGCTTTCGACGCAAGACGAATTTGCATCTTCACCACTAGCTTTGGCTGTGACGAAAAGTTTGTTGTTTCAAGTAAATGAGTTAGAAGCAATTATTTTCTTAAAGTTTGAAGCAATCTACAAGCAATACTAATCTGGCAAGCTTTGTGGTACCACTAGAAATCGCACAAAAAGGCAAACATTTAGAGATAGTGAGTATGTCAAAGACTGCTTCCTACGTGCATCTGAAGAACTTTTCGTGATTTCAAAAACAAACTAGAAATCTTGAAAATAAAAAATTCAGAGATTTGTTACTATCTGCTAAAACAGTACAAGATAGAATATTTAAAATGTCTTTAAATGTAACATATTTACAGGCGTAAGATATTCAACTTTCTTTTGTCACTTGCTAGTCACGGCGCGGCACAAGTTGCCTATTTTATTAGGTATATGTCTTCCCAAGGTCCAAAGGAAGAACTTCAAGGATTGCTACCGCTCTCGGGATAAACTAGAGGGAAAGATATAGTGCATGCCTGCAAAAATACATTGATAACAATAAGATCGATTTAAACAAAGTTGTATTTGTTAGATACAAAACAAAATAAAGGGGCACTAACGATCTTTCGAAGCAAAATAAACCATCAAATTCTTACGTTTCACTGAATAATACACCAAGTAGCGCTTTGTGTCCAAAACCATTTGGACCGAACCAGTCGAGGTAATAAATTTGGTAATCAAGATTGTTAACAGCATCTTGACAAAAGCATTCTACCATCGTCAGTTTAAAGAATTCTTAAACGAAATGGACACTCAGTATTCCGAGCTCATTCTTCCAAATAAAGTGCGATAGCTTTCTAAAGGTTGAAACGTTTTGTTTTTTGCTTGAATGAAATAAATACATTCCTAAACGATAAAGGCATTAATCTCCCTGTATTACAGAACGACAAATATTTGCAAACATTTTATTTGATGGTTGATATAACAGAGAAATTAAATGAGCTGAATCTAAAACTGAAAGGAAAGGGAAACCCATCCTATGTTTTGGTAGAAGAATTGGTTTGAAGATAAATTAATTCTTTTGCAGAAGGTATCCAGAGAAGTAAGTTACTTCATTTTCAATGTCTAAAGCAGTATCGCGAAAAAGATATGACGCGGGTTGATTCGGCGCATAGAATAATCTTCCAGATTGCTACAGTAAGGGAAGAAGTTAGCATTTGCAGGGCTGACTATCTACGGATCGACATATTCGTGCGATAAAGCGTGTTTTTTTTTTCATGAATATAATTAAAAGCAAAGTAAGAAGCCATCTAAAAATTGAAAATTTAGAGTCGTTTAATCTAAAAAGAACAAGTTATGAGCCAAATGTATCCAAACTTTCTAAAACCATGCGAAGCCAACGCTCCCATAGAAATTCGTTTGCTCGATTGTTTGTTATTGAAGTTGAAGTTAATGTTGTAAGCAAAAAAAAAAAAAATGTGTGGCTCTTTAAAACTTTAAAATTTTGTAAATTTTAATTTTTGGCTCTTTCGACTCAAAAGGTTGCTGACCCCTGTGCTAGCTAACTGACAAATCAGCTTTTTATTGAGAACGCCATTAAAGGTAACAACAACAGTCAAAAAGGGACATTACTCCTAGAGACTGAATAGCGTAACATATATATGTATATACATACTAACACTTTCAGACTGCGATCTATAAGGCCGATAATGTTATGGTCATCTGTTTCTTAGGCCAACAGTTATAACGAGCAGAGTGTCATGTGGCCAAGCACAACGCCCAATCTCCCTTTACTTTCCTCAACTAAAGGCAGGTACCCCTTAGAGTTGGGTGAACTTAGGGAGACCCTAAAAAATCCCGAAATTCAAAATTTCATTCTTCACCGCGGGCGACATTCGAACCCAGGTTCGGAAGCCAAGCGCTTAACCACTTAGCCATCGCGCAATATAAATTTATTAAACGTATAGTAGCTACTGTCTTCTGTATTTCGCATTGTGTGCCCAATAAAGCCACATGATTTCTTGCTCTATTGGTTTTCTGTATGTTCTTTATCCATTTGATATCAAATATGGGACGCAATCATTTGTTGGTGAATGCCTGGAGTTTGTATAAATTGTTAGTTGTTACACACCAAAATGGCCATTGATGGACAGGGTTATGTGGTTATGGTAAAAAAAAAAAAAAAAAAAAAAAAAAAGTTGGCAGAACAAGAGTTAATTTATTAACAGATGGCGTGAAAGCTTAAATAGGCTACATCTAGTAAATTAAATTTTAGCACTTGAAATGTGTTATTCCGTTTCGTTTTCTAAGGAAAATAGCTATTGAAGCTTGCACATAAGGTAGCTGAAAAAGGAAAAAAAAAAAGGCATAATGCTTTCGAAAGTCAATTTAAATATGCCAGTAAAACACTAGTTATGAAGATTTGTAAAGACATCATAACAGTGAGGAGCACTAACCTATATCAATCGCAAGGGTAATTAAGTGACAGGGCCAACCTTAGGCATAAGCAAACTAGGCAGCCGTAAAATCCTATTTTCGCTAATGTATTAAAATCGTATTAACAATGTAATATTTTTTTGTGATTGAATTGCCACAGCTGTATGTTTAATCATGAAACACTAAATATTTCAGCTTGCAACTAAACTACAAAAATAAACATATTTTACATAATTACAGCATTACTTTTATATTACCTGATCGCACTATAAATCTTTTATACTTATGTGGCAATTATGGAAGCATTATGGAGCCTAGTAAACAACTAAGACAACTGTATTCTACATTGGTACAAAATTGTGGCGCCAGTTGGGTAAAATATCATTGTGAAAGTTGAGTTTATTTCTGTTTCATTAGGTCAAAATTGTAGGGCAATCTTTACAAAATCAGAACGAATGTCGTCATCTGCATCAAGTCTACTTCTGTATTTGACAACTTGAAAATTCCTATTTCGAAAAGATAGACCTATGTTGTTGGAACTTGAACTCGTTTAGGATGACAAAAATGTCAAACATGGCATCTTTTCTGTAGTTCACTTTCACCGCTTTAAAGTGCATCCAACTGTGGTTATGTTTCCTTAAAAAATGTTTTACTTCAACCATAAACATAAAAAGAAATGTTGTATAACTTTGCCTCTTGACAGTAGGCCTAATCTCCCTTCAGTGTGAAATAGCATTTTGGACGCATCAAACTCATTACAAAGCTTTGAAAGCAGTGGACAGTTTGAAATACTCGATCTCACATAATTGAAAGCAAAATTGAAAGCATTAGCATCGTTTTCTCTTGTGGCATTTACAAATATTCCTCGATAGGTTTTTAATGATTATTGTACAAAAAGTCTAGATCCAGACCAACATTCAAGCATAGGCCTATTTGGAGCATCAACTTTCTAGACAATGCAAATATTTTGCAAGAAATTCTAGACTTTTTCAGAAATGAACACATTTGTCAAATACATCACGTGGTATAATAGTCGTTTCAAGAAGAGAAGCCAGTCTTTACATCGTCATCCTCACGTAAATAACATCTTTGGATTCTTCAAGCTGGGTGAGAAATAGTTAAAGTGGAGCCACACCATTTACAAGTCTGCAGCCAACATTACAATACTAGCCTTCACCTGGAACCCCAAAAAATACATGGCGTCGTTATTTGAAAGCCTATATGCTGAACAGATAGGCAAGATATTGAGACAGTCAAGACGTTTATGCCCAAGACTGAACCAAAAGAATAGTAATATAATTTCCAGGATTATCTGATCGATAAATCACCAGCCAATGTCAGCTATTCTGTCAAAAGATATGAAGCTTAAACTAAATTTAGTAACTCTTAAAAAATTCGGCTCTAATCATTAGCCTACTAAAATAATCTATTTCGCCACAGGCAACAGTAAGTCATCTTTTATGCTATGCGGTTTCATATTTCTATCAATTCTGAAGTCCATCAAATAAGAGGCTTCTTATTCAGCAGCTATCTTAAACAGAAAAAGAAAAAGAATCCGGTCTATTGTTTACGTTGTCCGTTCAAGGTTTTTTATGTTCTTAATATAATTAAACATTTTTCTTGAAAAATGATTTTGACATTGATTGTTGTTATATGACCAGACAAGCTCAGCTTTCGTCTCTTTACAGTATTGAGGAATTCCTCTTTTTTGTCGCCAGCCAGAGTGTAAGCTTTTAAAAACTATAAACTCATAATAAATACATAGCAGTTTTAGCATTTTTGCTCTATTGGCTTCCGGTAAATTAAAAGACTCGTCTAGAAGGTTTTCTTACGTAGTTTGTCACTAATGCATATTCAAAAAGAAATGCGCTTGAACCTTATTCAATAAAACATCCAAATGAAGCGAGGAGAAAATACACCGATGATGAACTCTTATGCATACAAGTTTCTAAATTGGTTTCTCTAGATTTAAGATTAGAAAAAAAGCTTATTGTTGTTAATTCTGCATGGTTCCATCTTACATTAACCAAACATATTAGAATGACATAAAGAGAGTAAAATTTTGCTATTGGTAGCCGTTGAAACTTGTGTTAAAATTGTATGATTCTACTATTTCAGTCCCTTTTTATCTATCTTCAGGTTAACAACATTCAACGTATCTGGAGGTTAATAAAATGTAAGGATTATGAAGTGTCCATACCTTTTTTTTTTTTTTTTTTTTAGGAAACCTCAGCTTTTTAGCTTTTGACATCAGTTGTCTAGCTTAGTACATCCTAGGAATCCTTGGGCTTTTGCCTCTTTTCTTTGCCTCTTTTTTGGGCGTTGCCTCTTTTTTGGGCTCTTGGCCTCTTTATTGGGCTTCTTTTTTTTTTTTTTTTTTTTTTTTTTTTTTTTCCAAGAAAACACACAAAACATCATTCTAAATTAATAAATGTACAACAAGGAAAATTTTATAAAAAAAAGACATTTTTATCAAAGTCATATTCCAGGATTTTCAGTATGTTCGCGGAGTAGGCTGCAGCGAAGATCCATAAAATGGTGACAGATAGGGGTCCAGAAAATGATGACAGCAGAGGTCCAAAAAATGATTGCAGTAAAGCTCCAATAAAATGATGACAGCAAAGGTCCAATAAAATGATGACAGCAGAGGTTCAGGAAAGGTGACAGCAAAGGTCCATAAAATGATGACAGCAAATGTCCAGAAATTGATGACATCAAGGGTCCAAAAACATTCACAAAAATTTGGAAAGTGTTCCTTAAAATAAGTATTCCCAAAATTATTTTTTTTTTATTATTATTATTATTTTTCTTAGTGACTTATGAGTTATTAAAAATTTTATTTTTATTTCTATTATTTTTGCAACAATTTTCCCTTAAGAACCTAAGACAAAGGACCTCCATCCTATATCCTTAGGAATACTCTGGGGTCTGCTAGAGTTACAAAAATGTACATATTATGAAACAATTTGGTTTCTATAAAGTACCGGGATTTTTGTTCCTTTGATAGATGGATCTGACCTAATAGATTCTAGAAAAGGTTCTAGACAAAGGATGTATAAAAAGGGGGATAAAGGACAGCCTTGTCTAACAGATCTTTGAATTGGAAAGGATTGGCTTAAAGAATGGTTGATTATTAGTCTACTGCTGGCATTGGTGTAAATTAGTTTAATGCATTTTATTAAAAAAGGGCTGATTTTACATTTTTCTAATATTTTAAAGAGGAAATTATGGCTGACTCTATCAAATGCTTTCTCTTGGTCTACAGATAACAAGGCAATGCTAGAGTTTTTTTCATGACTGTACATGAAAAAATCTCGAATGAAATGTGTCATTCCATCAATACTCCTGTCGGGGTGGGTGCAGTATTGGTCTTGTCCTACGAGTTGGGGAGTGAAGGGTTTAAGTCGTTTAAAAATCATTTTAGTCAGTAGTTTATAGTCTGTATTGAGTAGTGAGATGGGCCTGTAGTCACTTGGAGAACTGTTATCTGTTGTTTTTTTGGCTAATAGTGTAATATATGCTTCGTTAAAATTTTTGGAAGTTGTCCTGTTTTAACAGCGTCACTATACAGTCGCAGTAATAGAGGACTTATTAAAGGAAAAAATGTCTTATAGAATTCAAATGTCAGACCGTCCGGTCCGGGAGATTTGTTGTTTTGTGTCGAGTCTAGTGCAGTTTGGAGTTCGTCTAGAGTAAATGGGGTCTCCAAAAGTTCTTCATCGGTCTGCTTCAACTGTTTACAATATTTTAGAAAACATTCTTGAGCCTCCTTGTTTATAGGTTCCAACTGGTAGATATTTTTAAAATGACTTATGAAAACATCTTTAATTTTGTCTTCGTCTTCAACTTTTGAGCCATGTATATCAAGAACACTTGTTATGCATTTACCAGACTGAACATTTTGTTCGATCGACAAGAAAAGTTTGTTTGGGCCTTCTTGACTTAAATAGTTCCTGCATCTAACTTCAGCTCCTTTGTAGATGTAGTTATTTAATTCTTCCAACTTTAATGAGGCTTGAGTTCTATCTATTTCGTCTTCAGCGTGTAATAGTGTATGCTTGAGTTTCTCTAGTTCTTGTTTTCTACGTGTTTGTACTAGTGTTGATATGACCTGACATTGTTGTTTTATTGAGTTTTTTACTAGTGTCCATGTTGTTGTTAGGTTAAAGTTTGGATTGTTTGTATCTTGTAAGCAAGAATTGAGTGTGTTTGAGATTAATTCTATAAAAAGAGGTATTTCTAGAAGAGAATTATTAAATTTCCAATGACTAGTTTTCCTTGTCTTTTTTTTAATTTTCGTACTTATCGTAACTATTATTGCCTTATGGTCTGAATATTCTAGAGACTCTTCTAGATGAGCTACCTTACTTATATGCTACTCGGTTGGTACGTAAATTCTATCTAGTCTGGAAGTTACGGGATGAGCTTTATTCACCGAAGTAGTGTCCTGACCTTTGGGATTCACACTCCTGTATGCATCCTGTAACTTAAATTCACACTCAATGTCTTTCAAGAAATTATTAATAGTAGTGTTCATCTGTGAAGGAAGATTTACCGTTGTTGTGTACTGCTTGTCTAGTGTGGACGTGATGTAATTAAAATCCCCTCCTAAAATCAAACTATCCCCTCTATATGTGTCGTGTAATTTTTCACTCAAATATTCAAAAAATTCCCGTTTCTCTGTTCTTTTTGCTGGTGCATAGATGTTAGCCAGTGTAATTGTTTCATTTCTTGTTTCTACTTTTATAATGACTACTCTCCCTTTATTGTCACTATAGTTGTGGACTATTTTAAACCTATCTGATACCTGAAAAATGGCTACCCCCCTGCATCCGCTACCATAACTAAAACACCCTTCCTTAAAACCCATGTCTGTTGTGTATGTGTGTGCTTTGTGTTCTGTACCTAAGTTTGTCTCTTGTAAAAAGATAAAGTCTGGTTTATACTTTCTTGATAAATATACTACATATTTTTGTTTGTTTGTGAGTCCGTGAATGTTGAGAGACAAAACCGTGATGTCCTCCATGATTTTATATTTAAGTGGGTTTGTTTATAACTAAGATGTATGTGTGTTTTGGAGAAAATTGAAGTGATATTGGATACCTGTAAGAGAAAAAAAAAAAGTCCGGTTTGCGTGTTTTAGTTGAGTGAACTGTGTATTTTTGTTTATTTTTAGACTTCGAATGTTAAATGAAAGAATTGTAATATCAGCCATGATTGTGTGTTGGTGGGTTTTTGCGTTGTGTGTGTGTGTGCGCCTACTATTTAAAAATGTTTATGTGTTTGGCGGTGTGTCAGTGTCCTCCCCCTTGTCGATTACTAGAGGTGCAGGAGAGTTGGGGATATCTTCCAAATCCTCCACTTCCTCTCCCGTTCTCCCCCTTTCACTTCTCACCTCAGTGCCTTCCCCCTGGTCATCTGAGGTAGAGGACAGAGAAAGAGTTCTTTTCCTGTTTGTTTTGTTTGGAGAGCTAGGCTCCGATCTAGCGTGTCCGGCAGTTTTCATTTTTTTGTGTGTGTTAGACCCTGTGCTACTTTCGCCTTTTTTTTTGGGGGGAAAGGGTACCCCTCCCACTGTCCATACATTTTTCAGGTGTTGTACCTTTTTTTTTGCTTTTTACTAGTTCGAACCCGTCTCCGTCTACCTCAGGGGGTATAGCCTTGGTCTGCCCTTTTTCATTATCTTTTTTCAAGACCGACGCATACGTGCTTTTTCTAGCTTCCAAGGACCTCTCAACGTCCTTTTTAGGACCCCTAGCAGCCCTGTTGGGACATTGGTTTGACCAATGGTCTTCCTTTTGGCAGAACCAACATTGCTGCCTTCTCCCCGGTGTAGTGATTAAGACCTTGTAAGTCCTGGGGTCTTCCTCATACTTCAGTTGTATGTAATGGGGTAGCTCGGTACCCTTGCGGGGTTTAATCCAAGCCGCCCACTTGTCACTAACCCCTAGCCTAAAAGCTTCTATTTTGGAGCCTTCTGCAGCGAGGGTGCTGAAAATCTCCTCAATTTTGTTCTTAGAAATGGTGGGTGACACCCGCAGTGAAGCGTCACTTTTATTTTCTCTTCCTCCAGGGTGGTAACTTCCACCCTAAAGGTGTCTTCGCTTCCGAGACCTTTCCTATGATCCTGTTCCTCACCACCGGTGAGGAAACACCCAGGAACCATAGGAAAGGGTTCTCAAACCGGTACAGGGAACCCACCTCCTCCGGCCCGAGCCTCAAGGCGGCGACGATGGACGCCATCGCTCGAACTGCTCCCTGTCCGGACAGTTTTATTAGTAGAGTACCTGGTTGGTGGACAAAGCCACCCTCCAGATCCTTTTTTTCTATTAGAAATGTCTTTATAGACATAGTAGAAAAAAAGGAAATGAAAAAAAAAAAAAACAACAAATCAATGAACACACTCCTTAAGAAATAAATTCGAGGAACAACACTCCAAAAGAAAACACAAGAAAGTTTAAAAACCGTAAATCCAAATGAATCGAAACTCCAAAGAAAACACAAATAAACGAATAAAGAAAAAAATACTTCCCATAGATATTAATCAGTGGAAACAGAGGCTTAAAAAAAGCTGCCTCGACCTGAGAGAACGGCCGTGGGTGATCACCGTTTGTCCTATGCCAGGTAAGTATGTGTTGAAGTGTTCATTTAATACTACTACATCAATTTGATTTGATTATGAAGTGTCCATACCACTAGTACTTTTTCTTTCTTGTTGTAAATATTACTGACAATTTTTCTTCCCTTATAGTAAATGGATTCAAATTAATATTGGTTTCCTGTAGAAATATACAATATATAAAAAATGTAAATTTTATTTAAAAAGAAAAAAAAGAATACTTTTATTCTTCAGCCTTTTTTGTAATATAGGAATTTGTGAAATATTTTTATGACATTTAGATTATTTAATTAGAAAAAAGAATTTTTAAGAATAAAAAAGGCTAAAATTGCTTCATTAAACATCTATTGAGTTCTCTATGTCGTTGTACTACGAGAATAAGAAACCGAAAGGTCAATCAAAAAAGGGAGATAAATGTTGAAAAAAGAGGTCGTCTATTTTTAATCTATACAAATATTAAGTATATAAGTATTACTACATTTAAATTTGAAAGGTCAACTAATATTTTTAACAAAACATATTTCATTTTCTTTACTATTAATGTTTTAAACTATATAAATTGTTGCAATTCATAAAAACGTTAAAATTTTAAAGCATCTTTTTAAAATTGTAATTATTAAAATGTGTAGATTTATGTTTTCGCAGAAACTATTGTTCATTAAATATATAAAAGCAACTAGAGGACTGATAGTATATATCCTGTGTGGCACTGGGGTAACTCATTGGGTATAACTGTCAATGGTAGCGAGTTCAATCCGCCTTTAGGTATAAATTTTTGTATATAATTTTTTTTTTGTGAGTTTTTTTTTCTTTAATAAATTGAAATTTGTAGTAGGAATACATAAAAAAATTGAATAATTAATTTTAAACACATATAATAAATTTTTCAATATCTTTAAATTTTCCTTATGATCAGTTGCTCTAATACCATCGTATGGGAATCATTTACGGTTACAGAACCAAATTTCTTTGCTCTTCTTATTCAGCAGAAAAAGAAAAAGAAGCCGGTCTATTGTTCACGTTGTCCGTTTAAGTTTTTTTTATCTTCTTAATATAATTAAACATTTTTCTTGAAAAATGATTTTGACATTGATTGTTGTTATATGACCAGACAAGCTCAGCTTTCGTCTCTTTACAGTATTGAGGAATTCCTCTTTTTTGTCGCCAGCCAGAGTGTAAACTTTTAAAACTATAAACTCATAATAAATACATAGCAGTTTTAGCATTTTTGCTCTATTGGCTCCCGGTAAATAAAAAGACTCGTCTAGAAGGTTTTCTTACGTAGTTTGTCACTAATGCATATTCAAAAAGAAATGCGCTTGAACCTTATTCAATAAAACATCCAAATGAAGCGAGGAGAAAATACACCGATGATGAACTCTTATGCATACAAGTTTCTAAATTGGTTTCTCTAGATTTAAGATTAGAAAAAAAGCTTATTGTTGTTAATTCTGCATGGTTCCATCTTACATTAACCAAACATATTGGAATGACATAAAGAGAGTAAAATTTTGCTATTGGTAGCCGTTGAAACTTGTGTTAAGATTGTATGATTCTACTATTTTAGTCTCTATTTATCTATCTTCAGGTTAACAAAGTTCAACGTATCTGGAGGTTAATAAAATGTACGGATTATGAAGTATCCATACCACTAGTACTTTTTCTTTTTGATAGTAAAAATTGCTGACATTTTTTCTTCCTTTATAGTAAATAGATTCAAATTAATATTGGTTTTCTGTAGAAATATACAATATATAAAAAATGTAAATTTTATTTAAAAAGAAAAAAAGAATACTTTTATTCTTCAGCCTTTTTTGTAATATAGGAATTTGTGAAATGTTTATTTTTTTTATGACATTTAGATTATTTAATTAGAAAAAAGAATTTTTAAGAATAAAAAAGCCAAAAATTGCTTTATTAAACATCTATTGAGTTCTCTATGTCGTTGTACTACGAGAATAAGAAACCGAAAGGTCAATCAAAAAAGGGAGATAAATGTTGAAAAAAGAGGTCGTCTATTTTTAATCTATATAAGTATTACTACATTTAAATTTGAAAGGTCAACTACTATTTTTAACAAAACATATTTCATTTTCTTTACTATTAATGTTTTAAACTATATAAATTGTTGCAATTTATAAAAACGTTTAAATTTTTAAAGCATCTTTTTAAAATTGTAATTATTAAAATTTGTAGATTTATGTTTTCGAAGAAACTATTGTTCATTAAATATATAAAAGCAACTAGAGGACTGATAGTATATATCCTGTGTGGCACTGGGGTAACTCATTGGGTATAACTGTCAATGGTAGCGAGTTCAATCCGCCTTTAGGTATAAATTTTTGTATATAATTTTTTTTGTGTGAGTTTTTTTTTTCTTTAATAAATTGAAATTTGTAGTAGGAATACATAAAAAAATTGAATAATTAATTTTAAACACATATAATAAATTTTTCAATATCTTTAAATTTTCCTTATGATCAGTTGCTCTAATACCATCGTATGGGAATCATTTACGGTTACAGAACCAAATTTCTTTGCTCTTCTTATTCAGCAGAAAAAGAAAAAGAAGCCGGTCTATTGTTCACGTTGTCCGTTTAAGTTTTTTTTTATCTTCTTAATATAATTAAACATTTTTCTTGAAAAATGATTTTGACATTGATTGTTGTTATATGACCAGACGAGCTCAGCTTTCGTCTCTTTACAGTATTGCGGAATTCCTCTTTTTTGTCGCCAGCCAGAGTGTAAACTTTTAAAACTATAAACTCATAATAAATACATAGCAGTTTTAGCATTTTTGCTCTATTGGCTTCCGGTAAATTAAAAGACTCGTCTAGAAGGTTTTCTTACGTAGTTTGTCACTAATGCATATTCAAAAAGAAATGCGCTTGAACCTTACTCAATAAAACATCCAAATGAAGCGAGGAGAAGATACACCGATGATGAACTCTTATGCATACAAAGATAAAAAAGATAAAGGTTTATAAAAACTTTCGAAAACACAGTGATAAAGTTCCGAATAAACCCAGAAAATCTCGATCGACATCATATAGTAATAGCAATAAAAGCTTCTTCTTCTTACTTATTATCATGATGGAGTGTTCAGATGATTAGACCAGTAAGCCTATCTGAAATTTAGCAAACTGATTTCCAGATCAGGAAGCTATCTATATACTTTCTCTTCTACGGTGCTGTTTTGGTGCCAGTGTCTTAGTCGAGCCCTTTGATGAAGAATACAACTTTGATGGACATGTTTGGTATTCTCTGGTGACACTTTACAAGAGCGAATTGCACTGGTCCCAATTTTTCAGCTTCAGGAACATGTCTCATTCTATTGTGTCTGGTTCTTATGTGAAAAAGTATTAATTGGTCTTTTCGGGATAGTTTATAACAGGCATTGTCCTTCTTGCTATTTGGATGAGAGCTGTCCATTTGTCCTTTTATCTATTCACTATTAGTTTCTTCATTTGTATTTGTTCTCACTCTTGACAAGTGTGTCAACCTTCGCATTTTCTTCTATTTCAATATGTGCTGGTATCCATTGGAGAACAGGGGTTGTTGTTGTTTTTTTGCTGTATTTATTGATCTTTATAAGTGCTATAGGCCTATTGAGTAGTTTCACATTGGAGGAATCAGAGTTTTCCAAGCTTTGGAGGACCTTTTTTTTTTTTGCATCGGTCGGGAAAATAGTCCGACTGTTTGACGTAAGTGGTGATTTTCTAGCGAGATATCTGCTAGTTTCAATGCTCCCATTTCTGCTCTGTTGCCATCAGAGAGCTCACCAGTTGCAATGAACATGATTTCTTAATTAATTTTTCTCTATTGGGACATTAGTTAAGTATTCCAGACATTTCCAGCTCCTTCGTTTGTGGTAGCTTTTTGAGATAAACTCTGACCGTATGGTTGCTAGGGTAATGAATTTATAGAAGAGAGAACATTAATTTCTTCACCTCTGTAGGATTGTAGTCAATGTTCTCTTTCTTCTTATGTAGTTTTTTGAAAAAAAAAATGTATCCGAGATACTTATCCGTTGGATGCGGCTCCAATCAGTGCCGGCCTTAGGTAACTATATAGGGTAGCACCAAATGAATTAGAAAAGCAAAATATTAAGACATAAAAATTTGTAATATTATATGCCGTCCTTTTCTATATCTAAATTAACAAATAAGTTAGCATATATAGCACTAATGTGCTGTATTGACGACTCGTGATCACCAGACTAGAAATAACGCTTTAACATTGAACTAAAAGGAAGAAACGATGGTCTTCTAACAGGGGCGGACTGTGTGTTAACATATGGTATTTCTATACAATCCGGCCCTCAAATTATATATCATATGATGGACATCCATTTCTAGGTCTACCTGTCCTCAAAATCATTCTGTTAAGTTAGATAATGTATCGATAACTGAACGCACGCATACAACTCTGTATCTTTTGAAGAAATATAGTAGGTCTTATGTTGCTTTTTAATCGCTAATAATGTGGGCCCTAAAAAGGATGAAGCCTACTTGCAGCACTGTCTACGGATGTAGACTATTACATATTTTGGCAATAGTGTTAGATTAAATTATCATTACACTGTAAAGTCTGTACAAGATTTTTGTTTTTAAACGCGACGCTCGGAGGGCCCCTTTTAAAAGAGGATATTATAAAAACGTTTAACAATTTAATGCGTTCTATTGTGGCATTCATGAGGCCCTTTATGTGGTCCATTTGGGTACCGGCCCACCGGGCATTTGCCCGAATGCCCATATAGCCAGTCCGCCCCTGTCTTCTAACACACATAAGAAGTAGATCCAAACATTCGCGAATAAACATTGAATCCTAGCAGAAACTTAGAACTAGGCTAGTAGACATAAGGCCGGCCAATCGTTATAGAAGGTCTATACTTTGACCCAACGTGGCGCTCGAATGGAAACGATGGCTAGAGGAAGGGATTTGGCTAATTGAGTAGCGACACAAGACTCCTGTGGGAGTGTCTAAGGCAGGGGTTCTCAACCTGTGGGGGTCTATTGACAATTTACCAGGGGTTGCCTAAGACCATCGAAAATATAGATTGTTTTGTCAATTCTTCTATTGCTGTGTGTGTGTCAGGGTGGGGTCTATGTCGAAGGTGCCGGTGGGGGGGGGGGTCGAGGCAAAGTGAGGGATTGTAAAAAGGGGTCGACGAGCTTAAAAGGTTGAAAACCGCTGGTCTAAGGGAATGCGAGAGCTTTCCTATAGCACAGTGCGGAGTTGAAAGAGAGCTTCCACGCACCTGTTGATAATCCGGGCGCGTTTTTTTGATGGATGGCGAGTCCTGCACAGCTAGCTTGGTAAACTATAGGTAAATGGCGAAGGTTCCCGGTGAGCTCGGCTTTTGACCATGTATTCTAATCCATGCACCCGGAGTGTCTGGCACATTGAAAATAGCAGTGTTTTTCATAGACATTGACTTGGACTTCTTCCAAACATAGTGGTTTGTTCAACCAAAGGCTTGCAAGCCTGGAATTCAAAGAACCTTCGGCTCAACTCTTTTGACAATCAAACAGCCTCAACACTGACCTGCGACGTCGCAACCTGTGGGGAGTGGAGACTAATAGCTCGTTGCCACGTCACAAGTCATGACGTCGATCTGTATGTGGGCTACGAGGCACTTCGCCGGACGGCCCAGTTTCTTGCTAGAGCACTACAGTATTAGTCCTTCCTGCTCTGTTCCCAATTGGAGTTCCTCTCAGGATACGCTAGAGACCAGTATGGGACACGAACCCACCACTTTACGTTTTTAGAACATAGCTTGAAATAGACTTAAACCATACTTAAATAGACGAAATTTAAGCTTGAAATAAATCATTCCGTTTTTCGAACAGCTTGTCTTCCACTTTTGGACAATGTAGAAAGTGTGGATTAACAGTAGAAATGGAAAAAAAAACGTCCTACTTAAAATTAAATAAGACATACATAAAACATAATGATGCAATCATAGCAATGTTGTTTTTTTTTCTGTTTAATTACATCTAGATTTAAATCAGGTACAAAGAGTGATCAATAAAATGTTATATTTAAAAAAAAGACTTGGTCAAACAACAACGCAAAAAAAAAAAAAAAAAATAGATATAGAATCTATTGAATATTCTCATGTATAGCGATAAAGTTAGCTTTTGTGTGTGTGTGTGTGTGTATCCGGTGTACAAAATAAAGGAAGTGCTGATAAAAGGGAGGCTATTCGATAATTTCTGCGTATGTATTTAGCATGGCAGAAGCCATATTTTCTAAGCTCTTATGTTTAGAGCACAATATAATTTATATATATGGAAGGCGGCATTAGACTTTGACTCTATGCCTTTATCATTGTTTAAAAACAAATGAGATACAAACAATTACTTATATAGTACAGTTGAAACAAAGATCAAACGCCAAAGCATTCGGGTATTGTTAAAACTATAACTCGAGTTTTTTAAAATTGAGTTGATAACAGCATAATTAAACTGAGTGTCCTTGACATTGTTAGTTTTATTGTGAAAATCTTCATTATAATGTACAATTTGGCGTTTTTATTACACCAACAAAACTCTTGTCAAACTCTTGATACTGGCTACTACAAGACCGGCACCGAGGATTGTGAAAATGCCGCCAGCGACGTACAATGCAAATGAATAGTAGAGTTCGTATGATTTGAATGCACCGTCAGAAGGCATTTTTCTTTTACATTCCACTCCAAACACGATGCTTGCTACTAGAGTAGTCACAACTGAAAGTAGAATCAAAGAACAGATTACTTGAGAGTGATTATGTCTCTCACTTTCTCTCTATCTCACTGTTTCTCTCTGTCTCCGTCTCGTTCTGTATCTCTTTCTCTCCTGTCTTTGTCTGTCTCACTCTTTTTTCTCCCCCCTGTGGCTGTCTCTCTCTCAGTCTTTCTGTCTCCTTTTTTCTGTCTCACTCTGTCTCTCTGTCTCTATCTCTCTTTTCTCATTCTGTCTCTCTCACTGCCTCTCTCACTGTCTCTCACTTGTCTCTCTCTTACTGTCTCCCTATTTGTCTGCCTCCTTCTGCCTCTCCCTGTCTTGTCTCTCTTTTCTCTCTCTCTCTCTCTCTCTCTCAATGTCTCTCTCTATTTCTCTCTGTATCTCTCTGTCTGTCTTCTCTGTCTGCCTCTCTCTCTTACTCTATGTCTCCCTCTCTCACACACAAAACAGACAAATTAGCTTTCTATTTTCTATCTCTCTGTCGGTCTTTTTTGTCTCTGTCTCTTTCACTGTCAGTGTCTCTCTCTCTCTTTTTTTTTTCTCTGTCTACTCTCTCTATATTTACACATAACAGACAGATTCGCTTTGTTTTTGTCCAGGTTTGTATGCCATTTTGTTAAATACCTGTGTTGTTGTTATTTTGAAACCATACAAACCGGCAAGTAAAGAGAATACAACGCAGACGACGACCACGTGATGCTTTATGTTCTCTGTCCTGACTACATGCCAGGTATGGAGGCAACACGTCACGAAGGCCACCACAAGCATTGCCGCCGTCAGTACTGACATAACTCTGACAGCTTGAAGGGAATCTTTTCAGACAAAAAAAAATTAAAAGGTTAATTCTTAAAGGTTAATTTTTAAATTATTTTTATTCATTTTTATTTGTAAAACTAGCATGCTGACAAATGGAATGGATCCCCAGATACTGAATGTCTCCGTCTGCTCTGCCACAATCACTGACATAGAAATGTATGTGGTTACAATATAGTTCATCCTTTTTCACCCAAATTTACCTCATTATAAATTCTAGGCGTACTAAAGGCATCCAGATGTAAGTTGATAGTGTATATTCATTCGCAGAATAGGGACTTGGTTTCCATATTAGTTTACACCTCTTTAAGTGGTGTCTTAAGCAGTTATCTGTAAGCACTATCCATCGCGAATAAATACCTTTTGAATAAATACTTACTGAACAAATACCTTTTGAATAAATACCTAGTCGCTGCGTAAAGGTTGTCATTAAACGTAAATGAGTTTGGTCGTTGTACTGGCCACATAACACCCTAGGTAACATTTTTACCCAAGCATCTTCACATCTTTAGTTTCATAAACAAGGTTCGAATAAGATACCATATTTTATTTTTTTATTATAGCTTTTATATAGCGCTACTTTCATGCTTATAGCATGCTTGAGCGCTTTTGGTCCAATCTCATTTGTGGACCGGTTGGGGGGTGGGGTATCTAGGAGTTAGTTTTCCGTGCTGCCTTTAGGCGCTCAGTAAACGTAACTCTGCCCGAGTCGGGTGTCGAACCTCGAGCCCCCTTCTAGGTAGCCAAGCCACGCTTCCCGCCATTAATAATAATAATAATTTGTATTATCCATAAAGAAATGTATCTTACAATTTGTGCATAACACAAAACAAAACCTACCCTAGATCAAACTTATCAAACTTATGCTGACGTTGCGTACTATGTACATGCAGCCCAGACCTTCAGTCCTCCCTCCTCCCTAAATTATAAGTAGCCACATTTTCGACACTCTTTTGCATCTTCAAATCAATTTATTTCTTGAAAGTAGCATCTTAATTAGTAGTGCTTCCCCTGAAGTACAGTTGCAAGGATAACCTGTTACTGTAGAACACTAGAATAAGCTAAGCTAGTTGTTTTGTCTTCATCCTAAAACTATGTAAGAGCTGGAATTTGAAGAAGACTCTCAGCACTGTGCACAATAAGCGTTCATCCCCAGCTTGTCGGCAGCATCAGTCGACGTTTGCAGTTTTGTTTGATCAACTGCAGGGAGGCACGGACCGCGGATAAACTTAACAACGTGTACGGTAAATTCTTTGTTCACATGTTTAGTTTTTTTTTTTTTTTTAATTTTATGAAACAATTATGTACAGTGCACTTAATATCTTGTTCTCTTTAAAAATCTGCGTAACTAGAAAGTAATTAGAAAGTTAAAGCTACGACTTTGAGCCATAGGTTGCAACTTGCACACACCCCCCTTGCAAAAAATCCTGCGGGCGCCCATGGTTGGATAACACTTCAACCCCACCCCTGAGACCGGAACATACACAAACACAAATACAACAGCAATACACCAATACAAATGCACACACACTTAACATAGGTGAACACATCACTTGTACCTGAACTCTCTCTAACTGGTATGCTTGCACAGTCATGAAGTGATTTGGTACTAGACTGGGCAGAGAAGGAACCACAGTAAATGAATAATCCAACAATGACATTTGGAGTTGTCAACCAGCCTGGGGTCGCTATGGCAACAATCTACACCAAAATATAGAAAATAAATTTTGTTTGCTGTTGAATAATTTGTTAAAAATCGTTTGTCTTAATGACCTACAACAATCTATCTGGGAGATTTTCTTAACGGCGAATACTAACAAAAATACGTAGGCCTAATATTATTATATAAATGTCATTGTGTTAAATGGGAACTTAGCTGTCATTAAATGAGTCCCTTTAGGAGTAATATACTTTATTAATGTGCATCAATATTTTGAAGGTATCAGTCCACACAACGGCCTTAAGGCTCCCTCGATCCTCTTTCCATTATATCAGTAATGTCTTTTAGCCACGACAGGAGATCACGGATATACATTTTAGAGATTTTTATTTAAACAAGTAAATAAAAAAATAAATAAAAAAAACAAAGCTTATAAGAAGTGTAATAACTGTGTAATTGTATCATTTAGTTTGGATCAGTCATATAATTATATTGAATTGCATTGAATTTACCGTAATCGGTTTTTAAAAGCATTTTTAAAAAAAAAGTGGGGGTGGGGACGACCTGAATTAAAACTCATGGTTCATGCTTCTTCAAGGCGACAACTAGCCACTCTGCTAGTAAGGTGCTATATGACTACAGAAGATTGATTGTTTGTTTCAAACTTACTTTAAAGCGGACTAATTCGGCTTATACCACTACTTCAGTCAAATAAAGTTTATCTCCCTTGTTTGAGATTCCAAACAAAATAGTTAATTAACTAATCGGTTATTTTCTTGTATTGATTTTGCCTGGTTTTCTTACCTTAACCCTAACATTTTTCATGCGGACCTCCAAGATCCGACATTAGCATCCGCTTACAAAACTCCTCAATATGGGCAATATTAACGTAAATACATAAACATTGTTGTTGAGAAGCTGGATTTCATTAGACGCTCCTCAGCAGTTCTGTATAGCTCTAAAAGAGTTTTTTTTTTTTGCCTTTTTTTTTACAAAGCTTATAAAAACTCACTCTGTCTTTCTGTCTGGTAAAAAGTTTGTACAAGCTATTTCTACGACACCCAATCTCGGATCAAGCTGAAACTTTGCACAATTATTTCTTTTACCTGACAAACACAAGAATCCATTTTTAAAAAAAAAACAATTAGTTAATTAACTATCTATATTATAAAGTAGAATGTGAGGTGTATGTATGTATGTATGTATGTATGTATGTATGTATGTATGTATGTATGTATGTATGTTACTTATAGACATCAAAACCGCTTGACCAATCTTGATAAAACTAGGCAGGAATGTTCCTTGGGTACCAACTTAGACCGTAGTGTATGTATTGTAGACCTAAAACAAACTTAAGACCCTCAAAAAAAAATAAAGTTGTCCGACTCTATTACAGCTATAGTATTTTATGGATCTAGGCCATGTCTACAATGTTGACATAAGAAAAGATAGGAAGGATTTAGACCTAGATCTAATTTTAAGAAATACACTTTGCGCAGATAGTTTTTTTACTTTGGCACATGAAAATACAAAAGAAGATCCATTGATTTCATTATATAATAAAATTAACCTTCAATTTTGTGTTTCAAAAGCATTTTTTACATAAATTAGTTCTTGATATCTGTGACTACAGATTTCCTGACGAACATTCTTTCATTAGACAATACCGTAATGAATCGCGTACTAAAAATTAATTCGTTTAATTGTTTACTTTATAATCCCATCCCTAGATCTAAAACTCTAATTCAACTTTAAGATGATAAAACTTCTCTTCGCACAGATAGTTTTATACTTTAACACATAAACATATTAATTAAAGTCCATTCATTTCATATTTTGATCAAATAAACATTCAAATTTGGTTTTCTAAAGCTACATTCGTTTACGAAAGCTGCGAAGCCGAGTTGAGATAGGCCTAGATCTATATTCATTCATGAATCGCGTACTAAAAATTATTTCGTTTAATTGTTTACTTTATAATCCCATCCCTAGATCTAAAACTCTAATCCAACTCTAAGATGATAAAACTTCTCTTCGCACAGATAGTTTTATACTTTAACACATAAATATATTAATTAAAGTCCATTCATTTCATATTTTGATCAAATAAACATTCAAATTTGGTTTTCTAAAGCTACATTCGCTTACGAAAGCTGCGAAGCCGAGTTGATATAGGCCTAGATCTATATTCATTCATGAATCGCGTACTAAAAATTATTTCGTTTAATTGTTCACTTTATAATCCCATACATTTAACAAAGCTATCGCTCTTTTCGTTTTTAATAGATAAGAATGTATCGACTTCGGGTAAACAATTTTCGCAAAAATAATTTTATTTTCGTAGCGAAAGAGAAATAACGTGAAAGGATCATTAGCTACGTTTAACATACATCTAAATCCAATCCACTAGATTATTCAAAAGCAAATGTTTTAATTTTAAAAAATGGATTTAAGCCTATTAGCTATTTTGATTTGATAGCTTCATTCACACTATTTTTACATTGACACATTCGCTTTACTTATTACATTATTATTTCGTTTAATTGTTTACAAAACTCTCTCAGTGACTATATCGACAGTAATGCGCAAATAAAGATAGTATATCTATATTATAAAGTAGAATGTGAGGGGTATGTATGTATGGATGGATGTATGTTAAATTACTTATAGACATCAAAACCGCTTGACCAATCTTGATAAAACTAGGCAGGAATGTTCCTTGGGTACTAACTTAGACCGTAGTGTATGTATTGTAGCCCTAAAACAAACTTAAGACCCTCAAAAAAAAATAATGTATGTATGTATGTATGTATGTATGTATGTTACGAAGCTGCGAAGCCGAGTTGAGATAGGCCTAGATCTATATTCATTCATGAATCGCGTACTAAACATTATTTCGTTTAATTGTTCACTTTATAATCCCATTCATTTAACAAAGCTATCGCTCTTTTCGTTTTTAATAGATAAGAATGTATCGACTTCATTCGGGTAAACCCATTTTCTCAAAACTAATTTTATTTTCGTAGCGAAACAGAAATAACGTGAAAGGATCATTAGCTACGTTTAACATACATCTAAATCCAATCCACTAGATTATCCAAAAGCATTTTTTACATAAATTAGTTCCTGATATCTACAGATTTCCTGGCGAACATTCTTTCATTAGACATTACCAAATGGTTACACATTAACACATCTCTCTTCTGAGGTCTGAGTCTATTCCTAGGCCTAGGTCTAAAACTCTTACTGAACTCTAAGATGATAAAACTTCTTTTCGCAAAGATAGTTTTATGCTTTAACACATAAACATACTAATTATTGTCCATTCATTTCATATTTTAATCAAATTAACATTCAAATTTGTTTTTCTAAAGCATTTTTAATACATTCGTTCGCTGTTCGCTAAAGCTGCGTAGCCGTGTTGAGATAGGCCTATATAAATTCATTCATGAAAAAAGGTCACGCATGCGCAGCACAGAACTCTAGATTAGCGTAGATTTAGATCTACGTCTACCTCAAGATCTACTTTATACTTTATACACATGAACATACAAAATTTAGTCTATTCATCTCAAATTTTAATCAAATATATGTAGGCCTACAAGCAAATGTTTTAATTTGAAAAAAAAATGGATTTAATTAAGCCTATTAGCTATTTTGATTTGATAGCTTCATTCACACTATTTTTACATTGACACATTCGCTTTACTTATTACAGTATTATTTCGTTTAATTGTTTACAAAACACTCTCAGTGACTACATCGACAGTAATGCGCAAATAAAGACCCGCGGGTCGCGGGTAACATATGTCTAGTTAGTAATAAATTACTTTGGTACCTAAAACAACTGAAAGAAATAGAACTTGACTGAACTGGTGGTATAAGCTGAATTAGTCCCCTTTCCAAGGGAAAGAATAGTACTTGACTAAAGTGGTGGTATAAGCTGAATTAGTCCCCTTTTCAAGGGAAAATATAGTACTTGACTGAAGTGGTGGTATAAGCTGAATTAGTCCCCTTTATAGATTGTCGTCTGAGTCTTATTACAAATTTAATTACATGACTGATCAAAACTAATTGATACTCTTGACATAAGCTTTTTTTTAAAGTATTTTTTGTTTGTTTGTTTCCTCTTATCACTTCGACCTACTCCCTATGCGCAGTCACCTATACTTAGCCTACCTCCCTATGTGCGGACCCTATACTTAGCCTCCCTCCCTATGTGCGGACCCCTATACTAAGCCTCCCTCCCTATGTGCGGACACCTATACTTAGCCTCCCTCTCTATGTGCGGACCCCTATACTTAGCCTCCCTCCCTATGTGCGGACCCCTATACTTAGCCTCCCTCCCTATGTGCGGACAACTATACTTAGCCTCCCTCCCTATGTGCGGACCCCTATACTTAGCCTCCCTCCCTATGTGCGGACCCCTATACTTAGCCTCCCTCCCTATGTGCGGACACCTATACTTAGCCTCCCTCCCTATGTGCGGACACCTATACTTAGCCTCCCTCCCTATGTGCGGACCCCTATACTTAGCCTCCCTTCCTATGTGCGGACACCTATACTTAGCCTCCCTCCCTATGTGCGGACACCTATACTTAGCATACCTCCCTATGTGCGGACACCTATACTTAGCCTCCCTCCCTATGTGCGGACCCCTATACTTAGCCTCCCTCCCTTTGTGCGGACCCCTATACTTAGCCTCCCTTCCTATGTGCAGACACCTATACTTAGCCTCCTTCCCTATGTGCGGACCCCTATACTTAGCCTCCCTCCCTATGTGCGGACACCTATACTTAGCATACCTCCCTATGTGCGGACACCTATACTTAGCCTCCCTCCCTTTGTGCGGACCCCTATACTTAGCCTCCCTTCCTATGTGCGGACACCTATACTTAGCCTCCCTCCCTTTGTGCGGACCCCTATACTTAGCCTCCCTTCCTATGTGCGGACACCTATACTTAGCCTCCCTCCCTATGTGCGGACCCCTATACTTAGCCTCCCTAACTTTGTGCGGACACCTATACTTAGCATACCTCCCTACGTGCGGACACCTATACTTAGCATACCTCCCTATGTGTGGACACCTATACTTAGCCTCCCTCCCTATGTGCGGACACCTATACTTAGCATACCTCCCTATGTGCGGACACCTATACTTAGCATACCTCCCTATGTGCGGACACCTATACTTAGCCTCCCTCCCTATGTGCGGACACCTATACTTAGCATACCTCCCTATGTGCGGACACCTATACTTAGCATACCTCCCTACGTTCCCCTTCCATGTCACAACGTGTTGGCCATAAATTTAGGATTAGCCTTAGGTGCGCCTTGACCTTCAACAGTTTGATGTATTGACCTGTCTACATCTCACCTCACTGAAGGCAATATTTACTACACCTATCACCAATGTCAGTTTGGGTTTGAATGCAAGAGGAACAGACTCTCTGTATGTCATAATCATTGACTGGCGTTTAGTATGATCTAACTCTATGCAAAGAAGGATTAGCCGCGATCGCGTGCATCTATTTCTTCTATAAGCTTAAAGCTTCAACAAAGTATTCTAACCCCGCGTTTCTATTGTTGTGTATAATAACCTTTCGAAACTAACCGGACAAGCAACTAACATGACAAATACAAGCAACTAACCTGATAAATTCAAACAACTAACATGATAAATACAAGCAACTAACATGATAAATACAAACAACTAACATGATAAATACAAGCAATTAACATGATAAATACAAGCAACTAACATGATAAAAACAAGCAACTTACATGATAAATACAAGCAACTAACATGATAAATACAAGCAACTAACATGATAAATACAAGCAACTAACATGACAAATGCAAGCAACTAACATGATAAATACAAGCAACTAGCATGATAAACACAAGCAACTAACATGATAAATACAAGCAACTAACATGATAAACACAAGCAACTAACCTGATAAATACAAGCAGCTAACATGATAAACACAAGCAACTAACCTGATAAATACAAGCAACTAACCTGATAAATACAAGCAACTAACATGATAAACACAAGCAACTAACCTGATAAATACAAGCAACTAACATGATAAATACAAGCAACTAACATGATAAATACAAGCAACTAACATGATAAATACAAGCAACTAACATGATAAACACAAGCAACTAGCATGATAAATACAAGCAACTAACGTGACAAATGCAAGCAACTAACATGATAAATACAAGCAACTAACATGATAAATACAAGCAACTAACATGATAAATACAAGCAACTAACATGATAAACACAAGCAACTAGCATGATAAATACAAGCAACTAACGTGACAAATGCAAGCAACTAACATGATAAATACAAGCAACTAACATGATAAATACAAGCAACTAACATGATAAATACAAGCAACTAACATGATAAACACAAGCAACTAGCATGATAAATACAAGCAACTAACGTGACAAATGCAAGCAACTAACATGATAAATACAAGCAACTAACATGATAAATACAAGCAACTAACATGATAAATACAAGCAACTAACATGATAAACACAAGCAACTAGCATGATAAATACAAGCAACTAACGTGACAAATGCAAGCAACTAACATGATAAATACAAGCAACTAACATGATAAATACAAGCAACTAACATGATAAACACAAGCAACTAGCATGATAAATACAAGCAACTAACGTGACAAATGCAAGCAACTAACATGATAAATACAAGCAACTAACATGATAAATACAAGCAACTAACATGATAAATACAAGCAACTAACATGATAAACACAAGCAACTAGCATGATAAATACAAGCAACTAACGTGACAAATGCAAGCAACTAACATGATAAATACAAGCAACTAACATGATAAATACAAGCAACTAACATGATAAATACAAGCAACTAACATGATAAACACAAGCAACTAGCATGATAAATACAAGCAACTAACGTGACAAATGCAAGCAACTAACATGATAAATACAAGCAACTAACATGATAAATACAAGCAACTAACATGATAAATACAAGCAACTAACATGATAAACACAAGCAACTAGCATGATAAATACAAGCAACTAACGTGACAAATGCAAGCAACTAACATGATAAATACAAGCAACTAACATGATAAATACAAGCAACTAACATGATAAATACAAGCAACTAGCATGATAAATACAAGCAACTAGCATGACAAATGCAAGCAACTAGCATGATAAATACAAGCAACTAACATGATAAATACAAACAACTAACATGATAAATACAAGCAACTAACATGATAAATACAAGCAACTAGCATGACAAATGCAAGCAACTAGCATGATAAATACAAGCAACTAACATGACAAATGCAAACAACTAACATGATAAATACAAGCAACTAGCATAACAAATGCAAGCAACTAGCATGATAAATACAAGCAACTAACATGATAAATACAAGCAACGAACATGATCAATACAAGCAACTAGCATGATAAACACAAGCAACTAACCTGACAAATGCAAGCAACTAACAAGATAAATACAAGCAACTAACCTGACAAATGCAAGCGATGGCCAAGATGACCACAGAAACAGACACCACTTTTGTTCTTTGTGCTATGACGTAGGGTTTGAACGTCGCCATGCTCTGCTAATCCAAGAAACAAACAAGCAATATATATATATTAAGGGTTTTTTAAAGGAAGAACCGCACAATTGCTGTCACATCTCTCAATAATGCAATATTTATCTACGTTTTTGTTTCAAACAAAATTAATTAATTATCACTAATTAATTTACTAATAAGCTAATTTTTTTATTGATTCATGTGTTGTCACCAACAATGAATAATTGTGCAAAGTTTCAACTTGATCCAAGAATGGAAAGTTCGAAAAATAACGCTTAGAATCGTCTACCAGACAGACGAACAGACCTGAGATGAACTCCTATTGAAAAATTAGAGCAGAAGGACTCAATCATCCCGTAGTGGTCTGGCAAGAAACTGGGCCGTTCGGCGTAATGCCTCGTAGCTACCATACAAGTCGAGTGCTGGGGACACTCGTAGAAGATAGGCGACACTGTTTCGACGCTCTCTCCACAGTGACGGTATCGGCATCGTAGTTCGGGCGGAACCGGGCAAAGTATGCCCCAAAGAACAATGTTCCGTCTTACACTGTGCAATGATTGCTTGTTCTGACCTCCTTCACCACCACCACGGATCGTCGCGATCTGGGTGACGCATATGCTGCCACACACTACGTGCTCTGTCGGATTCCTCCCAGGACAGCGTGAGTTGATATAAGCTTGTAAAAATTAAATAGAAAGTAGATTTAAAGTTAAACTTTTAGCCTGGACATAGATCTAGGTTAAAGGAGGTGTCCCACTATTTCGGGGTGGGGGACATGTACATTTCTGACACATACTTCTTTTTTTTTCCCCACGCACCTGATATGTTGAAACGAACGAGAATAGCCGATACATTTGGATTCAGCTGCGTCGCAGGTTCTTACTATATTGCACTATATCAGGGGATCTCTACGTGTGGCTGGGATCGAAGGATAGTTTTCCAGGGGTCGCCTAAGACAATCCGAAAAATATTTTATTTTTTTTTTGTCTAAAAAAACTCTTGACATTGTAAAAAAAACAAAGTATGCGCACCTACTTTTATTTTTACTATTACAATCATTTGAGAATAGATGTAGTAAATAATTGAATCAGAATCATTCCAAATTTTTTAATTCTCGCAACATCATTATTTGTAACAGATTAAATGACTGTCTATCAAATTGTGTGACGAAACGCAGCGTAACGCCATTGCGGAATCAGATTTATTATTTCTATGTTGAAGATTGAAAATCAGATTTGTTTATAATTAAACCATGATTAAACGTCATCATGTTATAGTCCATGCTTGAAAAGGTAATAGTTTCGTTATGGAAAATAATTAAGAAAAAAAATATAATGACTATTTTTGACTATTTGGTTTTACTTCAATAATTTAAGCAGGACTTGACAAACCACATTGCGTCATTTGACGCTCTGCTATCAGAATCAATGAATCCGAACAATCTGAAACGTCACTTTGATATCAAATACCCGAGCTTTACCGACAACGACATAAAGTATTTGAAATGTAAACTGAGTCAAGAATGCCCATAACTTGACTGCTTGCAAATACAAAAAAACAGAGCAGTCGTTGAAGCTTCTTATTTGGTGGCCCTCAGAATTCCTAGAGCTATGAAACCTCACATTATTACTGATGATTTACTGTTGCCAGCGGTCAAATACATTGTTCTACTAAGGATCAGTGCCGAATTTGTTAGATCTACTAAATTTAGTTCAATCTCCGTATTTAATGACACTGTTTACAGAAACGCTAACATGTCTGGTGATTTATTAGTCATGTAATCCTTGAAAGTATACATCTCATCTCTGCCTGTGGTCCAGTCTGGGGCATACACCACCAACCAGCTTCCTCCAAGCATCTTAGTTATGGGCAATCTCTCCAATTGTCCCAACATCTTCTAAATCGCGGTGCCATGTATTCCTTGGAGGTTCCGACTGGTTTACATGAAGATGGCAATTGTAAAGACGAGTTTCTTTTTTGCTAGCTTCTTGAAATAACTTCTATAGCACGTGATGAATTTGACAAAATATGTTCGTTTCTGAAAAGAAGTATAAAATCTCTTGCAAAAGTATTTGAAGTGTCTGCAAAGATGATGATCCAAGTGTGCTTGGATGTTGGTCTAGATTTCAACTTTTGGTACAGAATGGCTCACCAAAAGTCATCAAAACTCATCGATAAAATAACTGGCACAAGAATGACAAGAAGTAATACAATAACAGTTTTGTGAAATTGTTTCAAACAGACAAATATTTTCAAAGCGTTGTAAAGAATTTGATGCGTCCAACACTATTCTGCTATTTCAGACTGAAGTCAGAGTGATGTCGAGAGGCAAAGTTTGAAAACGTTTTCTTTATTCGTGATGAATTAAAAAAAAATTTTTAATTAGAAAACAAAAAAAAAAAACACTCATACAATTGGATGCACTTTATAACGAGGAATACCCCCCTGTTTGACATCTATGTCATCTTAAATGAGATCATTTTCCAAAAGTATACCTTTGCGAAACAGGATTTTTCAACTTGAAGTAGACTTGATGCTGTTTACCATGCTCCGTAATGTTTTCAAATTGCAAGTATAAAAGAGGAATATGGTGATCACGTGTTAAAAAAGAAAAATAAATGCAAATAAAGATAAAATTTCTTTTGTTTATAGTTTAGTTATAAGCAGAAATATTTAGAGTTTCGTGATTAAACATAAAGCTTTAGCAATTCATGTCAGATATTTTCATTATGATTACGACTTTATAACATTAGCAAAAATATGATTTTAGGGTTGTGAGCTATTGCAAAAAGGGGTCGCGGAACTAAAAAGGTTGGGAACCGCTGCACTATATCGTATGGTTATTATATTGTTTCTTCGTGCCATATAAAAAATTAAAAGTTATTTCAGATAAACCTTTATTCTGCATTCATGTTTAATGCTTTAGAAAATGACACAAAAATATTTGAACGGTAAATAAGATATTTGAACAACCTGCGTTTGAAGTACTTGTGAGAGATACAATGAACATGTTTTTAAAAGAGTGCTATGAACCTCATATAAAGTGGGGCGGCGCCGGATGACATTGATCAGAGGGGGACAACAAAGTAATAATACGTCAGAAATAAAAACTTTTGTTAAAAAGTGGCACACATTGTATTGTTGTGTATCAGAATTCGTGTAGTGTGTAGTATTTAGGTCGCAATTGAGGCTGCGTAGCCACGGGAAATAATTTATTCCTCATTAATCTTCGGACTCAAGGCAAGCCTTATATTATTTTTAAAAAATATGCTTATAGCATGCTCAGAGCGCTACGGTCCAATCTCATTTGTGGACCAGTGAGAGGGGGTATCTGGGAGAAGGTTTTTTCCCGCGCTGCCTTTAGGCGCTCAGTAAACACAACTCTGCTCGAGTCGGGTGTCGAGCCTCGAGCCCCCTTCATAGGTTGCCAAGTTCAAGCGTACTTAGCCTCTCGGCCACGCTTCCCACAATAGTCAATAAATATAGGTCATTAGCTTAAAATTAGTTGAAGATTGATGTTTAAAAAAAAGAACGACAGATTTTATTGAGGTAGTTTAAAAAGTGTTTGTGTGTTTGTTTTTGGCTTTAGGGCGGTCGAATAAAATGCTGAAATCTATGCCGCACCACATTCAGGGCCGGCCTTAGGGATAGGCAAACTAGGCAGCCACCAAGGGCCTCTGATTGGTGTGGGACCGCACAGGACTCAAAGAAAAATCTTTTCTAGAGAAAAAAAATTGCTAAACGTGGACCAAATCGCAAGCATAGCAGAACTCTATGGCTCTATGTCTACTAGCCTCGTTCTCAACACAGCAGAACTCTATGGCTCAATGTCTACTAGCCTCGTTCTCAACATAGAAGAACTCTATGGCTCTATGTCTACTAGCCTCGTTCTCAACACAGCAGAACTCTATGGCTCAATGTCTACTAGCCTCGTTCTCAACATAGAAGAACTCTATGGCTCTGTGTCTACTAGCCTCGTTCTCAAACATAGCAGAACTCTATGACTCTATGTCACTAGCCTCGTTCTCAACATAGCAGAACTCTATGACTATGTCTACTAGCCTCGTTCGCAACATAGCAGAACTCTATGACTCTATGTCTACTAGCCTAACTCCAAGTCTCTACTATAATTCACGGCTTATTGACGAATGTTTAGATCTATTTTTTTGGTCTCCAATTACCTATGCCGGCCCTGCGGGCCCATCTCTCTATTTTTAACAGAAGAATAAGTTGTAATTAGCAAATATTGATAGATTTGATATCATTTAGTCTGCGTACAGCTAATGAACTTCATAATTCTAGAAACTATGTTTTATTTAACATCTACAATCTACATACATGTAGTGATGTAATGTAAAATAAAAAAAAGTACCCCTTTTAGACAATGTGGTCTATAGTGCAGATGATGTAATTATCAGCTGTTTCTGAGGCCCACTGTTAACGAAGATGTTATATACCCAGCACAACGACCAACCATCTAACTTTTGCCCAACTAATGTCAGGTACCCATAATAACTGAGTGGACTCAGAGGCGCCCTAAAGATCCAGACCGAAATTTGAATTAACCAGGATTCGAAACCGGGACTGACTTCGACGGCAAGCGCTCTACCACTCATTCACTGCACCTCCTACATGTAATGTATTAATTTAGATTTTTGGTTGTAGATCTATAGGTTGTTGACTGAGCTATCGGGTTTATTTTTGGTGTTTGTGATTCGGAAAAAAAAATGGACTCATTATCACCATATTAAAACGTTTTCTGTAAAATAAGCATCTTTTTTTCTAATTGATCCCCTCCCCTTTTCCCCTCGGTGGTTCAGAAAGTAGGCCTAATGAAATATCATTTACTCCACTACATCTATCAGGCTGCAGATCTTGTAGGCCTACGTTGGTATTTAGAATATTAGGTGCAAGTGAAAAAAATATTTAAAGTGAAAAAGAAAAAAGAATATATATAGGTCTTTCAAGGTTTTTGGCTCAACTGGAGAAGTTATTTGATAACAATTTACAGGGTCTTCCTTATTTCTAGTGAATCTGTCGATGTAACATAATCATGAAATTCCAGTCAAAGTCTCTATATAATCATAAACTTCCAGTCAGTCTCCTAATAATCATAAACGTTTACTCAAAGTCTTCACATAATCATGAATTTCCATCAAAACCTCCACATAATAATGAACTTCCAGTCAAAGTCTCCAATCCTTTGCTACTCTGACTGATTTAAAATCCTAATTCAATTGATATAGAGATTTATAATTTTACTTTATGATAAATAGTTATGAAAGTTAAAATAAAAAGAGACATACAGAATTCTAAAGCATCTAGGTGTCATTACACAATTATATGAAATTTCAGAAAATAAAGAATTTTATTTTTTTTTAGAAAGAAGGGATTGGACTGCTTAAGTATTTCTTCAGTCTTAATGTACTCTTACCTTGTTAGTGTGGACACAAGGACTCAACTATTTTAGTTTTAAACGTGTTATTTGAAGTACGTATCCAATGCAAAGGCCTACATCTATTTACTTTTGTAGACTTTGAAGAACAAAACACTCTAAGAGAATTTGAAATGTTTTATTTCTTTCACTGACTACGTCATTATTTAACTTCGAGAAATTTACAAGATTACGTTTGCTCTGCTTAGCGGCGATCATCAGCTGATGTCCGCCCCGCGCGACTGATTGGGATGACGTCACAAGCTGACAGATCTCCGGATTGAGCTCAATGAAGCGTGGAGCTCTGGCTGGCCAGGTGTGTTGAAAGGAACATCGCTTAGATGTTTTAAGGCGAGCTTGATGTCCCAAAATACCTGAACATGGATGTATGATTACTGGGCATGTCATATGTCATACATGGAGGTGTGTTTGTATGTGTTGTGTGTCTTTGTGGTGTGTCTTTAGGTATTGAAGTGAGCGTGTTTGTCTGTTGGTGTGTTGCAGTGAAAATTTAAAAATAAAATATCAAATGATAGGTAAATGTTTACATTGTTAGAATAAGATAAGATAATTTTTATTGATCCAATCAAATGGAAATTCAGTTTGACAACAATTGACAACCTCATAGTAATAGAATAGTAATAGAATTTCATTAACCACGGGATTCAGTTTTATGAAAGTACTCGATGTCAATGTTGTTCAACAGAGATTAGTTTGAATATGGTTACACAATAGTAGGGGGCGCTGCAGCTGAGTGGCAAAGTGTTTGGCTTCCAAACCTGGGGTCCTGGGTTCGAATCTCGGTGAAGTCTGGAATTTTGAAATTCTGATTTTTTATAGCGCTTCTGGGGCCTGGGTACCTGACTTTAGTTGGGAAGAGTAAAAGCGGTTGATACTTATGCTGGCCACATAACATCCTGCTTGTTAAGTAAAGAGACCTTGCGATCTATGGGGCAGATGATGTTAAGGTCATCTGTTTCTTTGGCCAACGGTTAACGAGCAGGGTGTTATGTGGCCAGCACAACGACCAATCGCCTTTACTTTCCCCAACTAAAGTCAGGTGCCCATTAGAGTTGGGTAGACTCAGGGGCGCCCTAAAAATCCCGAAATTCAAAATCCCAGTCTACACCGGGATTCGAACCCAGGACCTCAGGTTCGGAAGCCAAGGGCTTAACCATTCAACCACCGCGCCCTTGCTTGTTAACCGTGGATCAAAGTCCAAAGAAACAGATGACCTTAACATCATCTGCCCTATAGATCGCAAGGTCTGAAAGAGGAACTTTACTTTTACACAAAAGTAGGAGTAAGATGGCTGCCTGGTCTTGTGTTATGCGATTTGGACTCGTCTGGATGGTTTCGGAACAATTTGACTATGATGTAAAATCTTCAATTCTGAAAAACATCTGACACGTTTTGAAGACGTATCTATTTTATAGCTTTTATTTTTATAACTAATTATACATTATACGTAAGAGAAATAATTTTCATATCCTGATGAAGTATGTTATGACTAGAGAATTCAACAATGAAACTAAACAAAACATAGTTGGTAAGCTGATTTCAGGTCATTATGGATAATGATTAGAGCTTTGAATCGGCCAAAATATATTCAATAAAACAAACCTATGTACATCCATACGTCTAAATGTTATGTCTTTTTATTCTTTTTCAAATGAGTCCCGAGTTTGAGCCCTGCTATCCACCAGGACGTAATAGTCGTCACTCCTGACGGGACGTCTGAAACTTATGTCATTGTCTTTTTATCTTATATAATACAGACGTTGCTTCAAAAAAGAAGATAATTACGTCCTACGCGTCATGCATTCAGTCATGCAATGACTTAAATTCTGCCAAGTCACTGGTTTTCCTGGCTAGCTCAGGCAACTCATTCCATGCTCTAATAGCACTAGTGATGCTAAGAAGTTGTGTGTTTACGTATATGTTAAACTTTAAGCAAAACAGAACTAGCTCACAATCCATCCCACGAAGTCGGGCACGATTTAACAAGCTTTCATTGGTAGGACGATTGAGATTTAGGTTGTCAGCTTCTTATATGTGTCTGTTGCTAAAACATTGAACCATTGACAGTTATCATCATCATCATCAAACTTCAAATTGTATGTTGATGACAGATGCTTGGGGGAGCTACCACCTTCTACCAAGCGCGTCCCCAGGTGGCGGATAGGGGAAAGACCCTTAGATATAAGGGTTAGCTGTGAATAGCAAATAAACAGCCGCGGACCAACTGGTTTGCAGTCATGGAGGATGAGGTGAAGTATTCCAGTGGTTAGAATATTTACTAAAAACATCTCACAAATCCAGGGAAATGATTGCAAAAAGCGAGTATAGGGCGCTCTAACTCTAAACCCGGGTAGATGAAACCCGTTAGCTAGGGATAGCAGTTCATCTAGGAGAGAAAACTCCGAAACTAAACACCTGCTGCCTTGCAGATGATCTTGGATGATCAAAGGCTATGGGAGCACACCCAGAAAGAAAAGCAGGCTGAAGTCGGAGTCAATGGGCCTCCTGGCGCATAACACATTGACACGCAACCTCATCTATGTTGGAGTTCAGTAACGATTCTAATAGATGTGGCGTCCTGCCTGTGGAATCCCGCCGCGCAGGTAGGGGGCCGGGCTCTCCGCCTCGAAGGAGCCCACACAAGCGAGCTGGTGGTTCTTCTATCTCTGCCTGTGGAGCCAGGAGCAGGGACAAGAAAGTAAATACTACTGGCCAACACTCCAAGACAAAAAGTCTAAAAATCTTACAATGGAACGCAGAGGGCATCCAAAAGAAAAAAGAAGCTCTAAAAATATTTCTGCATGAGAAAGAAATTGATGTAGCTTGCATCCAAAAACTCATTTGAACAGTAATCTTCGTTTCTCCATTAGAGGCTACACCTGCATCAGACAAGATAGAGAAATCAGACCCAAAGGAGGAACCCTCACCCTCATTAAAAATGACATCCCTACCACAGACATAACCATGCCCAACTCCTCAGAATCAGAAATAATGGGAACTAAGCTAATTCTCCCAGATGGAAATATTAATCTATTTAACTGCTACTTCCCACCAGACAAGGAAATAGAGATTGACCACATACAAATACCTGACCAAGAAGACTTTCTAATCTTAGGAGATATGAATAGTCACTCTCAGAGCTGGGGATACACAGACCTAAATGCCAGGGGAGAAGAAATTGAAGAATGGCAAGCAGAGAACAGACTTATCTTGCTAAATAAACCTGAGGACAAACCAACCTTTTTTTCAAGAGCCTGGCTAACATCAACCACTCCAGATCTAGCCTTTGCAACAGACAACTTATCCAAAAAGTGCATTAGAGAAGTTGCAGACCAGCTAGCCACCAGTGACCACAGACCCATATTGATCAGTATCGATACCTCCTTCAAAATATTAGAAAACTCCACCATCCCCAGATGGAACTACAAAAAAGCCAACTGGCACCTATTCTCAAAGCTCACAGACATATATACAACTTCAATAAACTGCAAATCAAATCAGGTTAATAAGTCATTCTCAGCTTTCTCCAAAGCAATACTCCTAGCAGCTAAGGAATCAATTCCTAGAGGAGCAAGAAAAGATTATATCCCCAACTGGTCTGATCACCTTCAACAACTCCACAATGCCACTATTGAAGCCAGAAACACAGTAGAAAATAACCCTTGTATAGAAAATAACATAAATCTAAAAGCAGCTAACGCAGTTTTCAGGAAAAATTACCTTTCCGCCATGAGGAAAAGTTGGCATGAAAAAACAGAACAACTCAACGTAGATAGAGATGGCCACAAACTCTGGCGTATAGCCAAATGTCTCAACCAGGAAGAAAACAGAACAACTCCTATAGTAATAGAAAAGGACAACAAACCCCTGAAAGGCCAAGAAGCAGCAAATGAATTCATTAAGTTTTTCCAAAGCGTAGGACAAATACAAATTAATGAAAGTAGAAATAAAGATGTAAACTCAGAAATCCAAGATAAATTTAAAGAAAACAATCCAGCTTACTCCTTGGGAATGACCACTAATCTTAAAATGAAGGAACTAGATGAATCCCTAAAAGTCCTCAAACCAAAACAAGCCCCGGGCCCAGACAAAATATCAAATGACATGCTTCTTCACTTGGGTCCTCAAGCCAAAAGAAAACTGCTACAATTATTCAATGCTAGCTGGAAATCTGGCAGAATTCCAAACACCTGGAAAAAAGCCATTATGATCCCTATACTAAAGCACGGCAAGCCAAGAAATAAACTGGATAGTTACCGTCCCATCAGCCTCACTAGCTGTACTTGCAAACTGATGGAAAGAGTGATAAATAGAAGGCTGACATGGATCCTTGAGTCAAATAACCTACTCACTGAAGCCCAGGCTGGCTTTAGAAAAGGCAGATCAACAGAAGATCAAATTGCCTTCATCACACAAGAAATAGAAGACGGCTTTCAAGAAAAGAAACCAACAACAATTGTGTGGGTTGACTTAGAAAAAGCATTTGACAAAGTCTGGGAACAAGGTCTCTTGCTCAAGCTAATCCAGCATCACATATCCCACAGAATGTACAACTGGATAAAGGAATACCTAAATAATAGAAAAGCCTTAGTTTGCATGCAAGGACAAAGAAGCCACACAGTGGGTATAAAAAATGGTGTCCCACAAGGAGGAGTCCTATCCCCAACACTTTTCCTAATATTCATAAACGATCTAAATCAAAACCTACCCAAAAAAGTTAAGAGCAGCATGTATGCAGATGACCTTGCCTTAATTAGCACAGAAGAATATGTAGGAACATCGAAATTTCGATTACAAGATGCTCTTGATAAACTCAATAATTGGTCCAAAGATTGGGGCATGTCCATTAACACAAAAAAGACAACATATACCATATTCTCACTGTCAACAAAACAACAAACAATAAAATTAACATTAGATAAGGAAGCTTTAGAAAAAAATGACAGCCCTACTTATCTTGGAGTCACCTATGACCCGAGACTAACCTGGAAAAACCAAATAGATAAAACACAGAGCAAAGGCATCCAGAGACTATCCCTCTTGAAAAAATTAGCTGGCACAGATTGGGGAGCTAATCACAACATCCTGAAAAAGACCTATACCAGTTATGTAAGACCTGTACTAGAATATGGTGCCACAGCATGGGGCTCAGCAGCCCAAACCAACCTAAGAAAAATAGACAAGGTTCAAAATATTGGTCTAAGGATAATGACAGGAGCAATCAAAACAACACCCATAAGAGCTATGGAGGAAACCGCTGCCCTGATCTTTCTGGATGAAAGAAGAGAAATAAAAATCCTTTCCCAATTCACTAAATTGGAAACCTTGGAGAGGCACCCACTCAGAACAAAAATCCACAAAACTGGCACAAAAAACCGTCTCAAAAGGACCAATTTCATACAGGAATCTCAAAACCTAAAAAAGAAACACCAACTTGAAAAAATTACTCTGGAATCCTCGATACACTATAATGAATCTCCACCCTGGGACGAAAGCCCTCTTCCTACTATAAGGGACCATATTGAAAACATAAAAAGAAAATCTGATTACAGACCAACAGAGCTCAAGGAAATAGTGAACTGTTTTCTACATACCAATTACCCTAGCAATCAGTGGATCAGAGTTTACACGGATGGCTCATCCCATAAAGCCATTACTAATGGAGGAGCTGGAATACTTATCGAATGGCCAGATGGAGGAAAACTAGAAAAATCCTTTGCAACTGGAGAGCTCTCTGACAGTCACAGAGCAGAAAGGGAAGCACTAGTACTAGCTGCTACCATGCTAGCAAATCATCCAAGTTCCCCTCACAGTCAGATTGTCTTTCTAACAGACGCAAAAACAACCCTCCAAAGCCTGCAAAACTCTGATTCCCCTTATATTAAAAACCTCAGAACAGCACTCACAAAGCTCAACCACAACAGCAAAAAAACTGTTATTCAATGGATACCAGCTCACATACAACTAGCAGGAAATGAGAAGGCTGACACACTCGCCAAGAGTGGGAGAACAAACTCACAAGTAAACTCTGCACTCTATCCAGAAGAAATGAAGAAATTAATTGTAGATAAAATAAATGAGAAATGGACGAGCTCCCATCCAAATCACAAGAAAGATGATGCTTACTATAAGCTATCCCGACAAGACCAACGTCTAATCTTTCGACTCAGGACCGGACACAACAGAATGCGACAACACATGTTCCGGAAGCTCAAAATTGGAACCAGTGAAATCTGCCCATGTGGAGTATCACCAGAAAATGCCGACCACGTCCTCCAAAACTGCTCTCTCTACCAAGAGGCCCGTATAAGACATTGGCCCCAAATCACCCCAATAGAAAGAAAACTATATGGAGAGCTCCCTGATTTGGAAACCACTGCGCAGTTCATCTCATGTATTGGTCTAGTCATATGAACACTCCAACATAACAATGAGAACGATGAAGAAGAAGAAGAAGATGACAGATGGACAGTTGATAAACCATTGACAGTTGATGAATAAATTGACAGTTGATGAACAAATTGACAGTTGATGAGCCATTGAAAGTTGATGAGCCATTGACAGATAAATCGCAATTGTTGTGAGACACAGTCCCATAGATTCAAGTAGAAATAGCAACAAGCACATTTAGAGTTCTGGTGTAGTCATATCATTCGCTTTGTACAATTAATCGCTTCGTTTTGGCATCTTCGTCTGAAAAATAATTATTTACTCAAATGGATAACAAATTAGTATCATGAAATTAAATAGTTTCTTCTTGTTGTTTTTTTTTACTGATACATCCGTTGTATATTGATTATAATTTTGCTTTATAATATGCGTATTCTGATAATAAAGTAATGGGCTGGAAAAAAGATAATTGGAGATTTCACAGTCAGCTAAACAATGCCAAGGACGATAGGAAGATTCTCATTGAATGTCAGGGGGCAGTATTTCTGCACCTGCCGAATTTCTTAGTGGACATTCTTATGGCTACTAGAATGAATTTTGTTTCCTTTTTACAAAGCTTATATCAACTAACTCTGTCTGTCTGTCTGTCTGGTAAAAGGTTTGTACACGTTATTTCTCTGACATCCAATCTGAGATCAAGCTAAAAATTTGCACAATTAATTTCTTTTACCTGACAAAGCAAGAATCATTTTTTTAAATAAGTTAATTAGCTAGAGGTAATTAATTATTTTGTTTTGGTATCTCAAACAAGGGAAAGAAATTGTACTTGACTCAAGTAGTGGTATAAAATTCTTTAAAGGTCGTCGTATGAGTCTTAGTGAACACAAACCTGAAATACGACGAGGCTATAGAAACAATACATAACTATACAATCTTCTATGTTCATAAGAATTTTAATACCAGAGTGGTTACAGTGTCGGCTTGGTAGATGGCTTATTCAAACTAATAGTTACCACTATGCTTAGTAGAAGCTTTTTTTTTTTTAAAGTTTTTTGTATTATTTTTTTGTTAAGCAACCTGTAAATAGCGCCAGGGAAATTGATACATGTTTAAAACAAAATCATAATCACTAATTAAATTTTAAAATGTGCATTCACTGTTTTCAATCCATTTTCCTTCAGCCCATACATTGCTTCTGAAAGATGATGATGAAGATGATGGTAGAACAAAATGTGAAAGAAATCTTGCCGCTAATTCAACCAGATGTACTTACTTATGCAGACGCACGTAGGAAACATCTTATGAAACGTCGCTTTGTATTTTGAACTCATCCTATAGTACAACACCATAGTTACCGACGAGTTGAAGGAATGAAGTAGGAACGCGAACGACCATGCCGCCTCAAAGCTGTTCGACTGGTGACCGTTGATGGTGTAGCCAGGTACCAGGGGAGACACGATGGAGTTGATGCTCGACGGCGTGTAGCAGACGATGAGTACACTGGCCACGACGATGACCATGCGGATGGTCTTTTTGTCTTTGCTCGACAGACCACCCTGGTCCTTATCGTAGGTTGACGCCTGGCGCCATTTCGACTTCTGTTTAAGACTAACGACCAAGATGCTTGTCAGAACGATGGCGCTTAGAAAGGCCAGTAAGGTTAACGTGGCCATGAAAATGTAGACCAGATCCAAGATAATCTGGATATCGTTGGTATAACCCACCCCCAAAACCGTAGCATTGCGGCCCGCTTGTATTTTCCATGTAAAGTAAGCACCGAAATATAACGGCGCAATGGCCGCTAAGTTGACAATATAGATGAAAAACATAATCACAGCGGTTCTCTCAAATGTTACAATCTGTTTAATTTTCAGCGGAAAAGCAATAGACAGACATCTTTCTCCTGTGATATACACAGTTATCCAGCCGGTGATTCTCACAAGGCAGGCGTTAGGGCTCCCTGCCGTTAAGAATTGAATTTCCATAAAGTTGACCGGGGCGTCGATGAGAGTAACATAAGGGTTGAGACAAAAGTTGTGAAAGAGCTGGGTTAGAAGCCCTAGAAGGTCGGTGATGGCCAGGAGAAAGAAACTCAGATTCATGGAGTTCTTGAGCCCCTGTTTGGAGAAGACCACAATGTTCACGGCGTTGGTCCAGAGGCCAGACAAACTGATAAGGTTGCTGAGGACTACATGGTTGACCAGGATAAAAATATTTCTGCCAGCCACGGAAAGAAATTGTACCGGTGTTTGGATCTCACCACTCTCTATAGCCGACATACTGACATTGTGAGTGTTGACAGACATTTTGGATTCGTGACTATTCTTTTATTGGTTAACTGACGTACCAATATATTTGATTAATTTTGGCTTTCAGTTGATTTTTAGCGCAAGTATTATATGCATAGTGGAGTAAAAACAATTATTTTGATTTCTAAATAGATCTATATTGATCCTATTACATATTGGTTTTTTTTAAGAAACTATACTATGTTACAATGCACATGAAATGACAATGATAGTAGGCCTCTAATACGTCTGGTTTATATTGATAATCGCAAATCTGTAGTTTCCTTTTGTTCTATTATAATAATTTTCTTTGGTACTACAATGATAGTTATTTAACTTTTATTTCTATATTGATATATATCTTTTGTTTTAGGCCTACAATAAAGTAGAACTTTTGTTATACAATGTTTTCTACCGCAGTAACTGAATTCCTGAAGTGACTCATAGAATAATAGTCTTGTTCTAAGTGGTTCTTTTTATCATTATAGATATCTTTTTTTTTTATAAAGATAATAGACTATAACTACTTTATAACTATACCAGGTAAAGACCTTATCAGAACAATTGTGTTGTGGCCTATCTAATAGATGTTTTTGTTGTCTTGATGCGCCGACACATGCACTCGGTCATTCACAGGCATATGTATTAAAATGTCAAGGAAACAGTTGAGTGTCGCATTTATAAGTCACAATGAGATCATTCTAAATGTCTACATTCTAATCGAATGGGTATTTTTTGCGACATTAGGTAACATTACGATCTGCAAGCCTGCTTGAACAAAAAGAATGGCTTGCTGTCGGGCAATTAAATTTGTTCAAATTAACCTTTTTTTTTTAAATGCAACAGTGTAGACTGAACAAAAATTGGTGCTGTTGACATCATGTGTTACAAAAGCCAAATTAGCCAAGTGAGCAAACGCGCATGCTCTATGCCTGGCTGCACGTGCGTATGCCTGACGTCACTGGCATGTATCAACTCTGTCTAATGACTTGTCTCATCACATGTCATGCTGAACTCCACACAAAAAAAAAAATATTACTTTAAAAAAAAAATTAGAAAATAAGTTTTGTATTGTAAATTTTAACCATTACTAATTGTATCCTATCTGGTTATTATTTTTGAATATGCACACTTTCAACGATTTAGAAAAAAAAAATATGCGCGTCTTTGACACAGTATCCTATCAGTGGCAAAAGAATTGTATTGATGGAACAAATTATTCGAATTAGCCCTATTCTGAATAGTAGGCCTGTCAATGTTTTTCTTTAATGGTAAAAAAAAAAGTAATGTGGATTACGGAGGCCATACAGCTTTCTTCTTCTTCTAGTCAGTTTTTTGCTGCTGAGCTGTGAGCTCTTTTGCAGACTGTGCCAAGGAAAAATAGTGTTCTGTTTTCTTCAAGTGTTCAGCACTGCCGTACAGGGTGTTGGTTATGATGTGCTGTAGTAGAAGTAGGTTCTGCCTAAGGTGGATTAGGGAGGGGCATTCCAAGAGAATATGGTTTACGGTTTCATAAGGGTGGGCGCAGTGTCTACAAAGGGGGAGTTGTGTGGAATTTATTTTGTTCAGATGGTATTTTAACAGAGGTGTGTGTCCTGTTCTTAGTTGGAAGATTGTAGATTGCTCTTTGCAGTGGAGGAAGTTAATACTGTCCAGTTTGTTAGGCATAGTCATTTCTTTGTACAAGGCTCTGCCTGTGTTTCCTGATGTCCATTGGTTGAGCCACTCTTCTTTTTGATTGTTGACTAACATTGACCTTAAGGTGAGGTAGTTAACAGGTATATCTGGTTATTCCATAGATGATCCACGATAAAGAACAAAAGTATGAAAATTGGTAATATAAAACCTATCATTTCATTTCTGTGGCATTTTACGTCTGGAGAGACGATCTTTTCCCTGTGCAATTTCTTGTGTGACTAAAGAGGCCAATCCTTGATACACAGCTGCGATCGCAGGTTGGACATATGTAATCACCCTTCTTTCTACTACTGTTGTGTATGACATCTTCAATCCGGGACCCTTCCTTTATGCTCGCTCTCCATGTGGATCTATGCAGTGCCACTTTTTCCCAGCTGCTAGTGCTGATTTTGAAGAGTTACATGTCGCGTTTGCAAAAGCTTACATACGTATACCATAAAAGTGGCGACCAGCGGCTATCCCGCCTTCTATTAGATCGCCATACAGAATGTCTTGTGGAAGTCGTCATTCTGGCATTCTATGAACGTGGCCAAGCCAGCCAAGGCGTTTGCTGCTGATAAAACATCGGATGTCCTGGCGCCTTGCTCTTCGTAGCACTTTCTCATTGGTTATTTATCTTGCCACCTTAAAGATCCGCCTTAGGCATCGGAGGTGGAAGATATTTAGCTTTGTTTTTCCTGCCATGAGTAGATTGACCATTTTTCACTTCCGTATAGCAAGTGCTCATTACATAGGTCCAGTAGACTAAGGCTTTAGTATTGTTAGTCAGCAAGGCATTGATACATTTTAGATTTAGTAATAAAAATAATAATAGATCTAATTATAGCTTGCAGAACTGCGAGATGTTGGCTTCGTTGTTTACTTTAATGGTAACTGTTTAGTAAACTCTATATCTTCAGGTTTCAGCCAGCTCACAAACCCAGATATTGACAAAAAAATGATAGGTCAACGTTTTTTTTTGTTTTTTTTTTGGACATCTTTCGTGAACAGGTCTTGATATATTCAGGTCAGTTCATAAGAAACTTGTTACTTATAACTCCCAAGATATGTTGTTGTTTTTTTCTCTTATGCAATCTAGCGCATAAAATGCTCACTTTAAACCATGCACTTATCATCGCACAGTGAACAAGAGAGAACAAGAGAGAAAGACTTTACACTCACTTCTTTGTTCTCCATTGTAAGGGAGTGTATGTGTCTCTAATCCTAAACTTAGTGGCCTGGTGATAGGCTCAAAATGTAAAACAGGCAAAATATTCTCAACAAAAAAAAAATACAAAGCAAACAAAGCTTATGTAAGGTAAAGAAGTGTACATATACAGTATTATCTCTCAGTACTGTAAAATTTATTTTGACTTTTCTATATCAAACAAAATTAATTAAATACCAACCACTAACTTTTTTTTTAAAATAGATTTCTGTTTTGTTAACTTATTTAGGGACAATTAACAATTGTGCTAAGTTTCAACTTGATCTGAGAGTGAAAAGTAGCAGTTTACAAGATCTGTACCAGATAGACAGAGGGATGGACTTGATAAAAGCTTTGTAACAAGAAAATATTTTTTAAATACTTAAACTATTTCAATCAATTCAGTCTATCATTAAAAAGATTCATTTGAAACTGTCTATGCTGGTGTATACCAGTGTTCATTGTAGGGGGAAAATAAGATCTAGTTCTAGATCTGGGTTATTTTTGTGTGTGAAAACAAGAAATTATGGTTATCAGGTAATTAAAAAACCTGCAGCACCAACACAGCTGCTTCAAACATTCTTCATCCTGCTGGCACAGTAATATGGAAATGTTGCCAAATATATTGCAATAGCATCAAGCAGTGTAAGAACAGGAAAGTGAAACAGGAATAAAAGAAAATCAATTAAAAAATATCAAATTTATTTATCAACAAAGTTCAATGATTACAGTACATGTATATACAAGGGTCTGTATTTTAACCCAACTTGTGGCTGTACCTAAGTAACTGCTGATTTTTGGAGTGTGCTTTGAAAAAAAAAAAAAACTTTTTTGACTACTTATTTCACAAAAATGAAAGACACAAATTATGGTAATGGTTTGTTTTTTTTTTGGGGAGGGGGAGGGGGGTGTTTCAAATACCATTTTATGAGCAAAGTTGCAAACATTTGTCTCTGTTAGTAACTACAATACAATATTTGGTGCAACAAAAAAAAAAAAAACTTTTGTTCTTATTGCAATCACTGCAGTGGAAATGTAGATACCAGAACAAAAATCTTTTAATGCCTAGTTGGAAGCTTGTAAGACATCTGACTTCAGAAAGGATATTATATACAATCTGTCAGTATTCTTGACAGAAACAGTACAAGCTGAATTGTGTTTATTATTGCAGGTTGCAGATTTATGTTGATGTAGGAATCTAACTAACATTGAAATAAACTTTATAAAGATATTCTGTTAGTCAAATTCGAATGCTTTCTATGAATCTATATTTTTTTAAAATTACTTCACATTGTGTACCAGAACACAAATAAGTATAAAAATACTATTATTTCACATGATAATTTAAATAAAAATAAAACATTATCTCCCTTGCATCATTATATAGACTTCATTTATTCCAAAATTCTATTGAATTTATTTTGTCAGTATTTCTAACTCAATTTACTGCAGTCTTAAATCAAATATATGTTTAAACTCTGAAATATAAGATATGATAATTCAGTAAACATGTAAGATTTAAAAAACATCAACACTACAACAAATATAGTAATAGGAACATAATATCCTACACTTATCTCTATTAAAGTAAATAAAATCTATTATCATTCATAAAGTGACAATATGAATACAGTTAATTTTTACAAAATGCAATCACTAAAGTGTGTCATATTTCACTAATTGGGAGCAATGTAAGTTTCATCTAACAATACAATGTATAACAACTCCTATATACATCACATGAAGTCAACATAAAAAGTATCAACATAATCTCAGTGCGTTTTTTAACTCTCACTATCTGTTATAAAAAGTAGCATTAGCTCCATGCATGTACAAGATAATAGAAACATATCTTTTTTTTAGGTAGACTGTGAACAATCTACATCAATTTGAAAATATAGATCATAACTGTTTAACCTATTTTAACAAGATACAGAAAAACAATGCACAAGAAGCAAATTTATACAAAGCTGTGAAAATCACAACAGAGGAGAGACATCAGATTTTTTCCCCCCATTCCAGTGATGGGTTTTGTTAACCAAACAAAATATATGTCTAAATTCTTATTCCAAGAGTCAGCACTACCTAGAAACATAACAGTAGCGAAATTTAGATCTGTATTTATTCCCCATGATGCCAGAACCATCACTTACATATCAATCATAAATGGTTATCCAATTTCACTAGGAAATTGAAAGTTTTAAAGTATGGAAGGAGGTGAATGAAGACAGTGTCATTTGTTGGGATGTATAGCTACCACTACAACTGTCACATTGTCACCACTAAGTCTCAACACTGCAGCATTAGCCAACTTGTTGCATACAGTGTCAAACTTGACATCCTCTTCAGACTTTTTGCCACTTGCTTGTATTGATTTGTCCTGTACAGAGAGAGATTCAATTCATTGGATTATAAATACTCATGTTCACTTATTATACTTCCTTTCAAACTTTTCAAGTTTTTTTTCCTTGGCATTAGCAACAAGAAACTGTTCCCAACATAGATTATCACCCTATTAAGATTACATTCAAATGGCATAAATGCAGGATTCCAACTTTTTAAAAACTTGCTTCTGTGATGGCATTTTTCATGCCTACAGCCTGCTCATTTCGCTATGGTCCAATTTCTTTTGTGGACTTGGGGGAGAAAGTTTCCATGCTGCCTTTAAGCACACAGTAATGACAACTCAGCTTGAGTCAGGTTGGAACTCAAGCCCCCCTTGATGTTTAGCCATGTGGTTAATGCTACTTAGCCACATATCCCACTTTAGACTTACAAATACTGCTGCCATGTCAATGCTTCTTTTGCTATTTATCTGTGCAATACTGGTGTTGAAAACTTACCTCTAAAATTTTGTTCACATAATGAATACTTTCATCAATGCTGTAACTCTTCCACAGACCATCGCACGCAATCATCAGATATCTGCAATTAAAAAATTTGCAAGATCTATAGCTTAAAAAGTTTCCCTTTCAGACCTTGCGATTTATGGGGCAGATGATGTTAAGGTCATCTGTTTCTATGGCCAACGGTTAACAAGCAGATGTCATGTGGCCAGCACAACAACCAACACCCTTTACTTTCCCCAACTAAAGTCAGGTACCTGTTGAACTTGGGTAGACTCAGGGGCGCCCTAAAAATCTTGAAATTCAAAATCCCAGTCTTCAACAAGAATTGAACCCAGAAGCCCAGGTTTAGAAGCAGAGCACTTAACCGCACAGCCACCACGTTCCCTATCTATAGTTTAGTTCAGTTGTATTAAAGTAGCAATGAATACATGTGGTGAAAAGTATATTAGCTTTAATTACCATTGCAATAGATGATTTTTGTATTTAAAATAACAAATAGTTGAAAGTTCAAAGTAATGGTGCACAACATTATTTAAATCAGGTTTTTCAAAGTTAATACTAAGGGCAAACAGCAGTATTCAGACCATGTTGTAGAGTTCTCCTCAGAAAATATGACAGGAATACCTTAGAAAAATGTATTTTTCATTTTTCTCAAGAACGGATACTTTGAAACAAAAAACTGTAGTGTCTGTTGAGGGAACCCAACATGGAAACTTTTTTTATCAATATCAAGCAAAATTGTGGGGAAGTTCTGTGTCATTTATATTTACCTGTCATTTTCAGTGAGCTGACATCTTTTGACATCTGGAACACATGTTACTCCATGGTTTTTGTAAGGCCCATCACCAATTGACCTAGCTACTTCCAACACTCCCAATACACGCCCATCTCTGAAATAAAATGTTAGCTTGTTACTATGATTTACCACAATGTCAGTTTATACAGTCCTGTCAGATCTACTTTGACATCATTTGTAGGCTATATGTACAAAAAGTACAAATTAAAAAAAAATAAAAAGAAGCCAATACAAAAACTAATTGCAGCCAACATTAAGGAAAGATGCAAACAACCACTTGTTAAACTAGAATTTGATGCAAGTATTTTCATTAAAAGAGCCTAAAATTATTCCAGATATATCAACAGATGGCTGCCTTGTCATGTGCTATGTGCTCTGTTGTCTCGATGGTCCTAGGTTTGAACCCTGCCTGCCACCAACCCCCTATTACCTCCTATTACTTATGGGGTTTTGAGTTATGATATAAAAATTTTCAATTCTGAAGGAAAATCCAAGCTATAAACAAAGAAAAAAAAAACTGATATTAGCTACCCTGCATCAAATTCCTAAATGTATACCTGACACTGCCTCCTGCTTTTTGAATTCTCATTCTTTCTTCATACAGCGATGGACTGTGATCCGTTGTTAATGGAATACCAACACACTTCTTCAGGTCTTCTTTATAGCGACACAATACAGCCTTTAAGGAAAAATATTTCAAGAAAATCTTACAATTTTAATTGCGCTCTAATTTTCCTCAAAAGTAGTCATTATAACAAAGAAAGTTCTAAAAAAAAAAATGAAAGAAAAATATCGAAACATTCTTTTGCTATGTTTTGTGGGTAATAAATTGAGTTATATCTTACCTTACTATCCCCAAGATTGGCTATATACAAAGTATCATTGATGGCTAACACAACAACTGCTGTTGTCCCATCCTTCCAGGAAGGTTTGCTGATTTAAAAAAAAAAAAAAATTCATATAAATTTGTGTATTTTTAATTAACTATATTATAATATATTATAAATATAAATATATTTTTTTAAGCTTTTTATGTTCATCGTATGAGACATAACATGAAGAGAGAAATTCAAACTTACTTTTTAGTAGCTTCTTTCAAAAAATCTTCATCTGTTTTTTTAAAAGCTTCTATCAGTATTTTCCTTATTTCTTTTTCAACCTGTGTAACGTCCCCTGAAACAAGGATTTAAAAAAAAGTCTTAAAAGTATTGTAGACATTTTTATAGAAATAAATAAAATAAACAAACACAGTTTCAACTGAAAGGCATTTAGAATTAATGTAATATTTTAAACCTACATTTACATTTAAAAATAAAAAATTTAATTCAGTTAATGGTAGTGGAAATCAATTACAATATAAACTAAAAATAGCAATATAGTCTTAATAAAAATATATCCCTTAAATGCTTCTATGGTATTTAAAAAAAAAAAAGAAAAACATAAATTTTTTCTTTAATATAAAAGTGGGGGCATCTGAAATTACCCTTGGGGAATTTATCACGCAGATTATTGTGCAAATGCTGGGATGCAAACCTTGAAGCTCGAACTCCACCATGTCCATCGAAGACTGCATACAAAGCCAATCGATGTCTGTTCAAAAAGAGCAATATTAAATACATGAATGAAAACTTTATTATAATGATCAGAAAAGAGAAGGTATGATTCTACAAAGCAAATGATAACTGCACATAAAATTATAAAATATAGAGAGCCAAAAATTAAGGAATTCTGCATAGTGTTCAACATCATTTGCATAATATTGTAAGTTGTCATTTTTCTTCAATCTACATATTAAAGAATTCGTATATTAAATCCTGGGAAGCGTGGTCGAGAGGCTAAGTACGCTTGAGCTTGGCTTGGCTACCTATGAAGGGGACTCGAAGTTCGATACCCAACTTGAGCAGAGTTGTGTTTACTAAGCCCCAAAAGGCAGCACGGAAAACCTTCTCACAGATACCCACCCCCCAACTGTTCCACAAATGAAATTAGACCATTTATTTATACTCATCCTTTTCAGACTAATATAAAACTTTGCGAATATCAAACAACTTAAACAACTGAAATATAATGAAATTAAATCATTATTAGGCTTTGGCTTTTTCAAACCTTAGCTTAATATCAAATTTAAATATATTATAATAAAATTTTTAAAAAGATTTATAAGTATTTGAAGAAAAAAAAAAAAGTAATTTCTATCAGTAAGGTGCCTCCTTCTATCATTTGTCCACTAATCATAACACTTTTATCCTCTTCATTTTATTTAATTTGCACAATTTTAAATATAGTTCTATGTTTTAAAAAAATATGAATTGTAACTTACATTTTTGTTCAACAAAATGAATTATCGAGGTGTAATTTGTTATTCAGCGTATTTTAGAAAGAAATTCCAGGGGGATGAGCCCTGAACCAATGTGAATTTAAAATTGACATTGAAAATTTTTGTCATTTGATGTTCTTTGAAAACACTGTAACATAGATGTGCAAGTCCACCAATATTTGTGTAAATTAATTCATCAATCATTTTGTTTCCTCTCACTTACATAGATTTGTGAACTCCAGGGATTTCTTGGAGAAAATCATTGATTATGACATGGGCATCTTGCATGTCTTCTCGTTCTCCTTGGCGGTCAGCAACATATCCTTTTAAACTGAAACCTGAATAATAACAAATCAGAAAAGTTCAAGCTATTTAATAAATTAAATATTGTATTGCAGAATAGACTTAATAACAATGATTCATACAATTAAATTTTGTTCATCACAATCTGAGATTCTATCAAATCTAAGCTGCACCCATTTAAAACTTTTGAACTACCTAAATTTTGGATGCAGATTATATCCTCTGTATAAACTAAATTACACTATTATATATTCCATAATTTTAAAAATAATTGAGACACAAACCTAATTCCTCTGAGTCTTTCTTTCTTTGTTTTTCTTCTATCTCTGTGTTCTCGATTGCATTCTTGTATTTTCTTTTGTCACCTACTGTTTCTGCATTTGTTTTTAGTGGTACAGGGGTAAGACAAGGTTCCTTAGTTGAAGATAGAGATGCAGCATGCCCTTGAATGTATAGTATTATAAAACACTAGTTAAAATCAATAACTCTAAAAATAGGGCCTATATGTACAGATAGAGGCATTTCATTTACTGAAGAGTGAAGTGTAAAAAAATATTCTTTATTCTCAAAAGAGATATCTCTAGTAAATGTTGACTTTTTATTTTACTCAAGATTATTTTCATATTCCAAGTAATATATATAAATATAGATGTAATATACAGATTAAGATTGTTTTACATATTCAGATGTTCCTACAGATTTGAAGATAATCTCTAGAGTCTAGATCTAGAGTAGTGACACTCCACTCTAATCACTAGCTAGGGGCAGCACTAGCATACTCCTAACTCACTACTGTCTAGGATTTGGTAGGGCAGGTCACAGGGTATGGGACTGTAGACAGTGTAGTGAACTGATGAGAGATTTAGAAATCTAGATCTAGATCTAAATAGTAAATAAGTCAGCTTGATATTTTGGGTTTTTTGCACATCATGTCATCAGCACAATTTAGCCAATTTAGGCCATGTCGTGTCCAGTTTAATAACTTTATAAGTCAGTCTTGTCTAGACTCTAGGACTAGATTACTTGATCTAGGTCTAAGTTAAAACTAAGTAAGATTCTAAATTCTAGTCACTCGTGAGTCATCTACCTATAGATCTATAATAATCTATATGAACTTAATATGAAGTATATGTCCTTTAGAAACTCTAACTCTAAAGTGTAATTTAGCTCTAGAGTCTAGAAGTAAGTTACCAAAAAAAGTACCTTTAATGTGATCATTGTGATCTGGCTCTGGAAGATCACCAAAGAGATCCATTCAATCAAAAATTATTTAATAATTGCTCAAGAGAATTGGTGGAAATAGAGTAGAGTCTACTTCTCAAATAATGAAACAAACAAGCCTTAAGTGGCTTAAGGCTGAGGCGGCGGCTATTACTATAACTATAAGTCTAAGTTATTCTAGTCTAGATCAGTACTACAGACACTACAGTAGTCTGAGTAGATCTACTCATCTGATCTAGTCTAGATGTAGATCTAGATATTAATAATAATATTATATAGGATCTAGCCGATAACTGATTACAGTTACTAATCTAGATCTAGAGACTAGATCTACTAGAGATCTAGCTAGTTATAGACTACGATATAGTCTGTAGATCTAAATCTAGTCAACTTATGTCTAGAGATACTCAGATAGAGATATTATATTATAAATTAATCTAGAAATCGAACTTTAGATTCTTTCCCTGAATCGGTTCTTTTGCATTTGAAAACACATTTTAAAGATGCGAATAGCTAACACTACTTAGACTTAGCTACAGCATATGGTCAACAGTGACAACAGTGCGATATTCATCATATTGCTTTCTGATAAAAATAGATAATGTAGATCTCTAGATATAGAATATAGATCTAGATGAATCTACTTGATGAATTTAAAACTTTTGAAAATCTTAAAGTTAATTATGAATATATCAATAAATAAAATTATATTGATCTAACTTTAAATAATCTCAGTTTAAATTTTTTTGTAAGTTGATGATCTCTCTACTTATTTAGCGATATTATTATTTAGAGGTTAACTTCCGACTTATCCAACCAATCATTGAAGCTGTTACAAGCGATCATTGCAGAACTACGTAACTAGTGACCTGTTTATAACACTAAACAAACTTTGTACAGGGTTAACAGTGTCAACGTACTCGTTGGGTTGTGTTTTTGTTTTTTTTTAGATCTATAACAGCTGATTCGTTAAAAGTAGTGCTACAAGATATGTAGATCTAGAAAACAATGTATTTATTAAATGGAAATTATTTGTACTTTGGAATCAGTGCTTTCTTTATTCTAAGTTTAAACGGATTTAGATCTTCTACAGCACTAGCAGTGAGTCCTAAAACCACTTCGTCGAGTCGCCGTCTGCTTTCAAAGAATAGCAAAGAAAGTGAAGAAAACACTGACGTCGATACGGTTAAAAATGTTTCATATAGTTTTAATATTTCTACGTGCTCTGTTCAGATAGATGGAAACAATACATCTGTAATAAATTTGAAAGCATTAGCGAGAGAAGATGGGTTTCCTCGGTATGTACTCTAGGACTTAGGATTAGTGTTAGTCTGGAGTCTAGACTAGATCATATTACTGTTACTAAGTGTTAGATCTAGACTCTAGTTGTTAATATTAATTATATGTTATAGTTATATAGAATATATATATATATATATATTATATTATTATTATATTACTTAAAATTAATTAAATTAGATTATTTGTTTGATCTAGTCACTCTAGATCTACTAAGCACTAGTTACAAACAAAATCTCCTAAATACACAACACAGAAATCAAAAGAAAGTTATGTAATAGTTCTTTTATGTTTTGTTTAGGCAGGTGAAATTTAGTCCTCCAAATTAATATGTTGTTGTTTTTTTTTTCTTCTTCTCATCAGTAACACTGTAGGGATCAAATAATTTGTCTTGTGTAGAATTGTCTGAAAATTAACTTTGCTATGATTATTAGGCCATGTATTTCTTCATTGAATTAGTCTTTGAGAACAGTTTTTTCAGGGCCAGTGAGGCCTTCTGATACATTTGCAGACTTCAAGTAGATCTATTTTCTTGACTTATGATAAAATTACTTAAAGAGATCTACTGACCAGAAAAAGTGCTTCTTGTAAAATGTATCCAGATAGTTTTAATTCCTCATTGTCAATTGTGTCCCATTAAATATACAATCCACTCTTCAAGCTGGCACCAGCAACTACTCATCTACCCCATAAGAATGGTCAACACTAATCATGATAATCCATCATATAATATAAAAATGTAATATATACAACAGTCACATTACAATGGATCTTTGGCCACATAGGAATATGGGAAATGACTGTCAAAACAGGATCAACCATTCAAGTCCATTGAGCAACCAAACAGACCATTAAACTACCTCACTCTCAAGTCAATTTCAGCCCACAATCATAAAGAAAAAGATGACTGAAAAAAAAACAAGCACACTTTTTTTCCCTTGGCACAGACTGCAAAAGAGATTACAGTTCAGCAACAAAAAGCTGGCTAGAAGTTCAGAAGGAGTATTTGAAACTTACAATTCAAGTAAAGAGTTGAACTAAACTTTGCTAAATTGCATTCACATTTTATATATGTGTGTGTGTGTCTTGAATGTCTCTCACGCTTCAGTTTTGGCCTGTAATTATATCTTTATTTCAATTCATCCCACCTTTTCGTTATTTAATCTGCTCTCTTTTTAGTATAATGAAGTAGAAGTAGCAGAATATTTCAAAAGATATTTTTAGCACAACTACAGCATTGAGAGTTGCTCAAATATTTGTGGCAAATAAAACTTTTATTTTAAACAGTTAATTTCTGTGATGAATATGGACATTTAAAGTTTTGAACTTTAAATTGAAAAATATGACGAATTTGTATCCAGGATAACATGCTTCACTGCTTCCAATAATGAGTCTGTTCAAGGAACAACACAGGATGCCAGAAAATGTCTTGAAACTTTTGTGCCTCTCTATTTTATTCAAGAGTTGGGTAGATGTTTCTAGAGATTTTGCAGTACATCAAAGGGTGAAGAGGCTATTGGTTAAAGGGGTGAAGTACTGTAAAATAATTATACTTGAGTTTGAAAAGAAATCTATCACTGACTTGTTTTGCATTTAATCATTTTTATGTATAAGCCAAAATTGAGGTAATTACCATAGCACTACAGACAGTGGAAAACAAATTATTTGAAGGAGTGCAACCACAATCAGATATTATTGTCTTTACAGACTCCCAATCTACTCTGCAAGCACTTAACAGCAGCACCTCAAACAGCCCAAAAGAGTTGACAACACTAATTCTGATAATCCATCAGATGATATCAAAATTAAATATCAATATCACACTACAGTGGATCCCTGGACACATTGGCATCATGGGGAATGAAAAGGCAGATTTAAGCTATCAAAGACAGGTTCATCTATGGAACATCCAGATAGACCTGTTAACTACCTCACCCTAAGGTCAATGTTAGTCAACAATTACAAAGAGAATTGGCTCAACCAATGGGCATCAGGAAACACAGGCAGAGCCATGTACAAAGAAATGAACATGCCTAACAAACTGGACAGTATTAACTTCCTCCCCCGCAAAGAACAATCTACAATTTTCCAACTAAGAACAGGACACACACCACTATTCAATTACCATCTTGAACAAAATGCACTCCACACAACTCCCCCTTTTGCAGACACTGCGCCCACCCCTTTGAAACCGTAAACTATATCCTCTTTGAATGCCCCTCCTTAATCTACCTTATGCAGACCCTTCTTCCACTACAGATCGACATAACCAACACCCTGTACTGCAGTGTTGAACAACTGAATAAAACAGCACACTTTTTTTTCCTTGGCACAGTCTGCAAAAGAGCTCACAGCTCAGCAGCAATAAAGCTGGCTAGAAGAAGAATAATAATTTATAAGAATTACTTGAAGAGTGCTGGTTAATCTTAAAAAGGCACAATATGTACTAGGAGATTCTAATGATTGGTTGGGGGTTTGTTGTATATGTGTGTGAGTGTGTGTTGTTTTTCATGAAGGAATCAACTATTGTTAGCAAACTGCTTTAATGGGAAAAATAGCAAAACGTACATAATTTGTGCTAGTCTGCAGTACTTGCTTATATTCTGTATTGTAAAAAAAATATCTCTGCAGTATTTTTACCAACCTATTTATTTTATCTTGTTTTCCACACAGATTTTACACCCAGTTTAATGTCTCCACTGTTGCTGTTGATAAAACTTGGGAATATTCATTCAATCCTTGTTTTCCTGTGAATCTACCTCCCAATAATATCCATGCTGTTAATCTATATGGGGATGGATGCTACAGTGTTTTGGTAAGCTAACTACTTTAATATATGTACTCTTGCAAAAAAAATTAATTACTAAGTTTTTCTTTTGGCTTTGCAGTTCAGTACATCAAGAGGTGTTTCTAAAGTATTTTCTACTCAGTGATTAAATAAAAAATATATATCTTTAGTGTCTCTTAATTTGTTAACCTGTTTCATTTTTTTTATAGAAACTGTGGCCTTCCCCCCCCTCCCTTTCCCATGTTCAGTGTTTTTGTAAAATGTAAATATGTATTAGTTTGTATTAATTTAGATGGTGGCTTGGCTTCCAAGATGAGGTGTCTCTGTTTCAAATTTTGGCGAAGACTCAAATTTTGAATTACAGGATTTCTAGGATGCCACGAAAACTACCCAAATCCATTGGGTACCTGACATTGGATGGGAAAGTAAAGAATGTTGGTCATTGTACTTGGCCACATGACACTCTCATTAACTATCAGTCACAGAAACATATGACCTTAATATCATCTGCCCTATAAATCATAGGTTCTGAAAAGGGTACTTACACTTTATTGATTAATTCCTGAAATCACTGCTTTCACCACCAGTATTGTCAAAAACCATAAAGGATACAAAGTTTATAACATACTTCCAAATAGAAAGTTCATCAGATAATCATATTAATAGCTTTTTTTAATTTGTATTTCCTATTCCTGAATGTTTGCAGTAAATAGTTATTTTCTGTATATGTAGTATCACAGCCTTTTTCTTATTAAGATTGTTGAGATGTTACAAGATGTTACTGTGACGTGCCGGGGATTCTGTAGATGTATCTCTAGATCTAAATAAGTCTTAGAGCTTCAATAAATGAAGATCCTTTTAAATCAAATACAGAACTTTAATTCAAAACTTGGAATCATAATAATATACAGTATGTACAGAAATTAAACGTATCAGATGAAGATCCTCTTACGGGCACGACATGGCCTAAATTGTGCTTATGTGCCAAAACTCAAAACTCTGAATATCTTCTTTCAAAGTTCAATAACAAAATATATTCAGATTAATACTAGATCTAATAAAATACAAGACTTGCCACCTCAAGATACAACTCAAAACTAAAATATGTCTTATCTCTATGAAATTTCCTCCACAACTAAATTCTTTAGATCCTTCTCTACCGGCGCTTGACTCAAATCCTAAGTTTATTTTAATGTAGACTATTTAAATTGATAGTGACATATAGACAGTGCAAGATTTCCATATAGGCAACATAAGCTATAACTTAAGGTCCCTGCTTACCTTGAGGCCCCCCAAATAGTGAAGAAAGAACAAAGGAAATGTTGCCTTTTCTGTTAATTAGAAGGAAGATGATAATTGCTAAGAAATATTCTGAGATATTTTATAATTGATTCTTCTTCCTTGATCTCATAATTATTTTGAAGTGTTCAGATGACTAGACCAATTTATGAGATAAACTGCACAGTGGTTTCAAAATCAGGCAACTGTCCTTATAGTTTTCTTTCTATAGGAGTGTTTTGAGGCTAGTGTCTTGTTTGGGACATATGTTGTCTCATTCTGTTGTGTTAAGGTCCCCATTTACCTGGAGGCCTCCCAAAATAGTTCCAGGGATATTTTCAATAATTCTGAAGAAAGAGCAAAGGAAATGTTGCCTTTTCTGTTGATTAGAAGGGAGATGATAATTGCTAAGAAATGTTTAGAGCTATTTCAAATTTGATTGAATTGCTATATATGTTCTTGTAAGTTTTTATTCTGCTATTTCATTCAACTGTTTGTACTTTTATAGAGCTGATTGTCATGTCCAACAAAATGTTTTTGAGTTCACTTTTGAGAGTCCATCAACTTTTCCCTTCTTTTCCTTCTTTGTAAATCTAGCATCAATCTTAATTTTTATGTAAATCAAGATTCCCAAATGTATGTTATAGACTCTTAACTAACACTTTTTAGACTAAATACATATATCATAAAGATGGCTCCCATAGCTTACATTTTACGTGAGCTGACAGTGTTCTTGTGACTGGATTTTCATTAGACATAAGGTTTTTGTTTTCTTCTCAGTGTCAGGAGTCATTCAGAAAGGTGTATTAGGCTCTGTGTTTTTTGTTTTTTTTTAAATTGTCACAGTGCTACCATGTCAAATTTTTTAAATTAGTTTTCAAACTGGAATAAAATCCGTTATCTACATTATTTTCTTCACATTTAGTTTAATATTTGCTATAATTATTGTTCTAATTAAGCTTTTTAGTAAGTAAATATTATGCTAAAGTTGGGGAAAACATATTTGATTTGGTGTGCTATTCATCATTTTAACCCATTTCATTATTAATTTTGAAGAGAAGAACAAAGATGATTTTTTTTCAAAAATGAAAAATGCCCTGGAAGAAGAAGTGTGTTCTTAATCATTGAGTTATGTAACTATAACCTTGACCTTACTTTTTAACAAAAGTGCTTTTTGTCATATGGTGCATTAAAATATATTCATCCACAGACTGACAGACAGAAGTACACAAGTAACAATTTTTTAATGTGTCATTGTATACATTGTTTGTAACATGAGACTGTTAACTGTATCTTCCCTGCATTACATCTGACAGTTTTAATTTGTATGCAATATCAATTTCATGCTTATAACAACCAGTTCAAAAAGGTCTACATGTAACTTAAGCGGAGAAAACGAAACACTTTTGATAGCTTCTGGAATTATTCTGCTACAAGGTTTGCCATTATAATTCTTGAATGTCGGCTCCTTACCACAGTACTATAACTTCATTCCCTACTTTAGGTACTATAACTTCATTCCCCACTTTAGGCACTATAACTCCATTCCCTACTTTAGGTATTATAACTCCATTGCCTACTTTAGGTACTATAATTCCATTGTCTACTTTAGCTACTATAACTTCATTCACTGCTTTAGGTACTATAACTTCATTCCCTACTTTAGGTACTATAACTTCATTCCCTACTTTAGGTACTATAACTTCATTCCCTACTTTAGGTACTATAACTTCATTCCCTACTTTAGGCACTATAACTGCATTCCCTACTAAGGTACTGTAACTTCATTCCCTATTTTAGGCACTATAATTTCACTCCCTACTTCAGGTACTGTAGCTTCATTCACTACTTCAGGTACTATAACTTCATTCCCTACTTTAGGCACTGTTCCTGGAGTCTCACATATATTTACTTTACCAGTGCTAGTAAAATAATTGTTTGCTTTTAGTTTGAATAAAGTCTCTTGGAGAGATGCATTCTATTCAATATGTGGTGATCTAATGAGGTAGGAAGATGCTTGTTTAGATCTCACTTAGCTAGCCCTTTCTTTTTCTTAGTAACTCTGAATCTATTGCTGAGCTTTAATGCTTCTTTCTCCGGTATAAAACGCTAGCTTTGATGATATGAAATGGAATGCTACATTTGTATTTAGACTACTGTCAACTTCTTACTTTGAAATGGAAGGGGAGGGGCAGTACTTATTGTCAAGATTTAAACAGCTACAAAAAGTGTAGCTGCACATTTTAAATCTATACACAGATTGAATAACCTTAGTTTATGAACCTGTACACACAATTTAGTTGGAGCCGTGATAGATGAAAGATTAATATTACTTAAGAGTGAACCATACCATAATTGTTTGAGTAGTCTGACCACTGATAATGAATTAAATTGCTTTCACTGTTTTTCTCTACTTTCAAACAACACAAAGAACACTTATTTTTTTTTTATTTTTTTTTTTTAATGTGTCGAAATGAAAAGTGGGAATAACATATTAAAATTTTGTTTCATCTTCAAGTTAAAATATCCCTTTCAGCAAATAGAAAGAGGAAAATTGTTCTTGTTGGTTTTTTTTTTTTCAAATTTGAAATATAATTTAAGTAAATTAGGTTCCAGCCAATTACAATATAAATTATTATATGGATTTTAAAAAATATGAACTCTAACTTAAGAGCAGGAAAATAATATGTAAAAAAAATGTTATTAAAATATACTACATAACGTTTATCAAAATCATCGCCCCCCCCCCTTCTCCAAACACAGCATAGTCTACAAAAGGATTTCCCCACCCCTTCACTAAGCTTCATAGCGTTACATAATATGAACACGCTCGTTTACTTGTAGTAACAGATAGAGTCAAATTGACTGGCATGACCGAGTTTCTTTTTTTTTTTTTTTTCGCTATATCGTAGTTATAAGACCACGCCGACCTACATTCGTCAACGACCTTTGCCCTCACCCGACCCCCGCCCTTCCATATGCACAGTTAGTAAACTAAAGTAGTAATAGTAGCACTATGATGGTCGACGTACATCTAGCATTATTAGTATAGAATTAGATCTACGTATCTGTGCAAGGCCACTTAATTTTTTAACTTAGTTTCTGCGTCTTTTGCAGACGAGTTAACGCTTCTATTCTCCTCCCTTTAATTATGCATGTGTTCTTTTCAAATGTTAGACCATAGAGCTGATTGGACTTAAGAGGGCAGAGGCGTAACTACGGTATTTGATGCCGAGTGCGGCAGTTCCTTCTGATATTAATTTTAAAAAATGAAATAAAACAACTCTCATCTTATCTCAGCCTGTTGTCACTTCTGGGGCATAGGCCACCAACCAGCTTCCTCCAAGCATCTCGGTTGTGGGCGAGTCTCTCCAACTGTCCCCATGTCTTGCCCATCTTCTTGGCATCTGCTTACGAATCGCGGTGCCATGTATTCCTGGGCGTCCCATGGGGGTTCCAGGTTAGGGCTTGCCTTGTTATGTTGGATGCAGGCTCTTGACTAGCTTACGAGCGGTCACGGAGGTCACGCTAAGCCGTTTTGTTGGCCGGGGGGGGGGGACAGAAAAGGTGGGGGAACACATTGTGCCCAGATCTATACGTTGATTGGTTCTTAAAAGCAATTAGATTTAGTCTAGAAATGAAGAACGCGAGAGTGAGGGAGTGGCGGGTTGGTACCGTCAGTTAGCTGATACACCAACGTGACTTTTTTTTTTGTAAGTTCATTAGTAGAAATTAATTATGTTGAATCCCTGATTGTATAGAAAAAAATATCGAAGTGCTATCGATTCAAAACACATTGAGTGACATTGTAGATATCTAGTCTAGATCTGGATTCTAGATCTAGAAAACTTGTTATCATTGTTATACAGGAATAGATCTAGCTAGTCATTAGTACTCATTACGTTAGTCATGATTCTCTACATTACTCAACAATCTAGATCCAATTTAGTTGTATGATTTAGATTGATTAGATCTAGATCGATAACATCTACTACCATCTAGACTAGATCTAGACTAGATTCTTAGTCTTAGTATAGAATAGTTCAAGGATGAAGGTAGGCCTACGAAAGTTTGGAGTAGACCTACGTTTGTAGTGGATCCACGGCATCGGTAACACTCTCGAGCCCAGATCTAGAATCTAGAGTAGATTATATTCATTATATAGACATAGATCTAGTCTAGATATCATCTCTATTGTCGTATTGATCTAGATTTAGATTGTAGATTTAAACATGACATCTAGATCTAATATTATATATATAATATATATATATGACAAAGTAGTGGATCTCGTAAGTGTTACGCATTCTGGTTTCAAAATACGCATTTTGACCATCAGCGTTACGCATTAGGATTTTTTTTGGTAGGCAGGTCTGGGTGTGACCTTTCCATCTCCAGCGTCTCTGAAGGATATCTACTTCTATGGGCTGTTGCTTTGTTCTTTTCCACAGTTCCACATTCGAGATCGAAATAAAACACCAAACGTATATTTTCTGTGATGTCCACATAGTCCCAGATTTTTCAATCACGGGCTGCCAATGGTAAGGTGTTTGAGACCGATAAATCGGGCTGACAGGGCATGGCCTTTTACAAGCACACCGGCAAATCGTCATCTCGGGTTCAATAGGGACATGCTAAGGACAAATTTGATGCCTCTCGTTACTGATGCCCGGGCGGCTCATGCCCCCGCACCTTGCTTGGTACGCCTCTGTATAAGAATTACAATAAAGTTTATGATAAGTTAATAATGAAAGTGTTGATTCTTACAACTTACAAGATAAGTAAAACCTCTATAGTTTGTCAATAAGTTCATTACTTAATATTTGGTTAGCTAACCTTTACCTGGGGGACATTTCGATATAGGACTAGAGCTCTATAAATTTATCTTTTTTTTTAACAATCGTAAATCTTTGTTTCAATTAGACATATCCGTTTCTAATGGTTTTGAAAACGAAAGCCGCCTGTCTTGTACTCAAAGTGTTGTATAGCTGGATCATTCTGGCTCTTCAAGCATATTAACAAAACTATGCATGTTTTTCTAATGAAGCCAAGTCACGTGTTCAAAGGACTCGAATTAAATAAAACAAGGTTACAAAGACAGTTTACATGTTACATGTAATAAAGAGACACTAAAAAAGATTTCTTCTTCCGACAAAATTAGATAAATTGGCAACACGAAAAAAAAAAATTCTTGACCTTTTTTAGTTAGGTAGTGAGCTAGCTAGAAATGACTTGAAAGACTTGGAGTAGGTCTACTTGGACCAGACATTCCCCTCGCAAAATATAAATTAATATCTCCATTGTCATTTGTCATACAAACTAGACTAGAATTAGATCTAATTCTAGGTCTAGAATCTTGATATTGAATCTACTATATCTAGACTAGAACTCGTATGAATTTATACGTTTAATCTTAAAATTACTAGACCTAGGCCAATGTTATGATCATGAATAGTAGGCCTTTTGTTGCCGGGTAATGCCATTACTAATGGTGTACTATGCTGTTCGTATCCGATTCATTTCTTAATGTGATACTATTGTTTACATAATAAATAAATCTGCACCCCCAAGTTGTCAGAAGATATGTTATTGCCTTCATCATCATCATCACTCCTTTGAGTTCCTCATGGAACATAGGGCCTCGACAAAAACACGCCACTCTCCACGGTCTCTTGCTAGCTTTTTGATGGTTTCCCAGCTCTTCCCGGTCCTCTCAGCTTCTTCAAGTACACTGCGTCGCCATGTTCTTTTTGGTCTTCCTCTGCGTCTTGTTCCACTCTAAGGCCTGCCTAGCTCTGTTGTTGGTATCTTTTCTAAGGGTGTGACCAATCCATCTCCACTTCCTCGCTAAGATCTGCACTTCTATATTTTTCTGTCCACTCATCTCCCACAATTTGGTGTTTTCTACTTTGTCATATCAGTGTATTTTTAGGATATTTCTCAGGCATCTGTTGATGAAGGTCTGTATTTTTTTATTTTTTTTTGTTGTGGCTTCAGTTGTTCTCCATGTTTCAGAACCATACAGTAGGACAGCCTTGACATAAGAGTTAAAGATTCTTAGTTTAGTCTTGTTTGAGATGTGAGGAGATTTCCAGGTTGGTTTTAGGTGTGTAAATGTTTGACGCGCTAGATTTATACGGCGTTTAATGTCTTCATCTGTTCCACCTGATATACTGACTACACTCCCAAGGTATATAAAATTTTCTACTTGGTCTCTTGTCTGAGAATCCAGTACTATGTCTCCAATTTGTTTATTGTTTACTTTAAGTACTTTTGTTTTTTGGTGGTTTATTTTTTAAAACAACATTTGAATCAGTATTCTATTCAATGAGTTAGTTAATAAATGGAAAATATATTTTATAATGAGCCATTGACACTTTTACCATTGTGACCTTAGATGCAAGATGCAAATTTTTTTTGTACCAATGCGCGAATCTATGAATGAAGCTTGAGTTATTAATGAAAAGTCCGTGACCTTTTTTTAAAAAAAAAGTTACCTTCTCTGAAGTTTTTCATTAAAAAGTGGTGTAATTTTTTGAAAAATCTGCTTGCATATATAATTTAAAAAATTAGATGGTTCACTTTCGAAAAAGAAAAAAGTAGCCGTTGCATCAGAACTTTGAATGATCTAAAATATGATGTCCGATTTTCATTTTCTCTTCTAGTTTCTGAGATCTAACGGGACGGGCGTACAGACAGGCCACACAAAACTAATAGCGTCTTTTCCCCTTTCGGGGGCCGCTAAAATGGAAAGTTTTGTTGGCTTTGTTTTGTTGTTCTAGGGGAGACAAGTCAGGTATAATGAGACAAACGTGAACCACTCAATGACCTACCTTCGCAGGAGGTGGCATTCTACCTTTATTGGCGAAATAGGAACCGTGGACACCAGGTGGGAATCCTGGGATAAATCTAAATCCGTCGCTAGTGACCGATGTCAGTGGAGACTATGTGACGCTGTATGCGTCGAGCGGCACAAAAGATCAAAGTCTAATGAAGGTTGCTACGATGGCACCCATTAACATTCACACAACAACACTGAAAGGAGAGTTTTACAAATTATGACAATAGTTTTTACAGCTCATGGACTCTGAAGTTCATCTATGCTAACTATAGTGTCACGATGGGTCTGTGTTAATTTTGTGATGTTTGTATAGTTCTTTCTCACGTAACAGTTCTGATCACTCTGACAATATCGTGATGCCGGAGTCACTTCTTAACTTTAAAGTATAAACTCAAATAGAAATAATTACAAAACATTTATTAAATTTTAAAACTTGGAATCACTATGATGATACACTTCGTAAATGTACAATACAATTTAATTTCAAGACATTTACTGCAGTCGCTGAGGCCCCCTCGAATCTGATAATGCATGTCTTTATATGTCCTCTACAATCTCCCTCTTGCCCTTTCTTCTGGAACCCTCTAAGCTAGTCTCACACGCATGGACATTTCCCAAGTACTCATTAGTTTCAAACAAACAATAAACAACTTCCATCTGTTTCCTAGCTACGTAATTATTCTGTTAAAAAATAAACCATTGAAATAATTAACAAACTTATTTTCCAACTATGACATTGAAGTGCTTTACGTTACGTGATATTATATATAGGTGCAGAAGTTAGTAACTTAAAAGTGCTTAATATAAACGAGTTATATATTAATGAGTGCTAAGGCTCACTGTACTTTCATAAGTTAACGAGTGCTAAGGCTCACTGTACTTTCATAAGTTAACGAGTGCTAACAATAGGATTAGTTTAGAAATGAACGATGGGACGTGTGGCTGAGTGGCATACACTTGGTCACCCTTCAAGGGGGCTTGAGTTCGAATCCCGACTCGAGCTGTGCTGCCGAGCGCCTAAAGGCAGTATGGAATCTTTCTACCAGATTCCCCCCCCCCTCAGGCATACAAAAGAGATTGAACCATAGCGCACTGAACAGGCTAAAACATAAAAGATGCGCTATGTAATCGGGAAACAAAATGAGCTCAGAAGTTAAGGTCAACAAAATATAAATATCTTAGAATTTGGGAGAAGAAACAAAATCCTGTTTTATAACTCTAGTTTATTGCTCTATTTTCGAGTTGTTTGTTGAAAGGCAAACATTGTTTTATGCATGTTATGAACTCCCTTAGCTCCTTGCTTTCATGTTGACAGACAATTAGGACTTTGGCCAGTGGCAATAATCAATGATGGTGTCCAATTGCTTCTTGTTTTATTTGTATTCTGCCTCATTAGTTTGTTTTATCCAATAAAAAAAAAGGAGATTTGTAGCAAAGCAGTTTGCTGTGTGGCTATTTGTTTGACATTCTTGATTGTATGAACATGTAATAGATCAAGTCCATGAGGCAATTTGATTTCACTGGGTAATAGAAACTTTGGGGGTCAATTGATCTCCTATCAGTAGGTAACAAAACGTAAGGACCACTTCCTTTAAGGATTCTTTTTTCATGTTAAAAGATGCAGTATGCAAATTGATTTAGTTTAAAAGAATATCTGATAGGTTTAAGTGGCCGGTGATTTCCTTTCAATGATAAGATTAAGGGAAATTAAATAATAAAGCATGAAGGCATTTTGTGTAAAGACATTTTGGTCTAGTTATGTGTGCTTTATATAACACTGTAAAGAAAGAATGGTCAAAGTTGACTTATATATTCACACAGATTTTGTTTTAAATATGGTTTTCATCCCTCCCCCTTTCTTCTCTTGCTTCTGCTCTCCAACCTCTATTCTTTCAGATGTTTATGAACCTAGTGACCAAGTTGTGTGGCTTGTTAAGTGATGAACGATTGGACACTATAGATTATCTTATGGCGAATGTATGTGAGGAAACAGAGCTTGTTACGTGCGATGTACTCACCAAAGGATTTGACCCACTTCTTCCCATAACAATTTCGCGAATACTGCTGGTAGGCCTTCACCTGACAGGGTTCTGTTGTTTATGTAGTTGCTTTTGTTTTACTTAAGGATCTCGTTTATTTAACTACTCAGTAGCCGACGTTTTAAATATATGATGTCTCTATCTCTCGTGTAGATATTTCTGGTTACAACTTATAGCATTTATTTTGTCATACTTACATTTACTGCTCATTGTTGATCTGACTTCGAATGAACAACTATTATGATACTTATATTGCCTGGTTGTAAATGTGACAGTTGTGTCGAAGTAAATCTCGACATTTGAATGACAGGTCAACATTTGTTGGGATTTTTTTGAACGTATAATGGCCGTGGTTGAGTGGATAGCTCGATACCCTGTCTTGTTGTGCTTCACGTTTTCTTGGTGATGTGTTTTTTGTTTTCCTCAAGACAGTTTGTGTTGAATAAAATAGCTCACACTTCTTGTTTCTAATTAATCCCCCATTCTTTTTTTTTTATAAAATCTCACCCTTGCTATTGATTCATTGTTATGGTGTGTGTGTGTGTGTTAGTATTGGCTGAATTGATTCTGATGTAACCATGAGTAAGACCATCGCAGATGAGGGGATGAAAAGGGTGTGAACGAATGTTTTAAGTGAAGTGACATGAAATACAGTTTGAAATCGTCCACATCTTGACATTTCATATATTCATGTATTTCTTTGTTGAAATAGAATGCTGTATATGCTTGTGAGATAAACGGAAGCTTATTTTTTTTTAAAGAAGGTTTTTTTTTAATCTTTATTCGAGTTATTTGTCAAGTGAAAGTAATACAGATACAAGGGTCAGTTGAACTAGCTGTCTTGAGCTAGAGCCCAACTAAGGTCCCGTGAAAGTAATACAGATACAAGGGTCAGTTGAACTAGCTGTCTTGAGCTAGAGCCCAACTAAGGTCCCGTGAAAGTAATACAGATACAAGGGTCAGTTGAACTAGCTGCCTTGAGCTACAGCCCAACTAAGGTCCCGTGAAAGTAATACAGATACAAGGGTCAGTTGAACTAGCTGTCTTGAGCTACAGCCCAACTAAGGTTCCGTGATTGTCTTCTTGAAGCTTAACAGGTCCCAATGTGACGCTTATTTGATCTCCTTCTAACTAGCCCCAAACCTTGAGCTAACTTACTATTCATAAAGAATAATGTTCTCCATCTCTAGATCTATTCTTTTTTAATAACCCACAGTACACTGTGAAGGAGGAGCTTCATTGACACATCCCATTATTCATTCGGAATGTTATCGTTGTATGATCCATTTACTCGAGAATCTCGGTGAACTGTACGTTGTTATTTTCTATTGTGTTTTTAATGACAGACTTTTGTTAGTGTTGTTTGTAGGTTGGTACATCGCTCCACAAAACTTGACAACTGTATATTGCAGTTACAAGAGTTTCATTTTACACCGACATTGAACTTTCGCATGAAATAAAGACATATTTAAATCGATGATTTACTATTCATGAATTAGTAGATGCCACTAGAAGAGACCATATATTTATACTCATAATAAAGTTTATATCAACTCTGTCTATCTGTCCGGTAAAAATTTCCCATTTCCCATTCTCGAATCAAGTTAAATTTTGCACCTGACATGACATGATTCAATAGTTTATTAATTGTTGGTTATTAATTATTTTGTTTGATACCGAAATAAGGGTAATAAATGCTACTTAGTGAGATATGTTGATGTATTTATGGATTTAATTCCCTTATTACGTTTTGACACGTTTTTTTCTCCCATTTCCGATTCTCGGATCAATTTGAAATTATGCATAATTATTCATAGTCGATGACAATGCACGAATCAATTCAAAAGTTAACCAATTAGTTTATCTTTTAGTACTAATTAATTAATTTGGTTTTATATAGCAGAAAGGGAGCTAGAACATGCAATTTTCAGATAAATGGCATTTATTAACAGTTCTTTCCTATGTTTTTATAAAGTATTCTTTTTTCTATTGCTTGTTTATTTGTTTATATTTTGTAAGCTGTCATCGTGTCATTTGTTTTTTCAAGAATAAAATTCAAATGACTTAGCTACCCCCCACCTAACCTTTTTTTTTTTAATCTGCCTATATATGTTCTGCTAGATCTATAATGGTGATTTAAACAATAAGTACTCACGAAGTAGAGCCCAATGTTGTTGTTTTTTAAGTTTCGGGCGTTCCTTAGTCTATACCTCCTGCACGACGGCAGTGTATAGAAACGGGCAGGGTTCAGCTTGTGACGACAGCCCGGTGTGTTTTTGATTGTGTTTGCATCCAAAGGGCCACGCAATTTCTCCTAGGCCTTTAGAAACCTCTAGTTTTTTGTTGTTGTTGTTTCCATGAGAGTTGAGTAGCAATGAGAACTTAGGGACTCCAAATAAGGAGATAACTCACTCTCTGTTTCCATCTTTCTCACATTTGAAAGAAAACCAGGATTTGAACCTATACTCTTTGGCGCGCAAGCGTAGCGCACTAGCATTCACACTGCACGTCATATTATTCCCTATGTTTACTAGGTTGGAGAATAGCTTTGTTCTTTACCCTAGTTACCTAGTTAGCAAGTAGCGAGCTACGAATGCGAAACTACCCCGAGAATCTAGCTCTCATTGACCCAGAAAATATGTAACACTGCAATAGGATACACTCAACTCTTAGTTGGCAGCATCTTTCCACTCCAGCTGTGAGCCATGACCCTGATGTCAAAAATTAAAGTCAAACTGAAAGCCTGGTCTTTTTTTTTTATCGTGGCGATAATGACTTCTGAATGACAATTTACTTGCAATAGGAATAGTAAAGGAAAATACTTTCGCTCTTTTTGTTTGTATTCTCTGCTTAGTTACGTTCTTAATCTAGTTATGCCCTAGAAACCAGACATAGCTTCCCAACGAGTAAGTGACTGCTTACTAAGTCTCTATTAGTGTTGTGTGGACTGTCATGTTTCCACTTGGCTTTCACGTATCCCTTAGAAGGTTTAGACTGCTAGACCATTGGGACACCACTCTATCCTCGCCTTGACTAGAATCTCTTTCAATTAGATCTACATGTTTGAATTAGTCCAAAACAAAACGTGCATTGAAAGGCAAATCAGAAAATTTTCCATTCAGACAGTGTTACTCCTACAATAAAGACTTATTTCAAGGATAAGTGTTGCATATTATAAATTGGCGGCACCATATGTCTTTGACTGATATTGCACTCTTTGCATAAGTCTCTTGCCAAATGGAGAGGATGGTTTTTTTAAATGAACGATATCTTATGTAATGATGTCTGAGTTATGATGAGTTAGCGACCATGTCACAGTAAATTGCTCGTGTTTTTTTTATAGATCACATGTCAAAGTAAAAAAAAAAATTGTTAAATGTCCCGACGTCAATGTGGTCTCTCTCTCAACATCTGTCAAAACTGACTTAGGCCTATTCATACATCTACACCTATAAGTGTCTCGGTCTATTCATACATCTACACCTATAAGTGTTTCGTATATATATCCCCAACGTGTAACGGCGTTAGTAGGTCAATGGGCTTCAGATTAGATTATATTGAGTCGTACCTCCCCCAGCCCCCCCCCCCCCATATGCCTTTTTCTCTTCTCATTCTTTCCAAATATTAGTCTTTTGTCATGATCCAAGTAACTTATGTTGCATTCTGTGCTGTTGGGAAACAACAGTTTGCCAAACTGAGATCCAATGTAACGATTATAAAGTTGGCTATATGTTTGGTTTATGCTATTGATTGTGTTACTGTTGGTAAACCTGACTTATTTGAATATAAAGTAAGAAGTTCCTCTTTCAGACCTTGCGGTCTATAGGGCAGATAATGTAAAGGTCATCTGTTTCTGTGGCCTACTGTTAACGAGGGTGTCATCTGGCCAGCACAACGACCAACCGTCTTTCCTTTTCCCCAACTAATGTCAGGTACCCATTAGAGCTGGGTGGACTCACATTGATGATGAATATACGAGGCATTCAGTGTCTATTGTATGGACAATGTCTATATGTATGCACACACCTGGTTTTAATATGTTGAGGGAATGGGATATCCATGCAATGTAGCTATCTAAGAAAACTATCATGTGGTAACAGACACTGTGAGCTAACTTCAGGAAAAATTGGGTCAAGATGTTGGCTTGTTTCAGTTCACACAAAGGTCACATGCTATGTGCATTCCATCAGCGGGTCTCAAGATTTCTCTATAGTTGGGTGTTTCTCCACATGTTAGGGTGCATTCTACCAGTGGGTCTTAACATTTCTCTATAGTTGGGTGAGTGTTTCTCTCCACATGTTAGGGTGCATTCTACCAGTGGGTCTTAACATTTCTCTATAGTTGGGTGAGTGTTTCTCCACATTTTAGGGTGCATTCTACCAGTGGGTCTTAACATTTCTCTATAGTTGGGTGAGTGTTTCTCCACATGTTAGGGTGCATTCTACCAGTGGGTCTTAACATTTCTCTATAGTTGGGTGAGTGTTTCTCCACATGTTAGGGTGCATTCTACCATTGGGTCTCAACATTTCACTATAGATTGTGTCTTTCTATGTGTTAGTTTGCATTCTATCAGTGGGTTTCAACATATATCTATAGATAGTGTGTCTCTCTAGATGTTAGTTTGCATTCTACCATTGTGTCTCAACATTTCACAATAGATAGTGTGACTCTCCACATGTTAGTTTGAATTCTACCAGTGGTTTGCAAAATGTATCCAAAGATAGTGTGTCTCGCCGCATGCTAGTGTGGATTCTACCATTGAATCTCAAATGTTAACTATACTCATCCACATGCTATTGTACAATGTACCAATGGGTCTCAACTTTTCTCTGAAGATAGTGTGACTCTTCACATGCTAGTGTACAATGTAGGGTTAGGCAAATGACACCAAAGTGTGTGTCATTGGTGTTCTAGATTTCAAGCCTGTTGAGCTTGTTGAACTGCTGAAAAAAGCTGGCAGTGTATTTTTCATTATTGGCTTGGGTGGGACTAGCTTTTATCTCTTCATAACATTTTTTGGGAGATAATTTTGCAATGGTGTGTATGCAAGACAATGGCATGTGTCTTTTTTATATTAGTTGTTGTGTTGTTCCACTTGAGAAGAGGACAAGGGCTCAGCAATTAAGTTTTGTATAATTCTTTCATAGTGAAGCACTTGAGAGTCACTGCTCTAGAAGTGACTTCTTCCCTGACATTACTTATATCATGGGAACCACATGGCCTCAAAATACCACTCCTATCAGAGCAATAGTTCTACATCTAAATGAATGTAAATTATCATTGTCTTCCTTGCCAGGATCAGAAGCAGTGAAGAAATAAAAAAATATATTATAGTCTCCTTTAAACTATTAATGAAGAATTGAATGTCATTATAAATCTTTTGATTTCATTTCATTACATTACTCATTCAAATTTCTTATCAGAAAACTTCTTTTGCTTCAAAAAATTTTTTTTATATATATTTTTGTCTATGTACCTTTTTATCGTTTGTCTGTCCATTTGTTTGTTAAGATGATTGTGTGTTTTTATGTAACCAACTCTTATCTTCTTCTTTTATCATTTTTCTCTTTCTCTCTCAATGTATGAACTTCTGACTTGGCATTTCTTTCTTGTTTGTAACAATGTGTCAAACGCTAACAACACAACAACAAGGCAGAGAGTTTCAATTTCCCCTTTCTTCCTCAGTTGTGTAAACATGGCTACCAGTCTTCCAGACTCTACTACTTCCCACTGGGCATTCATGACCAAGACAAAGTGGAAGTCAAAGTCAAAAAAGAAAACGACACGCCCATCATCACATTAAAATTTACCGGCATAAAGTGAGCAAGTTGTTCTAGCCCCCCCCCCCCCCCCTTTTCCCTTTTTCAATTTATATTTTTTTTATACTGAAACTATAACATTTGAAAAGAATAAATATTTTGATTGCACATTAATCACTAAATTTGGGTTCCAAATTCCAATTTGTCTCATAAGTAAATATGTATATATTTATATATATATATATATATATATATATATTAAAATATATTTTAAAATATTAAAACAAAAATATTTTGTTAGATTTAAATCTGAAATCCTTGTTGGCTTGTTAGAATCTCTGGCCTTTAGATTGTTGTTGTCATCATTTTCAGTGTTATTAAATCTCAAGAAAAATATGACAACAAAATATTTCACAGTTTACTTACCACCATTTACACATGATTAAACATATATATATATTTAGAGCGAGATAGTTGTTATCATTATTCCAAGAAAGTGAAAAGGAGGGCATACTTTTTTGAGTCCAAGTTTTAATCATTTTCCTTGATCTGCAGGTCTATGAGGTCATTTAAAAGTCATGTCAAGCTGATATGTGACCGCAAAAGAACAAATGCTGATGATGGGCTTTTCACAGTTGAAATGGATAATGGTCAAAATATGATGGTAGGTGAATAGGACATAAGTCTCACCATCCTGAAACAGCAAAAAAATATTTTTAATTAATTAATAAGATAATCTTTGAATAAAAATGGAGGATATTCCAAGGTGTACTTCTAATCCAGACCTGACATATTGAACTGTATTATCATAGTCTATCTACATAATAAAAATACATTAAATTGTTACACTGTAATTATTTGTTGTATCACTACTAGAAATAACTTAATCATTAATATCTCTATCTGCATACTTTATACCTTCTACAGAAATGTTGCTTCTATCAAGCTATGTAGTTATTGTATTTAATTGTATGCATGCCTTCTACAGAAGTAGTGCTTTTATCAAACTATGTAGTTATTGTATTTAATTGTGCATACCAATTTAATTAATGCAAGGGCAGCTGTAAGATTATCTTGCTATCATGATTCATTAGGATTAGTGGCAACATGTTGAATTGGAAATGCTTGATTTTTAACACACTTTCTGTTTTGACAATCTTAAATATTTCTTTATGTTTTCAGATGGCTGAGCTCCGTCACCTGTGTTGTTGTCCAGGGGCATGTAGTGCTAATGGAACTAATTTGCCTAAGAAAAAAGGTATTTTGTTTATATGTTCCACATATTATAATATCCAGCTGTGTATTGTTAGACTTCCCACGTTAAATATTTATCTTGTTTTTCTTTATTCAAGGTTTTTACCATAAAATTTTTACCTTTCATTGTTCAAATATATAAAATTATACTGTACTGAAGCCATTTATAGAGATTGTTTATACATTTTTCACCCTTAGACTTGATTTATTGTTTATTACAAAGCCTAGTCAGCATGGTGTTCCTAAGCTTATCTAGCTCTATTATCCCCCTTTCTCTATCTCTTATCTTAAAAGCTTGTTGTTGCTCCTGATCTGTTGATTTATGAGCAACTTATGTATGACACTAGTTGACCCTTTACATTTTGGCTTAATGCTGCGCCCAATGAGATGATCAGATCTTCACTCCCAAGGTTGTAGGCCTACACAGGAAACTTTGAATCAGATACATTTTTATAGATATCATAAACATAGTTGACAAATAGGAACTTGTTTGTTATATTTAGTTCTTGACCAACTTGTTTCTTACTAAGTCTTTGCGCTTTGAATCTGGTCTGTATGTGCAAGTATGCTATGTGCATTCAAGCTGTGTTGCTTATATCACTTCACTATCCCTTAGTCTGTTGGGGCACCACACAAGATTTGTTGACTATCTCCACTCCTCTCTATCTTTTGCTTTGGATATAATTTTATTCAATGACTGGCTTGTCCATTCTTTTATGTTGTCTTCACATCACTTTTTCTGACTGCCTCTTTCCTATTAGTGTTCCCAGAAGGAATGTCTTTGTGAGCCCTGAGGATCTTGTAATGTGGCCATAGAGTTAAAGTTTGCATTTTTTTGACAGTGGTTAGCAGGTCTGCTTATGAGCTGATTTTTCATTGGGTGCCATGATAATGAGCAATATCACATCAGTGCACAAGACACAACTCGATATTCTAGTGAATGAGTAATTGAGAAGGACTTACAGCATACCCAGACATTATTGTTCATTGACAAACTTCTTCATTTCCCAACACAGACATAATTAAATGCAGAATGAATGTCAGTACATTTTGCAGGCTTAGCTAGAAGTTTAATGCTGCAGCTTTGGATTGTAAGCTGGGTAGTGTATTGTTAGTCACTGTGTAAACTGACAAATCAATGTTAACACACTGCTCTGAAGATATAGGAGTTCATTTTTTTAAACTCAGAATTTGAACTCAGTTAGTCCTCAGTATATTGAAAGTGCAAAGTTCAGACTTTGTGTTCCCTCCTTTACTACTGCCTTGACCTTGTGATGAATTAGTTTCAGGGTCTTTATACCAGCTGATAACAGCTGATAACATTTATCACAAAATTAGGGCAGTTTTTAGAATTTTTTGATAAGGCATGTCTGAATTGTTCGCTTTGTGCCAATGGAAATCAGAACTAGCCCTATGGAGTAGCAACTAAACAATTGAAGAATTTTCTCTGATTCATATATGACTTCTATTTTTATACACTACATTAACTATTTATAGCATAAGCATATTTTATCTTTAAATGGATGGCTGCATGGTCATGTTTTGCTTTTTGGTCTGTCATCTAAATGGTCCCAGGTTCAACCCTGCACAAATCCATCCCCAGTTGTCCTGGGGGAGTTTTGGGGCTAAGATGTAACAATCTTCAATTAGAAAAACATTTTTTTAAATAAAAAAAAAAAAAGCTAATATTAAGTTTAATTGTATCAATTAGAGTTTTTTGGGGTGTTTTTTAATCATGTAATTATAAGAATGATTAATTAGACATAATAATTAGATTAGAAATATTTTTACCAATTGTTTTTGTTTAGCTTTTAGCTTTCTCAATGCGCTATGATCCTATCACTTGTCTGGACCAATCGTGAAAGGGGGAGGGAAGAATGGGGTATCGTGGTGAATGTTTTCATGATGTTTACATGATTGTTTTTTTGTTGTTGTTTTTTTGGTAAATACATAAAAACATGTTCACTCAGGGCTTAAGAGTCCTCAAGAGGACTAATTCAACTTATTCCACCACATCAGTCAAGTAAGATCTCTTTCCATTGTTCAAGATACCACACAAAATAATTAAATACCACTAGTTAATGAAATATTTGGTTAATTTTAATTATTGATTCTTGTGTTGTCAGATAAAAGAAATAATTGTGTACAATTCCAGCTTCCAAAACATGTAAGACAAAAAAAATTTCTTGATGGTGTTGATATTCCAAAGTGAATGATCAGTAAATCACAATGTTATTGTTATTAAATTTCAAGCAGAAAGCACTAGAAATTTTTATTATTAAAATTTTAATTAATAGTTTACTAATCAAGTAATTAAACTTTTTAAATGTTATCGGCAAGATAACTAGAATTGTTTTGTTGGATGGCTTGAACTGACACTATTTTTTTAACATAACGATAAGTGCTTAGCTTGAGAGTTCATATCTTGTTATATAATTTCACTTAATATATTTATATTATATATCATAGAATTTACTTAATATGCTGCTATACTAGATGTTTTCACTTAAAAAAGCAAAGAAAACCAACAAGCAAACTCTAAGTAACATTGGCAGTAACAAATAAAACTATATAAAAAAAAACTACTTCTTATTCGAAATAGCCCTGAACAACATTTTGTTTAGCTGACTGTAGAAGGATAGCAGGATGTAAAGCTAGCATCACTAGGTGGGCATTAGAGAAATCATTGTACAGATCTGTCCAGACCTTTTATTTATTTTCTCCCTATATATGGTTCAAAGCTGGAGAGACCATTGACCAAAGTTTTGAAAATGGCAACATTTCACCTTGCTGAATTTAAAAAAAAAAAAGGCCATTAGACTCAGAGAGACAAATTAATGAGTTTCTTCTTGAGAACATCAGAACAAAGGCCATTAGAATTAGATAGAATTACAAATTAAGGAAGGGCTTCTTGTGAATACTAATTACCATTGTCATACTCTTTTGTAATAGTTTTTCTATTGTAATCTCTGTTGAGCTAACATTTGTAGGCCTTACTATAATATATCAAGCAAAAATAGTTTCAACAGACCTATGATTGAACTGACTTAAGCTGCAGTGAGTCATGCCACTAGAAAACACTGAGATTAAATTTCACTTAATTTCACATAATCCTTGATATCATAGTTCTTTAACAACTTGCAAGTTTTAGATGCTTCTTCAGAAATGAAGATTATACCTATGTCCTAGCCCCAATCTCATGCAGAATGACAGTGTTCAATAATAAAGACATATTCAGAGCCTATGTGACTTGACTAGGCAGCCATCACTTTAAGGCCTAGCCTTTTTATATAGTTAATTGGTCAGGTAGATGTTAGTTTGCATAATTGTTTACATGATAAATTTTTTATCAATTAGTTTTTCCTTCTATCTTCTTTTCTTTCCATCTTTCATTCTCTCTGCCTGGCACTCTCTCATTATCTGTATTTATTTTAGATCTAATCTTGATAGCATTTCATTATCTTAATGGAATTCAAAATGCTGTCTCCGTGGCAACTATCTCTGTAAGAAAAAAAATGTTCTTATTAGTTGCAGTCTGATAAAGACTTTTCATAGGTGCCTACCTTCACACCACTATCCTTCATACTACCATTATAGTTGTTTTGCATTCCTGTAACTGGAAGAGCAATCTTTTAAATGTTATCTTTCTGCTAGAAACATTAAACTTTGGAACGGGTTGGGGTCATTCTGTTCTTGGATGTGAGCATTATGTCACTGAATCCCATTGGAATGAATGAAATGTTTTAAAAAAATATTGATCTTCACTTATGGGGCACTGCAAGCCTGTTCATTTCTTTCATATTTTTTTCTGTCACTGACTACCCATTGATTTGAATGAGATTAAAATAAATATTGATCTTCACTTGGGAGGGGGGGGGATACTGCAAGCTTTTAAAATTTAATTCCTTCCATCTGGCTCTCTCTTTACCTCAATTGTTCTTTCTGCAATCTCTTTCTCTACATTTCAATGTACATCTTTCTGTATGTCTCACTTTCTGTAGATCTTTTTGTAACACGCTCTTTACATTGTTCTATGCTCCTTTCAATGTCTCATGCTGTGCAACTGTCCATATTAATATATCCTTCTGTGCTTCCTAATTCCCTTTCTGTACACTTCTATGTAAATCTTTCTGTACTATTCTAGTGCCTTTCTCCATCTATGCCTCAGCCTCAGCGCATCTTTCTCTGCCTCTCTTTGTGGATCTTCTCTGCCTCTCTTTGTGGATCTTCTCTGCCTCTCTTTGTGGATCTTCTCTGCCTCTCTTTGTGGATCTTCTCTGCCTCTTTGTTGATCTTCTCTGCCTCTCTTTGTGGATCTTCTCTGCCTCTCTTTGTGGATCTTCTCTGTCTCTTTGTGGATCTTCTCTGCCTCTTTGTGGATCTTCTCTGCCTCTCTTTGTGGATCTTCTCTGCCTCTCTTTGTGGATCTTCTCTGCCTCTCTTTGTGGATCTTCTCTGCCTCTCTTTGCCAGTTTGTGTGAGAGACTGCAACATTAAGACATGACACACTGATCAATAACTTTATCTGTAGTAAAACAATGGCCAGGAAGTAATGAGTGCTGATTAAGTAAATATAGAAAGATAATTATCTTGGACAAGTTTGTGATGAAATAGATTTTTTTTTCCTTTTCTTTATGAACTTGGGAATTTTATTGATTATTGATAGCAGATAGTTTCAAGTTGTAAAGATTTAGATTTCAGAAATATTGAAGGAAAAGAGACATGCTCAACTATTGATTGTCTGGAAAATGTTTATTAATGCAAGAAACAAAATGATATTAAAATGTCTATTTGTTTCCCTGCCTCAATGGCAGTCCTTATCCTCTAGAAGTAGATTGAAGCTCACAACATTTAGTGTTTTTTAAATGTATGAATATTGTACATTGCAGTCCTCTTGTATAAAATTATACAGAAAATAAACTGCTTGTAATCAATTTACCATTCCATTTATTTGGATCAATAGTAATTTTACCTTCCTCATATAGGAAAAAGTCACACAGACTATAAAACATTGTAACATGCTTTCCCCCTTCAATTTTTTGTTGTTTAGCTTTCAAAGTCTGGCATGGTCAAGATGCTCGTTTCTTGATTACTCCTTTTTAACTATTCTTTCCTGGTAGTTTTGTAATTCTTTGTTCTAAAATTGTCTCTGTCGCAGGTTTTTGTTAAACATTGCCTCTTTTGTGGTATCTGCCAATGGTCTATCATCATTCATTCGAGCGAGGTTATGATCGAGAACAAGTGCCTTTTCTAACCTTTCCTCTCGTGATCAGGGATGTCATGACTTTGGCTTGAACTGTACTGATAATATAACCCAATAGGAACTGATGAATCAGTGGTCCATCCTGTTCTGGTCAAGTAGCCCAGTTTTTACCACACTCCAGAAGTATTGTCATGAGAGGCTATGTTGGAAATATTGGGTGACCATGGTCTTGGGTTACGATATGGGCTGTGAGCTGGTGAGGCAAACATTTGCCTCTTGCAGGTTTCATTGATCCGCAATGGCTACTACATAAAATTTAATATTTTTCTGTATGGTCATAAATTTTATAGATATTTAAAACCAAAACAATAAAAACATGAATATCTTTGTAATTTGTTAGAAACCTTGCACTCAATGTTTCTCAAATGCTATGTTATCATTTATTTTAACAGATGCGAAAGTTGGTGCAGATGGAGAGTTGACACTGGTCATTGTGGGTACATTGGTCAGCCTGATACTGTTTGTGGCTCTGATTGGTGGACTGTGCTATGTCAAAAGAACACATCTTCAGTTCTATTACAAGTTACCTGGTAATCTTAATTGACAACATATTATAGTTCTATTACAAGTTACCTGGTAATCATAGTTTACAACATATGATTATAGACTAAACTTTTTTTTTTTACTTCTCATTAAGTAATCATAAAGCTTATAAACTACTTCCTCTGAATGTGCACACAAACATAATATGAAGATTTTGTAATACTTTGTCTACAAATAAAATTTTCCCTAGTGAAATTCGTATGAAATAAAATTGATTTGTAAAAGACAAAATGATTTGGAGATTTGAGTGGGAATAGTCATAAAATTTGAGTTTCCTCTTTCTCTCTGGGTCCATGGTCACATTGACTTGAACTGCACTAATATAATAATAATCCATAGCAACTGGCGCGACAGTAGCCAATTTTGAACTCATTAATAAATGGAAAAGTTTGTTGGTCTAATGGATAGACATTTGGCTCAAATGAGGTATGGTATAGGTCAAAACATTGGCAAACAGCTTGTTGTTTTAAAGCTAGATTGTGTTTTATTTTGTTGAATGGAATTGCATATAAAAATTTAAGCCTAAACTAAATTCTAGGGGTTGGGATATTGGACTGTATTTAGAGTTAGGTTTTGAAGTTGTTTTTTTATAAAACTTTTAAAGGCATGTTTATGGAGGTTTTAATTGAAATGAACAACTTAAAAGTTATGATGTGGACGTTTTTATTAAAATTATGGCTGTGTGGCTATTTGCAAATATTGATGAAGAATTAACTTTAGGATCAGAAAGTGTTTCCTAATGCATTAATAGCAGATTTTTATTAGATTACTCAAATGTTTACTATTTGAGTTGTCTTCTTCTTCCTCATTCTCTTTTTGAGTTGTGAGTGGATCTTATTACTCATAAGCAATTTTATTTTAGAATGTCATCATAATTTTTTCTATGTATTTTATATGTAATGAAATAATTTTTGATAAATCATTCAAATGTTTCCCCAGCCATCAATCCTAGTGGTACCAACAATACCAGTATTTACCCTTCACTGAATGGTAAGCCATCACCCGGCCAGAAGAACTCAGACTTCAGAGACTATGAGCCTGCAAGTATCTCCAGTGCCAGAAAGAAGATGATCCCAGTGTTGGCTGATTGCAAAATTAAGATGGAGCATGTGGAGATGGGACAGAGGTGAGTACCACAGCTAGTTTACATGTTTAAACATCTTGAGGGACTTATTTTCATCACTTTGATAGAAACAAGACAATTTTAGATGCACACTGTCCCATCCATAACAAATCCATTGAAGGAAAACAATTTTTTAACTAAGCCATTTGCATTAGCATTTTATGGAAATTCTGACAATATGTTAGCATCTTCAGGGCATATTTTAAGACTTTTAAAAGTAAGCACCCATTCTAATGAGTTTGTCTTGTTTTTTTAAGAATAAACAAAGCAATTTACAATATTCTGTTAGTGTGTATCTTCAAGTGACTGACTCCCCACTCACTTTTTTCCTCACCACATTGTTTTCCTTTTTTATTTTTGTTTATCTTACCTCTCAGACTTGGTGGAGGTATATTTGGTGACACACACCTGGCCAAATGGAATGAGATGACAGTAACTGTGAAAAGACTGACACTGGCTATCCATGATAACCAGCTGACATCGGAGACCATGGAATGGATGGAGGAGGAAGTTTGGTTCTTGAGGTCAGTAGGATAGTTCTGTTTTGTTTTTGTTTTTTAAATAAGACTTTTTTAAACTATAAAATTCCTTTTTTTTTTGTTAGAATATTTTTTTAACTACTAATCATTATTAGGCCCATTAGTCTAATGTACTCTTGTGTTTTTATCATTCTTGCATGTGATCACACTTTTGACATCATTAGCTGCAGATTTACAGCACAAAAAGTAGTGTGACTGTAATGCTTAATAAGGAGGGCTAGTTTAACATCAGTTTTGTTTTTTTTTATAGTCGACAGCGCCACAAGAATATAGTGTGCATCCTTGGTTTGTGTCTGAATGGACGTCTCCCATTTCTTCTTACTGAGTATGTAATAGGTGAATGTCTCAAAGATTTTCTCAAAGTCAACGGAAAGTTGTTGACTTGGCCCCAAAGAGTCAGATTGGTAATTATTTTTTTTTAATTTTAAACTCGTCTAGGTTCAAATGCATTTATGTTGTCATGTGAGCTTTCTAAGGTTACTTTAGCAGGGTTCATGAGAATGTGAATGTATCCAAATAGATATTTAGATATAAAATGTCTCATATCAGAAAAAGTATATATTTAGAAAGTATTAAAAAAAAAATTCATTTAAAAAAAAAAGAAAATCTTAAATCACATAATCTGTGCACATTTATTACAAAGCTTATATCAACTCACTCACTCTGTCTGGTGAAAAGTTTGTACACATTTTTCCTCCCACACTCTCGGATCAAGTTATACCCACATACCCCCCCCCCCCCCCCCCCCCATTTCTTTTACCCAACTGGTCCAGACAAGTCATAGGATCATAGCATTTTGACAAAGCTATAAGCATGAAATCGCACTAAACAAAACAATTGGTAAAAATATTTCTAATCACACATTTGACAGATTTATTATTGTTAGTCTAGATCTATTACAAAAATTATAAGACTGATCCAAATTAATTGATAGTTACACTTAACATAAGCTTTGTTTTTAAAAAAAAAAAAAAAAAAAAAGTATTTTTATGTTTTTCTTGTTAAATCTTAATTTTATACTATATCAAGACTGCTAAGGCACTATACAAGCCACTAGATACTATCAAAACAATTAGAGGCGAACATCAATAAAATGATCATTTATGTCAATTCATATCTGTACAACCAATTTTAAAATGTTATAAATTATTTTGGGTGGGTGTGAGGCTACTGTGGGTGAAAGACGGTATTTTAGTTCAAACTATAGCTATCCCAAAATGACTTGTATTCTCAATGCACACATGTTCGATTCAAATTTAGTACTCTGGCGGAGTCGTCATCTATGATAAAACATGACCTGTAAAATGTAGTTGGTTTTTGTTGTTGTTTTAATATGCTTTGTTTCTCTTTTGTTACCAGTGTAGTCAAGTAGCTGATGGCATGGCATTCCTTCATTCCACTAAACCTCCAATAATACACAGAGACCTCCGATGTGGAAATTTGTTTTTATCTGACAACGATTTAGTAAAGGTGAGATATCAAACAAATTGAAATAGTGGGGTTAAAAAGTCATATTCGTAATTCTTTCATATTCTCTAATGGTTAAATTTTAAGTTAAAGTTTTCTATTTTAATGCAAGATTATTTATAATTGTATTATAAAATGCTTGAAATATAAATTTTTTAATGGACTTCATTCACCAAAACGAATATGATAATATTGATAATACAATGAAAAAACTGTCATGTGATAACCATTGTTTATTAAAATTAGATCGTAATTTGTATAGAAGAGATAGAGAAAAACGTGGCTCAATGTTATTTATTTACAATTGGTGAATGAGGTCCATTGTCATTTCTGCACATAATTAACAATAAAACAAATTCCCCCAAAATATATATTTTTTTAAATATTTGCTCATAATTGCATAAACTTTAAATATTTGAACAGGACTAGATATATTTTCTCTAATATTTAAAACCTATAATACAATCACCTTATTTTGTCACTTGTAGCTGAATTTCATGTAAAGTGTTATTTAATCATTATCCTATTTACCAGGTAGCTGACTTTGGTTTGACAAAATTATTACAGCCGATGAGAGAGCAGTGTAATTCTGATGACTGTGGATGTAAGATTTGTCTTTCTTTGTATAAACCTATCACATGTTCAACTACTGCAGCTTTCTTTTAGACTGTGATAATGGCACATAAAATAGTTTTTAGTTAAATTATGCAACATGTAACGCTGAACAAAAATAATAATACCACCCAATGATATTATTTTTTATTCTTTCGAAGACACTTCTCTAAGACCTATTATATTCCTTCTAGCTAGATTATCAGCCATTTACCATACAGTTGGTAACAATATATATGATTATATGTTATACCCATTGGTTATCTGCTGATATTAATCAGGTCAACGTCATCTGAGTGCCTGTCCAGCGACAGTCAGATGGACTGCCCCAGAAATCCTGACTCACCCAAAGACTAAGGAAGGAGAGAATGGTATCATCAGCACAGCATGTGATGTTTACTCTTTTGGTATGGTGATGTGGGAACTGGTCCACTGTAAGGATCCTTTTGATGAGATTGGAACAGAGCTTGAGGTCTGTTCAACTTTCTTGCTTATCTAAGTATATTCTATTTTCATGGTTTTTTACCTTTTGATGTATTTGTTGTTTACAGACTTCTCTTTAATATAAAATTGCCAGTACTTTATTTTCTGTATTTTTTTTAATATTTGTTTACGTAGGTGATAGAAATTGTGAGAAATGGTGGCCGCCCTGACACACCTCCATCTTATGAAATGATGCCACATTACAAAGATCTTATGAAAACTTGCTGGGATCAAAGGCCAAATACAAGACCACAATTTAAACATGTGAGTCTAATCTTGTCTCCAGGAATGCAATATCATTAAAAGAAGTTCAAGATTCACTTAAGATTAAGGTTCCATATATTTGGTGTCAAAATAAATCATCATCAAACCAGATCCTCTAAATTTTTTATTTAAATGCTTTCACATACCTACTTAGTAGATAAAACAAATGACCGACGGTTACATCTTTGATAACTTTTTAAAAAATTCTTAGTTTTTGTAAATAAATTAAAGAATAAAATACAATGTTTTTGCACCGTCTAAAGAGTGAATTTTAACATTGCAAAAATGTTTAAAAACTTGCCAAATGAATGAATCTTAGTCATAAACACATTTTATTTTTATAGTTTTTCAACCACATTTAGCCTCTTCATAATGTATTATAATATTAGAAGCTAATGTGTTAAAACCGTAATATAGAAAATAACCAAATATTTTTCTTGTCAGGTTGCTGTAAAACTCAAAGAATTAATAACAAATGCAAGATCTTATCAGAAACAAGTTAGCAGCAAATCAAGGACACCAAAGTTAAATGACGCAATTGTGCAAGTTTAAAAAACAAAAGCTGAATGGCTCTTTTGTTCATGAATGAAGGAAAAACTGTCACACTAAAATTGGAGTTATTAAGAAACTGAGTGACACTGTGCAGGAAATGTGTTCACTGTGTGAACTTTTCAAGATCTACTACTCTAACAGTTGTCAACTATTTTAGTGTTGAGTTACTGCTTCCAAATGTTACAATGGAATTCCTTTAGCTGTCACTGACACCAAACGAAGTTAAAATATACTGGAAATATTTTCTAATATTCTTTGAAATCACCTCAAGATTCCACAATCCAGAACCTGGTGAGCAGATTTCTCAGTGTGGGATATTTGCTTCTCCAGCCAGGCAGAATTTAATGCAAGTGAAAATCCCTATTCTTCTTGTGTTCAGTATTTAAATATTTTTGTCAATCAGATGGTTCAATGTCATTTTCTTTCCAATTAAAATGTTTATTTAGCTAATGATTTTGATTAGTTTACATCAAGTCTTAAGTCCTTTTAATCAGTTTTTGTATACGCTTCATGTTCAATGTGTAGCATTGTTACATGAAAAGAATTCAATGAACTAGACCTATGTCTTTCATATTAGTGGTTTTTGAAATGGTCAGTTACTTAACAAGTATACCTCGCTAAGCAAGTTTTTTGCCATCTTGCTAGTGGAAAACTTGTATTCGTAACAGTGAATGATTTTGTATTGATTGTCTAAGATAGAAGATAGTGTTGTTCCAATAAGCAGCTGAAGACTTAGTCAGGTATTATTGCTGTATGTATTCACTCCTGTGGAGCTCTTGTCAATTAGTTCATGTACTTAAGTGATATGGGGACAAAAAAATGGCAGATAAACTTTTTGTTCATTAAGCTTCATGCTTTTTGTATCTGTTCAGATATGAAGATGTTCACTTTTTGTACATAAATTTATTGTATGTAGACAAGAATGGAAAATGCTCAGAAAGAATTTCTCACATCCTTGGGTAGAAAGTTTATTCAAAGATTCTAGTCCAACACAAACTGTGCATGTTAAAACAAATGCAATAAGTCCTTTGTTTTGACTCTTTGCTGGTGTGTGTGGCTTGACTCAATCTTTTATTTTTAAGTTGAAACCATTGATCACTTCAGTCATATTGTTATTTCCTTACATTTAGACATAGATTCTAATTCTGTCATAGAGCACTGAACACTATCAGGGAATAGAAAGATTATTTAATAAACATAAGCTCTTTTTTTTTTTAAACTATTTCTACAATAGTTTACTATATATGTTTAATTTATAACATCTCACATCTATACATTTTTCAAACATTGACCTTTCCATAGAGTCAATTAAATACATAAAGCATATATCCATTATTGCTTTTTAAGTTTTTAAATATAAATATTGAAACTATATACTGAATATTCATTAGTCATATATTAAGACTTTTTATATATTTTCTATCAACAAATATGTATCTATTTTCTTGCATGGTATTAATCAAGAGTGGCTTATACATTATACACAAGCTAAGTACGTATATGTTTCATTTTTATTCATGTGTACATTACAAAGCTTAAAATATTCTATCTTGCAAAAGGACCATTATTCCTGGTATTGTCCATATTGTTATCTTTTGATGTGAGGAGGGAGGTTCTTCATATGTTACAAAGCCTAACTTCTTGTGGTGCAATACTTCCCCTTTTTTTTTTTTTACTGTTTTCATGTGCAATTTTCAAGGCTTAGAATATCTTAGAGAAACTAAATGTGTAAATAGTATTTACTGTGTGTCTCAGTATGTACAATACTGTTGTTTCTCCAGAGTGAGCAAGATTGGTGTAAATGTTAGACTTTCTTAATAAGTGTTTAGACACCTTTTTAATTTCCGATGGCTTAACCTACAACTACAACATAATGGAATTTCCCAAACTGTTAACTTTGCTTAATAAGGTGTGTCCTCGAGTCTGAAGATTAATAAGGAATGCAGTGTTTCCCCTGGCTACGCAGCCCCAGCTTTGCTTAGTAAGTCTCCAAACAAGTTGGTAAAATATGTATGAATGGACATAACTAAACAAAAGCTCAGTCAGCCAAACAATAGAAGAGATGCTTACCACAATCTAGCTTTAAATGGATGACTTTGTAAATAGTATGATTCGGGTGTTAATTGCATTGTTCTTGTCTGGGTCTATTGTTTATATTTACACTTTCCCATTAAGTCTGTGTTCAGTCAACTGTTGTTACATGGTTTGCCAAAATTATACAAGTTTTTTAAAAATTTCCTCATGTAATTTTTCTTGTCTGTTAGATTTGGATATTGTTAATTGTAATTTATTTTAATTCTTTAGAAATCACAAGTTTCGGGCTTACATATTTGAATGAATAATATGAAACTACTTAGACTGAATCCAGTAAATAATTATTGTCTATAGCCAAACAAAAATATCTAGCATTGGGCTTTAAGTATTAATTTAAGTTTCAAAAATATCATTTTGTAACTTTGTCTTGTAACTTTTGTTCAAACATTTTAATTTAATGTTTTATTTGTAACAGCTCTGTGTATGTTAAGAAGTTAATGTAAAATTGGATACTGAAATATGTTTAACTTTTGAACTGTTCTTGGGAGTTTATTCCACTGACACCTGATCTTGATTGAATGAAGTTTTGCTGAGACACACTCATTGAGCCAGCATTTTACATTTTAGGCCATTTGTTCCATTCCTTACTTCTAAATAATACTATCTTTGTTATTGTCAACTCCTTAGACTAGCAGAAGCTTATCACTTGGTCACCTCATTGACTTGTAGAAGTGTTTCATTTAGTTTTCCTCATTGTTAGGGACAACCATTTGACGCTTAACTACTCAGCTGTTCACAAGAATATAAGCCACTAGCCAAGAAGATGAATTTTTTAATATTTTTTTTTGCAAGCAAATGTTAAAGTTTAGACCCCTGCGTATATCTAATATTTACAAATATAAATATTATAGATATATAGATAGATATGTTACAGGAATCAAAATTATAAGCTAGTTTATTGCTAACACACATTCAAAAATCCAGAATCTCCATTGCTGTTTAACAAGGAATTTAGTATTGAATTGGAATAACACTCTTCAATTTACCATTTTTTGTAAAATAACAATACTGAAAATTTTTAGAACTTCTGACAAAATCGGTGATATATACTTTTTACAAAGCTTATATGCACTCAATCTGTCTGGCACAAATTTTGTACACATTTCTCCCACAGCCAATCTCAGATCAAGTGGAAATTTTCTTGTTTCTGACAAAACAAGAATCAAATGTCAAAAAATTACCAGTTGGTTAATTAACTATATTTTGTTTTGTATCGAGCAAGGAAATTGTACTTGACAGATGTGTTATAAGTTGAATAAGTCCCCTATATACTTGGTGTAGAAACTAAGGTTGTCACTTCTAAGTGTTATAAGTTGAATTAGTTCCCTTTATACTTGGTGTAGAAACTAAGGTTGTCACTTCAAAGTGTTATAAGTTGAACTAGTCCCCTTTATACTTGGTGTAGAAACTAAGGTTGTCACTTCAAAGTGTTATAAGTTGAATTATTCCCCTTTATATTTGGTGTAGAAACTAAGGTTGTCACTTCAAAGTGTTATAAGTTGAATTAGTCCCCTTTATACTTGGTGTAGAAACTAAGGTTGTCACTTCAAAGTGTTATAAGTTGAATTAGTTCCCTTTATACTTGGTGTAGAAACTAAGGTTGTCACTTCAAAGTGTTATAAGTTGAATTAGTTCCCTTTATACTTGGTGTAGAAACTAAGGTTGTCACTTCAATGTGTTATAAGTTGAACTAGTCCCCTTTATACTTGGTGTAGAAACTAAGGTTGTCACTTCAAAGTGTTATAAGTTGAATTAGTCCCCTTTATACTTGGTGTAGAAACTAAGGTTGCCACTCAAAGTTTGAACCTAACAATATTTTCATAAGCACTTCACACTGGCATAGTGGGTTAGACATTTAAAAAGTAACATTCACCTAGATACACCATTCTCCCCCCCCCTCCTCTTTTTTTTTTTGTATCTAAAAGACATTTAAAAAGCTATTACAGTAACATTCACCCAGATATCCCATTCTCACCCCCCCCCCACACACACACCTTTTTTTTTGTATCTAAAAGACATTTAAAAAGCTATTACAGTAACATTCACCCAGATATCCCATTCTCACCCCCCCCCACACACACACACCTTTTTTTTTTGTATCTAAAAGACATTTAAAAAGTAACATTCACCCAGATACCCCATTCCCCCCCCCCTTTTTTTTTTGTATCTAAAAGACATTTAAAAAGCTATTACAGTAACATTCGACCAGATACCCCATTCCCCCACCCCCTTTTTTTTCCCAACTGGTCCAGACAACTTAGAAGCTTTCAGCGCATCAACAAAAGCTCAAATCATGATATATCATGATATATAATAAGCTTTGTTTTTAAGAAAAAGTATTTTTTTATTTTAAATATTTTGTACAAGAGTATTTGACATACCAGTCAGCTCAAAAACTATAGTATTAAAAGCTCAGCCATTCTCATAGAATTGTATCAACATTTATAATGAGTCATTTTGTATACATGTCGAGACAGTCAGTGTTTGTTTACTAGCAGTAATACTACCTATTATTAAACAGTGTATATTAGCTTTAAATTCAAATTAATTCACTTACAACTAATGGAATACAATCATTTTTTTTAAATTGCGGAAAATAAAAAAAGAGATAAAGCTCTCTCTCTAAACATCAATTTCTAATCCTTCAAAATATTTCTCACAACATGAAGGATTCAAAGCCATGACCTACATAATAGAGTCAATATGTTATGCATCGGTGAAACAAACAAATAAGTTAGGCAACTTGTTTCTTACATCCCATAGGATTGTTTTGTCTGTTCCTCTTATATGAAATGTGCTTTTAACCCTTTAGACGCATGTGGTTGTTTAGCCTCTAAACACTAGAACTGTAATTTTATTTTGTATGCAGTCATTGTAAAAAAGCTTAGCACTTCAAGGGTTAAATGTGTCTTTATGCAATATTTTTTCCTTGCTTTTATATTTGAGAGCCTAGTTATGTGTTTTATGTATGGTTGCTACTTTACTTTTTAAATCTTCCTTCTTTGAGTGTCTCTAATTTGAGTGTTTGCTTAACTGGTGTTAACTCTTTGCAAGTTATGTTTTGGTGTCTTGTGTTTTATTTCCTTCTTACCTGGTGTACATGGTGTATCAAAAACCTGAGTGAGTCTGGTATTACTTGCTCCTGTTAACTTGGCATTGTCTCTTGGGATATATTTTACTACTCTTTTTTTTTAGATGTTAGTCTTTTATGTTTTTTTGGGATCTTGATGTTAAGCGTTCGTTTAATCCTAAAGAATAGGCCAGTGATACACTTTTATTTAAACCTCTTGTAAAAAGAGTTCTCCAGTTAGTTACCTGACTAATTGGATTGTCATTTATGATTATTTCTTACACCAGTGTTTCCCAAACTTTGTTCCACGGAATCCTAGTATTCCGTGAGGCCTGAATAGGTGTTCCATGAACTACTGGAATAATGAACTAGTAGGCCACCAGGGGAATTAATCTCTCTAAAAAAATAAATAAAGTGTTCCCGCCAAATACTCCAAATGTGCAAAGTGTTCCGTTAAGGATAAGGTTTAAGACACACTGCCATACACAATACTGTAACACTGAAATACATGTTTTATCCAATCAACTTAATGTGGCATTTTAAAATATGAAAACTGAATCTTTAGCACATTTTTACTGGACACTAAAATATTTGGTTTGTTGTTTTTTGTTACCTTATTATATTATATTAAGTGAATGTTTGTTTTTTTTTACCCCAAGATTACTAGCTTTAACTGCTATTGTCAGGGTTTTATGAACTTTTGAAAACTTTGTATTGTCTGTATACATTGTTCTGTTTTAATTATTTCTACAGTTACTTCCCTTGGTGTATGTGTGTGTGTGTGTGGGTGTATATGATGTATGCATTAACTTTGAGAACCACCTATCAGTGAGTTTCCTTGTATGTAAATGTGTATATAATATTACTGTATAATGGATAAAGAGTTGGTCAGACGTGACCTAATTCTTATATTAATACATTTTGCAGCATTTTTTTTTTTGTTTTTTGAAGTCTATGAATAAAAAGAAATATTATTTATGTGTTTTTATTTTTCTTTAGATTTTGATTTTCAACTAAGCTTGATTCGGGCACATTCCTTGCTCCAAATGCTAGGACAAATTTGTACAAATGCTCCTTCTTCCCTAGCTCTATTAGAGCATTGAATGGGATGATCATTTTATCCATCTACTAACCATGGTTTTACGCGACTTAGCTCGAGTTATTTTTTGTTCTGTAGTAAAATGTAAAGGTCCCCTTTCAGATCTATAGGGCAGGTGATGTTAGGATGTTACGGTCAAGTGTTTCTTTGGCCAAATGTTTACGAGCAGCACAGCTTTTCCCAAACTAAACTCGGATCAAAAGTAAAAAGTTTGGCTTTGAGCTAGTTTGTTTATTTGTTAGTTTGAATTATTTCTTGTGTGTGTATATATATATATACACCGGTGTATATATATATATATATTTATATTATCGATAAAGGCGGTAGGTCGTGTGGTATGTCGTTACGATGGTCCTTGGTCCTGAGTTCGAAACCTGCTCACTTCCCATCACATTGACGTCCAGCATGAGGTTTGGGCCATGACGTAGCCTAATAATGTGAAGAAACGTTTCAAAAGCACAAAACAAAACTAAACCTCAGCTGAACATTTTACTGCCAAATTAGTCGTGTCTTTAGACAAAAGGTATGAAGTCAGAGGAATGCCACTTTAATCTCTAGTTAAAATATCTATGTTAAAAAAATGTTTTAGCTCTTGTAAAAGTTGGTAGATTTCTTTACAAAGTCGTGCTTAGAATCTCTTACAAATAAACATAGTTTCTAAGCCTTTGTTGTTTTATTTTATTGATTACTTTGTTACAGTTCTCAAGTTTAAACATAGCTTGGAATGGGAAGGGCAAAGAATTATATACTTACGTGGGTGGAGTCGGGGGTTAATAGGTTTAAATGAAGCTTTAATTGCTCTATAACATGTCATCTGTGTTTACAAAAGGTCTACTTTAATTACAGCTCATTATAGCAGTAAATACCTAGAAGTACAATTATACTTCAGCGAGAGAGAAAGTTGGTGTTATTGGAAGGGGGAGAAAATATTGATATTCCATAAAAAAAATAAACCACTAATAGCTATTCTTCAAACCAGTCATTAAAAAGACAAATAACCTTACGAGTCATTTAAAATGACATATTGCAATATGTAAAAGAGTAAAACCATAGCATGTAATCAAGAAAAAAATTACTCGTACCTGCTTATATTGGGATACGACCCGGTGTACTTATGAAACAGTAACCATTTAAACTTCTATTTAAAAAAATAACACTAAACAACTTATTATAGACTTCAGAAGACAAATTAGACCAACTCTAGATAAACAGTATACCAATCCTACAAATGAACACATGCAGATATCTGTGTGTCACTGTTGTAGACAGCAGCTTTCGTGGAAAGACCATCTTTAAAACCTGGCAAAGAAAGTCACACAGACTAATAATTGTTTCCATGTTTTATACTTTCACATTACTCTAGAACATCTTGGCTAATTGTTAGTGTGCGACCAAACCATACAAAAACATGATTTGCTAACATATTGTTGGCAAGCTAGCGTGCCATCTAAACAGTTGCGCCGCTTGGGCAGTCTTATTAAAAAAATAAAAACATTAAAAAAATAGACACACATCTCAGAAGAACTCTTTTAAAAAAAAAGTCTTTGTAAATCAAAACAAAATTTAGCGAAAAACAACTAAGTCAAATGGTCACAAAGAGGGCAAACTTCTGTCTATTAAAGCAAGAAATGAACGCATAAAAAACGTATTTGTTGCTTTATCCGACAATATCATCGCTGCTCGTTGACAAGGGGACGTCAACGAATCTTTGTTTTTAATCTTTGTTTTTTAACTATTTTTATTATTGAAAATTGATTCCAGATAATGAAAGCATAGCACATTTCTTATTCGGATCAATAGAGAAGTCTTAGTCTTGATATGGTCCACTATTGTCAAGGAAAATCTTGACTCAGAGCAATTCAACGTAATAGTGACCTTTTAAACTTTATTTACATTAAACAATACTTGTTATAAAACTTGCGGTGTTGGACATTAGCATTATGCCCGCCATAGATGTCACCAAAAAGATTACCATTAGCCATAGTGAGAGAGACCAACAGGTTTCCTCAGCATCGACCATGATCAAATTCATATTAAGTAAACTAATCTAAGTTGAATACTATTTAGGATGAAAATGTTACATTCGAACAGCTATTTGCGAAAGAGTTGAAAGTATTCTGGCAAATAATGGGCACATTTTTATATTACTTTGGGGGTCATTTATTTTCATGGTGAAATTAGAAAATCACCACAGCAATGGCTAATATGACCGCGGCATTTTTCTATCAAGACTTCAGTCCTGGACAGATGATTATTGGTATGGAAGTGAGCACAGTCCTTTCAGCTATCATCTCAGCATTTGGTATTTTTACTAATACAATAGTCATACGAACTTTCATGGCCATGGGGCCAGCAGACGGCATGACCGTTGCGTTCTTACTTATGTCCCTTGTGGACTTGACCTTTTCAGCCGTCTCGTTCAGCCTGAGCATCAGTACAATATTTTTAATTCTGGAGACCCTGTCTGGTAACTTCTTTCCCGTACAGCCATACGGCATAGGTGTTTACTTTGCCAACTTGTTAATTCCCTTGTCTGCCATCATTTCGCTCCAGACAAGCTTCATCGCTATAGCCAGATGCTTGTGTGTGGCTGCGCCATTTTATTTCAAGAACATGTTCACGCGGAGCCTCACTCTGGCGTTCATGGTGTCTTTTACCGTGTTCTCGTCTGCTGTGTATGTTTCCGTCTTTGTGTTTATGGGAATGGTTGACAAAACGGACAATATAAAAAATCTAACCAGGCCAATGCTGTGGGTTTCACCCAACAGGGAGCCAACAAAGAGTATCGTCTCAACCATCATCGCCATAATCATTCCGCTGGCTTCGCAACTCATCGTCATCATTACACTCGTTGTTATGGCAACCTCTTTGAGAAATTCGTACCATTTTAGGCTATCTGCAGCAATAGGGATAGATTCACCAAAACGCAATCGTCAAAGTGCAGCACCCAGTGGAATTGATAGACCTACTTCGAAAACGGCAAACAAAGAATGTACAATTTCTAGCAAAGAAATGCAAATAATCAAACAGGTGGCGCTGTTATCAGCACTGTATGTCGTCTGCCACATACCAAAGATAATGTTTATAATTACCGGACTTGTTCTTCCTGAGTTCAATTTGAATCGCGAGCTTCAAAATTTGTATCTGACGATGAGCAACACTAGGATGTTGTTTGAAATGATCAACTCTGCATCTAACTTTCCAATTTACTTCAAATACAATTCAAAATTTAGAAAACTGCTTGGAAAGAAAATGTGTCGACAAAAAAATTCGTAGGCCTAAAAAAATTATAAAATAAGTTTTCTTTTATTTATTTATACTATTTAAACAAAAGTAAATTTAAGTTTGTTGTTGTTTTTAACGGTACACGTTTGATGAAAAATTACATTTAGTTTAATACAGTTTGTCTGAATGTCAATCTTGGGTCTAAAAACGTCAAAGGTACTATTAAAAATCCGAATTCCCTGTATCCTGTATCGAAGTCAAATATATCATTGGTCTTATCACTTTCATTAAAGAGAAATTAAATTACAGATGAATATGTCAATTGTGCCTATTATGATAATAAATGTTAACTTAAAGAAATAAGCGTGCCTTTGAGCTAACAAAAAGTAATAAGGAACCCTATATGTGAATCGCAAGAACCATGTTTTACATACTACCAATAACAAAGCGTCTTCATTCTTATCTTATCTTATATAATACAGACGTTACTTCAAAAAAGAAGATGATTACTTCCTACGCGTCATGCATTTAGTCATGCATATTAACCAATGACTTAAATTCTGCCAAGTCACTGGTTTTCCTGGCAGGCAACTCATTCCATGCTCTAATAGCGCTAGGGAAGAAGGAGTATTTGTACGAACGTACATTTAAAACATGTCTGCCACAAGAGTCACTGACTTCCACTGCATGAGCAAATGCTAGTCGCTTGTCTAATAAGGCCAGTGTAAACATTGTAGATTTTTTACATGTAGACAGAGCCGGCCTTAGGCCACTGCAACCTACGCGGACGCAGTGGGCCCCGCACTTTCATAGGCTCCGCTCTAATTCAAGGAATTCAAGGTGTAAAATATTAAATAAAACCATTATAATTTATAAATATAATAACGAGGTTTCTGCCCCCTTATTTTTCCGAGCCTCCTGGAAATTTCCTGAATTTGCAAAATATACGAAAAAGTCCAGGAAATCTCTTACAATTATTGAATCACCTGAAAACTCATAAAAATTTACTGAAAAGTAGACAATATTGTCATTCTGAGGTGCCAATCGTACTCCCGATTTAAAAACAAAACGGCAATGTGAGCTTTCATTTAATAAAAATTTAGTGCAAATTCGAATGTGTTTTCTAATACAAAATCTTAATTTTGATAATATGCTTATCGACTGGGTAAAAATAAATTCGCTATTGTTACGAAACAATGCACACACTATATAATTATTTTTTTTATGCATTGATAGCGGGCAAAGATGGAAAAGTTATTAAAATCTAAATTCACTATATTTTGTAGCTTAAAATGTTAACGTAAGACGGCTACTTTATTATTTCCTGAAATCAAACTTTATAGTTATAATATTGATTATCTAAGATATGTTGACAATTTGATTTCAAATGACAAACGAATTAACGCCAAATGATTCTTTTAAATCACTTTTAAAACTTATATTTGATTGTTTGAACAAGCTTTTCTGATTACATTTCATTTTATTGCCAGAAGGCCAATAAGTCTCATTATCGATAATAAGCTATTCACTTTTTTTTTCTCAAGGGAAAATTATACACTTGGTCATTGGTGAGAAATTTCATTCGTCCGTCGTTTCACTAAATACTCCTCCATAACAAAAAAAATCTTCTGACTTTTGTAAACAGATGCCTACGCCGGATATTAGGAATTAGGTGGCCAGAAAATATATCTACTGTCGATTTGTGGGAGAGAACTAGACAAAAGCCCAAAGCCCAAGACATCACAAAACGAAAATGGAGCTGGATAGAACACACCCTGCAAAGACCAGCTACCAATGTTGCAAGGCAGGCACTTGACTGGAACCCACAAGGAAAGAAGAAAGTGGGCAGACCCAAGCAAACCTTGAAGAGGTCAGTCATCAGTGAAGCTGAGAGTACTGCAATGACATGGGAGCAGATGAAGAAAGCTGCTCAGAACCGAGTTCGGTGGAGAGGTGTGGTTGCGGCCCTATGCTCCCCTGGGAGTACACAGGATTAAATCATAAATCAAACAATCAAAAAATGAACGTTGATCTTTGAATGAAACAAAGCGTGAAGGGAGAGGAACGGCGTGAACTAAAAAAGGAAGCTGGTGTACTCTGGTGTAGCATAGGCCTACTATATGAGACTGTATGAAGCTGGTGTAGCCTACTATATGAGACTGTATGAAGCTGGTGTAGCTTACTATATGAGACTGTATGAAGCTGGTGTAGAATACTATATGAGACTGTATGAAGCTGGTGTAGCCTACTATATGAGACTGTATGAAGCTGGTGTAGCATGCTTTATGAGACTGTATGAAGCTGGTGTAGCATGCTTTATGAGACTGTATGAAGCTGGTGTAGCCTACTATATGAGACTGTATGAAGCTGGTGTGACCTACTATATGAGACTGTATGAAGCTGGTGTAGCCTACTATATGAGACTGTATGAAGCTGGTGTAGCCTACTATATGAGACTGTATGAAGCTGGTGTAGCCTACTATATGAGACTGTATGAAGCTGGTGAAGCCTACTATATAAGACTGTATGAAGCTGGTGTAGACTACTATATGAGACTGTATGAAGCTGGTGTAGCTTACTATATGAGACTGTATGAAGCTGGTGTAGCCTACTATATGAGACTGTATGAAGCTGGTGTAGCATGCTTTATGAGACTGTATGAAGCTGGTGTAGCATAGGCCTACTATATGAGACTGTATGTAGCTGGTGTAGCATGCTTTATGAGACTGTATAAAGCTGGTGTAGCCTACTATATGAGACTGTATGAAGCTGGTGAAGCCTACTACAGCAGACTGTATGATAATAAAATCAACGTTCCTTTTGCCCGAGAGGACATTGAGATAGTTGAACAAAGGAAAGTTTAGTAACAATGAATAGTTTTTTATTTTGAATGCATAATACACGGTGACCCGTCAAAATAGCGCGGACAAAATAGCGCCGACAAAATAGCGCGGACAAAATAGTGCCGACAAAATAGCGCCGACAACATAGCGCGAAATTTCCCGAGAAAAAAGCGCAAGACAAAATAGCGCGGACTTGTATATGAATATGATGTGTATAATAGTATCGGATTATTAGTAATTTAATGTCCTGGGCATCATTTTTGTTGATGTACTCTGGTGTAGCATAGGATACTATATGAGACTGTATGAAGCTGGTGTAGCCTACTATATGAGACTGTATGAAGCTGGTGTAGCATGCTTTATGAGACTGTATAAAGCTGGTGTAGCCTACTATATGAGACTGTATGAAGCTGGTGTAGCCTACTATATGAGACTGTATGAAGCTGGTGTGACCTACTATACGAGACTGTATGAAGCTGGTGTAGCCTACTATATGAGACTGTATGAAGCTGGTGTACTCTGGTGTAGCATAGGGTACTATATGAGACTGTATGAAGCTGGTGTAGTTTACTATATGAGACTTTATGAAGCTGGTGTAGTTTACTATATGAGACTGTATGAAGCTGGTGTAGCCTACCATATGAGACTGTATGAAGTTAAAGTGTATCAAGTAGTAATTGTTCTTATTTGTGTAGCAAGTATTAATTAATTGAAATTGAGTAATTGTGTAAACCCCTACGAGCCTAATTAGCCAAGTCAAAGACAAGCTACAAAATGAACCTCTGACAGTATTCTGAACAAAATTAAACTCACTACAAAAAAAACGCGTCTTTTCACTCTGGCAATCCGGAGTCTTCTCGCATACCTAAAACGACTGACGACAATGCCGCTAATTTTTTATCATTCACAATCAATTGCTAACCTCTTATTACTATTTCCAAGGTGCATGCACACCCCATTACAGGCTTGCTTGTTAATTTCAACTAGATTAGTAGGCCTATCTATTTGTGGTGAATAAAATTGCAATTTTTGTTTCACCTTTCATTATTTTAAATTCCATAAAAAAAGACGAATGTCAGAGCCACACCCCTCCCCTCTCTCCTTTTTTTTTTTTCTCTTTTAACTTTTTTCAGGACAATTTTTAAAGTTCATGCGACCCCTTACTTTTATTAGCAGCAAACAACTTTTGAATGAGAGAACCGGAGCAATGTTACAAAATCATACATTTGAATGATCTGGGACCCAAATAACAGCCAAAGTTATAAAGTAGACGCCGAAGAGAGAATTTAATGAGATCACCAGAAGATAACTAATTTCACTGCGACAAAATATTAAGATCACAGCTAGGTCTAAGTGTCCAGAAGCTTTATTATTATTTCTGCAATAATTATATTCAATTATTTAAAAGCAATGAAATTATTGTATCCCAATAGTAAGGAGTGATTGGTCAAGGGGAGTTCAATGAAGGACAGCTCCCAATGTAACCCCCATATTGTCGAAATTATTTAAAAATCAAAGCATTCGTTTATATCACATTGAATTTTACTTACCAAAAAAGACTTAGAAGGTTAAAATGATATTTAACCTTGGTTTGGCCAACATGAAAAACACACCCTGCGAAAACCAGCTACCAATGTTGCAAGGCAGGCACTTGACTGGAACCCACAAGGAAAGAGGAAAGTGGGCAGATCCAAGCAAACCAGGAAGAGGTCAGTCATCAGTGAAGCTGAGGGTACTGGAATGACATGGGAGCAGTTGAAGAAAGCTGCTCAGAACCGAGTTCGGTGGAGAGGCCTATGCTCCCCTGGGAGTACACAGGATTAAGTAAGTAAGTTGGCCAATATGAATATGAATTTTCTGTTTTGGATCCCTTAACTCACGAAAACATAAAGAAACTAGAACATACGCAAAATAGAGCAGTAAGATTTATAGGGCCTACAAATGAATATTTACATTTGATTAAAATAAATCACTAAATTTAGAGATACTTCGGGGCAGAATATTAAAAAGTAAAGTAGTATTAATTCATAAAACACTGAACCATAATTTACGAATATAAAAACAAAACCTAATAAAATACTCAGAAAGACACAAAGTTAAAGGCCAATTTCTAATCCCATATTCTAAGACAGACTCATTCAAGCACTTCTTCACTAATGCCATTAGTGTAAGGGTTGTCTGAATCAGCCAGGAAAACCAACAGCTTATCAGAGTTTAAGTCACTAACAACACGCATGACTAGATAGACACGTGCATACGCGTAGGATGTAGTTATCTTGTCTTTTGAGGTAAAGTCTGGAATTTAGGCCTATAAGCTAAGACAACTAACAACGCTTTTTCAGCTAGACGGGTTGTTAATCGCTGCTATAGCCTTTTTTATGTTGCTTATTTTGTAAGACGTTATACATGTTTCAGAGTTGAAGATAATCTACTTCCTAGTCCAAACCTCCCGCGGGACTGGGGGGGGGGGGGTAGCGAGCAGCGTATGAATCCAGGACGACCGAACGACAGTCCAGCGCGCATACCGCACGACCAGGCAGCCAACATAGTTTCAATTTCTTATCTCTCCTGAAAAAAAAAACTTGTCTATTAATTTCTCGTTTCTAAACTTCATTACCGAGCGACAGAAATTGTATATTTGCAACACATCAATGACGTCATCCTTTAGATTTCTCCTCGTTCGTTGTCATTAAGTCAAGTGACGATAAAAAAAAATACCTAGCAAAAATGTCATCTGTTTGTGTCTATTTTCTTTGGTAGGCCTAAATAGATTGTCACATGTGTAATCTGGGGGGGGGGGAGAGGAGGTAATACACGTCATCAAGCAAACTTCTTCTTATGTCTCTATATCAATGTTTTGCTCAGAGGTGCCGTGCTTTCGTCAAAGTTTAAGACGTTATGTACAGTAGCTAGCAATTGATATAGCCTTTGTGTTGAGATAACTTGTATCTAATGGTTTACTTATAAGTAGAGATTGCTTTTATGTAAGAGAAAGGGTATTGTGTAACAGAGAGCCTATAAGTTAAATCTAAAGGACAGTGCATTTAAAAAATTCCTTGTAATCAGAAATAGTTACTGTGTAATAATTGTATGAAAGTTATATACATCCCAAACTTTAACGTTATAACACATATTTCTATTTAATACTAATACCAAGCTGTCTATTTCTGTACATATCGTTCTGCGAGATTTCATGTCACTGCCTACACAGCTCCCAAAAATAAATAAGTTCATGATTAAGCCAATATTGAGGGAGATTTGCGCTGCATCAGCCTCACTCTCTCGCCTCTTGCCAGCTGGATCCAGTGGCAGAACAGAGTCCAGACAACTGGAGCTGGTTTGGGGTGCAGTGGACGACCAGTGTGCTCTACATATCCCACAGTGCTCCAAAACGCTCCACGGCGTTTGCTAGGTGACACCTGATGGCCCTGGTAGTCCAATATTAAAGTATGGGGAAAGTCTGATATTGTGGATTTTATTTCATTTAAAAATTCACGTGTAGCTTTCTAATATGCTTGTCTTGAACCCCCCCCCCCCCCCCAAAGCAATGGAGTCTGCGACGACCCAATACTCTGGTTGCCCATAGTAACGTTAAAAAATACAAATGTTCTAAAATTGTTTTTGTAAAATGTTTTACATGTTTCGGGTGTTGCTTCAGTCCGATCCTACTTCACGTCGACGGGGGATGGCCAGTGGGCAGGTTATGGATCCCCGGGAACATCGAGACGACCGAACGACAGTCCAGCGCGCGTACCACACGACCAAGCAGCCATCCAACGCATGGATAACTAGGTTTATATGCTACCAATATATAATAATTTCACCCACTGTCCCGGAAATACATATGTATTTAAATACACAACATGAAATTATAATGAATCGAAATGGTGTTTTGTAAAGAAATCGTTAAAATACCCAAGAGATTGGCATTCGAATCTGCATTCGACTAGACACAAATTAACCATTGAGGCTGTAATTACTGGCATTGACAAAGTATTGTATTTTAACATTTACTTTTCTCAGAGTCAGTTATTGAACAGCTCAGTATATGGAAGTAATTACACCGTATGGCAATGTAGCAATTACATCTACAACTCAATAATGAACATTCTCATTTTACTAGATTGCAGGTACCAATTTCTAAACACTTTTAAAATAAGGTTTGTTTTTACCATAACTGAATCTAGTTTGCCTTCTGTATGTATGAATGTTGTTGTTTTTTTTTTGTTTTACTTCGGCGAAATATTAAATCTAAATTAATGTATATTTTATTCGTGATCCAGTGTGGCTTGCTTGGTAGACTTAAATACGATTGCTTTAAGTCGATTTGCATAAAAAAAATTTAAAATAAAGTAAATATAGTTTACAAATAGTTTGTTCAATCAAATAAGTTGATGTTGCGAGACTTTTAAAGAATGAATACTACGACCAGCTCTGTAGTTCTTCAAGATTTTAGTCCTGGTCAATTAATAGCCGGAATGCAAGTGTGTTCTGTCTTCTGGGCCTTCATTTCTGCCTTTGGTATTGTTGCAAATGTAATTAACATCAGGACATTCATAGCCATGGGCCTCACAGATGGAATGACTATATCATTTCTAATCTTATCTATAACCGACTTAAAGTTCTTGCTGGTCTCTATGGCGCTTAGCTTCAGCACCGGTTTTTACGTCTTAGAGACAATATCTGACTTTTGGCAGCAATGGATACCGTATAATGTAGGGTTATATTTCGCGAACTTGATTGTTCCACTCTCAGCAATGACATCACTTCAGACAAGCTTCATCGCCATAGCCAGGTGTCTGTGTGTAGCGGCGCCATTTTATTTTAAGGATATGCTCACTCGAAGGATAACTCTGGTAATCATGGTTTCTTTCATCCTGTTTTCAACAGCTGCGTACATCCCAGTTTTTGCTTACATGGGTGTGATAGACAAATTTGACCCTAAGCGTAATATGTCAAGGCCAACCGTCTGGGTGTCAGCCAGTCGGGAGCCCATCAAAAATATTGTCTGGACGATCCTAGCCATGGTTATCCCCCTTGCATCGCAAGTTGTCGTTATCATTTCGCTTGTCGTCATGGCAATGGCTATCAAAAATTCCCACCAATTTAGAATGGCTTCGTCTTCATTCACACCACAACCGAACAACATAGAACAAACTGGTAAACCCGCCATAAAAAGCGGGACCAAAATCACAGACAAGCTTTACAAATTATCTGGCAAAGACATGCAGATCGTCCAGCAGGTGGCGCTGATCTCCATTTTGCACATTATCTGCCAGACGCCGAAAATTATGTTTATCATTGCTGGAATCATTCTCCCAGAATTCAACTTCAACCGCGCGCTATACAACGTATATTTAACAATGAGTAACACAAGACTCATATTTGAGATGATCAACTCAGCCATCACATTGCCGATTTATTACAAATTCAACTCTAAATTTAGAAGATTGGCTAAATGTATATAAAACATAGTATTGAGACATTTTATTTCATGTTGTTAATAATGTATAGTATTTTTTATTCAATGATTAATGAAATTAGAACATAGGCCTACAAGTAACAAAAAAGTTTTTTTTACATCAATTTGTACTTTATACTATATTTATAATTATATTTGCTAATTATAATGCTTCGTTATTGCGGACAATGGTTATGCTTGCAGTGGATGAGGCAAAATATGTAGGTCACAGCTGGGACTGCGCAGCCACGGGAAATACTGCATTCCTCACTAATCTTCAGACTCGAAGACTAGCCTATTATTATTATTGCAAGTATTACCAGTATTACCAGTGAGCTTTGCACAATCAAGTTCTATATACAGTCCAGCTGATTTCTACATAAGACTCTGCGCAAAATGTTTATAAGCCTATACGTGGTCAGATCATACTTTCCTTATGACCAATTAGGTAGTTGTTTTTTTTTTTCAAAAGCTATATATAAACTGTCAAATTTCTAAGAAGTCGTTAGAGCCGTTTTCGCAATACCAGTAGGCCTTATCTTGTTCAAGTTTCCGTACTGGTCAAACAACTGGACAATCTTAACATCAATAAACCATTCCTTAACATACTGTTTGCAAGACAGAATGTTATTATTTGTTACAAGAATTATTAGCAGCTTTATTTAAGGAGTAAAGTGAATGGCTGACCAATTATTGTTTTCATGTTTGATTGGATGGCTGCCTGGTCGAGCGGTTTGCGCGCTGGACTGTCGTTCGGATTTATCGATGATCGAGGGTTCAAATCCTGCCCGCTCCCATCCCTCGTCGTCCTGTGGGAGGTTTGGACTAGGAAGTAAACTATCTTCAACTCTGAAGGAACATCCAAAACATGTAAAACATTTAAAATAGAGCAGAATGTGGGCTATGGACAGGCAAAGTGGTTAATTCTGAAGCCTTAGGTGGAGAGACTATTTAAATCATATCCTGCTTTGAAATCATATTTGTTTTTAGTTTTTTAGTTTTTACGACACAATACTCTTCGAAATAATAATAGACTCTCAGGTTATTACTTTATAAATACTTTAATATTACAACCAGTTATGTAAATACAACATTTCATTTCTCTTCCTGTCCATTTCTCCCGGCTTCCCCTTTTAAACATCCCTTCCATTCATTACACAAATTCGCACCATTATTCATGCACACCATGCTGCGCTACGACCGTAACAACCCCCTTGTTTTGAGTTTTGATTTTAGGCACATCGGCACAATTTGGGCCATGTCGTGCCCTAATCCTTTAAGGATCACTCTCCCTTTACATAACAAAAGCTAAATTTAAAAAAAAAATAAGTTATTCTAATGGATGGTTTTAAGGTCATACGATGTGAATGAGTGGGCATTGAATCGTATTGGTTTCAAAATCAACCACCGCAAGAAAACAAAGAAACAAACCAACTTCGAATAGATGTTTTGAGGTCATACGATGAGAATGTATGGGCATTGGCATCGTATTGGTTTCAAAATCAACCACCACAAGAAAACAAAGAAACAAACAAACTTCGAATGGATGGTTTTGAGGTCATACGATGAGAATGTATGGGCATTGGCATCGTATTGGTTTCAAAATCAACCTCCGCAAGAAAACAAAGAAACAAACCAACTTCGAATGGATGGTTTTGAGGTCATACGATGAGAATGTATGGGCATTGGCATCGTATTGGTTTCAAAATCAACCTCCGCAAAAAAACAAAGAAACAAACTTCGAATGGATGGTTTTGAGGTCATACAATGAGAATGTATGGGCATTGGCATCGTATTGGTTTCAAAATCAACCACCGCTGGAATCCGCTATCGGAATAATTTAAATAGGCACTCGCTGAACCTCCAAGAAAACATTTAACAATATCTCATTTAGTATGGGGATCCAACCCAGGACTTGTGTGACAGGCTCGAGCTAAATGGGAGATGGCATAAACACGGCTTTGTGTTGGACCGAATTGATGTTGGAAATCAAGTGCCAGTGCTTCTTGTGACTGAATTAGAGACAGTATTATAAGCGCACATTCTTAAAAGCAAGGGATAAAACGATATTATTAATTAATATCCATTCGTTTTAAGACACATTAGAAAGTAATATGTAAGCATGTAGTTTAAATATTGGACTATTAGTGTTAAGTTAAATTTTAATTTAGGTGATGGCCAGAGACTGTAGATGTATACGACATAACCACTGCCTGCTACACAAGTAAATATCACACCAGTACTGCGAGGACTATATGACGTAACCACTGCCTGCTACACAAGTAAATATCACACCAGTACTGCGAGGACTATAGGACCTAACCACTGCTGCTATACAAGTAAATACCACACTAGTACTCCGGGTTTAAGAACATCTTGATGGGCTCCTCTCCAGCCAATAAGACAAATTTAGTGTGTGACAAAAAATGAGTAAACTAAATGTAAAGACATTCCAATGTAAAGATCGTACCTTTTCTTTAAAAAAAGTAATTATGTCATAACGTTTGATTCAGTTAGGACTGCATATAAGTAATAGTGCCCTTCTTAACACAGTTTAACTACTTAAAAGTGTTTAAAATGAACAAACAAATGTTCTTCTTAAGTTCTAATGTGGGCTCCAACTGGACTTGAGGCATGGGCCCAAGCGTAACGGTACGTGACGTTTTGGCGCCGCCGTTTTTGGCCCCGCCGTTTTGGCGACGGGACGTTTTGGCGCGAGCCGTTTTGGCGGCGGGACGTTTTGGCGCGAGATATCATTTGACGATAATTTAATAAGCACGTAGCTTTTATAACAATGTTCGTTTCACTCTACCATAATATTGTATGTATAGTATGAATTCTAACACCGATCAGCGAATTGTTTTTTTTTAATTATAAAGGTTTTGCTTATTTCATGAATATAGGCCTATAAGTCAGATTCCTGAATGGTAATGACATGCTATATATGAATTCTGCTGATCGCACTGGATGACATTTCTGAATTTCTTTCCAAAAGATTTTTTTTTATTTCACATTAGTGTAATATACGAACTAGCTAAGTGTCACACTTTAATATAACAAAAATCATGTTAACATCTAAAGCTCTATTACGCAGAATGACGACAATAACTCCACACATAGTAAAGATCAAGACACGGAATGTGGTCAGTACAAACTTGAACGTGAATCCACAAATATAAACAAACACTCTGGGCGACAATAGATAGAAACAAATTCACAACACTAAGATACTTTGAAATGATATATTTTGAGAAATTGGGTAGGGGTGATTTGGGTGACACATCTCGCTTTGACGCAGGTAGAGTTGAACAAATGAAGACAAGACCAGCACCGAGCACTGGTCGTTGGCGTCATGTGTCTGGCGATCATCTCCATGGGAATGGTCATTACATGGGACACCTATCCCGCCCCCTCTCTTCTGCTCACATTTCACTCCTTGTATATACTCTTTCCTCAACCCCACCCCTCTCTCACGCGTAAGACAAATTCCAGCGACTTAGGCAAATAACCATGGTGTCTATGTATACTTCACTTATAGTATTTGGAGAAACATGGTACATGTATTATATTTTTACTTATTATTAGCAAGTGTTTGGTATGTATAGCTGGAGATACCTTACAGTCATTAAATAAACAAATGTTAATGTAAACAAATAATTGCATCAATTTTTAGTCTATCATCGTTTCATTTTGTTTTTTTTGTATTTAATTTTAAAGTAATATCTTAAAAACTTTTTTTTAAAATAAAAGTGTGCCTCTTAATAAACACGCGTACACAAGCCAAAATGTTTATTAAAGAAAATGATGTGAAAAACAAACACACATTTACATTTAGTACGTGAAAAATATGTCTTAACACAAACACTTATGCAAAACATAGATATGAATAATTCTTTTAAAATAAATAATACAATAAAGGTACATAGTGTATTTCGCGCCAAAACGTCCCGTCGCCAAAACGGCTCGCGCCAAAACGACCTTCGCGCCAAAACGGCGGGGCCAAAACGGCGGCGCCAAAACGTCTTGCTTCGCAAGCGTAATGAGCTCCTTCGCGCCATGGTTGCTACGACACAGCTGTGGGCCCCTATTGCTTGTGGGCCCTGGTTCATTGAACCCCTTCGCGCCATGAATTCTACGCCATTGTGTGTATGTGTATGGTATTGTAATAACGTCTATACTGTTGAAATAGTATACATGTACTCGAAAAAATATAAGCCTGTTCTTTTTACGTCCCATGATCAACGTGTGTCCCGCTTTCTCTCCCCAAATATCTGGTAATCTTACGGTCAGACTAATGACGTTGCAGAAAAGGAGTAGACAAAGAGACTATAGGTAAACAGGTCAAAGGTTGGGCTTGGAGCTAGAGCCATTGTGAATGGACTGCTGGGAAGTAACGACGGATTTAGAGGCATAGGACGATCATCCCATTATGTTAATAAACAAAGATCAGGGGCGGGCTGGCTATATGGGCATTCGGGCTAATGCTCGGTGGGCCGGTACGCCTATGGATCGGTAATACTGCCGAATGGGCCACTTTGAATGAAAACTCCTGTTTACGTGATTGCCCTTCGCATTAAATTTAATAAAAAGATCTTTACAAACATTACTGTGCAATATTGGAGGGCACACGGCCTGTAAAATGGTTTAGCTTGTACCCCTATACCGTTCTTCTGGTAAGCTTCTATCCTTTATACACTCAATACGATTACCAAACAACATAAATTGATAAAAAGCCCGCTTTTTTTTTTAGCCCACACAACTTGTGTGCCGGTTCGTATGGTAGTGTCAGGGGCAGGTATGGTGAGAGTGAGTGTGTTATTTCTTTGTTGTCAGAAGCGGCCTTGGCAGGGCGCGGGGCCCTGGGCGAATATCATAAGCGGGGCCCCGAGCCGTAAGGGAAGACTATAGATATATATCGTACCACATCACGCTAACGGAATCATCCGCCTCAAACGCTGAAGGCCTTATTTTTGTTACAAAACATACTATATTATGTAAGTACTGTACTATCGGCCTTTAAACTACATAAACTCAGAGTGTTCTCCACCTTAACTTCTGGATCTGATACGTCCACAAAACGCTATGTAAAAGACCGTCTCGACAGGTCTGGGAAACCCAAAATTCTCGACCTGTATGGCGACATTTATGCACTACGCAAGACAGCAGGGTTTCTGTCCAGGGCTTTTGCAAGAGAGGATTTGAGCCTCTCAAGCCCTCACTCTAATGGAGTTTGATGATGATGATGATGATGTAAAAGACATGTGTTCTTTGTGACTAACATCAAGCGTGCAGTCAAGGATGACGGGTAAACATGCCATCGTTTTGAATCCTATGTCCAATGTACTGGTCGTGAGCCTCGGCGTTCCTAAGATGTTCTTTCATCATGTTACACGGTTCGGTCGAATATGTCAAGCATCTCAACCAAGCCTAAGATCTGACCGTTGTTTGGCGCATAAAGTTTCTGACTTCTCCCAAGAAATGCGCTGATCGCTAGAATTCTTGCTAAAAATGCTCGCTAATGCAGTTTTTCTTTTCTAATTGGTTCTAGCATCAAATTATCCATTGCGCTACCATTGGACATTCTCAAAGCTTAATCATACCACATACTTATAAGTCGTCCTGCGGGAGATTTAGATTAGGAAGTAGATTATCTTCAGCCCTGAAGGAACATCCAAATCATTGAAAATATTTTATAAGCATTTTAACGTGATTTACAGAAACCTCGTGCTGTTGAACTTTATTATCAAGATGTTTCCACTACATAGAAAATGCTTCCTAATGGCATGCGTCTCAAATAGCCTCTGACAACCAGTCCAACTTCTGTGGCTCAGATATTGATTCCGGCGGAACTGTTTTCACTAACAGCAGAAGGGGCGAAGGCGAATAACTGGCGCCTAAACCAGTAAGCTTCGGCAGGGTGGGGGCTCGTTAGCAATGGCTGGCTACCCACCTAAGAGAAAGAAAACTCTGAATTCAAACCTCTGCTGACTTGCAGCTTTACCCAATCATGGGAAAGGCTTCGAGATTCAAACTTAAGGACAAATCAGGAGCCGACGACCCTTCGGCAGTTTGCAGCACCCAGTGCTACACCCTGGCAGAGCCTGCCTCGCCGCTGACTCCAAACTGTATCGGCGCCTGCCGTACCGTTCCTTTGGATACATCAGCTGCGTGGAGAGGGGGGGGGGGGACTGATGTGTGGGCGACATTGTTCCGACTACATCTAACGCCCAGGCATTCATCTCATTTCCATGTGATGATCCATAGTCGAAGTAGGCCATATAAATGTCCCGGAAGACTGTGATATAGTAAGCTTTATGACAAACAGATTAAAAAGGTCGCCTATTTCAACTTTCAGGCATACTTCAAGACATTCGGGGAATTCTTTTCACATGGTATCATTTACTTTCCTAGTAACACATATTATTCACGATTAAATAACTTTTAGAACTAACAAAGGTGATGACATCATCATTAAAAGAACATCTCTGTCCTGTGCGCAATAATTTTAGATTATGAAAAACGGTAATAATAAAGAATAATTAAAGATTGAGTACATTCTTTTTGGACAGCTTTTTCATCACATATTTTCTGGCAGATTGTTATAAAACATTTTGTTATAGTCTAAGTCTATGACTATGTGAGCCGCTTTGTTTTAAAGTTATGATATTATATTATCAATTCAATCCGACTTGCTACCTTTAAGAGGTCTTATTACTTCCTCTGTTTTTGAATCTAGTATTAGCTAGCTAGCCTAGAGCCTCGCCATGGTCTCTGTTGTCCAAGGTGTTTTGTTGATTATACTGTAGTTGAGATTCACCTCTATGCTGTACAGAATTTTGCAATACTCTTATGCACGTCTGCTTCTTCTGTCAGAAGAGTTCCACTGTAGTTCTTAATCAATGTGGGTTGTGTTACAATTATGTGTATTTATGTGTATGTATGTGTGTTTGTTTACTTGTTGTCTCCCTTGTTCTACTGCTCAGTGTGTTCACGTGCTCGCATGTTTTTCTCAAGTATGTTATTAGTGTGTATTAAAGTCTCCTGTTAGTTTTTTCCCTTTCTTGTCATGTCAATAAAAATGTAATTTAAACAGCAGTGTTGTTTTTACATCCTAATTGATAATATAACAGGTTTAGCATCATGTTTCAAGTTTAACAGATCTAAATTGTCCTGGCTTTTAGTGTTTGATATACTTCTTTTTGTTATTGACATCTTTCAAGCTACTGTCGATTAAAGTGCGCTGGTCATTGATCCATTTTGCTTTGTCGACTTCATTTTCATGCGTATTTCTTTGTTGGTTGAACTGTATTCTTGTACCCATATACGTTTGTGCTTTAGAATGACCACTGACCTATATATATTATTATATAGGTCTGTGCAACAGACGTATCAAAATAGCTTTTTAAAATATCCGAAACGAAACTAAATCTAGTCTACTTTTTAAATTATATGTTGCTAGGAGCTAGAAAGATGGTGTACAGCTGTTTATTTTTGCTCCACATACTAGTCTAGATCAAAAAGTTAATAATAGATAATGTATTTTTATAAATCAAGATAAGGTCTAGAAATAGTCTAGATCTAGATTCTAGTTGACATCACAAGATTAGAAAAAATATATGATTATTGAATCATTGGATGCTATTTGAATTTCCAGATCTGGTTTTAATTTTAATTATTTAAATTTTAAAACTTTAATAACTTTTAATATAAATATTATTATAAACAACATTTATTATGATTTATTACATTTAAATAAAACATTTAAATAAAACAGTAACTTCACTATCTTTCGTTAAGGCAAAGGTAAGCTTTTAAAATTAATTTTCATAAAGGTAGACTATTTTTGAAGTTTGTTTTTAATTTACTAATTTTTTGTGGTAATAGATCTATCTAGATCTAGATATTATTATTAGATTAATAGAAGATAAGATTCTAGAGCTAAAATCTAAATTATAATATATTACTTCAATTTAATTTCAATTAGTTTTTATATAAATTTTTATAAATTAATATAACCAGTTAAGGTGAGAGGGTACTAGATCTAGAATAGATGCAAATTTAGATCTGGTGATTCTAGTCTATCTTGTAGATATAGTCTATCAACCAGTGTTTCTCATTTATTGATTTCAGTATTGTCAATCTTGCAGTAGGATAGGGTACACTTTTAGATACCAAGTAAAGAATCTCAGATTTTGGTGCTGAAGTTATCCAAAGTATTGAAATATGTTTTCTCAAAATTTATTGTGTCTGCCTTTGGTTCACATTGCCATAGTTTATAATAGTTTATTATTTTCAGTTGAATATTAAAAGTCACATAGATTATTATGTTTAGCTCTTAAGAGGATATGTTTATCAAATTTATTACCAGTTTTTGATATTCTTCCACAAATCCAAAATAAAAGCAAATCTTTCTTGATGTCTCTAGAACAGTGTTTCCCAAACATTTGATCTATGCGTACCCCTTCTAGAATTTTCATAACACTGAGTACCACTCTCCAACCCCCCAAAAAAAAGATTTATTTTAATAACTATCAAATTTATTTTTTTTTGTAGGCCTACATGCACACAAAATAATAATTACTATATTAGAATTAAGTATTCAATAAGTGAGTTTATTTTTGCATGCTTCAGAGACACATAAAATACATTCTAAAAAAAAAGGAAACCAAGTTTTTTACATTGAAAAAGTGGGCGTGTTGTAACGTCGTTATCCATTTCCTGATCTTTGAAGCAATTTGTTTTAAAATGTAAAAATAGCACCGTATTTGAGTTTGTAAAAACTAAATAATAAAAAGGATTAAACGCTTATGATATTTTATTCTAATTTATAAACTACATGGGTGTTTTTAAAACATCAGCATAGTTAACTGTGTGCAACATGCACCCCCTTGAAACTCTTCCCATACCCACAGGGGTACGTGTACCCCACTTTGGAAAACACTGCTCTAGAACATTAAATCAGTTGCCAACTAGGGAATTAAAGATCTTTATATTCATATATGTCCAAGCATAATTTCTGAATATCTTTACTTTCTTAAACTAATGAGTCTAATGTCAATTATGTATGAAAGCAGGTAAAGAAAATCATAGTGTGAAAATTCCAGCAGCTGCTTGAATTTCAGAAATATCCTGTTAGGCAGGCAGTCATTGCTGCACTTTTTATTTCATATTAAATATTGTTGGATTTTTTTTCTTCAGCATCAGGAACCCATTGTTTTGGAAACACTAGTAATGTTAACAGTTGCTTGAATGTTTACAGCTGTATGATATATTAGTTTATTATTATTTTTTTTTTAAATTATTTTTTTTATTAATGCTGAAAAATTATATTTTTTTTTACATAGAACTAAAACTTAAAGCCCACAACCATGGAGTACACAGAGAATGCTAAGATGTTGATGGGCTATATTAGTGATGAAGATATTAAAGAAAGTAACATAATGAATTATGAGGGGAGTAATCTGGACCTTACTAGTAGCAGCGATGAAGATGAAGAAACTTTACTTCTTGATGAGTAAGGCTTTATTTTTAATTCATATTTAGTCTTGAACGAGTATAATTTTTTTTTAAAATGATATTATCATGTCCATTTTTAATATAGATGATAGTTGTGGATCAGTAGATGATTTTTGCTGGAATGTTCCTGAGAAAGTATTTGAACTTTGGAACTTTCAATATGATCAACTATTTAACCATCAAACCCTAAAAAAGCACACAAAAAATATTGTAATAGAATTTCTGAACAAGATTATTTTTTCAAACCTTTACAGAATATCAGATGCTTATAATGCTTGATACTTTCTAGCATTCACTGCTAAAAATTGACCAATACTGTTTGTAATCAAAATGTGTTGATAGAAATTGGGAATGTAAGGCAGCGATGAAGATGAAGAAACTTTATTGTTGTTGAATAAAGAAGTGTGATTGATGGGCACATATAAAGATGGACAGATAAAATTCTAAAAATAGTACTTTAAAAGTCAAATTATAGAGGAAAAATTTGGAGGTCAAAAGAAGGATTGTTTAGGGGAATGCTGGAAAGCGACTATTTTAGGAACTGGAAGATGTTGATAGCCTCTGAATTGACAGGAAATGAAGATGGTGAATTAACATGAGTTACAGAATACAAAAAAAAATAGTAATTTTTTTACTTTTCCTATAGAACAAATTTGAGTGTAGCTGTTTTTTTTTTTTGGTGGGGGGAGGGGGGGGGGTTGTTCAAAGATTCGTGTTTAACTATCCAACTTTTATAGTTGACCCTGTCAGAGACCTTTTCTTTTTTTTTCTTTATTTGTCTTGCTTAACTTCTAGATCTGTATTAAATTTAGATTTTTTTTTTGTTTTCAACAAAACTTCATTATTTTCAGTCAAAGTTACCCTGAAACTAAACAAGAAAAAATCAGCTGGCAGGAACAGATTAGAATGATGCAGCTCCGCAGCCACATAAACCAGCTGTTAGATGAAGTCAAACAGGCTCAGTATATAGCTGATAAAACCAGGTAATATAGGTCTGGCAAAGAGTTATCTTTTCTTACCCCCTTTTTGTTACTGTAGGTAAGGTGATGTGCAAAGACTGTGACTTCTAAAGCTTTGAGAATCATCTAAAAATTTACAATTTTATTTTATTTTTTTCCTTCTTTGCTTTTAGTTTTATTAGCACATTAGCTCTAAAACAATGTTCCTATCAATTTGATTTTTTTTTTTCAGTGGCCAGCATTTTTTTTTCCATTACCTTTTAATGCCTGAGTTGTAGAAATTGTATAGAAATACTTTGATAGAATAGGAGTGTGGATTTACATTACTTGAGAATAGCAAGCTGAAATCCCATTGCTACCTTTTCTACAATATAATTATTGTAATGTATTGTTGTTGTTGTTGTTGTTTTCATCCAAAAACATTTACTTGTCAGAAAATGATTTAAACCCCAAAATGTTTTTTTATTCTTTGATAGAGAAGAGTTAAAAAAATGTAAAATGCAAATTAAACTCTTTGAGGGAGAGCGTGACAAGTTGTTTGATGAAATCAAAGCCAAAGAGGCAGAGAACAACAGGTAGAATTATTTTTTAATAAAACATTTATTCATATTTATTCTTATTTATTTGTCTTTAATAGTTTTAAAAATGATTGAATATTTCTTGTGTGGTTCTCAATCTACAGATCGGCCATTGATAGATTATGTGCCACCCACGAGCGTGTTTGTAAAGAATTGGAAGCTGAGCAAAAATTGGAAGCAGTAATAACAGAAAAACTTGACCAGGCAGAGTGAGTTTTTTAATCCAATATTTATATTTATATTTATTTATTTTTTTTACTGCCATTGCATTGGAGTGTATTACTGAGTGATGTACCTTGCTTGACTACTGATCTGAAGAAGAATAGAATTTTTTCTTAGAAATTAAATTTGAGCAAAGATACCCATACTCCCCATGTCCACAGAAGATAATGGACTGTAGTGCCTAGCACACACAGTAATAACATGGAGGTTCACTATGCAAATACTAATAATATATTTCCATTTCATTAAAATAAAAATATTTTGCTTGGCTTGATTTAACACTCATCTTGAATAATGAATAATCATTCTCAAAAATGACTATTAGGTTATATTTCTGATGAGATTGTTTGCTACAACTACTTTTCAGTCATTACTTAGTGTGTTTTGAAAATGACAATTTCGTTTCCTATTTTATTCACATCTTTGAAAACATCTTAGTAAAACTGTAGATTTTTTACTTATTTTGTACAAAATCTTACAATCTTACAAAAATGAAGACTATAAAATCAAACAAAAAAGTTTTTGGATCAATAGTTGAAAATACAAATGCCTCAACATCTCAGCTTTCCTATAAATAAATTTCTATGTTTACAAATTTGCTGATTATTTGTCAGGTATGATTTGGCTCGTGCGGAGTTGGAACGGGGAAAATTCATCCTAGCTGAAGATGACCTGCTTCAAAGGGAACTCAAATTAAGCCAGGACAAAGCAGAGATGGCTATGGTTAGACAACAGAAAGAAGAAATATTCACCAAGCAAGCATTGACAACAAAGCAAAAAGAAAACAAGTAATTTTTTGTTTGCAGCTTAACACATAATGTTTTTATGAAATACAACAAGTTTATCCCAGTACTTAAAGTTTTAATGTTCAAATTAAATGATTATAAAATTTTATTATCCTTATACTGTTGAATATAAATGTATGGATTAACTAAATGCCAAACAGGAAGAATAAAAATTTTCCTTGTTTTAGAAAGTTTACACTAACAGCCTTCAAATAGTGAACACTTTTTTCTGCTTTAGATCTATTCACCTTATTAAAATAAGATCTATCCTATTTAAAATTGCATAATAACTTAACTAATAACATTAGAACATATGGTAACATTTATTAACTCTTTCTCTTCTGACCGACGATACAAACGTTGATTCCATCAGAATGTGGTAAATAATTACGTAGAGAAAGAGTTAAGAAAGATTTTGTGTAAGAAAAAAATTATTCAGTAACACTAAAGGAAGATAACTCACATGTCATTCAACATAAATAAATGCAGACCTAAGAAAATTAACATAGTGTTTAGATAAACACTAAAATATCTAAAAGCTCTCTGGTCTTATTTAATTCTTAACTGTTATGAAGTTGGGGACTTCACACCTGACTCTTTTACTAATTTACACCATCTCTCTCAGTCCTCAACAGCTCTCAAGCAATTTGCATTCTATGTCCTTCATTTTATCCATTTATTTTCCTTTTTGTCTGTCCCACTACAACTTATATTTAAAAGATTTTTAAAAATTATAATTTTTTTCTTTCTATTTCTTGTTAGCTTTAAGTTCTGGCAAAAGAAGCATTGATATTTTATAATGTATTTCTTTTACTATCAGGTTAAAGAAACAGGCAATGTTAGAAGCTGACAGGAGACATAAACATGCTGTTGAAGAGGCTGAAAAGAGTCATGAAAGAGCCAACAAGTATTTGAGTAAGACAATGGCCAAGTAAGTGTATGAAATACTGTCTTGTCCATTATACAGGATGTAGTCCAATGTGCAACAATAAAGATGACAGACATGCAGGTGTATGTATACTGTCCAACCTTAGTGACCTGTAAGAAGTACCATTCTTTAGTTGCTGATAGCATAGTTTGTTACAGAATCTTGTTGTTTATATTTGAATTAGTAATGTGTTAAGAACTTGTAATTTTATTCTCTGTGTAAAGACTTGTAGTTTATTAATAAAATCAGTTGCTGTAACAATAAATTAGAGTTTCTTTATTGAGCTTCTGTGTCATGAGTAGGTGAATGAAAGAAACAAAATGAAGACACTACTCTTAGAACTATTCAATCATAATTACACTTTTAAACACCATCTAGCAGCAGTAGCAGAAGTACTATTACTTTTTATGGACAAAAGAGTTAAGTGGTAGACTAAAGTTGTATCTTTTCTGTGCATAGAAAAATTCACTTGCTTATCTTATAATCTTAAGTGATGCAAAATAATTGGTTTACTTTCTTCAAAATAGTATCTATTGAAAAAAATAATTGTATATCTAACAGACTCAAAAAATAATTGTATATCTAACAGACTCAAAAAGCGACAAGAAGAAGAAGCTGAAAGATATAAAACTGATATGACAAGAAAAATGGAAATGTTACTGAAACTGAGAGAAGATATTGCAAATAATAAGGTGCCTTGATTTTATACTAATGTATTGACTTTTTATTTATTATTTAAATTTAATATAAAAGTCTTCAGTGTGTCTGATTTTACTGTCTGGTGCTCATACTTTTTATGAATTGTACAGTAGTACAATACAAACAAACAAAATTTTTCCTTAACTGGCTTGAGTCTAGCATTTATCATTAGCTGTGAGCTTCTTCATTGTTCTCATTTTTCATATCAAAGGGTTCAGATCAGTAATCCTCTATCTGAGATGAACTGCGCAGTTCTCAGTATAGTTTTTTTCTATATGAGGGTTTTTGGGGGCCAGAGTTTTGTTTGGGCCTCGATTAAGTATAGCTTTGGGAATTAATTGTTATTTCAAAAGCTTTTCTTTTTTTTTTTCTTGTTAAATAGGATTTTCAGTCACACTATTACAGTTACATTAATGTATTTCTTTTTTTTTTTCAACTTTTACACATTGCATATTCCAAAGTTCTAAAACGTTGTTGAACATATTATTGAATTTCTAGAATAGTAAGAGATCACTGTAATCATCTTTTTGTATCACCATTATATTGACAATAATTATATTTTCTTTTTCCTTTCTTGTGTTTACTGTACATGTCTATAAATGGCTGTTACCTTCAGCATTAGTTATGACATATAAGACATTTACCTTCTATAAAAATTATTGATGAAAGTGCTGTCTCTGAAATGCATGGACTGAAAGCACTGACACTGATACACTTTATTGCTGAAAGGGCCAATCTTTTTCTAACTTTTCCTTTTAATTTTTTTATGATCTAGACATTGTAAATTTTTAAATAATGTAATTTCCTAAACTAATTATTTTCTTCAAATTTTTTAAATATATCTATATATCTTAGGAAAACTTACGAGCCATCAAAGCGAAAGATCAAGCCTGGGAGAATAAAAAAAAAGCTGCTGAAGAATTGGAAAGGGAAAAAATCTTAGTTGAAGGTGGCAACCCGGATCATTCATTATTAGTCAAAAAGAGAAAAAATGAAATGGAGAAAATGAAACAGTATGTCTAAAGCATTAATACTTTTTTTCTGTTCAAGATTTGAATTTATTAGTTTTTTAATCATTTTCTAATAAGGAGCTTGTCATTTTCTAATAAGCAGCTTGTGATGGATGATGTTTGGCATATTAGGATTTTTCAGGTCATTTTGCGCTATTTGTGTATTAATTTTACTTTTCACTATTCTGAAAATCATGTGAAACCAATAATAATATGACCTCCTTCTGTTGCAAAGTGACTACGGATCATCTTATAGAAAGGAAATTAATGCCTGGGCATTAGCTATGGTCAAAACGATGTCACCCACACAGCAAGTTGTCAGCAAGCTACTAATGTGTCAAAAAGTATAGCTAATACAGTTTGGCATTAACAACATTCTGCCACTCTGGGCTGCAAGCCGCTTAAGGGTTGCCAACTCCTGATTTTTTCCTCAAATCCTTTCACATGCTTTTGTATAGCTGCAAGGCATTAGAGGTTTAATTTCAGAGTTTTTTTTCTCTCAAGAGGGTAGCCAGCCAAGGCTAACGAGCCCTCCTGCCCTAAAGCTTACTGGTATCTAAACATCCAAAATCATACTCCTGATAAATAAAACCTGTGCTGGGCTGAAATTGTTTACATTTCTAATTTTCAGACAATTTGAGGCAGATCAGCAACTGAAAAGAGTTCAGATTGTTCAGAAAATTGTAAGAGAAGAAGAAAATCTTAAAAAGAAGAAAAAATTGCAACCTTATTTATGGGAATGGCCAGACAGAGAAAAAAGCTTGGTAAGTCATGAATATGATGTTGTTCTTATTGAAGACTCGTAAATTATAATAGAAACTAAAAAATTTTGAAGTGCTTATATTGTCACCCTCAACATGGAATCATTCTGGGCATGGGCGGTGAGCATTTTTTTAAACTCATCATCATCTGTCCATGTGACAGTTCACATAACCAAATCTCTCCACTTTTCCCAGTCCGCAGCTTTTCTTAGCAGGAGAGGCCAGTCCATTCTTTTATGTTTTCCAGCCAGCTTTTCTTTGGATGACCCTTTCTTTGTGCTCTCTTCACTATACCTTTAAGAATAACTTTTCGATAGCGAGTCATGTCTTACAATATGACCAAACAAGCTCAGCTTTTGTCTCTTCACATTATTGAGGATTTCTTCCATTCTACCTGATGGCAGCTGTTCATAAAACTTGAGCTTGGGCAAGTCTAGTTTCGAATTGAAGGACTATCTGAAAGTACTCCCTGACTAATAGTCTGCTGCTACCATACAATCTGTAGTGAAAGCAAAATGACTCACAAACTACTAACTTGCATGAAAGATTGTTTTAATATATTAATCCCTCACCAACTAATGAGCATCTTGTTGTTGTTTTTTTTAATATCAACATCAACTAAAAATAGAATTAGTTCATATTAGCTAACTTCATATTTCAGAGAGTTCCTCCAAGAAAAGCCAAAATTCCTAAAATGCTACAAGATTACATAGCTGCTGATGATGAGATAAGTCCTTCCAAAGAAAATGTAACTGTACAAAAGGAGCTGACAAAGGTTAGCGCAAATTTTTGTTTATGATTGATATGGTTGATTTCTGTTAGTACTGCTCTATAAAGACTTATAATAAAATTAAAGAAATTGTATTATGTAAACTTCATCTCAGAATGCATTGTTTTTCATTGTGGATGTATTAGAATTTTTTGTAAATAAGATATTTTTAACTTACTAGTAACACTGTCCTGTGAAAAAATTTAGAAACAAATACTAAACATAATCTGTTAAATTTTTGTTATGAAAATTATATGCTGTATCTGTTGCCATTCTTATGTTTACATGTGCTTGTATTTGTCCGTAAGAATGTGTTCACGAAATGTGTGTTGTGTGGTCATTCAGTGTATTAAAGCCATACTAAGGGGACATGGTTTTTGACTCTGTTATCATTATGTTCATAACAATTTTCTTTGCCAAATGTCACTGAAGACAACTTTTTAATAACATTCTAGTCTGCTACTTAATATGTCATTAGCTTCTGGTCAAAGACATAGTCTTTTTTTTTTAAATAAATTAATGTAAATTAGCTAAGTTCTACAAAATTTTACATCTTCGCAATATTCTGTCTTTGTGCATTTTCTATTTATTTATTGTTTATTGAGCTCTTTGATATTTTAATACTTATAGTTATTAGTTTATGGAGAATGCCAAAAAAATTTGCTTGAAAATTATTGAAATTAATAATGTCTACTTAACATTTACCATAAAAGCATCAATCACCTAATCTATCTGCTACTACCAGTCAGACATTACAGTATGAACGTGCTTTCTTTTTATTTAAATGTTGTTGTTTTTTCTTGCTCTTGATTTTTATCATAATTATCTTTTACTGTGTTACTTTTTTTAGAATTCTTACAAAGTGGCCAAACCATTTTCTCCTCTAGGTCAAACTGAAATTTTGTCATAATGTTTTTTAAAAAAAGTGAAATTTACACCTTTCAAAAAGAAAAATGTTATTTTCATTGTCAGAAGTAAAAATAAAATGTTTTCAATGTTGGGTTAAATCTGTGAACACATGATGTGTCTTGACCAGGCCTCCCATTATAGAATTAACATGTCTGAGCAGATATTATAACCCGGTGCAGGATGGGCCATTATCCCATAAGTTCTTATTTTGCATCATGGCCAGGCCAAACTTCAACCAGGTGCTCTCACCACATGGAGGGGGAGGAAATCATGTCTCATACTCATTTGATTGTCTTAGACTTGCCATATACACTTGACTTTCATATAGACATGCATGCATTGCATTGCACAAAATCAACAGGAGTACAATAAAAAGAGGAAGACAATGTTACACCGCTTATCAAATTAAGTCAGATCTGCCCTAGCAGTAGCCCAGTTTAAAACATTTTTTTTTCATCTTTTAAGCCTATTAGAGTGGCAGGTAATAGTTATAAATATAAAATTACTATTCAGAAATACTTCAATGATTATAACTGGTATATAAGTTGCAGTCTTCCATCTGTATTTTTATATTTATTTTAAAAAATTTTTCTCAGAAGATTTTAGAAGTTCAAACTGTTAGATCCTCAAGTTTCTCAGACAACGATCCACCTGCTTTGGAATATGTGATTATTTAAAAAAATTTTTTTTTTGTTTTTTTTTTGTTTTGTCATTTAATTATGTTTTCAGTTTATGTTCAAGAAACTTTTTTTTAAACTTATCTTATATATTACTGACATTACTTTATAAAAGAAGATAATTACATCCTATGCATTTCATGATAATACATGTTTGTTAGTATGTGGAAAAAAAATTCTTTACACTTTTCAACTATAATCATTCCTAAATATAAATTTTACAGTATGTTATGTTTCTATTAATTAGAACCTATACAAATTAAATACTTTGAATCTTTGTACATTATTAAAGAAAAAAGAAAAAATAATAATAATGTTGTACACACTAACATATTTATTCTATTCTAAGTTCAGACTAAAAATGTATTAATCTGTAAAAGAAAACAATGATTGAAATAATAATAATTCTCTTTAGCCATCTACAGGATTAGTTCCGAAGATCAACAAGAATCAGCCTCTTCCAGATATAGTAGCTGTAGATGAGCCAGATAATAATGAAAATAACTTTAATAGGTCAGCAGACGTTGAGGATGATTTAACAGTGGTGCCTTCATTTGATAAACCTGATGAAGACTATACTTTTACAGAGGAAGAAGAGGTCTCCTTTTTTGGAGTTCACAAAAATTCCAGTCATTACTATTTTCTGTTCAATTTTAGTCTCTTTTTTTTATAATTGTTTAAAAAAATCTATCCCTTAATTCTGGTTTTTGATTTTTCTTGTACATTTTTTTATTGGATAAATATATCAGATAACAGTGAAGGCAGAATAATATAAGCTTTTGTTTTTATATTTTTCTGCAGGCACCTGGTAAATTAACTAATAAATTTAGGTATTCATGTTTGCATTGTATAAATATGTATAAATGTATAAATAAAAATAGATGTGAACCTCTTGAGCAGTTGCCATATATTTAATTTTTTTTTCATTAAATAAATGATAATTTCAACATTTAATTAATAAATACAATACATACTTGTTTGCATTCCAAATTATTCAATCAGATTTTTATAATTGATTTCTTTCAGCATCATATTTTTTTTTATTTTGAATTTGAATTTTTCATTTTGTTTCTGATATAACAAGGAATTATATTTTGTGTTTTTTTAGAAACAGCTGTTCTAATATTTCATAACATATCCTAATTTGTTTTTATTAGAAGATATTTTTCTTTTCCAAAATAAAATTGTTCAAATATTGCTTTGATAAGATTCTCATAACTCAATTTTGATGACTTTAATAGCATTCTATGGACTATCATTCTAATGAAGTGATAAAAATGAAGTAAAAGACTCATTTATTTCGCTACATTATTTACAAGCTTCATTATTTATATTCAACTTTTTAATGTTTACAGACATCAAGATGTCAATAAACTTTTAAAAAAATAATATAAATCTTCTTGTACTAAACATCCTACCTCATTTTTATTATGTCATTGGATACTTCACTTGTTACTGCATTGTTTCTCTTATTATTTGTATGCCCTTGGGTATTTCACTTGTTACTGCACTGTTCTATTTGACATGAAAAATAATGTTGTCAACAATTCTGTACTGTGTAGAATGAAGAAATATGGGAGGAACAACTTGAGAATATATCTGGTGAAGAACAAGTAGAGGATACTCACTCGATAGTCAGTCAAGAAGAAAATACAGTCAAGTCAGATTCAGAACCAGAAGAAGGTAACCCTAATTTCCCTTCATAATCATTATCTCTTGAACAAAACACTAGATTCTAGATTATTAAGTCATTGAAAATTAAGTCTTTGTTTTAGAAAATAATTTTGAATTATGAATAAAAAATACCAGAAGATAGTCTGATTTACATTTTTATTTAGTTTATAGATCTAATGATTTAGACTAACGCTTGACCATTTTGAGATACTGGAACAAATGTTAAGAATGTATTATTGTATTATTATTATTATATCATTATCAATATTAATATTTTTTACCTAATTTTTTTTTTTTTTTGTCATCTTTAAAAGAGCCTCAAGTAGACTTAGCTAAACCAGAATTTGAAGGACTTTGGAACAAACAGACCAAACCAATTAAGGTTTCTAAAACAATTGAACAGCCAGCACAAGTTGGCCATCAAGGCATGAGTAAGATGGAGGAGGTATTCATTGTTCATCCAACAGAATGTCACTTTCTAATATATTAGTAGGCCTATATGTGACTTGTCACTCTCTAATACAGAAATATATTAGTAGGCCTATATGTGACTTGTCACTCTCTAATACAGAAATATATTAGTAGGCCTATATGTGACTTGTCACTCTCTAATACAGAAATATATTAGTAGGCCTATATGTGACTTCTCACTTTCTAATACAGAAATATATTAGTAGGCCTATATGTGACTTGTCACTCTCTAATACAGAAATATATTAGTAGGCCTATATGTGACTTGTCACTCTCTAATACAGAAAGATATTAGTAGGCCTTTTTGTGACTTGTCAATCTCTAATACCAAAATGTAGACCTATATCAGTATATGTGACAAGACCAATATATATATATATATATATCTTTGGGGATTTTTTTGCCTTAATTCAAGAGGGCTTTGTAGAATCTCTCATTTCCAACTCAGAGATTTCGTAGCTTTTATTTTTCTAAATAGTGTACTGCTTTAGTTTCCACTTATAAATAAGTTTCAATTCTTTGATAGTAATGAATATAAAAACAGTGTGAGATAACATTGTAAAAAAAAATGAAATATTTTATAATGAGTTTATCTAAGTACTTTACAATTTAGATTATATAGTAATGAAGTCAACATTTTGACACAAACAAAACTAACAGTAAAAAAAATTAATGTGTTGTTGTTTTTTTTCAAGGAAATATTGAAAAAAACTTTGGAGAAAACAAGAAATGGAATAGTGACCACCCAAATAGCTGCAGGCAAAGAGTTTAAAGGGCCACCATTCTACAGCAAACCAGATGTCATTCATTTCAAGGTAAACTATGAATTAATTTTAAGCAACAGATTCAATCCCAATTCTTATATCTAGAGACCATAAAGAGAAAATAAATAGGCTAGTTACTTCACTTAAAACTTGAGCTTTTTTTTTCACTTTCCTAATATATTATTTGGTGATGGGATTGATAATATTATATTTAATTTAACCAAAAAAAAACCCATTAAAATAAAAATAAAAAAATCAAGGGTAGTTCAGAATAAATTGGGTATACTACTATAATACCCCTGTATACCCTCCCTCTTCCCCCCCCCCCCCCCAAAAAAAAATATGTATTCAACAAAAAAAGTTGCACTAATAAATGATAAATATAGTTCTTTTATAAAGGGGCAGTCATCAAATGGTTTAAATACAAAAAAAAAGATCTTTTTAGATTTTTTAATACATTTTCATTCCATGACAAAATGTCTTTTCAAGGATTTTGAAGTTGGTAAAACATACAAGAAGAAAATCAAGATCACTAATGTGTCCTACACTTTGAACTACATCAAGTTTGTTGACATTTCTGATAAACTCAAAGACTTTATCAAGATTCAGTAAGTAATAGAGTTCATTTCCTTGGCATGTTTATAAATAACATTCACTTCAATTATGGACTTTTGTGAAATTCAATTGTTGTTTTCAAGGCCACCTGTTAATATTCCCTTGTTGTTTCCCCAAGGAGTCTTCTTACGCAGTTTCTGCTTGCCATATTTTCTGAATTAACTATGGGTATCTCTTTTGGATTTTAGCTTTTGAATTAACTTTTTATTGTAGAGCTATATGTGATATCATGTTGAAAGTGCCAAATATATTTTTAAAGATTGTTTGCTTTGTTTTTTTCAAAATATTAGTTTTAGTCAATCTAAAATTAGAGTACTTATTTGACAGTATATTTAGGAGTCTAAAACAGATTTATGTCTAAAAAGTGTTGTTTTATTTTTTGGGTGTTTTTTTTTTACCATGTTGATTCATCTTTTCTTTGACTTCTCTTGTGCTCTGAAGCTTATATATCTGTGGTATATTTTAGCAAGGTTTTTCTATTGATAGTCATTCTCACTTGTGCTAAAACCACTTTGCCAGTGTCTCTCATTACAGCTTTCTAACAAAGGTGCAATGAAATGTATGAGGACACATTGGCTGTTAAACATTGGGGGTACTTTTGAGAAACCATGTGCTAATTTATTAATTATGGTATATAAAAGTTACAAATAGATAGATGCAAGAACAGTAGTTGATTATACATTTAAGAGAAAGAAAAAATATTTTGAAAGTATTTACTTTCAAATTTAAAAAAAAAATGTCAGCCCTCAACGTTCAGAATTTATTTTTTTACTAGATTTGATCCACCTGGGCATATGTCAGCTGGTTTGACTTGTGATTTATTAGTGACATTCAAACCTATGGTAAGTAGTTGTTCATCTATTTAAAACTTTTACTTTCAAGTAAAACTGATAACAACATTTTCAGGTTTTGTTTGTATAGTTGTATTTAACAATAGTATCTCAGGATGGCTGCCTGGTCGATGGTATGTGCACTGAACTGTCATTCAGTCGTCTCGATGGTCCCAGGCTCATACCCTGCCCGCTGACATTCCCTGTCTTCCTTCTGGAGGATTGGACTAGGAAATAGATTACCTTTTACTTTAAAGGAACATCCAAAACATGTCAAACATTTGACAAACATATAGTCTCGCTAGGGTTGTGGGCCCTGACAGACTTATGGCACCATTCTATCCCACACATAAAAGTCTAATAATGCACTGAACTATAAACAATCAGGATGAAATATAATCTAATCAGATAATATCATTGGGCATAGTATCATTACATTCAAAGAAAAAAAATATTTCTAATATATCTTCACACCTTGTGGCATCATGTGTCTGTGTGCCAAGCTATCACTTTGGCAGCACTGTTCCCACACGTCTCAGAACAGGCAGAACTCAACATTAGACTGTTGTGATCCCAAAACTAGTTCCCTAGAACATAAAGAAAATGGATCCTGTATTGGTTTGTCTACCAAGGAAAATGATGGTGAGAGGAAATACATAGCTAAGAAAGGATAAACAGGATAGCATAGGACAACACAAACCAGAGACCAAGGTGTAAATAGTTCTTCCTAATATTACTTGTAATAGAGAAACAGGAAGGATGTTTTGTTTTATTTTTATACACAAATAGTTTATTAATCTATACAACAGCTCAGTTCATCTGCACATTTTATATATAAATACAGCATAAAATGAGATCTACAATATATGATAGTTTATAACACATAGACAATCATATTATCCACAATGGTACAGAATGAATATACTTATATCTAAGATTACTCCAATTAAACTCTCTCTCCAGTTGTAAAATCAAACTTCTCTCCAGTATTATAAACTGTCTCTCTCTCAACTACCAGAACTCAGTTAAATGTATTCAGTGTCAAGCTTTAAACAAACTGTCAGTCTCCAAACTCTATGTCATTGATCTCTAAAACCTGTTCATACACTTCAGTTATTCTAGTTGAACATTTTTCACTCTATGACTTCCTTTAGTCACAAAAAAACTAATGGATTGTCTCATAGAAATAAGTTAAATGACTGGATGTTAGCTGTGGTAAGGACTATTCCCCCCTCTCCTAACATCTGTTGGATCCAGAGGAACGGCAAGTGGCCACTACAGTTTGGGAACAGCATTGCAGGCTTTGCCAGGGTGTAGCACTATGTGCTGAAAGCTGCCTTAGTCTTGACTCCTAAAGCCTTTCCCTTGTTTGGGTATAGCTGCAAGGCAGTGTAAGGTTTGAATTCAGATTTTCTTTCTCCTAGGTGGGTAGCCAGTCAAGGCTAATGAGCACCTCCTTCACAAAATACTACTATAAAATACTAATAAAATATATTTGTTATACCTTTATTACGTTCATTGAAATAGGGTTACACACAATTCTTACCACACCTTCCTATTTATGAAGCTTCAAGGTGGGGGAAAAAAAGCCAATAAACAAGCACAACATCCTACACTTAACTACTTCAAAACACATTAAAGGTGTTTAATCTCAATACTTGATCAATAATAATGCACATGGAACCAGTGTAAATCATAGCTTCTATTTCATTAATATTTATTTATGAGGCATATAATTGAAATTTGATATTCATGCATTTTCTAGATATTCATTTGATCTTACAAGAGAAATATTTTATTGATGATAAGGTTGTTGTGGCGACTAAGTGGTTTATAATCTTAAAGGATAATGGTATTTATAGTGATAAACAGAAATATGACAAAATCTTAATTTCTCTATTAGTTGTAGCGCAAATATGATTTTTGTTTTAAATAGATTTTGTTTTTAATAGATTAATGAAGATCTGACTGGAAAAGTGAATTTTCTGACACAAACAGGACCTTTTGAAATACCATTGATCTGTAGTACTAAGAAATGCAAAGTAAGTAATTAGTGAAGTAACAAAGAATGATATGCAGGTCAGTTGCTTGAAATGCAATCTTAAGTTTTTCTCATTTATTCTGTTTACTACAGCCTCTACCTAGAAAAACCTTCTTATAAGATGTCTAAAAAATTTAATTAAAAAAAAAAAAAAAGAAAAACACTGGATCTTTTTGTTTAAAAACAGACCTATGTATAATTGTTGTTTGTTGTTTTTCTTGTGTATAGTTAACTGTCTTGTATTAATGATAATAATTTAATTATAGAGCGCTGTTAATAAACATAATGTAGGCTCAAGGTGCTGTGATAACATTACAAACATAAACACAAAAGCTACCTGAATTAAGATCAGCTTATATTTCTTCTAGCATGCTTCTCCCTATCATGGATGGATCTATTTGTGGTAAACAAGGAAGGCCTCAGAAAAATGATCATAGTAGAAAAACTCAAGCTTGTGTTATGAAGCTGTCATTTTTTGCTGTAAAAAAAATACTTTGTCTCACCATATATGCTTTTTAGAAATCCTTTATGGCACATACAAATTTTTTCCATTTAAAGAACCCTGAGAGAAAGTTTGAACTCTTTTCCTATTACTGGTATTAAATTTCTTTACGAATTTAAAATGACTTAAAAAATATTGAAGGGTCAAGGATGAATAAATAATCTTGTTTTATTGTTATATCTACCCAGCTGTCTGTTGATTCAGAGACTATCGATTTTGGTACACATGTCATAGGAGAGACACTGAGGCGAACAGTTACTTTGACAAACAATGGGGCTCTAGGAACAAATTTTGAATTTTTCAAAGTCTCTCTCCAACCAGTGACTCTAAGCCAGGACCAATCAAAGGTACATAGTTACATACTAATTTCTCAATTTTATAAATACATTTTTTTGAAATCAGATATTTTACTCTTTTATATGACTAGCTGCTGCATGGTGATTGAAAATAATGTCATCATTTTCTTTATTTCATGTAGATGTCTTCTCAAATTGTATTAGTGAGATCCTCCACTGGAGAAATAGAAGTAGATAACATGTTTTGAAACTATTTATTTAAACGTTAAAATTGTTGGTTTCTAGTTTCCAAAGTTGCACAGTTTGTTTGTGTTGGGATAGCCCTCACAAGAAATAAAAAAAAATCTTGAACTATATTTCTAGTCAACATTTTACTGGATCTTTTCACATTTTTCTTTAAAACATTTTGTTTACAATTATTTTCAACAACTTAAAAATAGATGAAATAATTTCAAGAAAATATCCAATATTTATAAGTCATTTTGATTAGTTAAATTCATATCATGTGGCATTGTCACATGCATTCATTTTTTTTTATAAACCTTTTTATAAAGAGTAAGTTGAATTGAAAAAGTGGAATAATTCTTTGGGCTACAATATTTAAGACACAAATAAAATGTTTATTAAAAAAAGACTATTCTATAAATTTAGGTGACATATGTAATTTATTTTTAAAAAAAGTATTTTTTTTAAGAGCATTTTTTATCTATAGTTTTTAAATGAATTTTTGTGTGAGTATTTTTTCCATAATTTTTTAGGAGTTACCAGTTGCAGAGATAGAAAAGAAAAGCTCTGAGTTCCCACAGCTAGTTTCTACATCAGAAACAACAGGTGAGTCTAGAAATAATTGCAACATATCATACTAAAAACAATGCACAGTCCATGAAGCAGAGTGTCTACTGTTTGTGAAGACTGGGAATTTTATTTAGAGTTGACATTGTATGGTCATCTTAAATTCAAAAAGTACCTGAGATTGTTGACCACACAATACAACAGTCAATAGTTGACCATAGAAACAGCTCTTTGGAGTTACTTTTTTTGCCTATTATTTTAAATACTTTTGAACTCACTTAACTTTATAAGGTCTTGTACAGGAAACCTGTCAGGTAGCCTTTAATATCAATAAACATCAGGACACTAGAGAATTTCCTTAGTAAATAGTTCGTCCATTGTGGTTCGATGATGATGACCACTTTTATCATCCAGGGGGCTTAGAGCTTTGCATTGGGGTTTTGTATCTCCTCATTAGAGTGGTGATACCTATGTGAGTTTGTAATGTTCTGCTGCACGCTGGGCAGGTTATTCCAGCTGGAGCTAGTGTTATTGACCTTGCTTTTTTTCTCTGACACTTTTCTCTGATGCTTTTCTTCTGCCAGCACTCTTGTCCTCTTCAATTTGTGCACCAGTTTTTACAGCATGACGCCAAGATGATATGTCATATCTGTCTCCCAGGTGGCTGGGTCTGTGCTGAACGCCTTTAGAGAAGCTTTGAGGGTGCTCCTGAAGCGTTTTCTTTGTCCACCTTGTGAGTGCTTTCCTTCCCTTGATTGGCCATACAGGAGTCGTTTAGGGATGCGGCAGTCTTCCATTCTGCAGACGTGTCCTGCCATCCCAGCTGGGTCTGCATCAGGATTGTGTGGAAACTTTGCAGGCCTTCTCTTGGAAGGACTTCAGTATCTAATACTTTTTCTTGCCATTTAACATTAAGTATTTTTCTGAGACAGAGCATGTGGAAGTGGTTCAGTTGGTCACTGATTAACATGCAATACTAGATTGACAAATTAAATGCATAAGACCTAATTTTCTTTTCTTTTGAAGAAACGCCTTTAATTTATGAGAGTAGCAATAAAAAACAAAATATAATTATCTTTTAAATCATTGTTTTCTTTTAAAATGTTAAACTATTGCTAACATTTCATTTTATATCTCAAGATCTCAGTGTATTTACTCAATCTTAATAAGGTTCTCTACCCTTGAAATCTCAATGTACTTCAGTTTTGTTCTCAATAGTCAAGATATGAAAGTACTTAGTGTAGTCAGCATTTCAGTGGTGATGCCTTTTTTTTTAAATTGTTTTAAAAATCTAAGCCATGGTTCTTATATTTTCATGTGATAAGTAATAATAACATTTCTTTCATTTCTAGATTATTTGTAATGTAAGGATTAGAGTTTTCTTACATTCATTTATTTCAGAGATGGTCTTTCTGAATGTACTTGAACTATATCTACCTATATCTTCATTTAAAGTGGTAGAAAGATTATTTTTTTTTGGTTATGTTTTTTTCTCGAATGATTTTCCTTAATAATTTATTTTCTTAATATTTTTTGTTTGTTAATATAGTTGCTGAAAAAGTCTCTGAATTAAGTGTCTCAGTAATCAATCAACCAAATTTGATAAGTCCAGCTCAGCTTTCAGCTCAAAGACTATCAACCTCACAAATTACTGTTCAGAATCCTGATTCCATGACAGTCAGTACAAATAACTTAGAGCTTTCTGAAGGGAAGTCTTTAACTCAGCCTGTCATATCAGCAAGTGGACAGCCTCAAGCTAACACTGTCCCTGAAGAGACCAAGTCAGCGGACAATGTCGTCTCTGGCAATGTAGCCAATGAGAATAATGAGACCAACACTGAAGCCAACAACACAAAAATTGGGACACCGTTTAAAAAGGGTCTTTCATTTCAAGGTAATTTTGTTTTGTTTTTTTTAATACTTCAGGACTATTGAATGTTTGTTATCTCGTACAAATTAAAATGTTTGTTAGTCTTTTTTTTATTTCTTGACATCAAACAGTTATTGTGCATCCAAAGAGGTCACAAATCGCTCATACTCTAGTATTGGCTATGACTATGAATTAACTTTAAATAGCTGGTTCCACTGTAGCTTAAGACTTACTTAGAGTTAGGTCCTCTTCATCAGTAGGAGCACTGGTTGGCAGGGTGACTTCATTGAGATCAGATAATAGTGAGAGACTCAGCTTGATCTCAGTTGGTGTCCACAATTCTTAAATCATCATTGAAGGAATGACACCATGCTATACAGGGTCAGCCATGTTTTTATTTTCATTCCTCTGACATCATGGCACCAGTCTTTAGTAAGCATCATTCAAATTATCTTTGAACATCAAAACACCAGTCTTAAGTATGCATCATTCAGATTATCTTAGGACATGCAGCAAAACTTGTGCAATGTTTGGTCACAAGTTCAAAGAGGGGGGCAAATGCTCTTTTGACAATGGAATTTTTGTTGGTGACAGTCTTGATTTGTGACTCATAGGATTCATCTCCTGCTTATTCACATTTTGCCTCTTCTGTATATTGGCAATTGTCTTTTATCTTTTGTATGCTGTACTTAAAAAAAAGTAAAGTACCTCTTTCAGACCTTGCAATCCATAGGGCAGATATTGTAAAGGTCATCTGTTTCTATGGCTGATGTTTTACAAGGTGTCATGTGGCCAACAACCACCTTTACTTTAGCAAACTTATGTCAAGTACCCATGTTAATATTTGAGTTGGGTGGACTCAGGGGCATTCCTTAAAATATCAGCCCAAAGCTCAAAATCCCAATCAATGAGATTCAAACTCTAGGCCCCTTGGTTCAGAAGCCAAGTGCTTTACCTGTCAGCCACCATGCTCCCACATGCTGTACAAGGCAAGTAAAAGTCTCAAAGCATGTTTTTCCTTAAAATTGTTACAATTTTCACCTACTACTGAGTTATTTTTGCACTTTCAGTTCACTGTTGAATGTTGACAATCATTGGTGTTAATTTCTAACATTTTACATTTTATTTGAAAATTGTTCAAGGGGGAAAAAACACCTTAAAAAATTACAGTAGGAATAAGGGACAAAAAAAAAGAAAAATTACGAAATTGAGTTAGAGTGCTTTCTCCTTCCTTTCAAAACTTTTTATTTTTGTTAGCAATATTGGAATAATTTAAGACCTTATTAAACACAATCAATAAAGTGACATATATTATATGTGTATATACTAGCAACATTTAAATGACCTTAATTATTAAAATCATTGTATATTACATCAGATACTGCCATGGAAGTGTCACAAGAAATGGATGAGTTAAATGTCTTTGAAGAAATGATGGTTGGTAATGTTAGCTGTCCAGAGTTAGGCCCTTTTTCCTCTGTCCAGCTGGAAATTATTTGGAAACCCACAATACCTGGAGATGTGAAGGTGGACTTTGAAATAAAGTTTTCTGACCCACTGAGTAAACCTGTAAGTAGACATATTTCCTGAAAAGATCTTCCTCTTTGAACATTTGTATTGAACTTTGAATTCATACAAGTCTTGTGCATTATATCTAAACTGGTAGGTTTGTTTTCTTACAAAAAGAATTAAGGTTAAAACAGGAAGGAAAAATAAAATCTACAATCTCAAATTGTCTGAAATTTTTTTGTCTCAAAAATGTTTTTACGTCTAGTTTTGTTTGACATGTTTTGAATGTTCCTTAACTCTTTCTCTCCGTAATTATTTACCAGATTCTGGTGGAATCAACGCTGGTATCATCAGTTAGGAGAGAAAGAGTTAAGAATAGATGCTTATTACATTGTAGCCTTAACATACTGTAGGATTGCAGGGGATTGTAGAGGAAAATATTTGAACCTTGGACCATAGAGACAACAGTCCAGAGCACATTACTACATGACCTGATAGCTATCTGAGCAGAATTTATTTTAGGTTTAGTTGACAACATAAGACACAGATCACCACAAGTTGATATAATCTACTTAATAAATTAGAATAATTAGAATATTAATTAGAATAATGAACCAAGCATTTATTCTAATGATGGAGTGAAGTGTTTATATACATAACTAGATGTTGCCTCAGTAAAGTTTTATCCCCAATTAATTGATTTACTTGATTTACTTATTCTTTGTGACCCCATTAGACTGTGTTCTGTGCAATGCCCCTCAGTTGGGTCCATGTCCATCCTCCCATCTGGTTCTGTTAATCTCCTCCATGTCTTTTTAAGTCTCCCAGCCTTTCTCTTCCCCTGTGACTTTGCAATATTTTCCCTTGTTCTTCACTTTGTATAACACCAACTGATTATAGTATGTACATTTCTTTAAGCTTAGTCTATTGTCACCTCATAGTGGCTAATGGTCCTGTCACTATTCAGTGTTGCATTCATTTCTTATTGATAGCTAAATATGGAATACAATGGTGTTCAGTTTTATATATATGTTTAAAAAAATAAATAAAAGAAGTATGAAGTTGTTAACTTCAGGTGTTTAGAAAATTAATTGCATTTTGAGTAATTGATATAACAAGTCCCAAGATTAATGAGGAGAACAGTATTTCATGTGGCTACATACCAGCTGTGACCTACGTATTCCATCATTACCAGTACAGATGTAACCACTGTCCACCAGTGGTCAATTTAGGTTCTCTTTTTGCCATCAATGTCTGTCCTTGGCAGTAGATTTTTTTATACCCTAATTGTGCATCCCGCAACATTTATAAGAAATCTCCAGCTGTCTCATTCAGAAGCCATCTGCTGCCAGGTGCTCTCTTCTATGTCAGTTAAAGCAATGATTAAATGTCAACTTTGACATTATATTTAGGTTTTAAACCATGTGAATGGATAATTACAAATGGATATGTTTAAAAGTAAGGAAATGAATCAAACTATCTAGCCTTGTTTATACCTTCACTTTGAGATTTTGTTGAGTGTTGGAAATGTTCTAATGAGTATGACATATTGGCCAGGAACTTCTAGCCTAAATAAAAAAAAAGCTTCTATATGTTAGCATTAATTATTTCAAATTGACAAATTCTACTTGTATGCATTCTAGCTGAGAGTTGTAGCCCTTGGATCAGCTATTGACGTACCAGTTTGGGTGGAAAGGTCATGTGTCGATCTACAAACATGTATTTTGGATCGCCTATATCAGGACACTGTTATTATTTATAACAGGTATTTGAGAAGACTTTTTGTTTATCATTTTTTAACAAAGAATCTACTTTTTTGGGGGGGCTGGTCTTTACAGCATGACAAATATTATAAATAGTTGTAAAGTCTTTTGTACCAATTTTTCTACTGTCTCTTTAATTTTTGCTTTTTTTTTCATTATTTTTTATTGCTTGTCATTTAACAGGGCAAGTACAGCACTTCGTTTAAAATTTGAGGTGGCCCCAGAGATCAAAGACCATATGGAGATTTTACCAAAAACTGGCTATATTCAAGCTCAGTCCCAGTTCTCTGCACAACTGAAGTTTTTGCCGAGGTTGTTTGCTCACATCAATTTGTACATATATGTTTTTTTTTTAATTTTAAAATGATTTAGTTTGGCCATATTAGTCAAATATTTGTTACAAGAATTATTAGCAGCTTTATTTATGGAGTAAAGTGAATGGCTGACCACTTATTGTTTTCATGTTTGATTCCCAGTTAAAGCTACAATTTTAAATTTGACATGTAAGAGTCCATCTAACTGTAATGAGTACCTTTTGGGAAAGGAACTGTCTGCCTGGTTGTGTGGTATACTTTCTGGACTCTCATCTCCATGGTCCTGGGTTTGCACCCTGCCCACTACATTCCCTGCCTTCCTGCAGGAGGTTTGAGCTCTGATGTAAAAATAAAAAAAGTTCCCCTTTCAGACCTGGTCTATAGGGCAGATGATGTAAAGGTCATCTGTTTCTGTGGCCAATGGTTAATGAGGGTGTCATGTGGCCAGCACAATGACCAACCACCTTTAATTTTCCCCTAATTAGAGCTGGGTGGACTCAGAGGCACCCAAAGACCACGAAATTAAAAATCCCAGGATTCGAACCCAGTACCCCAGGTTTAGAAGCCAAGCCTCTGAGCTCAGATGTAATAATCTTAAGTTCTGAAGGAACATCTGAACCCTGTAAAACAAACAAGGGCTATTAATTGATGGCTACAGAAACAGGGAAACTCATCTACCTCATGGTATACTAAGTCTGGCAAGGAACTCAAAATATGCTGTAGGGCAGTGATGCCCAACCTAATTTGACACGCGGGCCATTCTAGTTTCCAACACTTAGCTCGCGGGCCACATGAACGAAAAGTTATAAAATGAAATGAAATTTTTCTGAAACTATTTTGGTAGAAACATTTGGATTTGATACTTAATTAATAGGTTATTTGAAATTATATATATTTTTTACGCGTCGGACAATAACTTCATTTCTCTACTTAAATGTGAGCAACACCGACTCATTTTGTGGTCTCGTTTGGATAAATATTTTCATGGATCCTCCAATATCTAAACATAGTTTAACAATCTTTTATTCGCGACTCAAACCTAGAATGCCACCATATTTATTTAATAGTGCCATTTTTATGTTGTTTCTTTATAAAATAAATATGTTGGCTTATTATCATGTTCACTAACAAAAAAAGTAAAGATCTGCTAACTTTGCCTGGTAGATTCTACATTCAGTGTCCCATTTCATAAACACACAAATGTTAAAGATCATAATACCAATTCATCAGAGAAAAAAATAGGGCCCAAACGTAGGTAATGAATCATCATGTCGCGGGCCGGATCTGGCCCTCGGGCCGTAGTTTGGGCATCACTGCTGTAGGGCATTTTACTTACTTGCATCTATGTGACATTTGAAAATAAAGGCCAAGATGGCAATAAGGTCTTTTCTTTTTTTCATAATGTAAAAATTATAATTTTTTTAATTTGAAAAAAACAACACTTTTTTATTTTATTTTTCTAATGGCTTCTTCTATATTTTTTGCATTTTTTGATTTTGATATGAAAACACATACTTAGTTTGGACTAAGATACAGTTCAAATGAATATGTTTTTAATGTAAAGTAAATTAGAAATATAACTGTTTTTCTTTAAAGTATCATTAACATGCTGTCTCATTTTAAAAAAGCGCAAGTGAAAATTTAAACTATTGTTTAATTTTACTCTCTCAGAAAAAGTATATATCAAGATGCACCTGCTTTTATAGATAAAGATATTGGTGTACTGGAAGCCCCAGTTACCATAAGAGTCACTGATCAGGTAAACACACATTAATAGGCGTCAATTTATCAGTCTACACATAATGGTTTAAAAAGTAAAGTAAAGTTACCCCTTAGACTTTGCAAGCTCTAGGGAAAGATGATGTAAAGCTTATCCATTTTATTGGCCAATGTTTAACAAGGGTGTCATGTTGCCAGCACAATGAGCAACCCGCGTTTACTTCCCTTATTTATGTCAGGTGACAATTAGAGTTAGGTAGACACTACAACATCCTAAAAATCCTAGTTCTCACCAGGATTTGAACTCGAGACTCCTTGGTTCAGAAGCCTAAGTTCTTTACTATTTGGCCACCACTCCTCATAATGAGCATTGCCATAAGAATATGTTCAGTTACAAATGCTTTGATGGCTGTTTAGGAAAACAGTAATGTAACTAGAGTGTCCTATAATCTGACTAAAAAAACTAATACTGTTATATTACTTCTGGCAGTGATTGATTGAAAAAATCGCCAAAACATGCCCAAAATTTATCTGCTCTAATGAATTAGAAACCAAAATGGTCTCATTTTAATTGGCTTTGAGAATATGATAAAAGCCTAATTTTGATTTAGTCAACCAGGAAACTTATTTAATCAGACACTGTCATAAATGCAATACAAACTAGCTATTTCAGTTACCTTTTCAATCCTTCTCTCTCCATCAACAATTTGTAATGCTATCACTTTCCAAATGTTCTTTTTCTAAATAAGCTTTATTATCTCAAGCACACACATACAACATAAAGAGTAATGCTAAATACTATGTATATTTGTTACTTACAAATAATTTTAATATTTTTTCAGTGCTGAAAGTTGACTAGTGTCACATTTGTTCTCTCATTTATGTAACCCTTAACACATTCTTTGATAGCATTGTCCAATGTTGATCTCAATTTTGAATTAAACCTCCACATAGACAACACCTGTGACATTTACTGTACAAGCAGTGGTGACTAATTCAGACATTGAGATAAGTGAATCAAACATTGACTTTGGCTTCTGCACAATTCATGAGTCAGTTGTCAAAAGAGTTGAGCTCACCAACAAATCCATTCTTCCTCAGCAACTGGGATTTGTCAGCCTGCCTGAGGTATTTAATAATTATGTTCACATCATTGATGTAAAAGTTTTATTGTATTTCAGTTAATAGTTTTAGAGGTTTCATTTTTTTTTTTAATTCCATAAACTATTGCATTGAATTTGTTTTATTGCAGTGGATTGAAGTTCAACCCAATGATGGCTTTGTAACTCTTTTGCCTTTAGAAAAACTAACTGTAGACATAATATTTAGTCCAAAGAAAGCAGAAGAATTCAAGTTTCAACTGATTTGTCGTTCATTAATAAATAGGTATTTATGTCTTTTTAAAGTTGTAGACAAGCTTTATATTTATTTCTATTGAACTCAAAGACAAGCCTTATATTTATGTCTTTTGAACTCAAAGACAAGTCTTAATATGTCTTTTGAACTCAAAGACAAGCCTTTATATGTCTTTTGAACTCAAAGACAAGCCTTTATATGTCTTTTGAACTCAAAGACAAGTCTTTATATCTGAGGAAACTCAAAGACAAGCCTTATATTTATTTATTTTAGCTCAAAGACAAGCCTTATATTTATGTCTTTTGAACTAATGATTTTGGACATGCTATTCACCTGTAACACAGTCTAAAACAAGTAATATAAATATTTCAAAAGAGAAATCAAGTCCCACTTTATATTTAAATAATATAGTAAACTAAACATTTATATTTTATTTCTCATACTTTGTCTAACCTTTTCATAATAATAATATTATTATTATTGATATTCAGTAATAAGAAAAATACAATATAGTTGTTATTAATTTGTTGAGTCCCATATGCTTGAAGGTTAAATAAATTTTTCTAATTTTTTACTCTGACCATTATAAAAGTGTGTGTTAATTGGAATTCAAAATAAGTAAAAACAAAATATTTAATGTTACTTTTGTTCTTAAAAAAAAAAAAAAAAAAAAAAGAAAACAGGCTTTCCGTATAAGGTCATGGCAAAGTTTCTAATTATTGTAGTAGGAAATAATTATTTAAGTAAAAACAAATGGCTTCTAAGTTTTAACTTGTTGAACCTTCACAGAGATTTTAAAATATCCTGTATTGGTGTTGGTGTGCACACACCTCTTGAACTGTCCAAACAAGTGATTCACTTTGGGGCCACATCATTATTTGACAAGGCTTCTACCTATCTACATGTTATCAATAATCACATTAGCGCCAATGAGTTTGCTAATCCAGTGCCTAGAATAGGAAAAGGTATTGTGTTTCTCATTGAAATTATACAGAGTTATAAACCATGCTACTACTGTTATTGAGAGTGTCATTTTTTCTCTACTGAGACCTGGATTGCTTTGGGAAAGAGTAACAACATCTGAGAATAAGAAATCTTTTAAAAAAAAAACAAAGCCTATGTAAAGGGGAAGAACTCCATCCTTAAAACTATACCAATAATTTACAAGTTATTTCCCTTATTGACTAATTTATAATTTTGTCAATTGATTCATGTTTTGTTAGGTGCAATAAATAATTGAGAATGGGTGAGGGAGAAGTAGTGTTAACAATTATTTCAGGGGACAAAAGCCAACAAATTTAGCCATAACTGTGAATACTGAAGTATTAGTTTCCCTAGTTGCTATTAAACAAAATACTGAATTACCAGTAATTGGTTACTTTTTTTTTTATTGATTCATGTCTTGTCTATGTTAGTGAATAACTGTGTGAAGTTTCCACTTGATCTGAGACTGGGTGTGGGAGAATTAATACACATTTTACCAGACAGACAGTCAAAGTGAGTTGATAAAAACTTTGTAAAAATAGCTGGCCTTTATACTGAACACTTAGCATTCTTGTTATTTACTGGACACAGCTTTTGTGAACTCTGTATCTTTTTGGTTTTCAAAAGTTTTTGTAGCTATGTTTGACAATATTTAGGGTACATTTTAAAAAAAAGTGTTTTACACGTTCTTACCATTTTTTTATAATTCATAAAAACAATGTAACATTATTATTACAAGACTGTTTTTCTTGAGATTTTTTGTGTGTGTTTTTTAAGGGAAAATCTGTCCAGTTGGCCCAACATCTTTTCAGTTTATTGTTCCCAGTGATGCTCCAATTACAATTTCACCAACAGTTGGGACTGTCCTTCCTGGAAAGGTAAACATCTTAAATCTGCAATTTGTTTTTTTTGTGTATAGTTCATTGCTGTTGTTTTTGTTTAAAGTACTGTGTCAATAATAGTATGTCATAACAAAGAAAAAATGAGTCAATGATGTATCATCCTAAACTTTACCTACATTTTGTACAGTTTTAATCTGAACTGTTTCAATACTATCTCCCAGAAGTGTAAAATAAATGTCCAGTTTAAGCCAGCACTGAGTGATAAAGAGATCAAAGAGGAAGCCAATAACATAGCAGAGAGAGAAAAAGAAAAATTAAAGCAAGCAGAATCACTTGCTAAGCTGGCTGTTGAGCCCACCATTGTAAGTGCTTTTTATTACATTCAAATAGCTATTGAAAATGTTTACACATAGAAGGTGATTTTTTTAAAGTGGTTGGTTTTAGACTAACTTTTTATTAGTAGCATTACTTTCTCACATCACAATTAATCCATTATACTTCCCAATAATTAATTAGATCTACTACTAAAGGTTTCTTTTTAAGTTTGACAAAGAGACAAAAAATATTTTCATCTAAAAATCTATTTTATAAAAACATGCTATGCAACTTAATTTAAACCTATTAAGTGACCTACACCATAGACCATTAGTTCATGAAATAATATAAATAATAAGACATAAGCCTTAAGATTATGGATGAATGCAGTATTTCCCTTGACTAGGCAGGCCCAGTGTTATATCTGATGCAAAGGCCCTTTTCTTTTAGGGAATCTCTTTTTTTTTTTACATCTGTCATTGGTAAAGCCTTTTAGCTTGTTGACACATCACAGGTCTAATGTACAGACCTGTTATGTTGGTCTCCACTACCCACTGATTGCATCGTCACAGATCAGTGTTCTACTATAAATTGGTCTTGGTTAGACAGTATCAAAATTATGCATACAAATATTAATGTGTAGGTGAAGGGGTTTTCGTAGACTTTTAGAATAATCTCTGCAATTCAAGGAATTTTTCAACCTTGCTTATTGTGGGACTGAAATAACCAAGGTGGGCTTTGCTGACAGAGCTCTCCAAAAAGAAGAAAGCTTTATGTTGATTGTGTCCTGGTCATGCTCTTTGGAATACACATCCAGATGCAGCCCCTTCTCTTAATCACTTTCACCTGTCCCAAAAATCCTCATGATGAATTTAGTGTCATAGAAAGCCATAGATCTCTGTCTTGGATTGTGCAAAAACACCAAGGAAGGGAGATGTATCAGCTATAACTAGCCACTACAGTGGAGTAGAATGTTTTTTTTTCTTGTTTTTTTTTTAGTTTTGGTCATTTCCAATTCCCTGATTCCCACAGGGAGACTATCTCCATAATGTGAAGGATTAGTGAAAGAGTTTTCCTTTTCCTAGATGAGTTACATTATCAAGGCACGCATGTCCTTTGTACATTAAGCTTGTTGGTTTTAAGGTAACAGTGGTTCACCTTTCATCCCTTCTCCTGTCACTTGCCTGTCAGTCATTGAGAAGCTCAACTCTTGGAAGTATTTCTTGGAGAAAGTTGAAGCTGATCCCCACTTCCTCCACAGACATTGCCAGCCCTTGTAATCCATTCAATTCACCTGAGACTCATTACCAGAACACATTCAACACTCTGTATGGAAGCTAAGAACAACAGCAACTTCTTTTCCAAAGCACAGACTGCAAAAGGATGGCTGCCTGGTCATGTGGTTTGCGCACTGAACTGTCGTTTGGATTTACCGATGGTCCCGAGTTCAAGCCCTGCCCGCTCCCATCTCCCATCGTCCTGCTGGAGGTTTGGACTGTAAAGCAACATCTGAAAACATGTAAAACATTTTTAAAACAAAGTACAGCTCAGCAGTAAAAAGCTGGCAAGAAGAAGAAGTATGCAAATATAATTTATAGATTTCTTTAGGTAAAAAAATAAAAGCAAAAGTTGATTCTTGTGATTTATGCAACAAACCATATAAATATGGAATTTGATGAAATAATGAAGTTTGTTTCCTTTCTATTAAGTAATGTGTTTTTAACTTAAATAATCTTATTGACTTTCTATGACACAGTCTGAAAGTAAAACAAAACTTGAAAGCAAACGAAAAGACAAGATTGCCAAAGCCAGAGATAAAACTATGCAAGATGCTTCAGATAGTGTTCTCAAAGTTATCAGTAACAAAGCTGCTAATAAAGGTAAAACGGACAAAAATGCTCAAGCTATTGAGGCAGATCTGCAGAACTTTGAACCTAAGTTGGACTTTTTTCAAGACATAGACCTAAGTGCTGACGAACTAATACCAGGCAACACTGGATCAAAACAAACATTTTTTATTAGAAATGAAACTTCCCATTTGAAAACATTTTCAAGTAACCATAAGCAAAAAACAATTGTGGATCAACTAAATGTGAATTTGAATGCTCCCTTCATTAATGAGGGCAAAAGGGGGCAGTCACTGCAGAACTTGGAAGAAAAGAAAGATAGCAAAGTTGATCAAGGTGCTGAGAAAGAAAGCAAAATTGATCAAGGTCCTGAGAAAGAAAGCAAGCTTGAACAAGGTGCTGCATCCAGAGATCATATTGAAGGTGGAACAGAGTTTGAATGGGAGACTGAAAACCTAGTAATATTTTTGCATTGAAGAAGTTCATTAATATTATCTGATCTTGTTGACTTTGACTTTTGTTCAAACATATGTGATACATTTAAATAATATTTTGAGTTTGGGTGTTCAGATTATGTTTCTGTTTAATTTCTTATTGTATTTTTAGAGGCATGTTAAAATCTTTGGTTCTATATCTATAACATTGAAATCTTTTATTTTTATTTTAATAATCTTAACACAAAATGTTCATAATTGAAGACATTAGGTAGGTAGAAAAGTTTAATCCCTTTGTTAAATATAAGCCAGTAATATTTGTCTACATACTGAAATATTTAGGATCTTCAATTCCTTGTTTATGTACTATTTTTTGTAAGATATTTTTTCATAATTTACTTTAAATGATTTATGAATTCAGGAAACCTCATGCATTACTTTCAATCCATTTTTTTTTTGTTATTTAAATTGTCTTTTTTTTATGTTAACAGAATACTCATTTCAATGGATAGACCTACAAAACATATCTAAAGAAATAGAAATGTTATTAGGAGATTATAACAGAGAACTTTTTTTTATTCAAAAATACAGATGTATACTATTTTTGTTTTACTTCAGCAAAGTTTTGATTAAATTCTGTTTTTATTTCATATAAAAAGAATAGTTGATTAGTTGCCTGTCCATGAAGACTTTGTTTGCTAATAGAAGAGTATTTTGTATTATTTCACAGAGTGCTAAAACTCCAGGCAAGTCATCTTCCAATGTGGCAAGCCAGACCAAATTGAAAATGTCATCAACTAGCGTCTCTGTTATTCCAGAGTCTATCAAAGAAAAAATTGAACCTGAAGAAATAAATGCAAAGTGAGTTTAATCGTGTTTATGCTTCATTCATATTTCAACTACCTATCTTTGATCAGTACATTTCTTGACCACCACCACTAGCTTAAATAATTTCTTGACCCCCACTGCTAGCTGAACATTTCTGGCTTAACTTCTGAATGAGCTTAGGTACAGTACATAACATAGTCTGGAGTATGATCTGGACCTCTTTACCAGGTTGTTCCCAGTGCAATCAAACGTTTAACTGTTTGCTACAAGTTCATGTTGCTAGGTTTATAACCTCTCATTGAAGAGCATGTAGGTTCTACAATACTTTGCTTAAAGATCTTTGCTGATTGCTTGAACAAAGTAGGGACAATATCCTGTTTCCCCTCTCTTTATAATTTCTTTGACTAGTTGAATACAGCAAGCACTAAAAATTAAGTTTTTCTTTAGTTGTAGGCCCTTATGACTTTTTCTCTTTGGAACAAATGCCAAGTATATCTGTTAGTATACTAAAAATATATATTTATATTGTTAAGTGGTCCAAAAGATCCAATCAAATGGTAGATAATGAAACTTTTTTTTACATTTATGTTTTATAAATAATATTTTATTATCTGTCTAAAAATTTAATTTGAAATATACTAATGATTTTCAATATCAGATGTCAATAATAATACTGTATTAATAGTACACTGGTGTTAGATAATACAGATTGTCTTAAATCCACTCAAATATGTCAAGGTAGTATCTCGTTTGGCTGATCGAAGAGACAAATGATAGGTAACAGGTACAATGATACCTGCCCGGACGAAGCCTCCAGATGTCAGGGGTTCTATTTTATATATACTGCTGCTGCTTGTCTCTTGTTATTGTTTCTTAACTTGGCTCACTAGGGGTTTCTTGAATACTAAATAATACTTGCTTGATACTTTCTTGGTTACTCTATTATAAGTCATCAATACTTGCTTAACTCAAATACGAACACTTAATATACATCAACTCTAACTCCTTATATTCATGAATAATACTTCATAATACTTTAATACTTAATAAAGCACACAATTATATCACTCTTATGAAATAGTATTACACAAAACACCAGTCCATCAACTTATAAATATATAAATGCATAAATACCAGTCCAGGAAGTAAACGTCCAACCTTCCTGGACCGGGAGCAAGACCTTACTGACTTAACACATTCTCTCGCACATTCAATGAAGACTTAATCACTCAGTTCACAACACGTGCAACACTTCGCATTCATAACAAGGGGATATAACAATCATACCAAAATATCAAACTAACATTTATTCTCGCCATACTTCTCCCTGACAGCACATATGTGTAAACATATTTGAAAACAAAATTTAAAAGGCAGCACATGTTAGTCCACAACAGTGTTGGCCAAGGCTACAGAGCCTCTTACACATTTTATAACTAGGGCTGCCAGTGCATTTGTGTTTTGAGGAGTAGGTATGCAATATTATCAATAAAGCACAAATACTCTTGCTGCTTTTATGTTAATTGATTGTTGTTTTCAAGTGTTTGGAAAAAGCTGAGTGGTAAAGTGCTTGGCTTTCAAACCAAGAAGTATAGGGTTTGAATCTCTGTAAAGACTTGGATTTTGACTTTCTGGATTTTAGGGATGCCCCTGAGTTCACCCTACTCTAATAGGTACATGACATTAGTTTAGGAAAAGTAAAAGCATTGTGCTGGCCATAGAAATAGATGACCTTTACATCATTTTCCCAATTTAATCGCAAGATCTGAAAGGGGTACAACTTTTTTTTAGTTATTGTTTTCATGATCTGTTTGATATATGGAAATTGCATTAAAAAAGGCCCTGTCAGAATCATTTTTGTACAAATAAGCTCTGTGTAAATGAAAATCAACCTCCATGGATATTGTTTTCTCCAAAAGATAATGACTTCATTTGTATTGGGTATAATAATATAATGTCAAAACTGAGTTTTTATACATACAATTCTGCAATTCTTGCTATTGAGGAATATAAAATATACTTAATTCTACTTTTATTTTATAATTTTTCATTTCTAGATCACCTGAATATCTGGCAGCCACTTCAGCTTTAATACGCCAATTTAAAGGAAGATTTCAGAGCTTCACTATTCCCTGTTACGTAGCTTCTGGTGCGACAAGTGTGCCTGGTGGACTTGATTACAGGTGTAGTATATTTTGTCAGTTCTTATATACTTACATTGTCTGATAGATGAAAAGGCAAAATAAATGTAGTGAAACTTCACATTTTTAGTTTTCCTTCTAATTATTTTATTGAACTTAGTTTCAGTAGTAATGTGTGTTACAGTGTTTTATTAAACATGTCATGTTTATATCCATTTTTCAGCTTATGCAGACACACTTATGATTTTCAAACCTAAAAAATAATGGAAATTTTTTTTTTCGAGAATTCTTAATAATAGGTTTAAGAAAAAAAGCAGCAAATGTTAAAATTTAAAAAACTAAAATAAGTTATATGCTAGGACAAATTTATTTAAGTGCTTCTTCTTCCATAATGCCATTAGAGCATGGAAAGAGTTGCCTCTAATATGCACAACTAGATTAATACATGGATAAGAACAGGATGTAATTATCTTCTCATTTTTGTAGTTTATCAGATAAGTTGTTTTTAAACCCATATATGTAGTAAAAATCACTGATAAGTTATTTTTTTTATTTAGTGGACTCTGAAAAATCTGACCATATCAGGACGTGATTATTTATGTCAGCGTATCCTATTGGGGACTTTCATACTCTTAGTAAATCACGTACAGTAATCCTCTCTTATGTTTACACTTTGATTTTTAGGACAAGATTTACATTCTTTAAACAATAAAATGCAGTAGGAAAGAAAAGAAGAGAAAGCCAAATGAAGAAATATGGTGAGGATAGAATGGAACCTAAAGAAAATTATATGAAAATGAAAAGAGGGAGATAAGGAGAGTGTTCAAATCAATAGACAAAATGACCAACGTCAAGTTGCCATATTACTTGTTCTTTGTTGCCAATTAAATAATGAAAATTACTTTTTTGATAATATTGAATGGGCAAAGAATTTCAATTCTACAGTGCTGAAAAGTGTAGAAAAAAATAACTACATGATGAATTAAAATACTTTGCCTATGAATAGATCCTTATTCTGTACATTAGTTACACCAAAAAGCTTGCCATTTTTGGATTTGTCTTCATGTATGAAAATCTATTACATTACAAATTATTTTTGATACTTAAAGATTCTGTATGAATCAGGGACAGGTTTGATTTTCACTGGTACTCTGATTCAACTGAATATATTTTTAAACTTTGATTGTGCATGTGTTCAATTTGCAAAGAAGATTTTCATTTTTCTTTTCAGTGTACATAATACGCTCTATCTTGAGGTTCACTGTCCAGCTGTAAAACCTTCTCTAGTCGTTATCTCAGATGGTGGTAAACAAACTCTCGATTTTGGAAATGTATCCATTGGGCAGACCAGCCAGAAATCAATAACTATACAAAATATCACAGATAAATATGTGGAGGTTAGTCTAGTAGTTATCATCTGTGAACAAAATATAAAGTAATCTATTCAATGCTTATATAATGTCCCTAGGACATGTATGTTTTCACTGGACTAGTGTGCCATCTTGTTAAATGCATAATTTTTTAGTCATACATTGTCAAATTTTTAAAGAAGAAAAAATTCTAATTTACTTCTTGTAACATTATATTGGCTTCTTGTTCTTATCTTATCTTATATAATACAGACGTTACTTCAAAAAAGAAGATGATTACGTCCTACGCGTCATGCATATTAACCAATGACTTAAATTCAGCCAAGTCACTGGTTTTCCTGGCTAGCTCAGGCAACCCATTCCATGCTCTAATAGCACTAGGGAAGAAGGAGTATTTGTACAAATTTGTCCTAGCATATGGGACGAGGAATGTGCCTTTATCTTTGTGTCTTTCAGAGTATTTTATTAAATTTTGTTTTTGTATTTGAAGATTATGGTTCAGTGTTTTATGTATGATTGCTACTTTACTTTTGAGCCTTCTGTCCTGAAGCTTTTTATAATTGTTCATATGATATAGGCTTTATACTGTTGTTTCTATGTTGTTCCCAGACTAGAACCTTTCCACTGCCATCCCCCATTGTCCTTTCGGAGGTTTGGGCTAGGATGTTATAATCTTCAACTCTGAAGGAACATCCAAAACATGGAAAACAAAACAATTATAAAAAAACAAGTTTTGACAATTAATTTGTTTATTTTATTTTCTTATATTATTAATCATTGCCAAAACTCACCTTATGATTCCAAATCTTTATTGATATCTCATTTTTTGCCAGATTTTAAAGTTACATCTTGTTAAATATTTCTAAGTATTTGTTGCCCACTTTTATTAAATGATACTTTTTATTTCATTGTATACATTTTCTCTCCAGCTTAAACCTTCATTAGTTAATCCAGCAGGACCATTCCAGATGTTGAATGCATTGAGACCTTTGGCGCCAGGTGCAACACACACAATTCTTATGACCTTCGCCCCTGAAAAAAGTCAGATTGTAAGCATTTTCTGAATTAGTTGTTGTTTTCATTCAAAATTATTTTTTTAATCTAATAAAAAGTCAAAACCTGTATTGATTCAAGCACCAAACTGTTTTTAAAGTACTTTTTTCCAACCTATTTTTATAGAGGTATAGAAAAATTAATTTAATTATGAGAGACCCATAAGTTTATGCTAACAAGTTTTGACTGTATAATGTTTTTACATATGATTGAATGTTCAATATAGTAAATGTCACCACCTCAAAGTTGGTGCCATAGAGTAGAAACCCTAATTCTGTATTGTGTATGTTAATTCCATATTGTGAATCTTATTCACAACCCATGTGGCACTAAGGTGAACACTTTTGACCTTAGGTGAACCAGGGAGTTAAAGGCAGTCAGTCCACATAGAGATCTTGTAGCAAGCACTTGTATTGAGTCACTTAAGATATAAGCAGTAGAGTTAGATGTTTAAAGTAGTTGGTTATAGAATAAGTACTAAGTTGTGATATTCGTATATTACTGTTGGATTAATACTGACCATTCCTGGGTCGAATTGTATGGTGTATTCACTATGTGGTGTTATATTAAACTTATTGTATCTGCTACACCCAGCGTCATTTCATTATTCAATGATTTGTAACAAGAACCCAATGTCACCACCACGCCTACATTGATAACCACAGCCACATTCATAACATTATAAAATAACCCGGTGACATTTTTGGTGTCAGAAGTGTCCAAAGTGCAAGTCATTTATTGTCAGAAAACGACATTTATGGTGTCAGAAGTGTCCAAAGTGCAAGTCATTTATTGTCAGAAAATGACATCTTTGGTGTCAGAATAGTGTCAGAAGTGTCAGCAAACAGCATTTATAGTGTTAGAAGTGTCAGCAAACGATATTTTATGATATCAGAAGTGTCAGATCTACTAACTTAAAGGATTTATGAGCACCGGAGGAACAAGTCAAGAATTTTTTTCCTATTGCTGTCAGAAGTATTTTAATACTACAGTTACTTAAAGTAACATTTATACGGATATATTTTTGAAGTTGGCAAGTGAACTATTTAGTTAACACATGAAAAAGTAACTCTAAAAAATATTTGTTTACACAAATCATGACGCCACTCAACGAGCAAGAAAGCTAAAACCTGATTATTATAGACTCTACTATTTTTCTCATTTGGTCGTTCAGCGACACATTCAACATTATAGAGATGACCTAGATCTACATTTATTGAGACCAGCACACAATTTTTCAAGTGAGATTCACGTGATCCAAGAGTGACATTATTCATTATTATTATCTTCAGCTAGTCTAACACTACTAACAAAAAACAGAGCTGAAATTGAAAGTTAACTGTGCCTACTATTTTAACTTGTACTTCAAGATTGAACTTTACATGAATTGCAACTAATCCAGAATTTATTAAATTTTTTTGACTACACACTTGGTATCTAGATCTACTACTACATGTCATGTTGACCTGCCATGACACAGTTACCGTTAGCGAGCTATTTTTTCATCTGTGATGAAATGAACAATTTGAACTGTTCCTGTGCGAGCTGTATTTTCAACTTTTCCAGTTGACTACTGTCCTAAGTGTCATTTATCTGGAAGCCTGATTTATGTGGTTGTACTTTTTTTACACCAGTTGAGATAGCTTTAGGAGCACAGCATTGTTCAAAGTTACTTTAACATCCTAAGCGAAAGAGATCAAACATGATATGCTGAGACAACCTGATCTTACAACCTGTGTGGGTGAAACTAGACAACCGTGATACTACAACCGGTGTGGGTGAAAATCTAGTACTACAAGTCATTCAAGTCATCGTTTGAAGACAGCTGATATATGGTCAGTCAAAGTAGCTGACATATTCAAGAATCATCTACATCGAGTGCTCGTCATAATTCTAATGACACACTCCTATTGTCGCTGTCTAACAGCACATTTAATAAGAGAGCGCTCTTACTCTTAGACCTCTCTTGTCGTCACTACCTAAGGTCATTTTTAGTTATTTATATTTGTTTCAGCAACTGTACGAAACAGTGGATTACCTATCAAGCACATGAATTATTTATTGAATTATTTATTGGATTACTTGTCAACTATATGAATTGTTTAATGGATTATCTGAAGTATTAACATATGAAGTATTTATTGGACTACTATTGTTCAAGAACTTGAGTACCGTATCATTTAACATTGTACTGTGGATTTAACAAGTGGATTACTTATGAACTGTACTATTGTACTGTGGATTTAACAAGTGGATTATTTATGAACTGTAACATTGTACTGTGGATTTAACAAGTGGATTACTTATGAACTGTACCGTTGTGCTGCGGATTTAGCAAGTGGATTACTTATGAACTGTAACATTGTACTGTGGATTTAACAAGTGGATTACTTATGAACTGTACTATTCTACTGTGGATTTAACAAGTGGATTACTTATGAACTGTAACATTGTACTGTGGATTTAACAAGTGGATTACTTATGAACTGTACCATTGTACTGTGGATTTAACAAGTGGATTACTTATGAACTGTACCATTGTGCTGTGGATTTAGCAAGTGAATTACTTATGAACTGTACCGTTGTGCTGCGGATTTAGCAAGTGGATTACTTAGGAACTGTATTGTGGACATATTTTATGTGGAGCATCACCGGAACTTTATGTACAAGTCAAGCATCAAGTGAATATTTAAGGGAAGTAACTTTAATTACCCTTTAGTATTAATGAATATTGATTAGTTCTCTTTGAACTACACCACAATTTTTTTCATTGTTTACATTTGTATTTATATATACATTTGACTTTAGGGACTAAATTTAATTATCTATTGAGTCTGAGCATTTATATTTTTTTTCAAGTAAGCATCCAGGTATTGGTAGGGACTCTTTAGATAAAGTAAATACTTGATCGTATAGCTGTATTAGTCAAGTTTGTATTTCGTCAAGTATCTATCATATTGTTAAACTCTTGTATTGATATTGTCTTGTTTACATCTGTTGAATTTTCTTTTGCGTCATAGTTATTACTCATTGTAATTCTTTTGTCTACTATTTCTACTATCTTGTAATGTCTCTTTAAAGCAGACTGTTTAGTATCTATAGTGTATTTATGTTTGTCTAATTACTTATTAATATATATATTTATTTTACTTCTTATTTCAACCTATATTTTATTATTATCAACACTACACTACACACTTGATACACTATTGGATATATTTTGATTTGAGATTGTGACAAGATTGATTGTATATAATATATACTTTGAGCACATTGAACTATTTTGATACTATTGATACATTGATCACTATTTATCAGACTAATAAGGCTCACATAATTGTGAATTATTTGTGGCAATAAATTTTTATATTGCAAGTGGAGATACTAGAAATACATAATCACATAATTGATCAGTAAAGTATTACATTACGAACTAGACAAAGTACCAAGAATAACTTAAGATACCTCATAACCTCAATTGTTTCGCACAAAATATATATCTACTATTACCTGTAATTACTATTTGAGCAATAATAAGTATTTATTGTACAATATTTCATTTACAAATATCTAGTACACATATCTATTACTAAAATATATTACTAATTTGAATCTTTGAAAATGGCTGAGTATGAAAAACTAATAGAGATAGTGGATAAACTAAAGTTAAAAGAAGATGATAGAGCTGCATTCATTAAAATTGAAATAGATAGAATTAGAGTAGAAAAAGACAAGCAACGGGAAGAAAGGCTACATGAAAGAAGACTGAGAGAGAAAGAACAAGAAAACTTAGAGAAAGAAAAAGAACGCTAGCATGAAATAAAATTAAAAGAACATGAAGAAAAAATGGCAAAACTAGCAAAAGAAAATAAAGACAATTCAGCAAGTCAAACTTCATCTCATCATCAGTATCATAGCAAATTTAGGAACTTTGACCCAAAAGAAGACACATTGGAAAATTTCATTATTCAATTTGAATATATCTGTCAAACAGCAAATATGAATAGTGCACAAATGGCTCAAAAACTTCTAGCTAACCTAAGAGGTGAACCACTAAACATCATCGACACACTAACTATGGAGCAAAGAAAAGACTACAACACAGTAAAACAAAGACTAATTGAACATTTTGGCAAAACAGAGGAGCACTATCGAAAACTTTTTAGGGAAATAAAACTAGCCAAGAATGCAGATTTAAAAAGAACAATACATGACATGCGCCAGAACATGACAAAGTGGCTACAACTCGCAAACTGCAACTTAGATGACCCCAAACAGATATTAGATTTCTTTCTCATTGAGAATGTGCTAATTAATGTTACAGATGCAGCATTCTCATTCCTGAAGGAGAGAAAAATAAAAAATGAAGCTGAATTGATATCAAACTTAACAACATACAAGGACTCCCACCCAAACATCACCATTGACAAAAGGGAATTGTACAATGTAGCTGCAACAGTGACAGAAAACCATCCAAGAACTACAAATAAATTTAAATATGCCAAGAGCATACAATGTTTTTTCTGTGGCATATTGGGTCACACCAAAGCAGAGTGCAGAAAGAGAATGGCATCAGAAAAACAGCAATATGTAAATAGAAACCATAGATATGGAAGAGATAACAGAACTTTCCAGAGCTTCAGTCCTAACTATAATAGATCCTATCAACAACAATATAACAGAAGAACATGGCAAAGCTACAGTCCAACTAACAGTAGATCACATCAAACAAACAGAAGATGGCAAAACAACAGAATGTCTAGAAGAGATCAATTTTAAGATAGACAACATACTTACCACAATAACAATCATACCAGACAAAATATAGCAGCTGTAGCAACTGAAACACCAATAGAATATGAAACAGTAGCATATATACAGACAAAGGTAGCCAAATTGAAAGTGTATCCTGCCTATGTGGATGGCATTAAGGTATATGCATTACGTGACAGCGGCTGCACCTCAATCATTGTAAAGAAATCACTAGTAAAACCTGAACAGGTACTTGAAGACAAGGTCACACTGACTTATGCAAATAAAGACTTATGGGAAGTATGTGAAACAGCATTAGTTTTCATTGAATCACCATGGTTCACTGGTCAATACAAAGCCATAGTAATGAACAACCCAGCTGAAGAACTAATTATAGGGAACATAGAGAATATAGTTGAACTATCAGAAGAAGCCTTAGTAAAATGGGCTAATAGTGTGAATCAAGAAAATATTGAGTTAGCATCAACTACTAATTCACATGAGTACAACAATGTCAGTATACATGAAGGAACTAAAGATAATCAGTCAATTACAAATAAAATAGATGTAGAATGTCAAACTCATTTGCTAACAGAAGCATCTAAACTAAATAAAGATTGCCAAACAATTAACACACAAACAAATGATAGTGAAATACAAACAGATGAAATACAAATAGATGATAAAGATAAAGCTAAAAAACAAGAAATACAAAATGACATTAACACTAGCTCACCTAAAATAATAATAACAGAAGAAATATTAGCCTTGACATTTAAAAATAGCAAACAGATAGAAGTATATGATCTAGAAGTCAATTATCAGGATGTTGTATGCATAGTTGATGAAGAATCCACAATCACTTTTGTAGAGCCCAATTTAGTAGAAAAAGATTATTTGAATGATATAGCCATTGTAACCTTACCAAACTCTAGAAAGATAGAATGTAAAACTGCCATTGCTGAAATCAAATCACCATTTATAAAAGGGAAAATAAAAGTTGTAATACTTGAAAATACTATCAGTCCAGTAATTATTGGATCTTATCCAAAAGTCAAAGTGCATCAAAAGCCAGTAATACATAAAACAATATGGTTTTATGACCTGTCTGATTCTGATTTTCAGAAAGAAATTTTTCAAATAGTACAAGATATAACTTGTGATTTTGGATATAAAAAAGTTTGGAAACATCCAGAACTTGGAGAGTCAATGTGGGTACAAATAAAAAACTTTGGCCATTACAAAGAGTTATTACATAAAATATACGGAACACCAATTAAGGGACTCACAATTAACATCAGTGTTGTTGACTTAATACATCGCATCTGGTAAACATTGAGCATTATTCTGTAAACATTGAGCATTATTCTGTAAACATTGAGCATTATTTTGTAAACATTGAGTACTATTTTTAAACATTGAACTAGAACTAAGACTTCATTTTTAAAAAAAAAAAACTCTATTTGTAAACAAACTTTGGAATTTGATTACTACATTGTAACCAACAATTTTTTTTTTCACATTCTTTTGTCAACAAGAATAACATTTTTGTACTCAACAATGTAAACAAACATTGAATTTTTTTCCCAACTTATTCAGTACCTAGCTTAATTTTTTCCATGCAATGTATACATTATTTTTTCTTATTGTATTGAGAACAACTTGGACAAAATTTTTTTTCTACAGCTATTGTAAACAAGATTGCAATTTTTTTTACTATGTCATTTATCACAATTATATAACTTAGTCACATTTTTCAATACTATTGAAAAAAGGAGATTGATTCATAATGTAACTTATTTATTTAATGTCAATTAGTGTAATCAAATATTGACATACACTAGTATTTTTTTGAAAACATTTTTGTCAAACTATTCTTATGGACTATATTTTTTGTAACAATCATTGATGTCAACAAGAAGATTGTTGTAAACAAAATTTTTGATATTTCAAGTGCTGAAAGAGACACTTGATATTATTCTTTTAAATTGGACTTACACATTTTTTTCACAACAGATTAAAATAAATACAACTAAACCTTTATGATGTTATGCTTGTATGTATATGCTTGAACAAATTAATGTAACCTCAAAGATTGTATCACAACTGACACATTTTCTCAGTTGAATCTTTTTGACTAAAGATTTTTTTTGAACTTTGTACACAATAATAATTTGATAAACAATGTAACATTAAACTTTTGCCATTACTAGCTACAAATTATTTGAACTGGCATATAGAGAAATACTTAATTGAAACATAAGGTGCATGTAAAAGCACTATGAAGGATACTTATTATTTTGATTTCATGTTGATACTTTTGAGCAAATATTTTGATACTTGAATTATACATATTTACTTGTGTAATATTAATGCACAACAATTTTTTATGGAGATGTCAAACCTCATATTGAAGTAAACAGATACATTGAATTTGTAACAATGATCATTAATCAATTTGATCTTGAATTTTGACACATATTTTGAATTTTTCTATACTTATCACTTACATATTGAGACTTACTTGTAACATTTTCTACATGATTTGTACATATTGTACTATTGGTGTTAAAAAAAAAAAAAAAAAAAAAACCAGACTTCTAACATTTCTATAGTGTCAAAGATTTTTTATAAATAGATATTGTGAATAAAAACTTGTATTAATTTTTCACATTGTGACATAGGAGATTGTCATTGAAATTTTTGTCACACTTTGCACATATTATTATGAAAAAGACTTGTAAATATTGAACACATTTGAATATTGATGTATATATTAGAACTACATGTAAAGAATTATTTGGGATGTTAAGTATTTGACTCAGAGAATTATTTGAATTGCCTTACAAGAATATGATGAATTAGAGAATTTTGCCCTTGTATGAATTTTTTTGATTCAGCAAATATTTTGTGTAACACTGTCATATTATATACTTTATTTCAAGTTTGTAGTTCTATTTGAACTCTGCAATTGTACATTTCATAGACCCCAAGAATTCCAATTGATCCTACTTATGATAATTATGTCGTCAAGCTGAAAAAAATTTCTTCAAAATTTTTTTCAAAAGGGGGGTGATAGGTAATGTCACCACCTCAAAGTTGGTGCCATAGAGTAGAAACCCTAATTCTGTATTGTGTATGTTAATTCCATATTGTGAATCTTATTCACAACCCATGTGGCCCTAAGGTGAACACTTTTGACCTTAGGTGAACCAGGGAGTTAAAGGCAGTCAGTCCACATAGAGATCTTGTAGCAAGCACTTGTATTGAGTCACTTAAGATATAAGCAGTAGAGTTAGATGTTTAAAGTAGTTGGTTATAGAATAAGTACTAAGTTGTGATATTCGTATATTACTGTTGGATTAATACTGACCATTCCTGGGTCGAATTGTATGGTGTATTCACTATGTGGTGTTATATTAAACTTATTGTATCTGCTACACCCAGCGTCATTTCATTATTCAGTGATTTGTAACAAGAACCCAATGTCACCACCACGCCTACATTGATAACCACAGCCACATTCATAACATTATAAAATAACCCGGTGACAGTAAAAAAAAAAGTTTTTTAGGGCTTTTAAATAAGTGTTACAATAATTTTTAGTGAGAAATGTCTCTTGTTAAAAAATGTTTTCAGTTCCAAGAAAAATTATTCATCAAGTCACTTAATTCTACCCTGCACCTGACCTTGAAAGGTTATGGTGTGAGTCCTCTAGTGAACCTCAGTTTCACAGAAAGCGTATTTGACATGGGAGCAGTTCTGAGTGGAGAATATGTTGAAAAAGTTTTTACAGTAAGTTTTCAGGGTTTTTTTTTTCTTATCATTCATTAGTCTAATATCTATCAAAATACTAAATATTGTAATTCTTTCTAGTCTAACCAGTGAATTTAACATCAAAAGTTTATTAGCATTTATCTGCTTTATTCATAGATTGAAAACACATCAATACTCTGTATCAATTATATTATCAAGCAAGAAAGTCTGTCACCAGATCGTTACAATGCCCAGAATTTAGAATTCCTAAACTATCAAGAAGGAGCAATAAAAAATAAACATTGTGTTGGTACGTAGGCAGTACTTTCTGTCTGGTTCTATTCAAAGCTGGCTTGAATTATTTTATTGTGACCTTATAGAAAGTAGTAGAATATTGAAATATTAAAAACTAAATATGCTTAAAATAGTAGCAGTTTTACTTGTCCTGTTACACAATTTTATTTCTGTTGTTATCTTTATCTTTTCTTATTTGAAATTGAGTAAAGATATACCATTCACCCAACAGGCACTCAGAATTATAATGGTAAAAATGTCTTTGACATAGTACCAATGAGAGGCTCTATCCCTGGAGGTAAGGATTTAGTGTAATGCTTAATATAACGTTTGTATAATTGATTTTGTGTTGTTTTGAGAGTTGTAATATTTATTATTGCTGTTAAAAAAAATTAAGTACTCCTTTCAGACCTTGTGATCTCTAGGTCATCTGTTTTTATGGCCAACGGTCAAAGAGGGTGTTATGTGGCCAACACAACAACCAACAAATTTACATTCTCCAACTAATGTCAGGTACCTATTAGAGTTGGGTGGACTCGATGCCCTTGAAATTTAAAATCCCAGTCTGAGATTCAAAACTGGGACCCCCTTCACTTCAGAAGCCAAGTGCTTTACAACTTGGCCACCACACCCCTGTTATTGTTGTTACTATCTTTAACTTCAACACACACATTTGCAAGTTCTTAGTAGTACTCTCAAGTAAAAATGAAGTTTGAATTTACATCAAATAGAATCACACAAATTATACAAATTTTAATAATTAAGCATCTTAAATGATGATATGGCTCTCTATTAGTGACTGAACTACAATATTTACCTCAAATGAACTGTGAATAGTTAATGTAAACTGTCAACAATGAATGCCAGTATCTCACCTTAACTTCATTTTATGGTCTCCCCAAAGACTTTATAGACAACCACCATTTTTTCTTGACCCTTCCTTTGAATATTCTTTGGAAAGTTGTTTTTTTTCTGCTACCAGCACATTTGTTTAAACATGTATTCAAGTCACATATCTATCTACCATAGGTAAATTTTACAATGGAATTATTCCTTAGAGCCATCAAAAATTAAATAAATAATTTTTTGTGCAGATTAACTCCTTGATAATTTTGTTTAAACCACAGGTGCAAGTCAAGAAATTACAGTTACCTTTGCCCCAGACCATGAGAGTGATCTTTATTTTGATGGAGTTAGAGTTGAACTCTTTGATGAGGTTAGTATCTTTGATTTAAGGAGGATTGATGAATGATGCTGTTTTGACAATGAAGGTTTAAATTACGTGCTATTATACATTACAGATGTTCCTTCTAAATAGATCATTATGTCTTAATTTAAATGTCTGTTAATCTAGTTTTTCTTGTATTCTAAGTCATCAGACTGATTCAGGCTAGTCATTGAATGCTTGAATGGTATTTGGGCATAAAAAAGATCTTTTATGATTTTTCCTGGTACCTGGAACAAAAAATGTGTATATCAGGTGATATGCACTTCAGACTGTCATCATGATGGTCATGGATTAGAACCCTGCCTACACACATCCTCTTGACATCCTCTGACATCTTGCATAATCTTCTAGACTGAATTAATGTTGATACTAATAAGTCCAGTAATAAAAATGTATTTTTATTCTTGTGTCTGAGTATTTAAACTTTTATTAAAACAACACATATGCTAGTTTAGAATTTATTGCATTATGATCATTCTTTCTATTGACCAAGCCACCTCATTTTTATCTGTTTTTCATGTGAAATTTAGAAATAATTTTCTATTAGTACAATTTATTTTGCATGAAAACAATTTTTGTAGAGGTCTATATATCTGGTATTATTTATTTGTATTAAGATTATTGAAAATAGTATGTAAATATGAAATATCTTTTCTAACTTGCACAATATGAATGTATAAAATTAGATTTTAAGAAATCTATGGAAAACGGAAAGGCAGTAATAAATTTAAAGATTAAGAAGCTCCAAGAAAATTGCATAGCAATGTTACTTTTTGCTTTATCAAATGGCAGATTTGTTCTCTTTTATCATCTGCACTTTTTGCATTTTGCTGTAGCCTTTTTGTTTTAGGGAACTCAGAATATATATATATATATATATATATATATATATATATAAGAAGAAAAATAAACTTGATAACATTGACCTCTTGACAAAAATTTCTCACATATTTTTTATGTGATATAATTTTCTAATTACTCAGAGTATTTAAATTTCTATTTTTTGTTTCTTAATTTGTTGTACTGTTTTTTTTTTATATTGGAAATGTAGGAAGGTAGCCATTTCTTCAGACTTGTAGGACAAGGTAAAACCAAAATGATGTATATTGAAGGTTATGATCAGTTGCTTCCAAGTCAAGAATCTTTGGCACTATCACCTTATTATCTTGAGGATGAAGAGCAAGGTAAAGTTTATATTCTGCACTCAGTAATATCAGTGATAGAGGAAATGTATTATTCCTTTTTTCTCTGTCTTGATGTTCTATGAGCATTCTACCATTGATAGAAGGTCTGGTCAAATTTTAGTTATTCTCCTATTTATCTTTTACTTTAAAAAGAATTGAGCTTTTTTACACTTTATTAACAAATGAAAACATTTTCCTTTGTGGTGATGATGCTTAAGAAAATATTGGCGATAGAGCACTGTGGTTTTACTTAATAGCCATTACACTACAGGCAGCACACAGTTTGAAAATAATAAATGCTCTTAATCCACCTTCTCAATACAATCATCATCCCAACTGGCACCTATGCTTGCAAGATATGGCAGTCATCCATATTGGTTGGAAAAAGGCTAAACGTGGCTCAGCATGGATGGTTGAGAGGAAACCTTGGAATAACATACAGTGATCATGTCACCAATAGAGAAGTCTTTTCCTGCAGACTCATCCCCTGAATGAAATGGTCACTGATAGTCAATGAGATTAGCAGGATATATCCTTAATGTAACGGATGTTTGTGAGAGTTGTGCTTGTATTTCTACAGTAACTTGATAATAATCCTAGATGCTTGGGTATATTGTATGTTGTGTTACAGATGCGAGATATAATACTAAGACATACATGGTCACAAACAAAGAAAAAAGGATCAATGCTCAGTAACTAAGTTCACTTGTGATGAAGTAGAATAACGAACTTTAATGGGCCACAGTCAAGTCAGTAACTAAAAGCGATGTTATCCCTTCAAGAGCCTAGCAGTAACTGTCCTAAAAGTCTACCTCAATAATCTCTAACCCAATGCATATATGTTGTCACTAAAATGTTGCACTCAAAGTCTGTCAACTACAGTGCGTCTCTAACTAAACTAAGTCTCTAACTTTAGACAAGATGAAACAAGTTTACCAAAGTCAGCCAAAACATGGAAGCTGAAAAAAGAAAAGCAAAAGCAAGGTTGTCCATGCTAAACATGGCATCGCACCTTCTTAGAAGACCTAAAATCTGTGGGCACTACCTGAGAAGAGGCTGTGGAGGTCACCTATGACCAATCTCTGTGGTGAGAACTTACAATCCTGTGTCAAGTTGCACAGGAGAACTTGGGTCTAATTCTAAGTAATGTTAAGTAGTCAAATAATAGTACAATCCATTGAATATGTGTGTTTATAATTTTGTGTTAATTTGAAAATTTTACCAAAATTTACAAGACAAGTCATTTTGTCACTATAGATGAATCAGAAATTCCAATAACAACAAAAAAGCGTAAAGGTATGAAGTAATTGTTATTGGATGGTTTCTCTTTTAAAATTTTTATTCTTATATCATAAAGTTTTAAAAACTTTTATTGTTGTTTTTATTTTGTTTATTTTTAAATTATTGAAAAAAGAATTCTCAATAGAAAACAAAACAAACTATATACCGGTAATTTAAATTAAATCTGCAACCATGCAAATGTAAATTTTGACATTTTTTATAGAATAAAAAGCATCTTACTTTATGAAAGCTATATAAATAATTGTAGGCAATCTATTTACAAAACATGCAATTGTGGTCTGTAATATTTCTTGGTGGATTAATTTATAAGGGTTTTAGAAAAGATGGAAGAAAATTTTTTTCATTTATAAGTATATAATATATACTCATAAAACTGTTACCACATTAGTAAGATCATTGCTTCATGTAATCATTTGCATTACACTATCTTTAAAAAAAACTCCTTTTTAAGAGCTGTGATTGCATAAGTTTAAATTTGTCCATATGTTACTGAAATTCTTCCTTAAGTTTTAGTAGTAGCTATAAGCTAGCAAGCTTTCGTCACTATTTACTCTAGCCTGTCATACTGGTTTTATTAACAATTATTGATCACAATTGTTCCTATTTGAATAGTTTTAAATGTCAGGTTTTTTTTTATGCAAATGAGGTTGTTGTGCTTTGAATTTTGTTTCACTGGTATGAAAAAAAAATGCAAATCTATTTTACATGAGAAACAAAAATATTCTCTTTCTCATTATAAATCCTAAGGACCAGTTTCTTTTATCCCAACCAAACCAAAGATGTTATTGTTTTGTTTTGTTCAGATGGTAAGCTGAATGTGCCAGCCTCCCCCCCTGCTCTCATTACTATCAAAAGTCTGATGCTGAATGATACAATACAACCAGGCTCAAGGACACTCTATGTAGGATGTGTCAGGACTATGGCTGTTAGCCAGAAAAAGGTGGGCAATTTCAAATCATTATTATCAGTCATGGTACGATCACTAAGTCATTTTACAAAAGCTTTTAATCTAAAGGAGGCACTGTGGCTGAGTGGTAAAGTGCTTGGCATCTAAACCAATGGTTCCTGGGTTCGAATCCTGGTGAAGATTGGGATTTTTGGTTTGGGATATTTAAGTCACTTCTGAGTCCACCCAGCTCTAATAGATACATGACATTAGTTGGGGAAAATTTAAGCAGATTGTTCGTTGTGCTGGCCACATGACACCCTGTTTAACCGTAGGCCACAGAAACAGATGACCTTTACTTCATCTGCCCTATAGATTGCAAGGTTTGAAAGAAGAACTTTCAAACTAAAGATGCAATTAGTATTATTTAATGTAGATAGTTATTTTTAGAATTCCTTTGAAAATATCTAAATATTATTTAAATCTCAGTATTTCTCTAATAATGCCAGTGTTTTGGGTCTATTCACTTAATTTTATAAAAGTAGTCAATTTTGTACAGGGGAGGGGGGGGGGAAGCTGACTGCGCAAGAATTAAGTAGGCCAAGCATACAATGCACATATGACACCCTATAATAGCAAAAGTCAACAGAAGCTGGTCTGCTATGTGGTGCATAAATTAACCTACTTCACTCAACTCTTTGCAACAATGGAGCAAACAAAGATGTGACTGTGTTTTACAGTCTGCAACATGGTCTTAAAACACATAGACATAGGCTGACATCCTTTTAATACAGCAGGGAGTTTCTATAAATAAACTATTCTGTAAACAAACGCATACACTTTCATATTGGTATAAAGTTTCATATTGGGGTCTAGTGTCAAAAAACCTAGTTCAGGCCCTGTGTGACTGTATTTGTGGAGACAGTAAGGGGAGTTAACCAGGACGTTGATCAGGAGTCATAGAAGAAAAAACACACACACACACACAAAGACAAATTTTACTGATTAACTAGATAGTTCTCTAATGCCTCATTCTTCTGTAAGGTACAATTGTTTTATTAGGGGTTGTTGTTTTTTTTGGCAGACAATTCAGAGTCCTGGCTACTGCCTGATCCTAATTCAAGTTGATATTTGTATTATGATTTTTAAGACATTTACTTAACTTTGTATGTTTGAGTCATTTATGTTATGGCCACATAACAATTTTAAAAATTGACCTTTTAAAAGTGAAACTTAATCAACAGTTTAATAAGTCAAGGCATTCAAAATTAAGCAATTTTATAAAATAAAAATAAGTACCCCCTCTATCAGATCTTGCGTCTGATCTATAGGGCAGATGATGTAAAGATCACTTGTTTCTATGGTCAATGACAATCAATGATTTATGAGGGTATCATGTGGCTAGTAGAAAGACCAACCACCTTTATTTTCTCCCACTAATGCCAGGCATCCTAATATCCTGAAATTCAAAATTTCAGTCTTCACCAAGATTTGAATCCAAGACCCCTTGGTTTGGAAGCCAAGCGTTTTATCACTAGCCACCATGCCTCATACAAAAAAATGTCTGCCTAATTTGTTTGATTTTTTTTAATAGCTTTAAGATTCCAACTCATATTAGGGAAAAAAAGGTGCTTATAATTTGTATCTTTAATTCAAACACTAAAAAAAAATATACAAAAAGTATACAACTTTTTTAAAAATCATCATAGACTCTGTACATTGTTTCATTTTTTCTTACATTGTTTTCTGTAAATTCAATGTCATTCATAGAATGGAGAGTTCTCAATTGAAGGACTTCAAAATCTCATTCAAAAAGGATTTACAGTAGAACCTCAAAAGGTAATGTTTCAATCAATTTATTGTCTACTTTTCATTATATTATTACCTCATAAGGTAATGTTCTACTGTTTCAATCAATTTGTTGTCTACTTTTCATTATATTATTGCCTCAAAAGGTAATGTTCTACTGTTTCAATCAATTTGTTGTCTACTTTTCATTATATTATTACCTCAAAAGGTAATGTTCTACCATTTCAATCAATTTGTTGTCTACTTTTCATTATATTATTACCTCAAAAGGTAATGTTCTACTGTTTCAATCAATTTATAGTCTACTTTTCATTATATTGTGGTTATTATTTTCCTCGTAATAAGGTATGCAATAATTTATTTATTCTGTTTATTATAACAATTAATAACTCAAATTGTTTCATTGTTTTATTGTTTCATTGAAAGGGTATGATTGAAGCTGGAGTCAAAAAACCTGTTAATTTTACATGGACACCCCCTGCTAATCATGATGTAAGCTTACTATTTACTTCTATTTATAGATGTTAAAGTATACTTTTGACAATGTACATTGTCTCTTCCAAAAATATGCTGAGTTGAGGGAAAAGGCGTACAATCTTTTGGTTTTATTTAATGCCTTTGCAACCATACCTGCATCTAAATTGTTATTTAGAAAAAAATGTCTCCTAAGATATACCATAATTTGACTAAAACAATAATGTAACATTTATATTTTACAGCCTAATGTACTTGTTGAAGAAACAGCCACAATAACCCTGAAATGTGATGGCTCAGAGCAGATAACTCTAATGATTCAAGCCATGGTTGTCACTGGATAAAATGTCTAGTCCAAAGCAAGTAACGTTACAGGCACCTGAAAAATTGCTGGAAAAAAAAAGAAAGATCATTTGACATGTAAAATTACCGGGCTTCTCTTTGAGTTCTAACCTAACACTTATTTTTCTCTCAATAGATGAGAAAAGGAAATATACCTATATAATGTTCAAATGTTTTCATTTGTTAAAAAATTTTATGAATGAGATCTCCAAATATATTTTAAAGTAAAATATATTTCTGCAAACAGTATAAAATAATAATAATAAGATATTTGTATCTACATGTTATTGTTTATTCATTCATATTGTATGTCTATATTTGTATTACGATTACATATTTAACTTGCAAAGCTTCAAAATTTCATTTTTTGTTTAGTGTTTTGAAAGAGGTTATATTTTTTAATTGTGATGCCATTACACTGTGATACAATGTTGTTCTTGTTTTTTTTGTTTTTTTTTCAAATAAAAGTGCTTGGGTGCATTGTTACTAATTATATTCTTGGCGTTGCCTTTTATTTAAAAAACAAAATGGGAACAAAATAGTTGCATCTCTCTCTCCTTCCCATCGCTTAGTTGTTTTCTCTTCTGTACTTGGAATTGCAATGGTCTGAGTGCAACATTAACTGCTTATATTACATATATACCTACTGTAGACCTCCAAACCACTGATATATTACTTAGAACATATTTAATCCTTCCAACTGAAATAGAATTCTTATACATTAAGCCAATGTTTCTCATGTTTGTTTGTTTGTTTGTAAAATGTTTTACATATTTCGGATGTTCCTTCAGAGTTGAAGATAGTTTACTTCCTAGTCCAAACCTCCCGCAGGACGACGGGGGGATGGGAGCGGGCAGGGTTTGAACTCTCGACCGTCGATAAATCCGAACGACAGTCCAGCGCGCAAACCGCACGACCAGGCAGCCATCCTGTTGGGTTTGTAAAATGTTTCACGTGTTTCTATTTGGTTTGTAAAATGTTTTACATGTTACAGATGTTCTTTCAGAGTTGAATATAATCTACATCCTAGCCGAAACTTCCCACAGGATAATGGGGGATGACAGGGTTAGAACCAGGGAATCGAGACAACCAAAAGACAGTCCAGAGTGCATATAGGCTACTACATGACCAGGCAGACATTTTATCTAATTTACATAAATGACATTCGTAATTGCATTAATTCGGGAACAAAAGTTATTAGCAAATGATTTCATAATATACAGAACAATAAAAAAAAAAGATATTGAAGTTTGACAAGGATAAATTACAGAAACAACAATCTAAATGGAGCATGGTTTTTTCGTTAACCGTTGGCCAGAGAAAGATGACCACGGACGTCATTATGCTTTACAAATCTACATAACATCCGTTTGTATTGATCAGAAGTCCGTTCACGCTCAAAGTTGAAAACTCTCCGGAGACATCTGAGTAAGAATTCATTAAACTAGTTGATAGTGATTCAGTGAAATGATTTCAAAGTCAGTCACACTAATCTGGATCAAGTGTTTGCAGTCCTATCCCGTTCTGTTTCAGATTATGTCGCGCCCTCTTCTGCCATTATCATTAACTTTGTAGCAGTAATGTTTACACTTGCCTTCACTGTTGTACTCCGCCATACTTTTGAAATTGTCCCATTAATATGCAGCGTGAATGTAGCGAATGCGCAATAGAAAAGTAAATGAATGCAAGCCATAAAGAAAAACTCGCTTTTATTTGTAATTTAATTATAAATATATATTGCACATCGTTATTAAACAAAAAGGTTTAGCAATGCTGCGGCAATACATATCAGATATTTACATCCTAACTACGATTTTATAACAGAAAAAAACAGTTACCTAGGACCCTAAGCTTATGAACGGAAATAATTTTACGGCTGGGGTCGCCGCAAAACACATAGTGGGTAATCGTAAAAAGGGGGTCGCGATCTGTAAAGGCTTAGAAACGCCTTTAGGGCTAATGTGTACACGTTCTCTTTTTTCCCTAGAGCCTGGTACGAAAAAACGCCTTCGATTTAAATCCCCCCCCCCCTTTTTTTTTTGTTTTTTAGACTATTCGTTTTTCCTTTCATTATTACACCATTATCGTATTATCCCTGCCCTTTAAGATTTATATTTTTCAATTTTTACTTTGCATTGGGTTCAATTATCACGACAAAAATTCCCAGTTGTATCAAATAGGGATGAGTTTGGTATGAAACACATCTGGTGTAGGCCTATAATCCAGCTCCCTTAGCCTCAACGTGGAAACGTCTAGTGGTGGAACCTACATAGGCCAATGATAGTGAAAACAGCCTCCGTTTGGTTACCCTGACTGATCTTTTGTTTCCGGGGTGAGGATAGAACAGAGTCTCGTCAACACAGTCCAACAAGTCCGACACTCCATTCCACAAGAGGATCGTCGGTAATAGGCAAGCTGATATGTCGATTCCCCCCTCCTCCAACGGCATTGTGGCGATTACAGCATAGGTAGAAATTCCACGGTGGTTAGTACGGGTCGAATCAGGCCATCATAGGGGGGGGGGGGGAGGCAGAGACGGGGCATGCACCACGTGGTATGACCCAAAACCGTAACGGTCGCTCTCATTGTGGAACATTTAGACAGGACTTGAAGCGCTTCCGGTGCACGCCATAGCTGTTGGGTAAAATCTTTCCCAAGCTGGAATGTTGAATTCGTAGGCCTACGTCAATGGGGTTCTGCCACAATCGTATCAAATTTTTAAATTGTATTAATTCTTTAAAAAAACAGTTTCAAATAAGCGATTCGAGGATTCTTTAGACGAGAAACATTGCCGAAACAAATACTTAATTACCAGAGTATGGAACTAAAGACCTGTTATAGTTCCATTACCAGAGTAATTCATTATATTAGAAAAAAAAAAAGCGCTGCCTATCAGTAGCATGCATTCTTTGCTACAATGCATTTATTGCTGTTTTATATTCAAGAACAAGTAGCAGTTCTGACATTTATTAAAATTGCTTTATAAGATCTTCATTATGTTCGTCTTTTTCAGAATTCATGAACTATGATCCCAGTGAGCCCCAGTCATTTACTTCTATTGTATTCTCAATGTCGTCCTTATTTCTTTTCTCCTCTAACTCTCAAACCAATATGGACCCTACAATACGGAAGAAAGAGACTCGGACTACAAAAGCCATTGACGGTGTACTTTTTCACCGTTTGGTCAAGGTCGATAGTTCCAGCAGCAGCTATATATAACATGTGGAAAGGTTTCGGGAATCAACTTGAGGAAAAACGAGGAGCCAGAGCAGCGTGCAGTGCAACACGTTGACAGAGGCTGCAATGCCGCTGATCCCAAACTGTATCGGCATTCGTCTTTCCTTTGAACACATCAGCTGTATGGGAGACATCGTTCTGACCATATCTAATTCCTTTGAACACATCAGCTGTATGGGAGACATCGTTCTGACCATATCTAATTCCTTTGAACACATCAGCTGTATGGGAGACATCGTTCTGACCATATCTAATTCCTTTGAACACATTAGCTGTATGGGAGACATCGTTCTGACCATATCTAATTCCTTTGAACACATTAGCTGTATGGGAGACATCGTTCTGACCATATCTAATTCCTTTGAACACATTAGCTGTACGGGAGACATCGTTATGACCATATCTAATTCCTTTGAACACATCAGCTGTACGGGAGACATCGTTATGACCATATCTAATTCCTTTGAACACATCAGCTGTATGGGAGACATCGTTCTGACCATATCTAATTCCTTTGAACACATCAGCTGTATGGGAGACATCGTTATGACCATATCTAATTCCTTTGAACACATCAGCTGTATGGGAGCAGGGGCGGACACAAAGGCCCGAACACGTTATCTTCTTGTTTTTTTTTTTTTTGTTTTTTTTTTAAATTATTATTACAATTAATTTTGTTTGAAATTCAACAAGAACAAAATTTAAGAATTACACTATACACTGAAGTTAACTTAAACACATACACACAGCCGCGAAATAGCAAACCACCCAACTTATTCACAGATCAATATGGGTATAACCGTATAAAGCTCTACTTTCTGCGATTTGAAAAGTAAAAAGTAAGTTTCTTGTTGTTTATTTGTAATAACATAGATCTAAAAATACTACACTTAAGGCTTACAAAAAAAAATATTATTTAATTAAAACATAAATCTAGATCGAAATCGATACTGGTACCGTTATGATTATATGATTAATGGCAAATTTATGCTTACTATGAAGTCATTGATGATGAAAATTATTACCTCCATGAAAGTGTAGCGCAAAGTTGTACTAGGATGTCCCTGTTTGCGCTTTCCTCGTAATGGCCTCCATGTCATCGTAACTCTTATTATGCGTAATTCATTTTGTCGGAGAACATGTCCCGCAAACCTCATGCGACGCTCTGTCACAACCTTACTAAGGGGTCGACTCCCAGTTCGGCATATGATTTCCTTGATTGAGACCAGATCTCTATAACTGACTCCTAAAATCCGTCTTAGCCATCTTTGTTGAGCCACATTTAGACTTTTTCAATTTCGGCAGATGACTATTCACTGCACTTTATTAATTGAGCCCAGCCACTGGTAGAAAATTGTTACCTCTATGGCTACGCGCTTGGAATTAGGTGACAGTAGTTTGATTTAGATTTTATATCAAAAAGGGAAGTTTTATCGTCAAACTCATTTAGGAGGGGGGGGTTGAACTAAAAAATCTAGGGAGTTTTTTTTTTTAAATTTAAAACCCCATTAGCTACGGTCATAGAATTTGGTGACTGTAGTTTGCTTTAGAATAAAATTGAAAAGAGAGGTTTTCAACCTCAAAACTCTCTGTATGGGGGTATTTAAACTCAAAACCTTAAGGAGGGGTTTTAAACATAAAAAAAAGCCCTCTGAAGGAGGGGTTTTGGAGACCTCCCTCCCTTGGCTTGGCGACGCTCATAGAATTTTGAGTGTGTAATTTCATTTTTTTTTATTTTGAAGTATTTTTTGTAGCTTCAAACGCCGCTGAAGGAGGGTTTAAACTCAAAAACCCTTTGGCTACGCTCATAGAATTTTGAGCATGTAATTTGCTTTTTTATATTGAAGAGGTAGTTTTTAGCTATAAACCCCGCTGGAGGGGGGTTTTAAACACAAACCCCTCTTGGCTACGCTCATAGAATCTGGTGACTGGTGTATCTGGTGACTGATGTATCTGGTGACTGATGTATCTGGTGACTGATGTATCTGGTGACTGATGTATGGACAGTCTTATATTGAAGAGGGGTTTTATCGTAAATTTCGGAGAGGGATTTTAAAATCAAAATTTTCCTTAGCTATGCTCTTGGAAATTGTGGGTTCTCGTTTGCATTTTTATTTTTTTGGTTCTGGTTTAACAAAAGAGGGGATTTGACTGCAAAACCCCTGGTAGGGGGGCTTTAAACTCAAAACCACTTTGACTGCGCTGGGGCAAGTGATGGTTTAGTATTAAAATCTCACCTAAAATAAATAGTATCAAAGCAAAAAATCGGTCACTAAATCCGATCCCCGCAGGGGGGGGGGCGGACAAAAATGAACTAAATCATAAAGTTTACGCATGTTTGTAAAATATGTTACATGTTTTGGATGGATTGCCTGAGCCAGCCAGGAAAACCAGTGACTTGGCAGAATTTAAGTCATTGGTTAACATGCAGGACTAGTTGCATGACGTGTAGGACGTAATCATCTTCTTTTTTGAAGTAACGTCTGTATGTATTTTATAAGATTAGAATATAGACTTCTTTTTCTTTTCAATTTTTGAACATTAGGCATTTCGAGATATCGATCTCAAATTATTGTTGTTTAAATAATATGGGTATCTTGATCTAGAGACCACGGATCACTATACCAAGGCTTGGGCTTCTAGATCAAGGGAGATAATTCTAGATCTAGATATTTTTTAACCTTCACAACTACTCCACCTTTTTCGTATACGCACGTCAATAAAAAGCGCGCGCATTTATCATTTTTGATAATGCCGTTCAATTACAAAGTATTAGTAATGTTAAAATCAACGCTCCTGCTTTGTTTCTGTTGTCGCATAGATTTGACATCATTATGTCCTAGTTCGATGAAATTATTTTTTTTTAACGTGACCTTTCATTAATGTATTGTTTGTTTACAATTTATAAATAAGTTTTCATACTCCCGCTTTTGGTACAGCCTCCGTTCTATTAACCAATCATAGTCCAAATGCTACATCACGTGACAACGCTTCCTTGAGTCTGCTGCCCACCACCTCGTGTGAAACTTACGTTTTGCTAGTGCCTTTCGGCATTCAAATTTAGGAAATATTACCAACAAAATGAGTGACACAAAAACAGCCATTGCTCGTGATGGAACGATGCAAGCAACTGCTAAGGTAATTGCATTTTCTATTAACCCACTGCTGATGAAAATGACATTCGAAATAGCACACATCAAACTCAGCGACATCGCCATTTTGCTTGTATTTACGACACTTTAGATCCTCTAGAGTGGTATTGTTTCTCTTGTAAACTTTTGAAATAGAGTCTAAATTATTTATAGAACCTTTATTTTTAAAGGGTATTAGAATAGGGATATTGGTACGTTTTTATCTTGGAATGGATGTATATAAATATGTTATCTCTGGATCCCAAACGAAATTTATTATCGATAATCTAGACAGGTCTCAATATCTTGACTTGATATTTTAAAAGAAATCCAGTCTGATTTCCAATATGGCGGCCTATTTTGGCTCGCAAGGTCACTATTTGAAAAAATTAATTGCTAAAAACGGCTATTTTTGTTTGAAAATCTCAACTGAATTAAACTCTGTGTAATTGCAAAGATATTTAAATGTATTTAATGTTTATTAGTGATTTATAAGCTTATTTGTTGAAAGAAAAAGTCTATTTTTTAATCTACATGAAACCAAGCCAAATCAAATTTAAATTTCCTTTTCCCGCATTATTTTATTTTGGCCTCTAAAATTTGTCCATGACTAGTCTAGATCTAGACTAGACTATCTATATCTAGAATTGAGACTAGAGTTAGAAATCTAGTCTGACTTTATGAGTCAAGATCTAGACTATTAGTAGTATTAGATCTAGATCTAGTCTAAATTAAATGAAATTTAAAACCACTAAAATTAGTAAAATCACAATTTTCAGTAAATCTTTAGATGTAGATCTAGTCAATCTAGATCTAGTATTTAATAAGTTATTAAGTAACATTTTTCACACCTATTTCATTCATTGTTCAAAAGCCTTAGGCTTAAAATACAATATGTCAATAGGAAAAAAATGTATTATATCCTAAATGTTTCACACTGCAGCGATTTAACAAGGTTGATACCTTTTACTCAATCTTTAAAACACTGGTTGTCAGGAAATTTTGTGTTTAACCCATTAGCTCCTTCTGCAGTTGGAAAAGTTTTCCCGTTTTTTGTCCTAAAGTTAAAGCATTGTAGAATGTAGAGCGTTTCTATAATCCTCTATTCAATATACTTGCTTTAAACTTTTTATAATGATTTCTTCTAGTCTCGTTGCAAGCGTGATTACAAATCATTTTGGAGATTACTGATTCTATTTTTAATAAAAATGTGGAAGATTTTTATTGCTTAAATAATTTTTCAAATGAACAGGCCCATAGCCCCAGTGTAAGCCCCCACGTGGGAAAATGAGTATTTTTGAAGCTTTATATATCTTTTTAAACTAGACATACAGTTTTATTTTTTAAAGTTGTTTGTTTGTTAATATGTATTAGATCTTAAATTTCATTCATTTTTTCAAAATAAATATTTTTTAGGATTTTTTAAATTCGGGGTTATCTCTCTTTGTTTAGGGCCTGGAAAGGGTTTTGAACCGGAAATAGGAGCTATTGGGTTAACTGTTATGTTCACTAACCCCTATTATGTTCACTGTAGCTGTGTTGATATATGTATCGTAATATTTCAAGGGCCATAATTGGTAGAATTTAAGATTTTAGATAGATCTACAGACGGAGCATATCTTTGATTTCTCATTGTGCAGGTATTGTATAATTGAACTAGACAATTCAAGACTGAAAGCAACCCCCAGCATGTAATCATTTGTTTAGAAAACACATAACCAGACAAAAAGAAAATTCCGAAATATTCAAGAAGATGGTATTTACAAACTTTATGGTTTTTTCTGACCATAAGTCAAAACTTACACTTAGTGATTGGATCAGCTTTAAATCGAGCATATTGAGCAAAAGTTAATTTAGGGGTGGTGTTTACTGAATCTATTTTTAAAAAGCACAAAACTTTTTCCAGGAGGCTGAGAGAATTTTAGATGGTAAGAAACCGGATGAGGATGCTCAGACACGAGGACAACAGAAACAAATAGAAGAGTTAACAAAGGAAAAAACTCCAGAACCTCCTACAAAGAAATCTAAATTGACTAAAGACAGTACAATGGCAGCTACAGCTAAGGTACACCTATTTCTACCTGAATTTTTAAGATCAAAAGTGTCAAAACAATTTAATAACAAATGTACTCGATTTAAAGCTGGTTTATTCTTCTAATGTTTTCCAAGAAATACTTTATTTTTCAATTTTGTCTGGCTACTTATTGACTGATTCTTGACTATGATTCACTCTAATTAGTTAACCGAAACATGTCTGAATGAATAATAGTATATATTAATATGAGCATCCATGAAAGTGAAAATGTATATAGGTTAAAACTTTAAATATATATATATATTATATATATATATATTTTTTCGAAGGAGTCACTAAAAAAAAATAATTATTTATTGGTTTAATTATGGTTAGGGGTGTTATATACATCATGTCACAAGCAGCTGCTGACCCCAGTTGTTATGGTTTGTTGAAAATCATGTGTTCTGCATATTTTGACTCTTAATTTTAAAATGACTACTTTGTTCTTCAAGATTGTCCTTGAGCTATCATCTAAACATTTTAAATTGTTTCCTTTCAGGAGGGGAAAGCTTTGTTGTCTGGTGAGAAACTTGGTGACACACGACAGGAAACACAGAAAAGTAAAGCTAAGCCAGCACCAAAGAAAAATTCTACTATTGCCAAAACAATGGAAGAAGGTTAGGGTTTTTTTTTTTTTTTTTTTTTTTACAAAAGAGTGAGTTGATAATGAGCTTTGTTTTTTAAGCATCCCCCCAGAAAGGCAAATAGCCGCTATTAGATTTGTGTAGTCTGTATGTCCGTCTGTCCATTCTGTTTAGATCTCATAAACTAGAACAGATGCCGGTATTAAAAATCTGACATTATATTTTCTAAGACCTTTCAAAGTTCAGAAGCTACTTTTTTTTTTTTTTCTGAAATCAAAACATTTAATTTTCGAATCAACTTTGCAAGCATTTTTTTTTTCTTAAAAAATACACCTTTTGTACAACTATTTACTATTAATATTTAAAAAAAAACACTTGAGACTATTTAGTAAGGGAGATGGCCATTTACCATATTTTTAACACATTTATACAAACATTTTATTACAATTGTATTGCTAAATTAAGTTCTGTCATACTAACAACCTACATTTACAAAGAAATGTTTACTTTTTTTTTTAAAGAGAATAAAATCCATTTAGTATCCATATAAGTGGAATATAATTTAAAACAACAATGAAAAAGTAGTGATTCATATTATTCGCATGAACTGCGGTGCTATTGTTGAGGCACCACTCAAGATCTGCCAACTGCCTTTCTTCATTCCTCGCTGTCCTTTGTCTTTGATGTTATCTTCCCATCGCTTTCTGTCTTCATCTTCCTTGTACTGTTAAGGGAAGGTCTGTGCGAGTCCTGAGGAGCTTGTGGTGTGGCCATAGAGTTGAAGTTTTTTTGACAGTGGTTAGGTCATCATGGGGTCTAACTGCTGTATTAATCCTGTTTCTAATCATTTGTGATGTGGTCTTTGTGACACCTAGGATTTAACTATATCTTCATAACTTTCAGTTCATTGAATACATATGAATATTAACAATGTAATAATAATAACATTAATAAAACGTATCCTGTGGCATAAGTTGTTAGTTGAACTATCAGTACAACAGTATCTGCAACACTTTCGACACGTCCATGTCTCTTCTTTTTTGTATTGATGGAAACAGGGTTGTAGTTGTTGATAGTTTGTAGTTCAAAGTTTCTGATATTCTTTTTGAAAATAATGAAAACCTGCTTGAGTGGACAACTTCGGAGGCTGATTTTGAGTTTGTGTTTCCACACAGTCTTAGTAACTTTGTTGTTTCAGCACATTATTTTTTGCTTAGAATTGTTTTCAAGTATGGTTTGTAAAAATTAATGTAAAAAAAAATTCTATTCTTGTCATTAATTAATAATGAATACCATGTCTTTTTTCCTCAGCTAAATATGTTTTAGATGGTGAAGTTGATGTTAATGCTGGTCGCAAGACTCGTTCACAAAGCAGAGGAGATGCCCCTAAACCACCAGTGAAAAAAGCTGCTCCTAAGAGGGCAGCCAAAGAACCAGCAGCTAAAGGCAAAGGAAAGAAAGGAAAAGTAGAAGAACCTGCAGCAGAAGAAAGTGAAGAGAAATCTGAAGAGAAAAAGACAGAAGAGAAAAAAGAAGAGAAGAAACCTGCAGCTAAAGGCAAGAAAGGCAAGGCAGCAGCAGCAGCTGAGGAAGCCCCAGTAGCAGCCCCAACAGCAGAAGGTGACTCTGATGAAAAAAAGAGTGACAGTTAGTTCATAAATTTTTATTTTTTTGACATCAAAATGCATCTGGTCATCTGTACATTTTGTGAACATTTGATCACAGTGTTCTTACTAACTAGTTATGTTGGACTTGTATCCTTCACCAGGTGAAAGTTGCTTTCATATATATGGGATAAAAAAAAAATGATTGTAAAAAAAAAGGGGGGGGGTGACATTGGAACTCTTGTGTTTGAATGTTGACAAACTGACCATGACTCATCACAATAGTTTCAGTTGATTCAAAGTCTGCCACATTGCATAAAAGAAAAAATAACTGTGAGGGCTTAAACTCATTAATTAAACTAGAAAGGGGGAGGGAGAATTATTTTTGTTTTGTACAAATCACACATATGCAGTGTGGATGACATTCCTTACTCCCCCCTCTTTTTTTTTTTTTTTTTATCAAAGACTTAATTGTATTATTTTGGTTATCATGAACCATAAGAATAAGTCAATTCCCTGCAATAATGAAAATAGTCTTGGTCTACTGATTTTTCAAATAGGTTTTTTTTTAAGAAGTTAAGTGTTATGAGATAGGTGGTAAAACAATTTTCACTTGAACAAGATCTTTATTGAGCATGAGTATTCAATAAATAGAACATTGGTTTAGTATACATTTTTGTTCATTGTGAATATCATCTTTCATGTTCAATTTTAATGTTACTTTAAATTTCATTTATGAGGGAATTACCATACAATATTTTTTTTTTAGCCATGATATTGTATTATTTTTAAATGGATTGTTACTATTTAATGCAACATACCATGATCGCTGTTTTGTGCTAAGGGGGGGGAACATTTAACTTTTAACTGGCTTTCATTAGGTATACATATTTTTAATTTCTGTTGTTATATTTTTAACATCTTGTCCAATTTTTACATTTGAAACTTACTGTTAAAGTATTTACTCAATCTACATCTTGGTTTAACTTAGGTATATATGGAGGACCAGGAGAGCCATGTTGTTTGGGGGCTTGACTGTTGGTTGTTGTTTATAAATTGTATTCACCTTTTTTTCTTTTTTTTTTCTTCTGTCAAACTCGTAAAATGTGATGCATAATTTGTTTTTAAGTCTGATAAATTTTATCCCAACATTTTTTGTTTTGTTTTGTTTTATCTAATTAGCTTTATTTTATCTTTTGAGATAAAAAGGCAGCATCATATTGAAATTCACATTGTTTTCTGCAGTTATGTTAATCAGAATTCTGGTTTAGGCCCAAAGTGTTTTTTTCTCAGTGTATATCTATTCTTAATCAGGATGACAATTGATTGAATTAAATGCTGGACTTTTAGCTTAGTTTTTCAGATGTAACATTTTTATTTATTTGCTCCACTAATTGTTAATTTTTGTATTGTTATTCTAGAAAGATAATTTCAGAAAGTTGGGAAAGCTTGTAGGATTTATGAAGAAACTTTTTTTTAGAATCCATGTTTTATGTGTATTTGTGCAGATGTTCATAATATAATAGTTTATATAAGAAAGTGTAATTTCAATTTGTGTGTAATTTCAATTTGTGTATCCCCTTAAAATGAAATTTAAAAAGATTTATGTGCTGTAATTTTTCTTTCTACTTGACAATTATATATAGCATTGAGTTCATGTAATTTCAGTTATTGTAATTAAATTTTGAGATTTCATTTATTCCTTTTTACTATTTTTTTTTCTTCTTGAAAAGTACCTTGGTACTGTAAATTCTTTGTTTCAGAAATGTAGTGTTTGTTTTAATAACCCCCCCATTGTTGCTACCCTTGAAGATCATCTCCATCTATCATTAGTATGTGTCATTCTTTCTGCTTTCATAATAAAGTATGTTGTAACAATAATTCTTAATAAGACTTTTATTATTTTTGGGGGGAATTTTTTTTTTTATTTCACACAGCCACTTAAGTAGATTTAAGCAGAAATCTGAAAATTTTCAGTAATTGTTGCCTTTAATATAAAAGTACACATGAACGTCTCAAGTGTAGTATTTTTTTTGTTTTTTCTCAAAATAGTGACATCTGCTTTAGAAAACATGATGCATTTAGTAAACTACGAATAAATTGTGTGACTATAATTCCATATAATGGAAAACTACTAGTACTTAGTATTTAGAAGGATTAAAGGTTAGGAAGTATAAAATTATAATATGCATTGAAAATGATTGAGTATAACTTCCCTATAAACTTTTGCTGTTTTACTGATGTAATTGAGCTAACACAGCTTCACTACATTCAAGAATACAAGACCTACTTGTTCAAAACTCCATTCAAAAATGCTATCTCATAGTGCATTATGTTTGTAATGCTAATAATTTGCTATACCCCGGTATAATTTAAATTATAAAACTATATAGCTCTAGTAGTGAAATAAAACATCTCGATTGATTTCAGATTTTCAGAAGTTGATTTTCTTTTTATTTATGCCCAGGGTTGCAACATGACCTGGATAACACATGAAATTTAGTATGAACTATAATAGTCTTTGGAAAAAGAATGAATTGTTTTACAAGTTTCAGATGTTCCTTCATGTTTAATGATAACCAGGCAGTATTCGATGGATGAGGCAAAATTTTTCCTTGAAAAAATAAAGAAAACTTGGGATACTAGAATATTTGTTTAAAATTGAAAAAAACTCCAACTAAATGCCTGTAAATTATAAAGGTAGATTTAGAACTACATCTAGGTTATTGTGTTGATTTTGTGAGACTTACTTAGAAACTATTGGTGGGTTTTTATTTGTCTTGTATTGCTGTGGTATTCAAAAGGCTTTTTAAAAAATTTATTATAGCTTTTATATAGTGCTTCTTTCATGCTTATAGCATGCTCAGAGCGCTTTTGGTCCTATCTCATTTGTGGACCAGTGGGTGGGAGGGGGTATCTAGGAGTTGGTTTTCCGTGCTGCCTTTAGGAGCTCAGTAAACACAAGTCGGGTGTCGAACCTCGAGCCCCCTTCTAGGTAGCCAAGTTCAAGTGCACTTGGCCTCTCGACCACGCTTTGTAAAGCTGTTAAAGAGAGCCTCGTACTTTCAATGGACAAGCAACTGTGGAGAGACGTTTCTCCACCTACAAGGAGTGCTCTGCCACTAAATCATAGAAAAAGACCACTTTTGGTAGTTAGGGCAATTTTGGCAAAGAGGTTTCATGTTAAGCTCCTTAAGCATGATTGAGATATTCTCATTACTGGTATTTCACACTCACTTGTGGCACAACACAAGATCTGTTGACCATCTTTCTCCATTCGTCTTTTGCAGGCCCGCCCATTCTTTTATGTTGTCTTCGCATCACTTTCTGTGTCTGCTTCTTTTTCTTGGTACTGTTCCCTGAAGAAATGTCTTTGCAAGCCCTGACAACCTTGTAATATGGCCATAGAGTTTAGTTTCCGTTTTTTTATAGTAGTTAGCATGTCATCGTGGGGTCCAATCGCTGTACTAATCCTGTCTCTAATCTCTGTGATGCAGTCTTTGTGATACCTAGGATCTTTCTGTACCATCTAAATTCCATCGCTAGGATTTGTCTCTCTAGTTCCAATGTCCAAGACTTGTAAGCGTATTAAGAATGTGGCCATGGGCCACAGGAGCTTAAGTCTCATTTTAGTGTCGAGGGCTATGTGTTTGTCTTTACAAATTGCTATAGTTTTGCTGGTGCTGCTGTGGACTGTGCAATATTGTTTAGTTTTTTCATCTGAGATTTGTTTGTAAAATGTTTTACATGTTTTGGATGTTCCTTCAGAGTTGAAGATAATTTACTTCCTAGTCCAAATCTCCTGCAGGACGATGGGGGTGGGCAGGGTTAGAACTCGGGACCATCAAGAAGTCTGAACGACAGTCCAGTGCGCAAACCACAAGGCCAGGCAGCCATTTCACCTCCAATACTGATGTCCTGATACTTAGAAAAGCAATAACTATCTAACTAAATCAGAAGCTATTAAAGAAGATGAAATAAGTATTTAATTTTACAAACAAATCAACAATGACAAAGAGCACTCTTTCTTAAATAGGTGGATAAGAGAGTTGCCTGGTGTGTACTGACAGCTTTGTTGGGGGAATAGGAATAGGAAGAAACTCCACATGGTTAGTGTTACTTGGGGACAATTGCATTGGATCCAGGACCTGAGGACTGGCCCATGCATATGATATAACCCAGGTATACTAATGGTCATTGGCAACCTCAGACAGGACTTGTGTGATGAAGATCTGGTCCACACCTGGCCATTTGCGTAAAATTCTTCTTAACAGTCATTTACAAGAATAGAGCGCTTTGTTTAGTCCTAATGGACTTCAATGAAGGTACAGAATGTATCAAAAATTATACAAGAAAATTTATATTACATCTTTGCACATAAAATATCAAAGTAATGTATAAAACAGTAGAAATTTTTTTTTTAAAGTCTAAAAGAAAGTTTTGTTAATGTTTCATGTGAAAGTTGAGTGTGTGCTTTTCAAAGTGATTGAGGACAAAGTATTAATTTTTTTCACAAAAGTAACAGGGAATTTTAAATTAACCAGGATTAGCTGAAAATTGTTTAATCAGGCATGCATATTAAAACATAAAGCAAGTATACAATTCAAATGTATTTTTAAAAATTGTTTTTTACATGGTGGAGAGATAAATAAATATAACATTTGTACATAGTCCATCTTAGATATACATCATTTATCTTTTTTTTTCTTACATACTTTGTAATGGGAAAAGCTTATTATATGCTAGAGTTAACAAACTTCAGTGAACTTCAGAGGTAAAAATGAACACAATTTTTGTCATTTTATTGCCATTTTCAGTGTCAAATCTAATCTTTTTATCATGTTGCAAACTGATTCAATTACATTTAAAATAGTTAAATATAAGTATTACATTTTTGTATGTTTTTACAACACTTAAAATCAGAACGCCAGAAAAAAAAAAAGTCCTTTTTTTAAATTCTTAACAAATATATTCATAAAAACACACTATTTTATGTGAACATTAATAAACAAATTTGGATACGACATACCAAAAGTAAAAATTTAATCAAAATAGAATCACATCTGATCAATTTTTACATTATCATTACCGGTATAGCTGGGAAAAATAAGCACCTATTTCTGCATCCACAATGGCACTGCTCAAGTCTTAGTAATTTACAGCCAATGACCAGCTGATTTATAAAGTCTAAAAACTAGATCAAGCTAATTACTGTCAAAGTAGTTGTAATAAAGGTCATTTTGAATGCCACAAAAATTGAATTAGACAAAGTAGTGCAATTTAAGGACACATACATAATTCTAGGTTAAAGTAACTGATTATAACTAGTATTAAAGTATTGTAAGTAAGCCTCAATAGAATGTGGATATAAAATAATTAGAAAATTCAAAATATCAAATCAGTTAAAATATTAGTGGTATGGACTAAAAATACACTGCTTGGTAATTCAAATGTGGTCCATACGTATATGAGAAGATGAGCAAATAATTTGGTCCGAAGTAAAAGTAGATAAAACATATTTTAAATGTACTGTAACCAAAACTGTTTCAAGAACTAAGCACCCAGTACTTATTAAATATCACAACAGATGTGTTTAAAAAAAATCTTTCTTAGGCTCTACATTTTAACAATCATGTTTGTTTTTTTAATTTCCCAAGAAACTAATTCGATTGTAAATGCGCTTGAAAAACTGCAAGCTGAAATGAGCAAGGACAACAACTCAAATACTACAATGATTGTGTAGCAACTAGCTTGCATAAGAGCACTAAAGTCTTATGCAATGCCAACACAAAGTAGAATGTTATCTTAGAGATGTCAAATACATACCAGAAGGAAAAATTAAAAAGGCATCTTCTATGCAGAGCTTGACAACCAGAAACTTGGGAGCATAGTGGTCAAAGAACATTGCCATGGCATAAATATGCAAAGGTAGCATAGGACAGAGAAAATAAAGAGAAACTTGGCTGCCATATTGGTCAATTAAAGATGTCAATGTTTTCTTGCAAGAACTAAGACAAAGTTTGACAGTCGCCACTCCAGTGTGAGACTTGAACACCAGAGGTCACCTGCGCACATCCATTATTACTTGATACAGAAAAAGGTATATTTAACCAAGAAACAGTAAGTTGAACAAATTTCATAGAACCGTAGGAATAAACAAAAGTTAACTTACCAAAAAAAATAAATTTTAAATTATATTTACCAATGAAATTAAAATTGACACAAATAAATATTGTACTGTATCTGGAATTATTAATATTTATTTTGTATATTTTAATAATATAGTCATGTTGTGGATGATTCCTTAAAAAACGAGGAAAATTTAGCTTCGAAATAAGGGATAACAACCAGTGTGGCTTCTGTAGATATACTCATAATTCTTTTTTCACATAATGACCGATCCATTGCTATTGTTTCAAATTTATCCTTCCATATAAGGCCAACAGAACTAGATCTATCTACCCATCATTATTAAAACCCAGCTTCCTCACTTTTTCATCAGCTGGATTTTTGCTCTGATTATAATAAGATGAGATGGAAAGCATACAGGAAACTTGTAAAGCAAAAAACTTTATATGCAATTTAAACAAACAGCTTTTTATAATAAATAAATATTTGTGTAATCTTCTAGCAGCATTGTTATTCCAGGTTAATCAAGAGATGTATTCAAATATTAATTGAAGCTTAAGAAAATGTACTTAAATCAGAAGTTTGATGATAACAAAGGTCAGTGGATTTTTCACTGTGTTGTGCTTAAAAAATACTGCTAAGCCTACTCTTAACCCTCCTTTGCTTTACACTGAATTTTTTAAAAAGTTAGTTTGGTAACTAACTGACATAGCAGTCCAGTCAAATCTTGCGATTTAAATAAAAACTTGTCATAACTAACAGATATAGCAGTCCAGTCAAATCTTGCTATTTAAATAAAAACTTGTCAAGTACACCAATATTGCCAACATTTTTAGAAGCCCAAGCATAGCTTATAAAAGAATATTTGTTTCAATTTCAAACTATTTGTAACTGTTATTATTGTGCAGACAAGTTCCAAGCTAAAAAATGGCATAAAATAAACTAGCCATAATTCATTTCTCCCCATGATTGAGACAAATAGGCAAATATTGAGATTATATGTAGAAACCTTCTTATGTAGAGTGCAATAAAATTAACATGTAGTCTTCTTACAGTTCTTTTCTTCTTTCATGAGACTTAGCAATGTTTTCTCAATAATAATTCTATACATTTTTCTTCTTTACATCTAATTTCCCTTATAGTTGTAAGCCTGTAGTATTTCCGTGTTTGAGTTAGTTTAACTATAAGGTTACAGCATCAAGTCTGAAATCATGCATGCTGGTTGAAGTAAAAAAAACAACATAATTAGCAACATGCTTTATTTTAATGTTTCAGTTCAAACTGGTTGACTTTAAGATATCATATCAAAATCTGTGAAACTAATTTCTGCTTATTGGCTCAGTAGAAAAAGTCTAAACGTGCATGTACAAGCAGTACCGCTAGGCAATTTTAAAGTGAAGGTCAAGTAGACCTACTTATGTTCATTTTACATACACATTTTTTAAACATATAGATGTTGGTCCTGCAACACTTGATACATCAATATTTGACTGGAACACAACTAACAAGGGTGTTTAAGCAATGTTGCAAGTCATAGCTTAAAAAAAAAAGAGTATATGTGAAAGTCTGAAAGAGCAAGGGTGTACATTTGTGTGACACTGCAAAGGTGGTTCAGATATTTACTGCCTTGTTCACAGCAACCTTTGTGATTTGCTATTTTGGACAAAAGTTAACATTACGCAGAGAACATTTAGCATTACAAACAAAAAAAATTCTTCTAACACTTGAAAAAATATTATTCAGCCAATAGCTATCACAGCCAAATTCTACAAAATATAAAATAAATTTCATGTTAAAATAAAATGTGTGTTTTATACATGTAATAAATCAAATATAGTATTGAGCTACAATCAAGAACTTAAAAAAAGATTTTTGTCTCACAACCTTTGCAAAAAAATGGTATGAATACATTTAAAAACATATGCAGAGGAATGAGCTGAAGTATCTTTTTTTTTATAATTTAGTATCAGTCACATGTCTGCTGCTGGGACCAGAAAGTGTTAAAGAATGAGCTACCATTGGTTGTGAGGTCTCGTACAAGCTGGTGTAGCCACTTGGTCTCTCTGCGCTGCGGCGGCTGCTACGGCTACTTCCTTTCATGGCCAGCCCCCCTTCAGTGGAAGAACTGATCCCACTAGCACTGCTAGTGGCACCCAAATCCATGCTATGCCTGAAGGCCAAGAGACTAGACGACCCTCCATGTTGAGACCTTGCCACTGCAATGTGCAGGCACTGAACCCACTGTTCCACGTTGTGGTGACCTTTGGCCTTGAACTTGTATGTCTGATCACCAGTAAAAATTTCAAAAGCCTTTGGAATGTCACGAATACCTTTCCTAACAGCCTTGACACTTTGAATCTTGGTGACAGGCAGTGTAGCTTTAGTCTGAAGTATAAAAAAAAATGAGTAATTTATATCAGAACAAATAGAAATTCAATTGTAGGGGAATGGTAGAAGTATTTCTAATCAAGATAAATAGTTACTATCTTTCTAAATTATTATTATTACAAAGTATTATGAAAACTACTTTTTAAAGAATACATTTGTTATTTTCAATATCCGGACAATGTCTATGATGTATATAAACACTTTGAATATCAAAGTTTGAAAAATGTATTGACTCTTCTAAAGAGACAAAAAAAGAATGCTTAAAAAAAAAGAATAAAAAAAGAGAATCAAAAAAGAGATTGAAAAAAATAATTCAGAACTAGTCTACCCAGTCTGCCCACAGGCACTTGTTCTATGAATAGCAACATACAAAAAGGGAAGCCACTATAAGGAAACAATAAAGTATTAACTAAATATAATTGCAATATAACAGGGGGGTAGCTGAAATTATAATGTACTTAAGTTACACTTTTTGTTTTTAAACTTAAGCAACTACATTTGTTAAGAATGATCTTCATCTGTCAACAGACTAAGGAATAGGTGAAAAATGTGATCTTCATCTAATTCAAAGCAAACTCCATTCAATACCTTAGTTTCACAAATTCAAAAGTTTTTCATGTCTTTTTTTTTTTTATTTGAGAAAGGGGAGGGGGTGTTAAAAGATTTTTATTTAACAGAAGTAATGGAGTACTGAGTAAACAATTTTCCTTCCTCAAAAACCTTTGTGAGTGTACAAGAAAACAATGTATATAGTAAGACCTGTGTAAATAGAAAGTGCTTAGATTAGTTAGAACAAAATGACAGCGACTGCTTTTAAGTTTTGATCATCACTGACTTGAGTTGATAAATGTTCAGAGTCCATGACAAAGTCCACAGCAGTCATGTTTTACTGATACTATTATGCAGCACAGCGATGCCAACTAAATATTCAGCACAAGGAGATAATATTTAAAGGACTTACAAGTACAGAGAACATCCCTACATTACTAAGCTTTTCTATTGAAAGGGATCACTTTGCTGTGTCCATTGAATGCTAACCAATGTAAAGCACTTACAGAGTTTCTTTTACTGTAAGTTATAGATCCTCCAGATAAAGTGAAGTATCTTGTTTTCCACCGCTTGAAGAACATCCATTTGCCCTTTTTTTCTTTCAACTGACCCTGAGAGAGAAGCAAGTAATAATATGAATGTGGTTATTACTGGTGCTAAATTTGTTGACAAGACTGACTTAACTAGAATACAATAGAATTAATGGACATCTGATACCAACTTTTTGAGTCCAGTCCAAGGCTGAAACAAATACTTAGAATTTGTCAGTAAATTTTTTAATCTAGCTCAACAAAAATTTAAAAATTCTGAAAGCTATTTGTTTATTTTTTTCCCCACAAAAACCTTGGGACTATTAGTTTCTGATAAAATTTTTAGAAGTATTTCATTATTGTTACTTGTTTTGGAGAGTAGAATTGTCTCCCAAATCATGAGATATGCGAGTTTGGAGTTGCCCCTATGCTTCTTTTTGAACACACTTAAGAAAAACAGTGTAGAATATATTTTCCTTGAGTTCAATGCTGTCATACTCAGTTCAAGTAAAACAAGTAATCCAGTGAGGAACAAACATAAATCACTTGTACAAACAGAACAATAACTTAACTGACATATAATATTAACATTATAGACTAAATAAGCACAGTGAAGATAATGATAATTAATAACTATCCCTCTCAGAATACTGACTGCTGAACAATGACCAAGGTCATTTTGCTGGCCATGACACCCTCATTAACCTTGGCCACAGAAACAGGTGACTATTATATCAGCTGCCCCATAGTTTGCAAAGTCTGAATGGGGTACTTTACTTATACAGTATTGTACACAGACTTTACTGGATAGTTTACGTCATTGTTAGTCTTTTCTTCAAGATTCTTGTCCACCTATTGTGTCATTGACTTTGACCTTTTATCTCTTTCTGTCTTTATAAATACTAACTTGAAAAAACATCAATATCTCTCCAAGGTTTTTGAGATTTTTCAATCACATTTTTTTTTACGTCTACACAATTTGACCCAATGACATGTCAGTTCTCTCTCTTTAGCCTTGTGCACTGAGGGGTGACATTAACAGTCAAGCCAAAATAGTGACAGAAACAAATGATATTTTATAGAAATTTATTAAAACTGTAAAATGGCATGAAAATTAACTGACATGTCTTAGATAGCCAGCATAGCAGATATTTATTTTATACCTTTCACATGATTTGGAACAACCACGATCAAATGGTAGCTTCAATAAAAGATACCCATTAACAGAATCAGTCACTTACAGCTATTTCAGGGCATCCACCGTTGAGAAGTTGAGAAAGTTTTTCTGGATGATTGCAGACAAAACAAGCCCAATGTGACTTGATAGCATTCAGTTCAAATATGTCAAAGTACCTCATCTGATGGAGTTCTTGTAATAATGTTAAATGGTCCTGAGACAAAACAATGGAACAGTACTTTAACTTTTTACTTACAGAAGTTTTTACCTTCTATTGACAGAACTATTCATTGTTCCTATATGTAGTACATTACCATCTTATTATTACATTTTTTGGTCAGTTTTCAAAAACATTATAAATTTGATATAGAATTAAAGGGAATTCTTATTTTTATATAAAGCAAAGTTAGTACCATAAAATGATGACAAAAAAAGGAGTTCAATATTTAACAATGAGAAATAATTTTAAATTAAAAAAATCAAAAAACATTTAGGGAATAAAGAAAGAACCACCTGAACTTCAGTTCATTGATGCTTGTAATGTTCCAGATACAAAGAGATAAGTGCTTACATATTCACATACAATAAAAAATGTTTTTTTTAATTTAACTACAGATGTTTTTATTTAAACTTTTAAACCAATTAATATATTTAAAAACAAGGTTACAAGATTGTTTGTGTGGAAACACAAACTCAGAATTGGCCCCCAAAGTGAGTGGTCCAACCAGAAAGGATTCAAAATATTTTCAGCATGAATATTAGAAGCTATAAGCTACAGACTGTCAACAACCCCAACAATCGGCCACATTTTACCTTTTGAGTTGGAAAACTGGAGGTAACCAGGGCCAAAAAGCCACTGTTGGTCTCCCCTTTTAATGCATCCCAGCATGCTTTGAGACAGCTGACATCAACATCTTTTTGACTGAGAGCAAATTTAGATTTAGCCTGTTGACAATGACAAGCAAATATAAAGACGTTATTTCCTTTTACAACCCTGGCACTCTAAAGGGCATGTTTTTTTGTGGGTTTTTTTTGTAAGTGACATGAGGGTTTATCAATAATATTAACTTTTCTTAACATTCATACAGTACCTATTTTATAAAATTATATTCCAAAATCTTCTATTTCTATGGTAATTAAGAGTGTCTTCAAATCTTTATTTTAAAAAAAATATTTTTTTACCTATATAACTTTTAAACTAAACCAAAAAGTTATCTTTTAGAAATATATGTAAAAGTATGCATTAACTGACCTGCACAGCCAGAAACATCAGGTGGACCCAAAGTTTTGGGAAACGAGTGTTGAGCAAAAAATATGAGCCACTGTACAAGCACTGTTCAGACTGTGTCGCACACTCAAAGTGAAGTTTGAGAAACCTCTTGTGGTTGCCTTCTGTTCAATTTGAAGATTTTAAAATCTGAATTATCTAATTTTGTTTTCTGCATTTTTAACCCTTAAAGTGCTGAGCTGCTTTACAATGAGTGCATACAAAATAGAATTACAATGCTGATGTTTAGAGGCTAAAGTACCACACGCGTTTTAAGGGTTAAGCAAATCATATAAATGAAAGCATTAAAAAGAAAATTCTCAAGGACAATATTTAAATGAAACATTGGACCAACATCATTTGTGGTTTTATTTAGACTTTTTATGGACACTTAAAAGGCTAAGGCTACATAGCAAGATTTCACACTACAAATAACTTGATATCCCAAAAACAAACATTGTCACTTTAATCAAACAAGTTCTCAAGTGACTAAATGAGCTTTAGTTTTGCGGATGTCCAGGCTTATGCCATAAACAGCTTGATAGTCTGAATGATTAAAATGTTGGACAGGCTGTACATAATTATTTTATAGGCAAGTGCTACTTACTGACAACACTGCACTTAGCTGGTAGAGGAATGGTCGCATTTAGTTTACCAATGTACTGCTTGATCTTGGCAAAGTGTTTTTCACAGAACAACTGGACACCATCTCTCATCATTTCAGGCTAGGTTACAGCCAATAAAAACAAACAGAATGAATAAATGAAACAATAAAATCCTTTTCAAAGCATGAATGTACATGTTTTCTGATAGTAGCTTATCAATCAGGACAAAATTACATGTTTTCTGATAATAGCTGGTCAATCAGGACAAAATTGCGTTTGCTGGTAGTAGTTTATCAATCAGGACAAAATTACATGTTTTCTGGTAGAAGCTTATCAATCAGGACAAAATGAGAAAATCAACACAGATATACAAAAGCAGTAGGCAATGATTTCTATTTACTTGCAAAACTCTGTCAGGTGTAGAGGCAGTGACTGGAAGTGATGCACTCTCTACTGTCTGTGTTTGAGCAGAACTAGAACTCTGATCCCCCGATGAAGACACTCTTGAAGTGCTACAACAAACAAACAAATAAATGTTTATGAGATTGCACAAGAAATTAAAGTTGGTAAAAATTTCTCCATTTCAACAAACTAATGAACACATAAAAATGAGGAGATTTAAAATAGGATCACAATGGCAATGGGACCTTATGATGACCTGCTAACCTTGTCAAAATAAGCCAGCTAAAACTTTAATGGCCAAATCATAAAGTCCCCAAGGCTGTCATAGACCTTCATTCAAGAAACAGTACCAGGAAAAAGAAGAAGAAGCAGACAGAAAAATGCCTGTCATTGAAATATTCTATTCAAGGCAAAGACAGAGAGAAAGATGGTCAGCATTTCATGTGTAGCACCCTAACAGTTCACAAAAGACTAAGGGACAGGTGAAAGGTGGTGGAGAAGAAACTTTATTTCAATATTACAGTACATTATGCTATGACTAGGTCAATAATTTTCAAGACAATAAAAATAAGAAAATCACTTTCACAATTAATAAATTTAAAAAGAAAAGTTTTTTTCTAGAGAGTTTTCTGAGCTTTTTTTTTTTTTTTTTTTTTTTTTTTTTTTTTTTTTTTTAAGTCTGTGACATGGAAAACTAGCACTGGAAAACAAGAAATAGAAAACTAGAAGGACTATTGGAAAACTAGCATTGGAAAAAAGTATTGGAAATCTAGCATTGGAAAACAAGTATTTGAAAACTAGCATTATCTTCTTCTCAACTGATCTGCACTACAATACAACATGTTGACAATACCTGTTTGTTAATACATTAGGGACTATCTTAGGGAGATATGATGAGACATTCAAAGGGGCAATGCTTGACACAATGGTAAATATAAAGCTTAAAACAGCTGTACCTGGAGATTTTAGCCAAACTCTGTTGACTGGATGCTGGCCCTGCACTTTTAACAGAGACTGTGCCACTTGGTTGGCTGGAATTGGGTGGGTTACCGACAGTAATGACAGTCACTGTGCCCTCAGTCTGGCTGGAAACTGAGCGCATCTCTTTAGCCTTCTCTCGAGCAGTGTCACCCTGACCTGCGCCGCCCTGCACAGATATAGCCTGAGTCTTGATAGGCTGGTTGTTAGACGTTTCAAGGTTAAGGTTTTTATTGGCTTCTGCAACATTACTGCAAATTTAAATACAGATTTTGTAGCAGTAAAATGAATGAGATATGTCATAGAAATCAGAATAACTTTCAATATAAAAAATACTATCAATATAAGAACATCAGATTTTTTTTTGCTAGATATATTATTAACTAGATTGATAATACTAATACCATAAGCAATCTGCATGCCTTTTATTTTAGAAAATTTTATGACGTCATAAGAGTCTAAGATGGTCATAAAGTGCCAGAAATTTTATTAGATGGAATTAAGGGGATTTCAACAAAGAGATTAGAGACAGGGTTACTGCAGCGATTGGACCCCATGATGAGATGCTAACTATCGTAAAAAAAATGCAAGCTAAAAATCTATGGCCAAATTACAAGGTCTTCAGGGCTTGCAAAGACCTTCCTTGAGGGAACAGCACCAGGAAAAAGAGAAGAGGCAGATAGAAAAAGCGATGGGAAGACAACATAAAAAAATGGACAGGCCTGCCATTGAAAGAGGCAAAAGACAGAGAGGAATGGAGAAATATGGTCGACAAATCTTGCATGGTTCCCCAACAGTCAACAGACTAAGAGATAGGTAGGTAGGAAAGTGTTTTTGATGATATTAAAAAATGTACTTTTGAAGTTCAGTGTAATAAGCTCTAATTATATAATAAAATACATTATTTACTACTTCCTGTAATCCTCTCTTATCTGTTGAACCATCAGCCGAACAGAACCAGAACTAGATGAGGACAGCCTGGAGATCTTTTCCATGTTCTCCGAGAGCAGATTGGGATACATCTGACATAAGCCACGAATCTCTTGGAGAAGTAAAGGCACAACTGACTGATCAACAGCAGAGAGTTTTGAAATGAGATAATCCATAGATTTTTTGGCTTGTTCCTGTTGAGATTACAAAAACATGAGCCTGTAAAGTTAGTTTTAATTAAGTTAGACATAGCAACAAGTCATTTACAAATTTAATACAAGGCATCTTCTTAAAAAAAGCACAATTCTATTCATGTAATCTTAGAGCTCAATTTCATACAAGAAATAAAGTATCTCCTCAGTACATTTTCAAAAGCAACCTATTGACCAACCGCTGTTTTTTAACTTCACTTGTGTTTGCAAACTAGTAAAAAATAAAATCTCCATTAAAAGATTAGTTGATCACAATTCTAGTAAAGAAGAGCTCACTAAATTTGAAAATAATGTTTTTTTCCTGAGATGTTTCTGTAATCATGTGTAAAGAAATAAAAATGAAATGACCCATCAAGAATCTACTAAACCAATTTAACATCATAGAAGCTGTTTGACAATAAAAATTAATTTTAAACATTTTTCTTTGCTGAGTTCAACAAGCCTACTTGGCTTCTTAAATGTAATATCCAGAGAGGTTTACTTTCCGAAATGTTGTTTTTCTTTGTTAGGTATTACAATGTTTCTGGGTTCAAACCACTGTCATCTCCTGCTGTCCTGCAGGAAGTTTGTGCTAGGTCATAATAATATCTTAATTTTTGAAGGCAGGTCTGAAACTTATAAAACAAAACAAAACCAAGACTGTGCAATAATTTGTTTCATCCAGCAATATACCAAAAATGTACTTTACAGCACTGGTCATCAGCTTGTATTTTCTCAACACAAACTAATTGATACTGATAGAAATGTGTTTCAAGATAATGTCATATTATTGTGAAGTTTGATGCTTAGCTTCTTTGGATGTATAATAATTTGTATCCTTTGCAGATCCTACTTAAAAACATGAGGCAATTGTTATAATATTTCATTTTCCTTTAGGAATCCCACCAGAAACTCCAAAGCAATAAATAAAACACACCTGAACTTTAGAGGGATAGTTCTTAAATATACTTTTAATACACAAAATATTTTATTTTCAATAAAAAGAGTTTAAGTGTTAAGTTTCCATTTCAGACCTAGCAATATATAGGGCAGATTACGTAAAGGTTAACATGTACAACAACCAACTGCCTTTACTTTGTCAGGTACCCATTAGAGTTGGACCATAATTTAAATTCCTGTCTTCACCAGGATTTGCACCCGAGACTCCTCAATTTATAATCCAAGCATTTTATCCCTCAACCACCCCCCCACCCCCATATTATTTATATTGCACCATTAACACAGTTGGTTCAAAATGCTTTTAAGAGCATAAAAGGTATAAAACAGAACTACACTTTAAAAAAAGACAAAAAAAACTTAAAGAAACAAAATGAAATAGCCAAATCATTCAAGTAGAGAGAAAAAAAAAAGTTAATCCCACTGTGAATAAAGTTTATACAGTTCAAAGTGTTTCCTATTTTTGAGTTTTATGAAATTGAGTTTATGCAACAAAGTGGGATGGTGACAAGATTTTCCTGAATCCACTCTGACATCCCTAATAATAGTTTAACTTATATTTATCAATAACTACTTGTCAGATAATTCATAATGAGTATACTAACTTCACTTAGTACTCATAGACAGACTTACCAGAGAAACAGTGCCCACAGCACCAGTTATTTGGGCCGTCTGGTAGATCAGGACGGGCTGAGTCTCCACCACAGCTTGTATGTTGGACACATAGCCCACTACAGTTGTAGGCTGGGCCAAAGCCATGTCCACCAAGATCATCATGACCATAGATGACAGGATGGATGATGAAAGATGTGTACACAGCATGGGAATGTGTTTCTCAAGAAGCTGCCAAAAATAAAGTAAGTCTATAAAATAGTTGATACAATGACTAATACATGATAATTACTACATTAGAACACATTTGAAGAATAATCTTCATAAGCAATATATAAAATGTAAACCCTTTTTGACTATAAATAAAAATAATGCTACATTTATTCTTGTAATGAAAGAGTGTATAGTCCCACATGGCTCAGAAGAGCCTAGTGAGCCCTGCATATTTTGCCATAATTGCAACAAAGTCATGGGGTCAAATTATGTACTTATTTTGAATCTCCTGTGTGTTAGTTTGATGGTTACCTTTCTTTGGATCTCAAGAGTGGTCAGATTCTCACTTTTTTTTTTGGTCACTAAATTGAATAGAAACTATATCTACTGTCTTTTGATAAGCAGATACATACTAGCTATAGTGGTGATAATTAAATCATGTGACAGCCTATTATAAGTCCTAACAGTTAAATGGTCATCATGGGTTAAGAAAATTAAATAAACACTTGCCAAAGTTGTCAAACAATAATAATAATGTGAACATGTTATTTGTTATTTTTTGCAAGGCTCAAGACAAATACATATATACATTTCTCCTTTAAATCTCCCATTTCCATCTTAACTAGATTAAATTCCAAAAATTCTAAACCAGAAACTAGATATAGTCAAAGATTACATCTGGGTGAGATTTAGCCACTTTGTTCAACAGCTGTATCAAGCAAACTTTTTCAGTGTTGTCGCACTTGCTCATTAGACTTGCCAGGTCATCTACATACTGAAGAACAGGTTGTGGATTTAGGTCATAAATTTGTGGAAGTACTTGACCAAGCAGATAATTGCCTGACAGAAATAAAATAAATACTATTTAATGTTTGCCAAAATATGGATTACAGCAATCCAAATTAAACATTTTTTAAAAGAATTCTTATAAGGCTCATGGCATTTCATCTGAAGAGGAGATGGCACTAACAAAATTGATGGATTATTTTTGCTTAACAAATAAGTCTTGTGACATATACTATATTAAATTAAAAACTATATTTATATAATAAATTTCAAAAAGAAATATTGAGTCAGCACTTAAACCCCTACATGCTATTATTATTTTAGATTTCCCTATAATTTGTAATTTCTCACTTCCAGAGAACATGAATTTTCGGGGATTAGCTAGTATGGGATGGAGGAGGTGGGGAAGTTACAAATTTTAATAGACACTAAAGATCTAGAGACCTCTGAATACAGTCAAAAGAATATTTTTTTGTTAATGTACATGTACAGATGCATAGAACAATAGCAATTTTTTTTTTAAATAAATGTGACAAAAAAAAATGTTAACAATTGTAAAATGCTTAGCATAAAATGATTACCAATCAAGAGTTTATTCAGTATAAATGTTGTTGACACAAACAACGACAAACATATTTCAAACTTTGTAAACATAAATACTTTACACACACACACACACAAATTATTACATTGAACAAAAACTTTTACAATTTTAGTACAAATCTGATTAACAAAATAACATTGGAGACCCACCTTTTAAAACACTGCACAGCACAAGGGAAATGTGCTGGGCAAGTAATCCTGCATTATCTATTGTGGCCAATGAGAGATAACTGGCTACGCTTTTGACAAGATCTTTGTTGTCGCATTCCAAAAATTTCACAGCAGCGGGTATAGCTAACATCATCACCTTAGAGTTGGTGTAATACTTAAAAAAAAAAAAAAGAGTAGAACATCAATTTTTTGCATAAATTTGAATACAAAATTGTTATCAGCATACTCTTGATAGCTGATTACATCAGAAATCATACTCAGGAATAAATGTAGCCTAACTCATTTACACCAATCTGAATTAAACTTTCAACAATCATTTCTATCAGAAAAAGACATTTACCATCCAGTTTATCACCTCTGGAATTGAATTAAAAACCAACTTAAAAACAATATGGATAATTTAATACCAACTAAATACTCATTAAACAAAATAAATAATCTCTATGGTCTAGAGCAGGGGTGGGCAACCTTTTTGTATTGAGGGCCGCATTTTTATAAAATTTGGGAATGGCGGGCCGCATATGTATATACAATTTAGAAAGATACTCTAGCTTTTTTTTTGTCTTTTAATTAATATTTAATCAGTATTATATTCTCGTTTCTTTTTTTCCACACTCCACGTTAAGGAATTACAAAAGTTAGCAATTTTTAAAATCAATTAAACGATTTTTTTTAAATTGCTGTCGTCTTTTGATATAACAATATCCCCACAAATACACAATTGTACTTAATGTGCAGTATTTTACTTTTTACACTCGTGCATAATGTTCTGGAACTGTGGAACTAGCTTACTAGTTATTACCCTTGTGACTGCTGTCAAATTACAGTCAATCAAATAGACCAGTATTTATACTTGTTTAGTTTCCACAAAAAAAAAAGCTTGTTCACTGAATGAGACAATATATGTTCCGGAAGTTAAATGTCGGGACGAGCGAAGCTTGTCCTTGTGGAGCATCACCAGAGAATGCTGCCCATGTCCTTCAATGGTGCATACTATATCAAGAGACCCGAACAAGACTCTGGCCCCAAAGCCCTCCTATAGAACCAAAACTATTCAGAGAACTGCCTGATCTGGAGACCACTGCGCGGTTCATCTCAGATATAGGATTACTGATCTGAACCCTCCAACATGTAAAATGAGAACTGAGAAGAAGAACAGATGTATGTGTACCCAAATAGTGTAAAGTGCAACACATTTTTTTTAATTCTGGCACCCATGGGACTCCCGTGGAGGTACTCTCTGGGGCTTCTCTTTGCTAGGAGTTATGTCATCTGGAGCTGAATCAGCTTCTGCACTAAATGGTGAACTGATGGTACCTATTGAAAACTGGTTCTTGACGTCTTAAAATTTGCTTTTATAAATTGCACAATTAAGGAATCTAAATAAGTGTCGTACTTTTAATCATTTCACTAAAATAGTAACACTTTTCAGCAAAGAAAAATGACAAAATCTTTTTTCTTTTGCTTGCATGTAGAAATGGGAATGCCTTGTTTGAAAAGATTTAACATGCATTTTAATTTCCTATGCAAAAAGGCCCATTGCAATTGCGAAACACATGAAATCTGTCTTCGTTACAAATATTGGTAACAAGGTCACAGTCAATGTCCTTCAAGTAACATATCAATTTCTTCCTTGAGATTTTATATTGTTCTCATTTGCCTTGCCCTTGCTAAGTTAGCGGATAAATCGGAACTACATGTGGTTAACCACCCTAACTATAATAAGTTTGAGTACTATCTTCTATTGATTGATAATACAATGAAATTTTATGTAGCTTTGTGCAAACTTTCCAGTTTAGAGTATATGGTTTATAAAAAATTAACTGTTTTACTAAATAAAAGATCAAGCTTCATCAGTTATTACAATAGCCATCTTATTCCAAGCATACCCAACATTCAACACAGTTCTTCATAGCATTGAATAAATACTATCTTGAATTGAGTGTATAATAAGCATAATCTTCGTTTACTTGACATTTTTTATAATGAGACAGTTTCAATAATTTAAATAGATATTATTTTCAATATATTTGCATTTTTATATGTATATACTGTGGACACACCTGATTTCTGTAGGTGACGGCGGGCTGCATAAAACACTCTGGCGGGCCGCATGTGGCCCGCGGGTCGTAATTTGCCCACCCCTGGTCTAGAGGTTAGTTCGCATGATACTTACTGTAAATAATCTGCTCATTATGTCAGAGGCTATCTTAGCATGAGGGGGGTCAGCATCTTTTGATTTTTGTGTGAGATTATGTTTCAAGCACATCTTCAAGAGATCAACAAGAGATTCCGCATGTTTCTCTATTTTACAAGTTTCTCTATTTAAAAAAATACATAAATATATCAAACACAATTACGAACATATTTAGAAAACCTTATATTAAACAAACATGTCTTAAATGGAAATAAACAGTCTAACTCCAAAAGTAGCATGATTACGTCTTATGAGGTGATTAGTGTATGGAGAAAAGCTGTCAGTCTCTTATGAATCAGCCAGGAAAACCAACGACTTAGCAGAGTTTAAGTCATTGATTAACATGCATGACTAGATTAACACATGAAATGCGTAGGACGTATTATCTTCTTTTTTGAAGTAACCTCTGTAATATATAAGTTAAGAAGATTAGATGCTTACCTGATTGCTGTGGTTATTCTGGTAATGCAAATCTCCACAACACTTTGATCATTGTCATTAGTTTCATAGTCTTCTGTGTCTGCAATTTTCTGAATGTTCAGTATTATTTCTTCCAAGTCTTTCTCGATAATCTCATCATCTAGTGAGAATAGCTCCCCGGCCTTTGAAAGATCTTTCTTAGCCAAAACTTTTGCAAATAATTCATGCATCTAAAAAAAAAAACAAGGTAAAAGGTATTTGGGGTAGGAGGGGAGAAGCTTTTTTTTTTCTTGAATAAATTTGCTATACATAATGTAGTTATAGTTTTTTATTAACGTTCCATCAGAAATGAAGATTACGAACTAGCCAAACTCCTGCGGGGGCACAGTGGCTAAGTGGTTAAGCTCTTGGCTTCCAAACCTGGGGTCCTGGGTTCAAATCTCATCTGAGTCCAACCAACTCTAATGGGATGGGTAACTAACTGACTTTAGTTGGGAAAAGTAAAGGTGGTTGGTCATTGTGCTGACCACATGACACCCTGCTAGTTAACCGCAGGCCAAAGAAATAGATGACCTTAACATCATCTGCCCTATAGATTGCAAGGTCTGAAAGGGGAACTTTTCTTTTTCTTTATTTTCAAACTCCTGCAGGACAGCAGGGGGTGACCTCAAGCAGGTTTGAAGCAGAAGTGAACTAAAAAATGGTGATGGACCAATTCTGTAAGGGTCTTTCAATGTAAAAAAAAATATTTTTCATTCAAATTACATCACAGAAAATTATTAACAAGTACAAAAACATTTTAGAATGTATAAGCCATCCTAGTGAAAGTGGCTAATATTCATGGCTGCCTGGTCGTGCTGTTTGCGCGCTGGATTGTCATTTGGATTTATCAATGGTCCCGGGTTCAAACCCTGCCCGCTCCCATCCCTCGTCGTCCTGCTGGAGGTTTGGACTAGGAAGTAAACTATCTTCAACTCTGAAGGAACAGCCGAAACATGTAAAACATTTTTTACAAACATTCAAAAGATAAAATACCCACCTCTTACATTATTTGAAGTTTTGCTATAAATCTATTATCATGATGTTACTCTACATCAAAATCAGTACCACTCTACACTGAATAAACATTTATAACAATTCAAATAAAATTAAGAGCAACTGGCAAGCCTGAAACTACAACCTTGTAATTTATCTGTTAGAACTGTATTCTAACTTTATGTATATTTTTTTAATGTCTAAAACCATTTTGTCAGTATTTAAGGTTTACAGCACTTTTTGGTGTAGCTATACTATATAACATAAAAGCCATTGCATGTGCCTCTCTATGACTTCAACAGATTCCTCATGAAATCTCCCATACTTTAATCCTACAACCTTCTTCCAGGTTAACTCACATGGCTTGGATTGCTGCCTGGTCATACTTCATGCACTCTGGTGAGTCTATTGATGGTCTCAATGGCTCTGGGTTTGAACCCTGCATGCTGCCATCTCATGTCATGCTGTAGGAGGTGTGGGCCAGGATGCAATTATCTTCAAATCTGAAGAAACATCCAAAACAAACAAACAAGCTTCCGTTATCTTTCCATCACTGCCAAGTACAGATCCTCTCAATTCTTAACATCACCACTTTTTTTTTCTTCTTCTAGGCTGTGGTATAGGACATACACTTGACATTTCTATGTCCTTGTTCCATGATGCTAATTGTCATGCTGGTGTTTCCCAGTTATTACTTGGCTGTAATTCTAGATTTAAATCTAGTAACACAACATCCAAGTGTAGTCGGGGATTCATGAAATCCATTTAATGAACACAAATCTACTTTACAAAATTGAATCTTTTTTAATATCATAATCTTGAATCATTGAATAAATAATTACACAAAATACTTCATGTAAAAGTGAAGTACAATAATGTCAATAATAAATCCACAATGAAAGTACTGAAATAAAGCATTAAATAAGTGACCCTACATTTTCTGAAACTATAATCATCTACACTAGTAAGACTTCTCTCTATCTAAGTAAAACTTCCACTATCACTCTGAGTAGTCTGAGTCTGACATTAAAAATTTAATTAGAGAACAGAATCTAGATCAAGATAATTACAGTTGAATCTAGATTATCTCTAGACATAAGTGACATATTTAATAAGTCATAATTTATTAAAGTCTAGTCTAGGTTACTAGGTATACTAGACAGCATTCAATAACTTCAATACTACTAGACTTACACTATTCACTATTCTGATTCTATTGAATTGAATATTGGAGTATTGGACCTAGATCTCTAGAATCTAGATTAGTCTAGATCAAGTTACTATAACTTATTTATTAATATTATTAGTATAAAACTCATTGTTAATAACACACACACATAAACAGTATAGATCTACATATATTAATATTTATAATAATCATTAGATCTAGTATTTTTTATCTATACTCTATAGTCATAGTGACTTAGAATTAGATCTAGATCTATAGATAATGAGGTAGTTCCGAATTCCCCCTGAGTCACGTGGTTGTGTGTATACAACGCGCACCATGCTTAGTTTTAGTTAGTTTGTAGTAGGAATCTGAAGCATTTTAAGTCAATATTTAGTGGTTTCAATTTACTCATTAGCGCTAAACTATAATTTGTTAATAACAGGATAATCAAGAGATACATTTTTTTAATAGTTTTAACTAAAACAAATAGTTAAACCTTTGATAGAAAGTACCGAAGCGTTGGCCTATAATCTGCCATACTGAGATCAAGATTTCTTGATCTACAATGAATGACTACACTTACAGTTCTTAGCATTCGGGTAACCAGTCCTAGAAAAAAAAAGTAACACTTTCATCCCCCCCCCTTCCTCTCTGCCCAAAAGTAAACAGGCTTGAACTTGAGTAGAACACTAAAAGTTGAACAGCAGACCAGAGTGTATTGGTCAGATAGCGCTCTAGGGCTAGTGTGTAGTCAATATGTCGACTAGTTGTTATAAAAGATAAAAAGACTGCCATGTGTTTTCCTTGTGCGTAATAGGCTTCAGTTGTTTAGCGAACAAATAACACATCTGATAGTCAAGGATTAATCTAGATCGACTCTTACAGTTACACAGGCCAAATGTGTCTTACCCCGCCCTTTCATTGTTAAATTTGGTTTCTAAGTAATAAAATGGATCTAGATCTGTTTCGTCGACGCATTTTTGAAACTTTAATGTAATATTTTTTTTATTTCTTAAAAATGATAGAACTTTTAATAACATAATAATGCATCATGTATCCAACACAAAAAAATAATTCTTAATGTTATCGATGTGCAATAATGTATTAACAATTAGCGGAATATGAAATACATAACGTTAAAAAATAGCTGAAGTTTATGAAAATAACAATGTTTCAACTAATATGCATATTATCCCATATATAGGTCTATAAATAAAAATAAATAAATATATATATATATATGTGTGTGTGTGTGTGTTTTGTGTAGTTTATACCAAGCCTTTTTTTAATCTTACAAGAACGTTTGTAAAAACATCTTCTTCTGTATGTGAATGTATCATCGGCAATGTGTTGACGCTTGTTGTGGACTATAAAGGAAATATCATTGATAATTTAAACTCATCCTTAAACAGTTCTTGGCCCTTTATGAAAACATTCGTATAATTATTTGAACATTCAGGGAGTTCGTTGATGTACTCTGTATATTTTAAAATGTTTGTAAATGTAAAATTTCGTAAAAATAGAGGAGCAACAGCAATGGAAATATAGGAAGACAAGGCCATTCTCCTCTTTGTTGTCCAACAATCACGTGACTTTGGTTAAAGTAGGTCAGAAATACAGAACTACCTCATTAATAGTGAAGTCTAGTCTCTCCCATGATAATCTAAATCTCATCTACAGGTACAGCCTACAGTACAGGATTACCCATATTAAATTTGATATAACTAGATCTATAACAATAACCTTAATATATTTTTTTTTATAAGACAACTAACTAACTGTAACTAACAAAAAAGTATCAATCATACCGTGATACTAGAATCTAGATTCTAGACTCGATCTTGAGGGATAGATCTAGATCTACTATATCATAATCGAATCTATCTACTACTAAGATCTAGATCTATCTCTAGTCACTCTAGATAGACTAGTCTAGATCCTAATTTAATCTAGTCTTGAGTTCGGTCTAGATATCTAGATCTAGAACAGATTGGTTTAAGAAGAAAAATATAGAAGGCTAATTTGACCCGGAAATTAAACAACCATTGACCTTTATTAAAAAAATGGCTGAATTGGTAAACATGTTGCTAGACTTGTTTCAAAGTGAAACCAATGATGGAACATTTTATGGCATAGTAGTGGCTATTATTGTGGTACTTTTATCTCTAGGTACATCTATATAGACATTTAGATTTAGAAATCTAGCAGAAATGTTCATTTGTAATTTACTAACTTACAAACCAATCTTTGAGTATTATTTACTAATTTAGATTACTTTTTACATGTACATCAGTACATCATATCATCATAAATCATGTCATATGGCATGCAACATAAACATCTGGATCATTTTGAATTTCATATGATATCCATATTATATTTTATTTATTTATATTATATAAATTGTATTTAATATTATTATGAATAAATATAATATAAATTATCACCGGCGTAGCATATGCTGCTATTTTGCAGGGCCGGCCTTAGCTTAGCCTTTACTTTAGACTTTAGGCCACTCAGGGCCACTGCAACTAGATCTAGTTACTAGATCTAGATCTAGTGACTTTCTTAGTTTCTAGTAATTCTAGTGACTAGTCACACTAGTGACTAGTGCAACCTATGTGACCGCAGTGGGCCCTGCAATTTGAATTTCATAGGGGCATAGATCTAGGACCTGCGCTAATTCTAGATGTATAATATAATTATTAAATGTTAAAACGACACTGCAAGTGCACTGTGACTAACAATAACATTGCTGCACTACTAGATCTAGGTCTGATTACTACTTTTACAGTCATTCTCAATCTCAGTACAGTAGTTGAGTAGTATGACACAGTGACAGTGCTGCGTGCAGCAGTGCTATGTAGACTCTAGTATATTTTGAATATTTAATTTAAGTATTTATAATATTATATTACTATATTTATTATATTATAAATTATTAAATAGTATTACTTACTAGATCTAGAATTGTTGAATAGATCATGACATAGATGATGATCTAGAATTCTAGATCTAATGAATCCTAATGTCTCATTTAAACTATATAATATAGTAACTATAGAATCTATACTAGTATGTAGATTTATTCTTTAGTACTAGATCTATTATTCTATAGATCTACTCTGTATTAACTATTTCTAGGTTTATTTAGATCTAGATTATTATAGTAATTATACTAAATATTTAACTAGATCTAAATAATCATTTAATAATAATTGATGCTAAATACCTTTAACAAAAGTCTTATATTAAATTTTAAGTACTTTTTAATGTAAGTTCCCCTTGTAATCTATATGGCAGATGATGTATATCATTTTTGTTTCTGTGGCCTGCAGTTAACGAGGATGTCATATGGCTAGCACAATGACCACCGCCTTTACTTTTCCCTTACTATTGTCTGGGTGATGGATGGCGCCCAAAAATTCTGAAATAAAAAATCCCAGTCTTCACCAGGATTTAAACCCGGGACCCCCAGTTTGGAAGCCTATGGCTTTACCACTCAGCCACCACATCTCCTTCCTTTAATGTATCTTTTTAAAAATGTCATTTCTAAGTCATGTTCATTTATTTCTCAATCAGCTGTTTTCATAGTCATGTTCATTTATTTCTCAATCAGCTGTTTTCATAGTCATGTTCATTTATTTCTCAATCAGCTGTTTTCATAATTAGACGAAGTGGCCGAAGCAAACGTCAAGGCATTTTGTTATTGGGTATATGCGAGGCAGGGAAAACTCTGATTTATCTTCAGGTAAAATTTAATGTGAATAAAATGTTTTTGGTTGGATTTGGTTAGTATATATACGCTTACTCTGAGACTAAAATATTGCTTTGAGGATTTTCTGTTTTTAAACACCATCCTATTCAGATTCACTTATTGGATAATTGTGACTTCTTTTTAATGATTGTTCCGTTCAAACATTTCTTTTTCACAGTTATTGTATAAAGATTTCATGACTACATATACATCAATAGATGTCAATTCTGGTGAATTTTCTTTAAACGAGACTAAAGTGAGTATTTTTTTTGTTTAAGTTGTTGTTTTCTGTTACATTCGAAATCTCTAGAATTAAGCTAGTTTGTTTATATATTGACAGCACATGTTTCCTTGGTATACACTGCTAAAGAGCTTACAGATAGCAATAAAAAAGCCAGCTAGTAATTAGATTAAATGTACCCATTTTCTCATTTCTGTGCACATTTAAGAATTTAATTGACAATGGATTAGCTGTTGTGGACTATTGAGATTGAAAATAAAACTTCAATTTTTTAAACCAAATAATTTTTTTGTCACAACATTTCATGTTTCTTAATTAATATGTCTAGTTGCTTTTTTTTTTCAATTAATACTAATAGTAATTTAATTTATGTAGGACTGTAAACAAACATAATGTTGGCTCAAGGTGCTATGAGAACATAATAGACACAAGAGTTAAAAGGACAAACTAATCTAAAAAAGCTTTGAACAGATAGGTCTTAATATTCTTCATGTTATGTGATTTGCCTGAGCTCTATGGGGAGCCAGCTCCAAACCTTGGTCCATCCAGCAAACTGTAACTTTTGAAAGATAAACGCAGCACAACTAGAAGCATTGAGTCCCTGGAGCGCCGGGCTATCTGGTAGACATATGGAGTGATCAGTTCTATAAGCTTACTAAACTTTTGGTCTTCTGGGGTTCAGAGTGGTACTCTTAAGGTTAATTTTGGTAATTAGTCTTATGTTTTAAATCTTCAATTCAGCTTATCATGTATTTTATTGGCTGCAGAAAAAAGTGAGAATCATTGATTTGCCAGGTAATGACAGACTCAGGGGGCAGTTTTTGGAAGAATATAAAGGCACTGCCAGGTAATACTAAAAAATATATAAATAAATAATTGTATAACTGCATATAAAATTATCATAATTCAGTTGGATAGTGATGTTTATTTGAAGTAATTTTGTTTAGTGATGTAATTTGAACTAGTTTTGCATAGTTGTACCTTTGTTGTTGTTTTTTTCATACCATAATGATAGCTTTATTTAAAACAAAAACATCCTAAATCTCTACTGAATGCTGGATTTTTGGATCCCTACTCAACTCAACTGCATCCCTTTCCAGTCAGATTTGTCCCATAAAAAAAGGATATAATTTGTTTCTCTCTTTTTCTCTCTCTCTCTGCCCCTCCCCCTTTTCCAATAATTAGTTCAGAATAAATAATGCTTCATTGGAGAATCATTAGAAAAAATGTATCACTTTTTGGTGTACTTGTAACTTTTTCCTTATGAAAAGATTATTTATAGTTATTTATTAAGTTCAAAGGAGGCAAAGGTAAAGTGCTTGGCTTGTGAACCAGGGTCCCGGGTTCAAATCCTGGTGAAAAGATTTTTCATTACACGGTCTTTAGGGCACCTCTGAGTTCACCTGACAATAGTTGGGGAAAAGTAAAGGTAGTTGGTTGCTGTGCTGGCCACATGATACTTTCATTAACAGTGGGCCACAGAAACAGATGACCTTTACATCCTCTGCCCTGTATATCCCAAGAACTCTTTACAATTATGTTTAAAAAGCTAATCAATTGACCATTCAGCAGTCTTAGAAAAATGAAATAAATATGCCTCAGGTGCAATAGCTTCTTACTCCCTTATCTATGCCATTAGCTGCTTCATCATCATTTACATTTTAAACATTTAATCAAGATGTAAAATAGCAAAGACATAACTAGACATGCTAGTGTCATTATTTACATTACTTTTAATTATTCTCTTTCATCCAAATCATTAAGAAGAAAAGTAAACTAAACTAAAGGTTTCTAAATGCAAACTCTGCAATTAACTGAAGGTGGAATTGAATTTGAATGTTTACTCTTTTTTTTTTCTCTAGAGGCATTGTGTTTGTTATCAACAGTGCAACACTTCAGAGAGAAATAAAGGAAGTAGCAGAGTAAGTCATTGGAGACAAAGTGAAAGCCTAAGTCTTAGTTGCCTTATTTGTTTTGTTTTTTTAGCTTTGTATTTTCAGATTTTTTTGTTTATACCCCTTCTAACTATTGTTATGTAAATTAATATTTCTTTGTGGTCTGAACACAGTTATAATTTGTATTATATTTAAAAAAATTCATTTCTTATTGTACAGTGTTCAGTCATTACAAAGCATTTAAAAAAAAAAGACAAGCCTTAGTTGTTTAGCCAAGGGAAATACAGTTCCCTATTAAACCAAAATCTGTTCTCTGATCTGTCAGCTTGGTCCTACTACTGACCCCAGCTAACACCTATCGGTGACACATCTACTTATTATATTAGAGATTAATGATAACTTATCTTTTCACTCATTTAATTCTTTTAGTATTAGTGCCTTAGATCTGGCTAGTGTCATGATTAGATTTCATTGTATTTGGCAGATTCCTGTACACTATATTGAGTGACAGAGTGATCTCCAGCAATTCTCCCCCTGTTCTTATCTTGTGTAATAAACAAGACTTGACCTCATCCAAGAGTGCAGCTCTCATCCGCAGTCAATTGGAAAAGGAAATGTGAGAATTTTTTTTAAAATCTGCACTTTAATAATTTTTGTTTCCATGAACTCAAATATATAGTTAACTTTCTGAATGACAGCCACATTTTTCTGTTTCTTCCATTTAAAGCTTTTGCAGTTTTCTTAATGATTGACAAAAAAAAATTAAGATTACTAAGAAAAATGTCCTCCTATGGTGTTAATAATAATAATAATCTTTATTGTCCGTATGGAAATTTGTCTTACAATTTGCGCATTACACCAAACAAAAAACATTGTAAGTATAAGAAACCAAAGTGTACATTCACACCAGACTCACTCATAATTTACATGTGACAAAGTTTATATCAGATTAAAGATTCAATATCACAGTCTAGTATGGCAATATGAATATGAATAGCAAAAATAAAAATAAACGTCATAAAATTATAAATGCTTCTAATAACGTCATTGGCAACAAACAAAACCCATTTTGACAACTATAATTGAGAAAAAAATTATAGAGAAAGCTAAAAAGATTTTAAACTTTCAAAAACAACTTAAAGTCATGTTTTTAGCATTTTGCCATCACAGGGAAGATGTAAGATAAGGATCACATAAAACAGATACAAGAACTCCTTTCTTCCTCTGGCAATCAAATAATTAAATACAATCCAACTTTTTTTTGGTTTTATTTTGTGTAATGCACAAAATTTTAGGACAAATTTTCTGAAAGATAGTAAATATATTTTTATTGTTGAATTTAACAATTCATATAACTTGACTATTAAGCTCAAAGAAAGTTACATGAATTGTTAAATGTTATTCTATTACACTTGTTAAAACAATTATAGATTAGTTGGACCTTTAAAGAATTGCAATAGTAGAATGCAGGTTGATACTTATAAATCTCATCAAATTAACAAAATGCAGCCATAAATAAAACTCCTATTATGTGCATGTTCTTTTTCGAAAGTTTTGGACTTTCTGATAAGACAAAAGCTTATATGAAAGTAAAATTATTTTTTTTTCTTAAATCTTGACTGTCAAAACTCTCACTAAATTGTGCGTAAATGTCTACCTTTTTCAATGAAATTCATTCTCAAAAAAAAAAAGAGAAAAAAAATTCAGATAATATGATTAAAAAAACTTTTAAAAAAATAGTTGGATTTATTTTTTACAGGACTACTCTACGAATTACTCGGTCCGCTGCTTTGAAAGGAGTTGGCGATACTGCCAACAACAATGCTTTCTTGGGCAAACGAGACAAGGATTTTGATTTCTCCGACTTGAAACCAATAAGAGTTCAGTTTGCAGAGGGCAGTGCCCAGGGGAAGAATAAGGAAGACTTACCAGATTTACAACAGTTGTATGCCTGGTTGAATAAAGTTGCATAGACAAAAAAGATGATAAAATATACTAGTAAATTATTGCCAATAGAAATGTTTACCATCTAAGGTAGGGCAAGATTTGTTGGCTCTGTTCATACTTCCTGCATTGATACTTTTTGTTTTCTATTGTATTACAAAATGTTTTTAAGTTCTAAGGCATTGTATTAGATATTATTACAAGTCGTGACATTAATGTTTTTATTGTCATAATGAGATAACGTTACACAATAATTTCATCTCTTTATCTCATATTGTGCTTTCTGTTTGGACTTTGTTTAACAATTGTGGTATTAACTAAAGTTGTTTAACAGTTGTGGTAATATTTAAATTTGTCCTACCAGTATTTCACCAAATCATTTTCTTTCTTACACGTTCTTGAAGTTCTAATGATGCCTGTAGCTGTCAACTGAAAAATTTATTCCTAACATATTTCTGGCAGTTTTTCTCTTTGTCTATATACTTTATTTGTTGTTTATGGCCTTTTTTTTTTTCAAACCTGCTCATTCTTAAAAGTCCAACAGTGTCCTCAAGTTCCTTAATGAGGAAAATGTGTGAAATAATGTTTTCATTTTAGAGCCACATTTGCACACAAATTTTTATGAAATTGTGGATTTTCGTTTCTTGTATTGTTGTGTTGATTGAATGCTATCTTTTTATGCCTATATAGGCAAAGTTGCAGTTTCTAGTCCAAAAAAAAGTATCATAAATGTTAAATCTCATTGGCACTTTTATTGAGTGAAATTTTCTTTTGTCTTTAGTTTTACAGTTCCCTTTTTTTCAGGGTTGATACACAGAGCCTTTTTGTTCCCAGTACAGGTTAAGAATGTAATTGTTTTGATTGGTTGAAAGTTCTTTTAACTTTACTTTTATTCTCCTTCTGCTTGATTTGATCCATTTAGGTGGTTCTCTGTTTCGGTGTCAGTTAAGAATGTAATGGTTTGCCAAACAACTTTATTTATACTTTATTTCAATTCCATTTTTAGTACTTAGCAATGTTGTATCACACACATCAGCTGTGAGATGATCATTTCTCTTTAGCTTTGACAGGTTTTGGAACTTATTTTGTTTTTCTTTGTTTTCTATTTTTGTCTGATTGAAGTGAATTTCACTTGTAATAAACTATTATTGTAGAAATTTTTACTTGGCTGATAAGGTTTTTTGTTTGAAGAATTGTCTGTATTTGCTGGGTGAAGGGATTTCATGAATGGCATTTATCAATTTCAAGTAAGAGCTTTTGAAAACATTGTTATATTTTAAGAATTTCATGCGTTTGTTTGATGAAATATGCCGGTTAAATCTATTTTATTGTATGAACTACTATATGTGTATTAAAAATGTGGCAGGGGGTACTTGAATATGTTTTGAATGGTAAGATCATTAATAAAACATGAATCAAACTATCACGCAAGTTAAAGTGACTTACTGTGTTTATTGTTTTGCATTGTTACTGTGTTTACAGTTTCATGTTGTTAAAGTATTAAGATTTTTTAAGCCAGAATTTTGCCTTGATTGTTGAAGACCCTATGTTGTAAGTCATTTTTCATTTTCTATTGAGATGACCTTGCTATAGTGTACATACCAGTAGATAAGTAGTGATAAATCAAATAAAAAAAAAACATTCTATAGAATGACTTGATCTGCTTCATGCAAAGTAGAAAATGCTTTATGTTGAAAGATATGTATAAATATAATATAGATAAATGAGGGGGAGGGAATAAGCTAAGGATATCTTTAAATTAAAAATACATTTGTATGTCTTTATACTAAGTTCAGTTTTTATATTATCAAATGATTCTTCAAAACAACTAATCAAATACATATAAGTAAAAAAAAAATCAATTTGTCTAGCTACTCGGCAAATGAGAAAGTAAAAGATTCTCCCACTTTTGGCGTACCTGTACTTAGTGGGTCACACTGTCATAGTCTAACAGTAACATGCTCAAATTATACATGATGCTCAGGCTTAGTAATCATTTCAATATAATTCATATTTTCTTCTAAACAAGTAGATAATAATGTTCTAACCTTAATTTATATAATATATCAATAGAATGAATGTTTAAAAAAATATCTTCCTCTTCTACCCATTGTTTTCTTTCTTTTTGCTATTTTGTTGTATGCTTTTTATCATATTCTCCACCTCTTCCTGCGTCTTTACTTCTTAAATAATATCTTGGGGTAGATAAAATGTGTGAGACACATGTGAGTTTACCAGACACTTGCACAACATAAGGAGGACAGAGAAACAAAATCAAGACAAAGTGCATTTTAAAAAATAGGTCTACAATGTCTCTTTGGTTTATCTGGGTGATACTAAACATTGGTTGATTACATCAACTTGATAGCAAGAATTTAAATCAGAAAACACCTTGTTTAAATTTTATTACACCAGCAGTTATTATTTTAGAATAGCCTTTGAACCACAAGAAGAGGATAGTTAAATTGAATTTTAAATAATATATTTAGTTTATAACTGTTCCTTAACTGCCTATAATACCTATATGTGGTTTATATATATTTATGTTTATAAAATAGTATACACTTGTATACACAAATACATAGCCTTCTCAAAAAAAAAAAGAGATACACAATCAGAAGACAGATGGACCGCACAAAAACAACTACCTTTTTCCGTACCAAGGCCACTTGAAAAAAAGCGCCATAGCGGTAAAACGCTTGGCTCTAAGCCGGGGTCCCGGGTTTGAATCCTGATGAAGACTGGGATTTTTTTATTTCAGGAAGAAAAGCTTAAAGCAGAATCAGATGAACTGTCATGCGCAAATTTTGAAAAATCAGCAGTATTGTAGAGATATAGCAGCTGCTATTAAGTACATAGCAAAAACAAACTCAAGTTTACATGGTCACAACGAGAAACTGAATTTACCCAATCCTGGGAACTTCCTAGCATCTTTGAAATTTCTTGCGGAATTTGAATCGAATATGGGAACACACATTATTTGTCACCAGAGATTCAAAATAACTCACTCATAAACTTGATGGGCAATAAAGTTGGGAAACTGTTGGGAAAGTCAACTAAGTTTGTTACTTTTATCAGATGCTTGATTCCACCCCAGATGTTTCTCATCAAGAACAGTTATCCCTAATAGTTCGTTACTTGGATGTTGATAATTTCGAAATAAAAGAGTCATTCATTTGGCTACTATGAAATTTTGAAACCTAATGCACATCATTATAAAGAATCTGTTCTAAAAACTCTTAGAGACATTGGACTGGACTGTGCAGAGGTCAAACCTATGATAACGCAGCCACAATGAGTGGCAGAAACGTCTCTTAGACATGAATCCAAAGGCAACATTTATGAACTTTGATAATCACTCTCTGAACCTGGCATCTCTTCATTCTGCTGAGATAGATCCAGCAATTGTCACCTTTTTTGGAACTGCACATGAATTCTTCAACTTTTTTTCACCCCCCCCCCCCAGAGATGGGCCAAACTGAAAGAAGCTGGCGCCTGGTTTTAAAAAAAGGAAAGTAATAGAAGGTGGTCCGCAAGAGAAGCTATGTCGGCAGTTTCCTTGCATCTCGACAAAATCATCAAGCTGTTGTAGAAACTTTCTGTATCAACAACTGAAAGAATGGACACTAGAAGCAATGCACAGTATCATTTTCTTGCAAAGGAAAATTATGCTTTTTTTTTTAACTTATCTGGAATTCTAGTCAAATCTCCCACGCCAAATCAATATAGGGGCCTAGTAGCTAGTTCAGAAGAAACAACAAACGTCTGGACTGCACATACGGGAAACTGCTGAAGAAATTAAAACTTTTTCATGCTTTCTGCAAAATGATGAGAAACGGAAGAAACTATGATCACCCAATCCATCGAAAAAGCAAAAGAAGATAGTGAATGATATGGATTTCCTGTAATCAAAAAAACCAGAAGAAAGAAAAGACTTATGATGCAGGAGTACTGTCAATAGAACTGGAATTCAAATGTGTTGCAACAGAAGTGCTGGACAGACTTCATATGGAGATGAAGGACATATTCCAAAGGCTGGAAAACCATGTGGACCCCATTATGCATTTCTTCTTGAACCAAGAAAACCTCTTGGAGTCTAAGGAGAATGAAACGCTGATGAAAAACTCAGGCCACTTCCATTGCGTCATGTGAGAGATCATTCTCAAAGCTCAAGCTAATCAAACACTATCTTAGGAGCACAATGACGCAAGAAAGGCTTAGCATGACTTAAATATCAGTGGAGTCACAAGCACTAGACAGTATATAGCGATGTAGATGGTGTTATAGATGCCTTTGCTGCACAGAAAGCACGACGTGAAGCGATATGAATTGAGATTCGTCACTTGTGCATTAACGCCAATAAACAACGGTATTATTCATTAAAAGATTCTTAATGATTATTTCTTGTTAATTTTAATGATATGCTGTACCAACTTAAATGTAGGCTTACATATTTCTCATGTCTTGATGTCGAATATCAAAATGCAAGGGGCCCCCAAAGAGGTCCATCCCCCCCCCCCCCCCGGGCCCCCTAATCCCTAGCTAAGGCCCTGTGTAGGATAGATCTAGATTTAGGCCTAGTTGACCCTAGTTGAAATCTAGAAAGTATTTTATTTTAGATATGCTATATATAGACCTATTTCTGTTAGATTTTAGACTAAATATAGATGTTGGTAACGTAACGTTGATAGAATATTTTTTTGCAGTTTGAATTAGAAAAATATAGCTAAGTGCTTTTTTTTTTTTAAATGAAAAAAAAAATTATATAGGTCTTAGTTGACCCTTGTTGACCTCCTATATAGGCCGATGTCTATGATAACACTAAGTAAAAAAATTGCTTGCTCACTGTTGTGTGAACAAGCGGATCTCTATTTTAGAGTCTAGATCTCTAGTCTACAAGCAGTCAAGAAACATTTTAAAAAATACTTTAAAATGTCTGAAAAAAAGTAAGTTCTCCCTTTCATAGTTTCTAATCTATAATTGTTTTAAGAACATTAGACTTAGAATTTACTATAAATAATAGTATAATTTATAATTTAGATAATGTTACGTAGGCTGTAGGGGATTGTAGTATTTTTTATTATTTAGTATAATAAATATAAGTAATATACTCAGATCTAGATCTATATCTAACTAGAAAAATCCATTGCAACTGGAGAGCTCTACTGCTCTAGGACAGTCACATAGTGACACTCAGAGCAGAAAAGGTAGCACTAGCTGCTACCATGCTAGCAAATCATCCAAGTTCCCCACACAGTCAGATTGTCCTTCTAACCGATGCGAAAACAACCCTCCAAAGCTTGCAAAACTCAGCAAAAAAACTGTTACTCAATGGATACCAGCTCATATTCAACAAGAAGGAAGTGAGAAGGCTGACACACTCGCCAAGAGTGGGAGAACTAACTCACAAATAAACTCTGCCCTCTATCCAGAAGAATTGAAGAAATTAATTGTAAATAAAATAAATGAGAAATGGACGAGCTCTCATCCAAATCACAAGAAAGATGACGCTTACTATAAACTATCTGACAAGACCAACGTCTAATCTTTTGACTCAGGACCGGACACAACAGAATGCGACAACACATGTACCGGAAGCTCAAAATTGGATACAGTGAAATCTGCCCATGTGGAGTATCACCAGAGAATGCTGACCACGTCTTCCAAAACTGCTCTCTTTACCAAGAGGCCCTTATAAGACACTGGCCCCAAAACACCCCAATAGAAAGAAAACTATATGGAGAGCTCCCTGATTTGGAAACCACTGCGCAGTTCATCTCATATATTGGTCTAGTCATCTGAACGCTCCAACATAATAATGAGAAAGAAGAAGAAGCGTTGGTATCGTCAGTTAGGAGTGAAAGAGTTAATCTATGAATATGAATCTTATTTTCAATGACAATGACTCATATTAGCATTTGAAGGCATTTCAATTTAATTTAATCTATATATATAGATCTAGTACTCTAGTAGTTGATCTACTATTTAGTACCATAATACTGTAGTAGATATAGAATTCAAGCTAGGTTCTATAATAGATTTCTATGACTACATATTGTTATAACCCTGCCATGCACACCACCCCTTGTGGGGCGCCATCCTAGATAGTGTAGAAGGTGTGCACTAATAGAGACTAGACTGAGAAGGATGTTACATTAGAGGAAGAAGAACGAGTTCCGCCCAAGTCGTATGAAGCGAGGAGCTGTGCTAAAAGCAGATGCTGTTCTATGCATTTGTGATGTCCCCATGTAAATATACATCTGTGTTCGTTGAGTCATCTCCTCTTATAACTAAGTCCAGTGCACATATAGCTTGACTAGCCAGCTATTCATGCTAGATACTCTTTCTTAGATAAGAGATCTTAGAGATCTATTCCATTGACTGAACACTATCTTTTGGCCCACACATACGTCAGCTCTGCTCTGTGCTGATTAGGCCAGATACAACCACATTTGATGAGAGCGTCAACAAAAAAGCTAGCTGTAGCATTCATACTCTCCTGGCTTAACTACCGCAACATCGTGTGCAGGTATACCTGATGACAATATTGCCAAACTGCAGTGAATTCAGAATAATGCTTAACAAATAGTCCTATGGAAAACTAGACGAGATTCTGCTACTGCTCTCTTGCGCACACTCCATTAGCTTCCTATGAAAGCAAGAATTGACTACAAGGTGGCCACACTTTGTCATCAGTGCATCTACAATAAAGAAATGCCCTTGTACCTTAGTGAACTGATCACTCCATATGTCCCTCTGAGAACACTGCGCTCCATTGGCTCAGCATGCTTCACTACATTCAAGAACATTAAGACCTATCTGTTCAAAACATGTTTAAATTAATTTGTACAATTAGCTATCGTGTTTATGTTTGTAATGTTATCACAGCGCCTTGAGCTTACATTATGTTTGTTAACAGCGTATAAATTAAATTATTATTATTGTTCTTAGTATATAATGATCATGATTGAATGTAAAGTCTAGGTTAATGTTCTATAGATAACCTAGATTTAGATCAAGATATAGGAAATACAATCAAGTAGTTATTTATATACTTGTTTGTTTGTAAAATGTTTTACGTGGTTTGGATGTTCCTTCTGAGTTTAAGATAATTTACTTCCTAGTCCAAATCTCCTGCTGGACGACAGGGGATAGGAGCGGGCAGGGTTTCAACCCGGGACCATCGATACATCTGAATGACAGTCCAGTGCGCAAACTGCACGACCATGCAGCCATATCTGCTTTAACTTTAACACAGACATACTGTAACATCCTGATTATAAAGCTTAAAGATTACAATTTTAGTCTAATTTAAGATTATGATATACCAGTACATGGCTACCTTTGTTGCTTTTCAGTCTTGTAAAATTATTGGTTATTACTGGTTTCAGGGATGGTTTGCTAGATATTCATCTGCTTATTTTGTGTGTGTTTCCTTTTAGGAACATGACCAATGTTCATTGGTCTTTTTTGTTTATCCAAATGTTTAGTGCCAAATAATTATTAACAAAAACAAATAGTAATTCTGCTTCACTATTAAAATTTTTTAACAATATTTCTGGGATAAGGGATTGATGTTTTATTTTTAAAAAAAAAAATTTAAAATTTGATCTTAATTTACAAAAGAAAAGATTAAATGTTAACTTGATGTCCTGTTTGACATTAAAAAATCCTCAACTTTTTTTTTTTTTTTTTTTGCATAATATATGCTTATATAGTGTGTTTTAGTGTAATTCTGTTGTGGGATGGTGAATTTTTATAAATTATAAGCTGCTGCATTTTATTTAGTTTATATATTTATATTTGCCTCTACATTGTTTTGCAAGCGATTCAATGAAATATAAACATGACGCTATATCAGAAACTATATTACAGAGACATGATGGCTGTGTTGTTGTTATTGTTTTTTTGTAGTGATGCACATTTCAAGTTAAGAAAGTTAGCTAGTTAACTTTTTTTTTCTAATTGTTAGCCCTATTTAATTGTGATTAGAATTCCAGTACTCTCAATAATACTGAAAAAAAAAACAAGTTCACAAAAATGTTATTAAAAGAACATGCCAAAATTAAATTAGCAAAACTTGATATTATATACATATACATAAAAAAAAATTAAATAAAAAAAAAAGGTTAAACCAACCATTCAGGATATAAAGAATTCTTAAACCTGCTGAGTCATTACATCCTGTAATGCTATTTATTATAACACTTGTTTCAACTGTTGCATTAGTATAATCTTGGAAACACATCCTGAAGCTCAGCTTACTCATTTAGAAAGACTTCTGTTTATTTTTAGTTCCCTTCATTTCTATAAGTCCATCTTTTTTTTTTTTTTTTATTTACTTGAGTCCCCTCAATGCAACTATAATAATAACTTGACAATGTAAATATAATTTGTGAGTTACAACTAACTTAGTTTTTGTGAAGACTGAAGATAACAGCTTTTTTGTGTTGGTCTCACAAACAGTGGTCTTTGCTCTGGAAATAAACATTTCCTCTAAATACTTCCATGTCGGAGGCATGGTGGCTGAGTGGTAAAGTGCTTTGATTCCAAACCTGGGTTTGAATCCTGGTGAAGACTGGGATTTTTAATTTTGGGTACATCTGGCGCCTCTGAGTCCATCCAGCTCTAATAGGTACCTGACATTAGTTGGGGAAAAGTATTTTAAAGGCAGTTGGTTATTGTGCTGGCCACATGACACCTTTGTTAACCGTAGGCCAAAGAAACAGATGAACTTACATCATCTGCCCTATTGACCAGAAGGTCTGAAAGGGGAACTTTTTTTCTTTACTTCCATGACCACAAAATGTTCATAGTTAGTAAGTTTTCTCACCTTTAAGGTATTGGGAGGATAAGTCAAGTTAAATGAATTTAACTTACAAACTTTTCTTGTTGTCGCCACGTTTGTGGCCTTTTCTTTCTCCTACAAATGTCAGGGTTGTCAAGCGCTTCCTCAGTATCTAATGTTTAATAAACCAAATTGAGGTAATACTCAACGGAATATGTAATTCAATAACACTGGCAAAAGGCTGTAGAAGTTATTCTACACTGGTACTGAATGTCGAACAACAAGTTTAATCGCAATGAAGGGAACCATCAAATGTCAGCTAATGTTTATAAAGTGCTACTTATCTCTACGTTGTCCTGAAAGTATCTCTTTTTACGTCGACTTCTATTTTGTTCGGTCTCTAAAACCCTATCCTTGTTTTACTAGTCACGTCATTGTCACTAAGACAAAACTTCCCCTATTTCCGAAACAAATAGCTAATTACTAATCATGCCCTAACAGGTAACAATTTCAGAGCGCTGGGGGAATGCATAATTTCTTCTGATCTGAGCCTTCATCAGGACTCAGACCCAGAACCTTTAGCTCAGTAGCTTCTTGGGCCTCATCCCATTTCTTTAATTTAGTTTCAAATTAGTAGGGTTCCACCGGATAATACTTTTTGATATAGATCCAGAGCCGAATATGGCAGGATTGTAAAATATGATATTGAGCTGAAGCTAGATGCCTACAGCTCATGTTTTGAATATCTTGCAAAACTTCTGAAAACATACCTATATTCCTATTATTTTTTTTTTACCTTATTATTTTTGACTTACTTTGACTTAATCCTGTGAACTCCCAGGGGAGCATACCGCCGCAACCATTCCTCTCCACCGAACTCGGTTATGAGCAGCTTTCTTCATCTGTTCCCATGTCATTCCAGTATCCTCAGCTTCACTGATGGCTAACCTCTTCCAGATTTGCTTGGGCCTGCCTTGCAACATTGGTAGCTGGTTTTCGCAGTGCAATCTGGGTTGTATAGTTGGTAGATGTATGTGTTCATGTATTTCTGACCATCAACTGGTCATCAGGCTTGTATTTTTAAGGCCCCTGACTGCTTCTCTTCCTGGTGTGTATCAGGATTGATACTGAAAGTGACTGCTAGTTTATAGTGGGAATCTGTACCGTTGTAGGTCAATATCTAGTAGTCATAAGTTTATCTATAAACTGTACTGAAGATAGACTTGCACTACTAGACAGGTAGATACTACTGTGTACTTTTGACTATTCGGACAACTATTCTGCAGTGATATCCAGCCAGAGATTTAAAATAATATGCCTGATAGTGAAAAATGGCCGGATATTTGTCTAAAGCCAGAACTAATTTCCTGTGCAACCCTAATATTTAGTACTATATTTAATGGAAGCAACTATGGGTAATAGCTATGGTCAGAATGATGTCACCCACACAACAGTTCTCTCCTCGAAACTGATGTGTCCTAAGAAATAGCAGGTGCCCATACAGTTTAGGATTATTAGCACCACATGTTCTGCAAGGGAGTTTTTTTCTCCAAGGTCAGCCTAGCCTCTCCTACCTGAAGATTACTGGTTTAGGCAGCAGTTGCTCACCTTTTTTCAATTCCTGGCTTTCATGTGTGGCTCAGTTATTAGATTTAGGGAAACTGTTAACCCTGACAAGGGGCAAAAGAAAGTTTCAGATTTACTGTTCCAAATGTTTCAAATATTACATACATCTGTTTTATTGATGTACAAATAGTTTTCCATGATCATTATAATAACATTATATACATTAATGGAAAAAACTAAAATTGTCACATTTCACACCATCATAAAATCCAAATTACTGTTCTATGATTTTATCTTGTGTGATAATTTGTAAAAAAAAATTAGCTTTACAAGCTTGAACAAAAATTTCAACTTCAAAAAATAATCTTGTGTAATATAGAAACAAGGATTAACTGTTTATAATACCTTAAAACATATCATCCATTTCACAGTTTGATTTGAACAATCTGCATTATTTTAACAAAGAGAATTAGATGAATTACAGAAATGGGAATCAAATTGGAGCATGTCTTTCCACCCAGAAAAATGTCAGTTGTTAAGAGTAACAAAAAAACTAAAACAAATTAATTCCACTTATCTTATTCATGGCAAACCAGTAACACAGACTAAAAACGCAAAATACCTAGGTGTTATAATAAATGAAAAACTGTCATGGAATCCACATATTGACGAAACTACAAAAAATCAAACAAAGCATTAGGATTTATTAAAAGAAATTTCTATAAATCAAATAAGAACATAAAACTAAAATGTTATTTAACCTTGGTTAGGCCAATAATAGAATATGCATCCTCTGTTTGGGACCCCTCAACTCAAGAAAACATTAAGAAACTAGAACAGACACAAAATAGAGCAGTGCGATTCATAACAAACGAATATTCACATTTGACTAGAGTAACACCTTTAGTAAAATCACTAAATTTAGAAAGCCTTCAGGACAGAAGGCTCAAAAGTAAAGTAGCAATAATACATAAAACACTGAACCATAATCTTCAAATACAAAAACAAAATTTAATAAAATACTCTGAAAGACACAAAGATAAAGGCACATTCCTCGTCCCATATGCTAGGACAAATTTGTACAAATACTCCTTCTTCCCTAGTGCTATTAGAGCATGGAATGGGTTGCCTGAGCTAGCCAGGAAAACCAGTGACTTGGCAGAATTTAAGTCATTGGTTAATATGCATGACTAAATGCATGACGCGTAGGACGTAATTATCTTCTATTTTGAAGTAACGTCTGTATTATAAAAGATAAGATGTTCATGTTATTAAGCCATGGTTTCAAAAAAAAAAATGAGTATGGTAAAAAAAACTAAAAACTTTTTGAACTGTTTTTCTTCTCAGAGGAGATATCGCCCTCATTGGATTAGCTGTGATGGGACAAAACTTAATCCTTAACATGAATGATCATGGGTTCACCGTAAGTAAAGCTCTTAATGGTCTTAGACTTTTCACTATGAATGATCATTACTCATCCTGGCTTTTAGATTGCCTGAAATGTTTTTCATGTTAAACTAGATTTATATATCTCTATATACTTTGGGCTTAAATTTTAGGTAGTTGCTTTTAACAGAACAGTCTCAAAAGTAACAGAGTTCCTCAACAATGAAGCAAAAAACACTAATGTGATTGGAGCTGCTTCAATGGAAGATATGGTTAGTAAACTGAAAAAGCCCAGAAGAGTTATGCTCCTAGTCAAGGCTGGTTCTGCTGTTGACAGTTTCATAGATAGTCTGGTAAGTAAACTTTGACCTGGAATAGTGTGTACACATTTTCTGCACTTGAGACTCTTCAGTACACTCTTGTCTCTACTGTGTGCCCATGACCTAGATATTTCTCAGTGCATTAGAAGACTAATAGTATAATATTTAAGAGATAAAAGTCACATTAAAATGAAATGCACTAAAGCATTCTTGAAATTATTAACATATTTTAACTTTGATCCATAATTTTTAGCTTATTGTAACTAAAAAGTTGCAGTTTTTAAAGAATTGAAAACAAAAAGGTAAAATTTCAATTGTATTCAATTGAATACTGTACTCGATAAGATAAGAAATAACACTAAATTAGTTCACACTTTCAAAGCACCATGAGTATTTGTTGCACCTTCAAATACTATTTTCATTAATACTTAAGATTTTGAGATATCAACATGACAGATGAATGTCGTACACTTATTTACTTTTTATTACAATTTTTTTCTGTGAGGTGGGGGGCTAAAAATGGTGAAATGAAACTATAATATCCAAATCAGTTAACAACTCACAGAAATGAAAACATAAGTGCCTATTCCGACCTTAAAAATTCTTGAACTTGAAACCAAATGCAAAACCTATTAAAACATTGTATAAGTACATACATTTATGCCTTACTGGATGTAATTAGTATTTCCAAAGCGATCATTCACTAATTACTATATAATTAAATCATTCTATAGTTTATTACTTCATTCTACTGTTTAATAATGCTTGCTAAAAATGTTAGTACTTATATCAATATCATAGCTTAATTTTTCCTGCCTGTCTATCACATTTTCATTAAATAAAATGTGTCTTTATGTTTTGTGATAAATGACATATATTCCTTATTTGCCTTTTTTTTTTTTTTTTTTTTTTTTTTTTAGGTTCCTTTACTTGAGAAGGGTGACATCATTATTGATGGTGGAAACTCAGAGTACAGAGACTCTATTGTAATATTTCTTATATCATTGTTAAATTTAACCAAACTTTAATTACCATAAAGATGATTGATAGCTTTTTGTGTAGATATTTTAATTGAAATACATTTTTAAAAAGGGTAAAATATTGTATTTCTTTAATGTCACAACAGCGCAGATGTCAGGCCCTAAAAGCTAAAGGTATTTACTTTATTGGGAGTGGAGTTAGTGGGGGTGAGGAAGGTGCCAGGTATGGTCCATCCCTCATGCCAGGTGGAGCTGAAGAAGCTTGGCCTGCAGTTAAAGAAATCTTTCAAGCTATTTCAGCCAAGGCTGACAAAGAACCATGCTGTGATTGGGTAGGTCTCACTCTCATTTTTAAATTGTATTTTATATAATTTATGAAAAATAAACTCATTTAGTCATTTTACATTGACTATTTAAATGACTTTCCATTAATACTTTGTATGGGACAATACCTTGCTGACTAACAATACCAAAGCCTTAGTCTACCAGACCTTTGTGGTGCTATACAGAAGTGAAACGTTCAACCCACTCATGGCAGGAAAAAAAGCTAAATATCTCCCACCTCCGATGCCTTAGCCGGATCTTTAAAATAAGGTGGCAAGATATAATAACTAATAAGGAAGTTCTACAAAGAGCAGGATGCCAGAGCATCCATTCTGTTGACTTGGCTGGCTTGGTCACGTTCATAGAATGATACAAGATCGACTTCCACAAGACATTCTGTATGGTGAGCTAACAGAAGGCAGGATAGAGCCGCTGGCTGTCCTTTTTTAAGGTATACTGATATATGCAAATGCAACATCAAAGCTCTTGAAAATCAACACTAACAGCTGGGAAAAAGTGACAATGGGTAGATCCACTTGGAGAGCGAGCATAAAGGAAGGGTCTGAATTGCAGATATCTTAGACAGCAGTAGTAGAAAGAAGGGTGAAAGTGCAACAATGCCTGGTGATTACAGATGCCCAACTTGTGACTGCAGCTGTGTATCAAGGGTTGGCCTTTTTAGTCACACAAGAAGTTGCAAAGGGAAAAAAGATTGTCACTCGAGATGTAAAATGCCACAGTAGTTGAAAATAATGTTTTGTCTGTATACCATAAAAGCAATCAGAATATTAACATAAATTTAATGAAATAAATTATATTTATACAAATCTATGTAAGTTAGGACTGCATATAACCACATAACATAAATGTTTTTTGTTTTTTTTTCTTGTTTTAAAAATGATTTATATGTCTTTGCAGATAATATGTATTTTAAATTTTAGAACAGAGCAAAACATTTTTTCAAGGACAATTTATAGCATGTTTTAACATAATGAAGAATATAGTAAAATTGAATATTCAATTCCACAGCCAGTTTTGAGAAAAAGTTGTGCAAAATACTAACTGATCTTTTAAAGAATGATGTATATGTATTGCACTAAATATGCATACTTAACTTTAAAACAATTCAGAAGACTATAAATGGCAATTACTTTGAGCACAACAAAAGTGATGGTGAATTCAGATGGGACAAACCGACAACATAAAAACAGCTTTTTAGTATGCAAGCTACTAAGAAATAGAATATAAAAAAACCTGCAATCATTGAGGAGAGCATGGATTTAAGTTGGATGTTTGAGGTTTAAACTAACTTTAATATCTGACATTTTCTAAAAAACAAAAAGCATGCAATCACAAACTCTTATCCTCAATACGTCCTTCAGATAGATATATATGCTAATAAACTATCACATATTTAATAAGATCTATACAAGACTAGTAAATTAAAAAATATTTTAGTGAAAAATTTAAATACACTCTTGGTACTTAATATTGGCTACTTTGAAAACCAACACTAAACAAGACTTTCCAGCTTGTGTGCGTTTTCAAGCTTTTCACTCTACTGGCAGCTAAACATCTTACATGTACTAATACTTAACCCCAGGAAACAAAAAGTAACTATTTCCAATCCATACAGAGTGCCTAAATGAACATATGAAGAGAAAAAAACTATCTACAAATCTATCACAAGACCAGTAGTCATGTATGCAAATGAGACTCAACACTGACAAAAATATCTGAAAAGTTTGGAAGACACATTCTAAGTAGGAGATATACTATTATATGAAGTCCCATCCATAGTGACAGAAATAGAAAAAAAAAGAACAGATCACAATATACAGGTTATCTATCTTAAAACAATATAAGAGAATAGAGGGACCAAAATAGTGTACTGACAAAAACCCAAAGACAGGGATAACACTAAGGCAGATCATGATGTTGAAGCAGATCTACAACTTCATAGTTTGGACATATGAAAAGTTCAGACGAGATCTCAATGAAAAGATGTGTTAAAGGCAGGCCAGGAACCTCCTTGAATCCAGGCCAGAGGCCTCCTTGACGCCAGGCTTTTGATACTATCAATCTCCATTAGTATCAATGTCTTAAAAATTTGAGCTTCCTGTTAATCCTTATCTTAAAATGTGTTTTAAATGACTCAACATTAAAATTCATATCATCATCACTCCTTTGAGTTCCTCATGGAACATAGGGCCTCGACAAAAACACGCCACTCTCCACGGTCTCTTGCTAGCTTTTTGATGGTGTCCCAGCTCTTCCCGGTCTTCTCTGCTTCTTCAAGTACACTGCGTTGCCATGTTCTTTTTGGTCTTCCTCTGCGTCTTGTTCCCTGGGGGTTCCACTCTAAGGCCTGCCTAGCTCTGTTGCTGGTATCTTTTCTAAAAAATTCATATATTGAGTCTTTAATTTTTTATTTCAACATTTAAAGGAGGACATAAACTAACATATTTTTATTTTGAAATAAAATCTTTATCTATTTTAATTTTATTCTTAAATATTATTTTTTAGGTTGGACCTGAGGGAGCTGGTCACTTTGTAAAAATGGTCCACAATGGCATCGAGTATGGAGACATGCAGTTGATTTGTGAGGCTTATCATCTTATGAAAAGTGTCCTTGGACTTAGTCATAAAGAAATGGCTGAGGTAAGGACTTATTGATTTATTTAAAACCTACGGTTATTTTTGAAGTTAATAAGCTTTTTCTGTATTTATACATTGACGATCAGATGCTTCCTAGCTCAATTCCTTTTAATGACAGCTAATTAGAGGATTCTTTTTTTCTTCTTCTTTGACTAATCACACTCCTAATAATAGTGTTGCCTGTCACATATTAGTTTTCTTGTTTAAACTTGAGAAAATGATAAAACATAAACCAAGAGTTAATCCTTCATTAATTTGTTTTCTCCTCCATTGTTTAATGAAAAAAAAAAGCTTTAAAGGTGATACTGAGTTACCTTAACATCATTCTTTGATTATTATATATCATCACCACCTTCACTGTGATATATATATATATATATATATCATATGAGCCCAGAATGTTCTGCTGCTCACTGGGCAGGTCATTCCAGCTGGAGCTAGTCCATTGGCCTTGCTTTTTTTCTCTGACGCTTTTCTTTTGTCAGGTGGACAAAGAAAATGCTTCAGGGACACTCTCAAAGCTTCTCTGAAAGCCTTCAGCATTGACCCTGCCAACTGAGAGATGGAAGCACTGATTGCAGAGGTCTTTGATATATGCTGTATTTCAATTATTGAATTAAAAAAAATGGTTTATGGTTAAAAAAAAATTTTATATATGTTATCAATAGCTGTAAAAGTTTTTCAACTCACTGATTTGTATTTTTTAAAACCTTTACTAATGATTTTTTGTTCTCTTTAATCTTTTGAATTGTACAATTTTTAAAAAGGTTTTTGATGAATGGAACAAAGGGGAGCTTGAGTCGTTCCTTATAGAAATTACACGTGATATTATGCAATACAATGACACAGATGGCAAACCATTGGTAGAAAAAATCAGAGATTCTGCTGGCCAGAAAGGGACTGGAAAGTGGACAGCTATTGCTTCATTAGAGTATGGAGTCCCAGTCACTCTTATCGGTAAGGCTTTGTTTCATGTGATAAATATGAGCCACTTTTTACATTGTAGCTGATAAATCTAAAACTTGACATACATATATTTTAGGAATGAGATATAATGTTTGTATAAATATAAATGGCATTTTATTAAATTCAACAATATATCAACAGTATTTCAATTGTCTAATATGAAATTTATTGATTGCTAGTGTATATATAATAATAATAATAATAATTTTAGGTTTTATATAAAAGTAAAAAAAAAGTAAAGTTCCCCTTCAGACCTTGTGGTCTATAGGGCAGATGATGTAAAGGTCATCTGATTCTGTGGCCTACGGTTAACGAGGGTGTCATGTGGCCAGCACAATGACCAACCGCCTTTACTTTTATCCAACTAATGTCAGGTACCCATTAGAGCTGGGTAGACTCAGAGGTGCCTGAAGATCCCGAAATAAAAAAATCCCAATCTTCACCAGGATTCGAACCCCAGACTCCGGTTCGGAAGTCAAGATCTTTACCGCTCAGCCACCGCGCCTCCAGGTTTTATATAGCGCTACTTTTATGCTTATAGCATACTTAGAGCGCGAGGCCCAATCTCATTTGTGGACCCGTGGGTGGAGGGGTATCTGGGAAAAGGTTTTCCGTACTGCCTTAAGGCGCTCAGTAAACACAACTCTGCTCTATTCGGGTGTCGAACCTCGAGCCCCCTTCATAAGTTGCCAAGCCAAGTTCAAGCGTATTAGCCTCTTGACCACTCTTCCACTAATATAAAATATAGGAAAATAATGTTTATACTCATTTCAATGTAGCTAAGTAGAATTTCAAATATCTAAATAAATGATTAGTGAATGGATGAAGATTTTTTTTTTGTTCTGTGTAGGTGAAGCTGTCTTCTCACGCTGTCTTTCATCGTTAAAAGAAGAACGTGTGGCTGCAAGCAAACAAATTTCAGGGCCAAGTGAAACAAAATACAAAGGTGATGTGAAGGCCTTTGTCAACGATATCAAAAATGTATGTTGTTTTTATTAAATGATATAAAAAAATGTAAGATTTTTTTTTGTAGTGTTAGTATTTTTTGTTTATTTCTTAACCCATTTACAGCAGCATTTCTGGCAGTATTTTTCTAGAGAGGCAATTTTATTTATCATTAGCTTGATATCACAACAATACATTTGTATCACTATCATAAGTGAAACACTGCTCATCCTAAACTTCAGAATCCAAGATATTTATTATTACCATTCTTTGTACTGTTCAGTCTGAAAATATTGAAGCTTCCAATGCAATGTTAACTTCATTCATTTGGCCATAATTGTTCCATTTCCAACTCTTTTTATTCTGTTATTTGTAGTTGTTGTTTTTAGTTTACTTAAGCTGCTTAGTATAAATGTATAATAGATTAAAGCAATGGTAAGCTGAGATGTAGACAAGTCATTGAGAAAGCTAATTAGCCAATCAAGAATTTATTTTCAAATTATCATCTTTGCTCAAGTGGTTATCTCAAACAAATTTATTGTAGGTTCTATAAGGGGACAAATTTTTATCATAGGCCTATATGATGCTGATTGTTTAGAAATTAAATCTAATATTTGAAAGGGGAAATCATGTGCAGTAATGGGTTCTAATAGATTATGCAGGTGAAAAATTCTTAGCACTATTTTATAAATTCAATTTTAAGTTAATTTATTTATTAATAGATAAAGCTACCTTTTGTCACCAGTGTGATTCTTTTTTCAGGCTTTGTATGCATCTAAAATTGTTTCCTATGCACAAGGCTTCATGCTGATGAGAGAAACAGCTAAAGAATTAGGCTGGAAATTAAATTTTGGTTCTATTGCTTTGATGTGGAGAGGCGGGTGCATTATTAGAAGGTTTCTTTTTATTTTTATCTAGCTTTTTGTTTTTCTTTATAAGCCAACGTTTATTGCCTTATTGAATTATTGAGGCTTTAACAAGAAAATAAATTGACCAAATTTAAATTTTGAGTTTAATTTACTTAATTCGGTTTTTTTTTGTTTTTTTTACAGTGTTTTTCTTGGAAACATCAAACAAGCTTATGATAAAAACCCACAATTAAGCAATCTTTTAATAGATGATTTTTTCAAGAATGAAATCCAGAAATGTCAGGTGAGTTTACAAGATGGTAAGCTGTCAAATTGATGTTTTTTGTATGCATTTTGTTTTCTCTGAGCATAATGTAATCAAAATAATCTTCTGTCCTGTTATATAACATCAATATCTTTTGAGTTTATTCATTTCATTGTGATTCTTTTTTAGTAAGTTATTTACAATCAACATTTTATAAGTTTTATTTTAGCCTAGTTTCTGTGTCTTTGCATCAGAGACATAAACCCATACATTTTTAAATATAGTGGCACATTGCATTAGACAGTATGTTCATAATTTTGTTTAACTACTAAGAACTATATAGCAAACAATTAAACAAACTCATATTAAGGAATTATAATGGTTTTATTTCAATATTTTAATGAAGCTATTTTAATAAATCATTCAGGATTCCTGGAGGCGTGTTGTTTCAACTGCTGTACTGCTAGGCATTCCAACACCAGCCTTTAGCACAGCATTAGCTTTCTTTGATGGCTATAGAAGTCAAAATTTACCCGCCAATCTTATTCAGGTAGTGAACTTTGACCTTTTTCTTTTACTTTAAATTTAGTCTGTATTAGCCTTTCACTATTTCAAACTCTTATTTTAGTGGGTAAAGTGATATTTGATTTCATTATTTCGACAGTGTTTATGGAATTTTAGTTCATCCATTTATGAATGTTTTGTCTTGGAAGTTTTACTTATTTAATAAAACTAGCATTTAAAAAACTGATGGTGACATTATACCAGGAGTCCATCAGGACTGATTATATTAACTAATTCTGTAACAAGACTAATCTACCGTTTTAAAAAGAAAACTATTTTTCTTGGAAGCAGTACACATTTTTTTTTCATTTTTTCTCCACACAGGCTCAGAGAGATTACTTTGGTGCCCACACTTATGAACGCAACGACAGTCCAGGCCAGTACATTCACACCAACTGGACAGGCAGGGGAGGCAATGTATCTTCATCAACCTACCAAGCATAATAACAAGAGGAAAACACAAAAGTTCAAGGACACAAATTGTTTATGAAAATCAAAACATCTCTAGACAAATGTTATGAGCATTCACTTTTCTCACCATGTTTGACTCACTATTGAATGTAGGTCTCACATTGTGAGTTCAGCTTTTGTGACAAGAATTTGTGTTGACTTACTAGGAGTTTAAAGTTTTTGTACAGTGATTTAGAACCAATGTTTTTTTTTTTTTTTTTTTTTTTATGTAGATGTTTATCAATCTTAAGAAATTTTATTTAATGATTCTTTCTAAAGAATGGCAATTTTGAGAAATTGATGGGAAATATTTTCTCCCTTTTATAGTCCATCTTTCTTTCAGTTCTTTTTCATTATCTTCATCTATTTCCAAGACACTGAATCTCCAATCAACAGTTGTATCATTACTGTACAATCTATTAGAAAGTTTTCAATGTCTTCATTTCTTTCTTCCTCTTTAGAATAGTATCTGTTTATTTTTACTGGTAACTTTCTTAGAAGACTTCAGTTCTAACTGAAATATCATTTTGAGGAGAAATGAAAGATAGATTTTAATAAAAGGAATAGGTTTGTTCAACATTCCTGGCTAATGTTATGAGAAAACATCCTTGCTGATTTTTGTGCATACAACTATTACTGTACATTTTTTTTTATGAAAAGAATTTTTCTTTAAAGAACAAACATTATTGTTTCATTTTTGTTTTGTTTTATCATGACAATTACTTGTTTCGTTATTTATGACAGAATGTACACTTTCTTAAAATAAACTTTTTTTTCATCTTCAGTACCGGTATTAAAATACTTTTAAACATTAAAAAAATATTTTAATGAATAAAAAGAAGAAAAAAATGAGACCTAGCAAGTGCTCTAAAGTTCTAAGTAAATAATTTAATTAATTGAACATTATTTTCATTTCTTCTGTGCATAGAAACTGATTAAATGAACTTGGACACATCCTAAAAAAAATTAATTAGTTGAATCTTTCAACAATCTTTTAATTTATCTGCTAAATGTCAACCTCTTTAGTTAGTAAATGTTATTATTATAAATGATAATATATATATGCTGGTTGTGTTGCTAGATTGACATTGCTAAACTGAAGATTTAAGTTTTTTTTATCTTTTCTGGTCCACCCAGCACCATAAGGTTTTGCTTTAGATCAAGTAGGCTTGCATGCTGCCTTCCAGGTGGTCAAAGGTTATTTCTTTCAATTTTTGTAGATTTGGGTTTTAAGTTGAGATGTTCAATTCCAGCACAGTTCAAAACAAAACTTCCCATAAACTCATTTCACTTTTAAAAAAAGTCATAGTGTTGTAATAGATTTAAATCTTTCAAGTAAATGACATCCAAATTCTTAGTAACTTTTGAGGAACACATTGAATCAGTGATTGTCCTTCATAGGTCACTGGCATCCTAAGTTATCAGGCTTATTTTTTTATACGACAGTTTTTTTTTTTGGCACAATAGTTTACATTGGAAATGTTGCAGAAGGACACATCAACTGGACATCCAAATTTGCACATCCATTTAATTGTTTGCCCAGTTAAGTAAGAAGGCTAATGGTTCTGTAGATGCTCATAAAATCTCTTTGTTTTCTAGCTTTTTACAGAGTTAGTAATTAGGGGAAAAAAATTATTAGTGGTATAAATTTAACCACTCATTTGATCCTTCAAATCTCTTCCAGTATGTCAGGGGATAGCAACTGGCAGGGCTCTAGCCTGAGCCCATGGAGATAAAAGTCCAGAGCACATTCTACACAACTAGGCAGCTCCATTAACTGTCAGCATTTGCAATAACACCAGAAAAACATATTACTTGTCCCAGCAAACTCTAGGTCTAATAATAAACTAACACAAAACTTAAGAATGACAACTCTAGAAATTGTGATACATAGCTTTCTTTTATACAAATGCTAACAAAATTTTGTTTTAGCATAAAATACAAGGATAGCCTGAAGCAAAATTTGTGTAACCTTTTGAATTTCACTACCACAGTCTCAGGCTTAAACAATAATTCAAATACAACTATTTTACATAAACAAGTATTTCAAACTTTATGCCATATGAATTAATTTAATTTTTTTTTTTTAAAAGCTGATTATAATTGATTCATTATACAGTTACTTACTTTTGACCAACAAATGAAATAAATAATCTGTTTTGATTTAGAAATAAATATAATAACTATTAAATAAATGAATTTCAGTTTTTACAGTTCAAAAATTTTAGAAAAGCAACATACCAAAAACCCAGAAATAGTGCTTACTGTATAATAAACATTAGATATAGGATTTAAAATGCATGCAGGAAAATAAAAAAAAGAAAGGAACTTCAATAAGAACAAAATCTGTTCAAGAAATCAAGTGTTCAAGAGATTTGTTTCAGTGGCAAGGAGAAGATATAAACATGTGTACAGACTAGGTATACAAACTAATTCACAAACAAAAGAACTAATTTTGTCCTCGCAATGTAACAAATAACCTATACCAATTAACTAACTGTTACTAACCAGTTTAATTTGCAGGAACAACTAATTAACAATAAGCTGAAAAATACATTTAAAAAAATTACAATTGCAATGAAATAACTTGACAAAAAAAATAATGAAATAATCAAAATATGAAGCCATTTTATTGAATGCTCTGCAAACTAATGCACAGCTGGATTTCTTCTCTACTGTGATTGATTATAAAAGAATTACTTTGTGAGCATAGAAAACTTTCAAGGGAATTTCAAGGCAAAAAGTTAGATAATGCTGATATAATAACATGCTATTCAGTTGCCTGAAATCGACTTCTTTAGGCTACTTTTGACTGAAAGTGCTAAGAAATTTCAAGCAACATCTACTTACAAACCCAATTAAGACCAGCAGCTTCAACTAATCAGACATAAGGGCCAGTAAGTAGATATGTTTTTCAGAGTCCTGAAAGTATCCCTCTAAAAATTGTGATGGTGTACTATGAAATGAATGAATTAAATGATGTGAAAGTTGACCAAAGGTTAAGAAGGATCTCTTAAAGCTATTCAACATCCATGATATTTAGTTTCAATGATACTTACAAACTGAAGGGTGCTAGTTCCTAGGAATGTGACTTAGTTCAATAAGAAAAACTTGGTTGGAAAAGTGTTGGGTCAAAATAAATATGTAATGAATAACACCATTTAGCTTTGAATTGAAGTTACGAATATACATAGACTTATAATCAAATGAAGAAAAAAACACCAAAAGCAAAGCAAGAAATTGATTGAACAAGTTAAACATGTGGAATAAAAGGCAGGCCAAAGTTGGACAGTGAAAGCACACTGGAGTCAAAACTAACCCAACACTAGACTAAACAACACCAAGCCTAATGAAACAATTGATGAGCCTCTATCCTAAACTAAACTTGATTCACAGTAGTAAGTTTAGGTATCTTTTAGTGCCCTTTTGATACAATACAGAGAGACACATCAGTACTAACTTTTGGGGTATTCTTTAGATGGAACTATTCTATTTATAGTTATGTCAAGTTACCACACAAAACCACTCACTTCTCAAGAATTCCACCGCCACTGTTGAACTAAGTTTAGATTGGGAGATAAACTGATCAGTCGTTCTAGGAAAGAAAGGCTGGAATCATGTGACTATTAAAGTCAATCACAGATGAACACAACTTGTCATTTTTTTTTTTAAAAAGTTTTCATTTTCTTCACTGAACAAATGGAAGCCTGAAGTAATATCACTGGGAGAAGTAGAAGACATTCATTCCTTTACACTCTTTCATTAGTGCCCCTGATCTTTGCATCAGACAGGGATAAAGGAAGTGCCTAAGTAGCACACCTTGTCAGTGGCACATCCCTGTCCAGCAACCTTTATCCTTCAGCACAAAGCCCTCCAAAGTTCAATACAAATAAAGTGCAGGACTTGTGACAAGAATTTCTGGGTGCACTATTTTGCACACTAGTTACAAAGGATTAGGAGGAAAAGCTGGGCTCACTAAGATTAACAAACCTATCAAACTACTGACGATACAAGGGAGATGAATAGAACATTTGAAACATCAGAATTAGGAGAATGCTGAAAAAACTATTGTGTACTGTACATCAAGTGTTAGCAAACTATAAAATGTTCCTTTGGTCTTCTCACAGAATAGAACATTTTCGTTTGTTCAAACATTTTTTCTTTATAATGAATACATTCTGAACTAGTCTCTACACCAGATACATTGTTTAGAAAACACAAAACTTTTTTGATTTACTAGAAACTCTTCACCTCTACACTGGGCATTACAAACCTCAATGTCTGGACTAAAGATTACATAATGAGAAACAAGTGGCAGATTCTAAACTGCCTTTCCTCCATCAAGCTTATACTAAATGTGTGTGGGATTAATAAACCTTATAAGAATTCCAATGAACTTTCCCTTGCAATCTGTCTAAATTATTGCCTGCTATGTCAGTTCACATTTCACACTTCATTCAAGTCAAACAAGATCCATGGCAGTAACAGCAAAGTTCACACATTAAGTTTCACACACTCTACAGTATCAGTATAAACACACAATTTCAACAAAGTAAAACTTGTACCAAATAGTTTAAAACCTAACACCCAGACTATGTAGTACAGCAGAGAAATAGTACAAGACTTTGAAATGATTCCTAACTATTTAGACTGTGGTACAAAAATGTTAAGAATTCGTTTCAAGTTTAAGTTGTCCAATTTTTTGTTCCCTTGCTACAGACTGCAAACAAAAGCTTTCAGTTCAACAACCAAAAAGCTGGCTGGTTGAAGCAAAAAGGACAAGAAATTGTCTAGTAGATGATTTTCTGTCCACCAACTTTTGTAGTCAATACCTGACATGAAGTTTGAAATGGTCAGTTTAATGACCCACTGTTTTAAATTTCCCTGACAAATAAACAGATACGTGCTCTTTTAGAGCTGAAGAAATGTTCGTTCAGTTCAATCTACAGTATGATCTGTACCAAGAGCTTGACAATCTGATAGACAAACAATTATTTCCTTCATAAAAGCATCCCCATATCTCATCTAATATCAAAACAAAATAGGGCTAAAGAGACAATGTTTAACCAATCATTATTTTTCACCAATTAAAAGCAACAGTTTGGGGCAACTTTAGGGTAAAAGTTACAAAGTTAATTGGAGTTGGTTTTTTCTACTCACAAAGAAGAAGAGTGGTATGTCCATGTGTTATTTGAATGTGTAATTTTTATATTTTACCCATTGTATGCTAACTAAAAATTCATTCGTTCATGTTAGTAAAAGTGACAACAATAATAATCCCATAGAATCATTTCAATTGCTTGCAAGAAAAAAAACTTTACAAAATGTAACCAAAAATGTACACAAAAAAAAATAAATCTTATTTTTGTCATAGATGCACATACACTAATGTTTTTTTTCTTCAAGAATACAAGGTGCACAACACACAATAAAATGTAAGGGAAACAACTTTCACACCCTCAGTGAAATCATATTAAATTGTAATATAAAATAAGAAATGGGAGACCTGTTCATAAAATCCAAAATGAATGTGCTTTAATGAGTTTTCCTAAAAGGATTAGGGGAGACTAGCAAGTAGAACATATTCATGTAACTTTTCCCCACCCCCCACCATGGACCAAAACAAATAACCTATTGCACATCTGAGTAATATTTTTTTAATTTGGAGATCTATGTATCAGAATTTATCTATTCATCGAAATATACATTCACAGTGGTATTTTTCATTATTCAAAATGTGCTTAACAATAACATCCCATAATTTTTTTTCTAGAATACTTCTATTTCACATTAGTATTAGCATGATGAAGTTTCAGTGATTACAAATGTTCAAAAGTGATGTTCGGCAATGATGGAAGGAGCATCTTCTTAACTTAAAACTGATTGATAGTTAAAAGAAACAAAAAACAACACATCTAAACAAATGTAAAATTTCTAAAAAAGAGTCTAATGGTTTTAAGATGAATCTAAATAAAAATATTTAGGAATTATTTTCTATATCAGATCTAAGGAGAAAAATTCATAACTAGGAGACTATTTCTCTGATTCCTAAACATCAAGAGTCAATTTAAAAATGACCCTAAAGTGCTTTTATTTTTTTTTGTAGAGGGCCAATAAAGATAAATAGGACAAAAAAATGTAGGATAAATATGGACCATTAACAAAATTTAATATAGAGAAATAATGATTACAGTAACATGTATCTCCAAACAGCAAAGTAACATTTCAAAACTTCTTTAACATACCAGCACACACAGGGAACAATGACAAATATACAGTTCTACAATAATATTGGTCTTACAATAAATAATCCTATGATGATATGCCATTCATATTGTGGAACAAAGGTCCCACCACAACACAAAGTCACTAACTTCACTGACAAATACCTGGCCAATAAAATCAAAGTTTCGCATGGAGGAAGTAACCAATGACTTATTGGTTCTAAACTTAGGTCACAATTCAATTCATCACAAAATTTTAATATGGAATCAATAGATATTTATGAATATAAAAATAATTTCAAACATGAACAAAACGAAAGGATCAATCTAGGATACAATTTGATTAAACAATACAAAACAAATAAAATACACAGCAGGCTTTGTTTGAACATTGAAATGTGGACAGAGGAATAACAAGGGAGTGATGTCAGGAGAGATCTTGAGAGTGGACATTGGCTCTGATTTAGAAATGATCAAGATTAAAAAGTGCAACAAAAATCAAAAAACTTTCTTTGACAATTGAGGATTCAAAAATAAGTCAAGTTCTCAAGATCTTCAGGGAAAAGGGAGTTCAGACATTTCTGTTTAGTGAACTCTGAACTTACTCAAGCTGTAAACAAAAACCTCAATTTTATCCAACTATAGAAAGTGATATGTTGTAATCATAAGAAGACTATTCACAGCTACAATCAAATATATTCATTTTTATAAAAGACTAATGTATTAATGGTCGTATCTTACTGAGATGTCATTTGATTAAAAATACATTTTAATAAAGCACACATACAAAATTTACATTTTAATAAAGCACACATACAAAATTTTTTCTTTAACTCCAAATAAATTGACCACGTGTGTCAAACATTTGATATTTCAATGCAATCATCTAATTAAATCATGAGCAAACTAAAGCTTAAGATAGTACCTTAGAGGTAGACACATCACATAGAAGAAGAGATATATCTTCAATTTGCACAAACTATAATCTGACCAGTCAGATAAATATGAATCTACATATTATAGTAGCATCAAGTTTACATTGTAAGTAAAATGTGTGTCATCTTCAAGTACAACATTTATTGTACAAAGTGTGGCCTTATTGCTCTATCTAGTTCAAATACAAGATTTACTTTTTTTTTTATCTACAAATGTATTTACACTTTTCATTTTGTCTACATTTTGGGGTAAACATATTAACAATGTACTGTTACCATCATTGTTCATTCCTTTGTTTTGTCAAGACATTCATCAATTATGTTTCAAACTGGTCTGAGGATTAGTTATTTTCTTGAAGATAATTTCATTTGTTTCAACTGGCTTTGAAAAGGAAAAAAAAACAACTCTAGATGGAGACAATCCTTTAAACACAATCTTCCATTGACATCAACAGCGGGTTCACATATTCAAAGCCATCAAACTCTGATTGGTCGATTTCACTGATAGATCTTCTGTAAACACAAATTTCCAGGGTTTAAGTTGTACAAAGTAATGATAAAAATTGTAAATTCATACTTCAAAAACTAAACATTGTATATTAAAAGAGAAAAAAAAAACATTAAAGGTCATGGAAAATCATGAAAGAGTTGTTCCATTACATTGGCTAGTTCGTATGCAAGAACAAACATTGGCTAGTTCGTATGCAAGAACAAAAGTCTCAATTAAAACCAAATAGAAAAGGATGCCCATAAGAGAAATGAAAATGTGCAAGTAAATCAGACATAAAAATGAAATGCTCCTGAATTAAGAAAAAATTTCAACTTGAAATACTCTAAAACTTTTATGAAAACAGGCTGGACTAGTGGTTTATTACACATGTGTAACTAATTAACCCCTCACCAAAGTACAGATTGGCACATTAATATATTTAAAAAAAAGATGTTTTCAAATTGTTAAAAATCAAATTTATCCTGAAACTGTTGAACTTACGGGTCATCAGGAGTTAAACGAACTGGCTCATTGGTGAAAGCTGGGTCAAAATGTTCCAGATCTCGTTCATGTTTGATGTGGGGCTTATAAGGGGGAATAATTTGCTTCTGTTCCAATAGTTCCCAGTCTATCGCACGGAAAAATGGATGTGACTGAATGTCTGAGAATCCAGTTTGTGGATGGCAACCAAGACGCTCAGCTGGGGCCTGCAGATAAAATAGTTTGAATAGTATCCATATTTATATATAACAAAGATGATTTCTGTTTAATTTGTTAATAATTAATTCAGTTATTTTATATATTTCAAATTAAAGGCATATAAAATATAAAGTAGCAAACTACAACATTTTTTAGCCCCCAACTAGAAGTTATAAGCACTTGAGGGCTATTAGAGATTTTCATACATGGCGTAAACAGCTATAAATAGCAATGCTTTTTGGTGTATCTGGTGTACAACGTAAAGGAAGTGCTGCTAACTTATGTTCTTTCAAATGTAGAGGAGAATCATTTGTGTGTGCACTTGTTAGCATCGCAGAGTCAAAGTTTCTGAGCTCTTCAGTAACACAAAATAAGTTCACTATGGAGGAAACATTAGACATTAACTCTAGGGCTTAAAACTTATTTGAAAACGAATGGGCAACTCATCAGTGGTAATAAAGAAGAATTGATATGAAGATGAACTAACAAGCACTGAGATTTGTTAAAAATCACAGTCAATTCTTTTTTATGTAGTTGGCAACAGTGAAGTTCAATTTAGTGTGCTTGACATTGTTGAGCTCCTCATGAAAATCTCCAATCAAAACATTATTCATTTAAAACAAAAAAAGATATAAAAACAAAATGTTATTGGGCATACAAGTAAAAAAAAATTACTCTTCTTCTTCTTCTAGCCAGCTTTTTGCTGCTGATCTCTTTTGTAGATGTGAAAAAGAAAAATCATTGTTCAAAGAAATATTCCTATAATCTTGAGTGTGGTTAAATACCTAGATTCACTCAAAGCCAGTATAATGTGATGACAAAAGAGTTACCTTGTTCAGGAAACCTTTCAGCAGGGATGCAGCTTTCACTGACAGAGACCTTGGTATCCTGATTGGTTTCTCCAGGATGACTATAAGAGGAAACAAAGCAAGTTTACTTAGTAGTAATATTTGGCAAGACTTCCATGAAATAAAAATATATACAAACAATCAAGTGATAAATAGCAAGACTTCCATGAGATACAAATGAAGTTTTCAATCTAATCTTCTTATCCTACGCTTATGAATGTTGTAAAGACAAGGAGTTGCTTGGAATTCACTCTACACCATTTCATATCAAGGATACATTTAATATATGTCCTTCAAGTTTATCAGAAAAAAAAACAACATATTAATTAAATAACAAAAGACTATTTCATTTTGAAAAAATCATTATTAACTACCATTTAAAATAAATTCCTGAATTAATATTCAACACATTAAAACCAGATCTTACATAAAGAAAAAAATAAACTTACTTTGAAACAAGTAGTCCTCTGTGTTCTGGTCCGGGTTGTCTGCATTACCAACAGCATCAAATGGTGATCTTCCTGCCAACATTTCATACATCAATACACCAAGCGCCCACCAATCGACACTGAAATCTGAAGGTCAAAAGAAAACTGGCATTGAAGTCCTGAATGTCACAAGGATGAAACTGAGAAAATGTATTTATTGCTTTAACAAAATTTTAATTATTTTTTTTAACTCAGAATCTAAAGAAGAAAAAAAATATTTTTTTTACATCTAGCTTACTAATGTATATAAGCTAACGATAGGTCACACTTCAAAACAAAAAAGCAACTCAATACAAATTGTGTCTTTTTTTTTTTTTTTTACAGTTTTGGTAGATCTATCAAATACTTAAATTCATTTCAAGGATGAAGATTGTTATATCAATTGTTAAAGTCATTTATTAGATCTATCTAATTTCTTGGTGTTACTATTTAAAAAGAAAATTTAAAATTAATAATTATAATTAATAATTTATAATAATAATAATTTATATATTAAATTTCATATTCATTAAATGTTTTAACATTTAATCACACACAAACATAAATTGCTGGAGTAAATATGAAGCTAAATGTGCCAAAGAAAAGTAGTAGATCTATAGATCAATGATTAAAAAAAAAGCAACTAATTACTTAATTTTAAATAACTAAATCTAAGCTAAGCTGAATTAGAAAGCTTGGTTAGAAACCTTTTTGATTCTACTTAGTACAATCAAATTTATACTACAATATTTTTTGGTTACAAGTTTGTTTAATTCTCAAAAATCTTTAATTAAATAAAAAAATAATAATAATTCTATATCAATGAACCATATTAATTCATGCTGTTATAAAGGTGAATAGTAATCTTACAATTTAAAAAGCAATAAAAGATTTGCTAATTCTATATAGAAAATTTAGTGTATAACATGCACTTAAACAGATTAGTTAACTTAATTATAATAATAATCATTTAATTTATATTGAATTGTTAAAGATCATAGGCTTCAAGGCACTATGACATAACAGACATAAACACTAAAATTAAAATGACAAACTAATCTAAAAAATTTGTGTAGAGATAGGTCTAAATGTTCTTCAAGCATACTGAAGCAGTACTAATAGCCTATAGAAGAATAGAAGAAGCCAAGGTACCCATTATTACAGATGGCTATCCAGGGAGGAGCAAATGAAAACCGAAAGGGCACAACACACACAAAAATATGCGAAGCCAACGCAGCATGTCTACAGAAGCAAAGCAAAACTGTCTAAATATTTCTCCCCAAATATTGTCAAAAGAGTTAACAAGCAAGTCACTCACAAACATTTTTATGCTGGCTACAAAACAAAAGAAAACTCAGATATCAAAAGAAACCAATGCCTGAACAAGAAACAAGTTTCAGCATGGATATATAAGTTCTAAAGAGACCTGAAGAAAGATTTGATAAACCAGTACAAGTTTTTCTAAGACAGTATATAGCACTGAAACAGATGCTTTCAGGAAGGTAGCACTCATCTGCTCTAATGAGGTCTGTTAGTCCAGACACAACTATTTGTAAGATATTAGAAGCAGGTGAATAAAAATATTTAAAAGCACAGCAAACTTGCAAAGAAAAAGGCAATTCTAAATACAATATGTAAAGGGCTATGAATGATAGAAGCTTCAAACAATAATTGATAAGATTAAGATAAGGAAGTTATAAAAATGGTATAGAAATATTTAAAAATACAAAGGTAACTAATTTACAAAAAGATATTTTAAAATTTTATTTAAAAAGCATCCAGTAGTTGGTGCATGAAATAGGGAGGAGGTGAAATAAGAGATAAATATTATTTTTAGAATAAAGGAGCCATTTTTTTGCAAAAGAACTCTATATTATTATCTTCAAGCTCTAAAATATATTAATTTTAATTTTTAATACAAATAATTGTGCTGAAAAATTCAATGAACTTTGTCTTGAGAAATTTCTTACAATTAATTTCAACTTTAAATGTGAATGGGAAATGCATTCATTACACAATGAACAGACACACATATAAGTATAAATTTTAAAAGAAGGTTGGGGAAATAAGAAGAGGAAAAGACACTGCAAAACATGAATTAAAATGCATTGCTGAGGTAGTTTAGTAGACAATATCGCAGCCTATACCATAGTCTTCGCCTCGCAACACTTCTGGCGCGATATAGTTTGGTGTCCCACAGAATGTATTTGTCCTGTCTCCTGGCTTTAAATTCTCCTGGAGCATCATGGGAGACAAGCGAAAAAAAAAAAAAAAAGAGAGAAAGAACATGGTACATTTAAGGAAAGTAGATTAACTGCTGCTAAACCAATCAGATGAGAATGAAGATAATCAATGTTTGGTTGACAGGATATGAGCATCATTGATGAAAATGATGAAACAATTTAAGGAAGTCAAAAGAGTGTAGAGTGTACTTTATCAGCATCGCTAGTATAGCCAAATGCATGACAAATCTGTTGTCAGTTATTTTTCAAAGTTGAAATACAATACTGATGTTAGTTCAAATGTTGATGTAGATGAAAAGGAACAAGTACAAAAAATTCACCCATAAAAATCTACATGAGTGAAATATCTACATGAATTAGTCAATACAACACATAAAGGATTGTTAAGTTTACAATGACAAATATTCCAACACCTTGTTCAGCTTGCCTAAACAACTAGATAAAAAAATGAGATGTTAAATTTGTTAAAACTTTTTTTAAAAATTTTTTATGTCAGATAAAAAAAAAAGTTGATATGATAGAATAAAAACTAAAAGGTGCATCTTATAAATTGGTGTGTCTTATCCAGTGAAGTATTAGGTAACTAACATTCATTTGAAAAAAAAAATGTTACTAGACATTTTTAAAAAAGCACCGTAAACTTTTAGGAAAGTTAACTATTTTTTTAATATCAAAAGTTGTCTTGGCAAACTTGTTGTGACTACAATATCAAGGTATAAATATCTATTAATCAAATATAATAAAATGGTGTTAAGATGAGCTCTTAGGAAATGATAGCAGAAAATGCAATAATATTTTGATAGTATGACTAATATTGAATAACACTGAAAGCCATGTTTTTCTATACATAAGAGAGAGAGACAGAAGCAGAGTCCTTCCCAAGAGAAAGCCAATCAAATATCCTGTGACCATCAAGGGCCTTACCATACTCTTCTCCTCTCAGTATTTCTGGTGCTATGTAGTTTGGTGTCCCGCAGAAGGTCCCTGTTGTGTCCCCTGGTTTTAATCCTTCCTGGACACCAGCAATGATGATGTAGTGACACCAGCAATGATGATGTAGTGATGTATGAAGTACAGAAAGATGGTAAGAACATGCAGTGAAATGTGATGTTTTATAGCTTACATAGTGAGAATTTTAGGAGTTCCTTATAGTTTTTACAAAATTAAACTATTGGACTTCATATTAAGATAATGAATATGAATGTGACATAAAACAAATTTAGAAGCAAAAGAAAAAAAGAAAACACTACAAAATGAAATGATTTATTAAAATTTAAAATTAATTTTGTTTGAATACCAAAAGGGGTTCCCTCGCAAGTGAAAACACATTTTTTGGCCATAACTGATTACTATCAATGAACAAAATAATGTGGACAAGGGTTTGTGAGATGAAACAAGATTTTAAAAATTGTTTCTGTCCTGACAAAATGCGCAAAAAAGCTGATCTGGGTCTTGAAGGTTACTGAACTAATGGTTCTAGGTTCAAATAATAGCTGCAATCAAGAATTTTTCTGAAAACGTTCTGATTGCATCCAGCTGGATGAGTACCTGACACCAGGGAAAGTAAAAATCTTTGTGCAGGACAGAAAGTAAAAGTGCTATTCTCCTACAACATTCTTCCTAGGCATATTGTGAGCTCTACATCAACAGCCTCAATGTTACTGATAACAACGTCCAGTTATGGACCAATTCAATATTAATTCATTTACATACAAAATAATCCTCGTGGCTTATTTGTTGTTTTCTTTCAGGAGAACACTTTTAATACTAGACCAACTGCTTCTGGGTATACTGTCAGAAATTGGTTAATTTTTTTTGTCCATCTCACAAATCTTATCTTATCTTAAATATTACAGACGCTACTTCATTCCATGTGTCAATCTAGTCAAGCATATCAAACAATGACTTAAACACTGCCAAGTCGTTGGTTTTCCTGGCTGATACAAGCAACTCATTCCATTCTCTAAGGCACGATTTTGTTCTAGCGTATGGAACAAATTTAGAAAACTGTACTCACTTTGCACATGCCATAGTCTGTGAGTTTAATGTGCCCTTCACTATCCAGTAGGACATTATCCAGTTTCAGATCTCTATACACAATCCCTGGACACAAAGAAACATGCAGGCCATTAACATAAAATTGACAAGTCATACACAAAAATAATATTTTTCTCTCCATTGAAGAAATTCTGAAATTTTCTAAGACTTCTAAATAAAAATTCCAGTCAGTGATACTAATTTGTATTACAGTTCAAAATTTTTTAATTTATTCTTATCTAAAATTCATAAAGGTGTTTATTCCCATTTCACAGCTTGCCAAGAGACGTGAAATTACAAAAAAAGGGCAGTGGAAAAAGAAATGAAAAATGAATTACAAAGATTGTCCCTTCATGAAAATAGTAGTCATGATACCAGGCCCACTACTTAAAAGGGTGAAGTGGGCAGAACATTGTCAAAGAAACATAATCTGCTGTTGAGTTACACAAATAAAATGCCCTTTCCCTGCTATGGTAACTGCTTGATAGCTTGATATCATGTTGATTATCACATTTAGTTAACATACTTAAATATGTTTAAATAAGTTTATTCAATATGTGGTTCAATAAGGTATTATTTAAACAAAAAAAAAAAAGCACAGTGAAATGCTAGAAATGTTAAAATATTTGACCTCTTTCATGAAGAAAATTAAGAGCCAAACAAATTTCTGCAGCATAAAATCTGGCATGCTCTTCAGGTAACCTCCTTTGTCTTTGCATGTGGAACATCAGGTCACCTCCATTGACAAACTCAATCACAAAAAAAAGTCTGATGATAAAACAAACATTAAAAGATTTATATTTTCAAGTTTTGTCTGTTTATATCAAAGAGAATGAAAAAGTAAAATTCCCCTTTCAGACCTTGCAATTTATAGGACAGATGATGTAAAGTTCATCTGTTTCTGTGGCTCCTGGTTAATGAGGGTGTCATGTGGCCATCACAACAACTGACTGCCTTTACATTTCCCCAGCTAATGTCAGGTACCCATTAGAGTTACATGGACTAAAGGCACCCTAAAAATCCCAAAATTCAAAATCCCAGTCAACATCAGGATTTGAACCCAAGACACATCAGTTAAGAAGCCAAGCACTTTACCACTCAATCCCCATGCCCTCATCAAAAAGAAAGCCTAGTTATCTATGGCCTGATTAGCTGGAAAGATGTGGTACAATGACAAGAGATAAGCCTACACACAAACTTTTGAGAGTTACTTTTTTTGAATATCGAAATCATTCAAAGATTCACTAAAAAGAAAAAAAACTCTAAAAAGATAACTCTAGGGCAGATATGGCTGGCTGGCTGCCTGATCGTGTGATTTGTGCGCTGGACTGTCGCTCGGATTTGTTGATGGTCCCGGGTTCATACCCTCCCCACTGCTATCCTCGGTCGTCCTGTGGGAGGTTTGAACTAGGAATTAAATTATCTTCAACTCTGAAGGAAAATCCGAAATATGTAGAACATATATTCTTATTTTAGGATTATTATTAACTCATCATTGCAATATGGCTTAAAAAGGTTTGTCATAATTTAAAAACTAGTCAATCCAGAAGTTTCCTGTCTTTTTTTTACAACTCAAAACATGAAACATGGATTTTATTTACTTTTACTAACAAAATGATTTGACTATATCTCTAACCTGGAAGCAGTCTGGAAGCAAGAGTGTAGCCCCACCAGAAAAGGGTAATTAGTTGCAGCCTCAAATACATGTTTTTCTGTCTGGACCCAATCAATGTCCTGTAATTAAAACAAATATAATCATCTGTTTATTGCTTGTCAATTGTTACATTAAGCAACTAAAATTTGGACATTATTTTTATTTGAGAAGAGAAATCTTGAGTTGTGAATTACACACTTTTTTAGATAATAATGTAATGTTTGTTATTAAGCCATCTTATCTTATAAATTATAGATGTTACTGAAAAGATAAGATAATTATGGCCTACACATTTAATATGTCAATCTAGTCTTGCATGTTAATCAGAGACTTCTCTGCTAAGTAGATGTTTTTTCTGGCAGTCAGGCAACCCCCTTCTAGGGAAGAAGGTGCACTTGTACAAATTTGTCTTAGCATGTGGAATAAGAAATGTGACTTTCCCCTTGTCTTTCTGAGTATTTAATTATGTTTTTGTTTTTGTACTTGTAAATTATGGTTCAATGTTTTAGGTATTATTGCTACTTTACTTTTGATTCTTGTGTCCTGAAGAGACTCTAAATTTCGGGATTTTACAAATGGTGTTACGCTAATCAAATGGGAATATTATAAATCTGCAATATTTGGCATCTGTTCTAGTTTCTTTATGAAGGGATCACAAAAAGGGGATGCACATTTTCTAATAATGACCTAATTAAAGTTAAATAGTATTTAAATAGTATTTTAATCTTATGTTTTTTTGCAATGGTTCTACTGGTTAGCTCAAGCCATTCATTTCAGAGTTCGACAATCAAACTTTCATTTCAGATATTTTAAGCACAACAAACATTCTCAGCAAGGTACACAATTATTTTATAAATTGAATTAAAAAAAAAAATCATATATTTCTAGCGTCCTAACTACACTCTTGAATTCATTGCCTTCCAAGATGAATGAAGATTGGAATGAGTTTCCAATACAAATAAAGAAAACCAAAATGTTTACTAATAAAACTTGAGAATAAATTAATTTAAAAAATGACAATCTTCAATGTCATAACAGCTTTTCTCTGTGCGATGATAATGCCAGTGCACAAAGTCTGTTTGTCATACACATTTCCTGACAGATATGATGAAAGACAAATAAATTTGATGCAAAAAAAAAAGGAAATCCCACAATAAAAGACTTCAGAACAGACAATCCTGACCTTTGCACTGAAGTTACTTTAATACTGTGATGAGAGTGGAGAATATTTTTTTAAAATCTTTACAGAATACCATGAACAAAACAGTTTCTGGAGGACAATGTTCAGTTTATACAGTAAACAAACACTTATCGAAGAAAGTAACTTGTAATTACTAACCAGCTAATTCTTGATGACTTTCATTTTCTCATGCGTTTAGGTGAAACAATGATACATTATCAACAGACTTAAAAGTGATTGAACCACCTACCTTGTCATCATTCACCAGCTCTTTCTTGATGACTTTAATTTTCTCTTGATACATTATCAACAGACTTAAAAGTGATTGAACCGCCTACTTCGTCATCATTCACCTGCTCTTTCTTGATGACTTTAATTTTCTCTTGATACATTATCAACAGACTTAAAAGTGATTGAACCGCCTACCTCATCATCATTCACCAGCTCTTTCTTGATGACTTTAATTTTCTCTTGATACATTATCAACAGATTTAAAAGTGATTGAACCGCCTACCTCGTCATCATTCACCAGCTCTTTCTTGATAACTTTCATGGCATATATTCTCTTGGTCTTTTTATGCTCCACCTGTAGAACTTTAGCATAGCTGCCCCTGCCAATCACCCTCAGGAGTTGAAAGTGGTCCAAGGTCAGCTGACCAGAGTCTGATCCTCCAGGTGATGGCTGGAATAATGTTTAAAAAATGTGAAACATCTGTGTGACCTACATCTTTCAATGTAAACTATGACATGAAATATTCAAGTGCATTATATATTATCATATGCTTAACATCTGAAAGTAAATTGTCTTATTTAATCTAAATTGTATAATATTTTCTTGTAAATTTGTCCAAAAGTTTTTAATGACATTATTAATATTAGCTAGAGCCCATATCCAGGTGTTGGACCCTTGCAACACTTTAAAATAGAGAGCTACAAAAAAAAAGATAAGAATCGGAATCTCTGAATCGTTTTATCTCTTAAACCTTTTTTCATCAATTCATATGTCCCTTGATTTTCAACCTACAGGTGCTGTGACAGTTCGTGTAACCAGATCCCTCCATTTTTTCTGATCAGCTGGATATCAAGAAAGGACAGTCCATTCCTTTATGTTGCCTAGCCAGCTTTTCTTTGGACAACACTTTGTGCTCCCTCCACTGTACCCTGAAGGACGACTTTTGACAGCGAGCCATGTCTTACAATAGGACCAAACTAGCACAGGTTTAGTCTCTTCACAGTACTGAGTTCCTCCATTTTGCCATCCGGGTGTTGACTCGTAAAAATACAAACTCATTTGCCTACTTTTTCTGGTATCTGATACCCAGCATTTTTCTGTAGCATTAAGTCTCAAAGGGTTGATATTCTTCTTTCAACATCAAGAGTTCAGTATCCAACTTTCACAACCATATAGGAGTCAGAGTGAAATGTTTTATCACAACCATATAGGAGTACAGTGAAATGTTAACTCATATTCATATACACAAATATATTTGCCAAATTCTACATTTGCTGGTCTATATTAACATGCTTCCCAGACATTAAAAGACAACTACTCAAAATAACATCAAACTATCACACAGACTCACCTCCACTTTGGCCGACTGTGAACATCATAGGAAAGAAAAAGAGAAAAAACAAAAAAAAAAACATTATTAATGTGATTTTAAAGATATTTTGTAACAATAAATATTAGAGATTAGTCACTGAAAAATACTTTATTAAACTTTTTTTATTTCACTAAACATCATTTCTAAGTTGAAAATGTTGAAAATGTCACAGTTGTATTTAAGCACCATTGAGCATAATGTAAAGCACACATCACAAAATGAAGATATTTAGCATTAGCAGGATGAAACTATTGTTGGAGAAAGACAGTTCTGATATTTCCTACACATAATTAAAGCCATGCCAATATCTTTATTTTTTTTTTGTTTCACTTGCTGTTGTTTTTCTGTCATTTTTTTTATTTACTACAGATAAGTACATTATAATAGATCCCCTTTCAGCTAACATGCCTTAGGATGTAAAAGAAGCTCCCTTAACATAACAATTAATTACAATGATAGTCTACTGCTCTATATACCTCAATGGAAAGCTCATAATGCAGAAATAGCAATGTACACCTTTTAAAGTACGAAACAGAAAATAGATACGCAAACATAAAAACAAACATCTTAAAATGATTAAAAAAAATGTTTTTTAAATATGCCAATGGGAAGTTCTTTAGCTGTCAACTCTAGTTATATCTTGAGTACATAAAATCTTTGAAAGCAGGGGGTTATTCCAACTAATAGCAGTCTCTGGCAAAAACAATAGTAAAAGTAAAGTATCCCTTTCAGACCTTGTGATCTATAAGGCAGATGATGCTAAGGGCATCTGTATTTTGTAGCCAGTTTAAAAAATGTCATGTGGCCATCCTAATGACCAACAAACTGCCTTTACATTTTCCTAACAAATGTCAGGAAATTAAAGTTAGGTGGACTCAGGGGAACCCTAAAAAAACTCAACATTCCAATTTTCAGTCTTCACCAGGATTCGAACCCAAGAGCCCTCAGTTGGGAAGCTACGCACTTTACCACTCAGCTGTACAACCCCACTAAAACAATAATTATATCATTATTCTAAAAACAAATGTACAGGAAGAAGAAATTTAATGACAAAAATCTGTTATAAAAAAACAACAACTTTTCACCTAAGTCGAAAATGTTTTTTTAGGGGAAAATGTGTTTCTATGTTTAAATCTTTGTTTGACATGAAAATCAAACCAAAATCAATCAAGTATAAAAAATGAAAGCAAAGTGCAGAGCAGACCAAGCCTGGGATAACTCTAGCAATAGTTGTTCAAATAGCAAAAAAACATTGGCTTACAACTGTAGTTGGTAATGAACTGTTGCTAAAATACTTTCCAACACAATAATTTTATCCAGAAATTTCACTTAACTTTCTAAGAAAAAAAATAAGTTTAAAAAAAATATACATATAAAAATAAAAGAAATAGCTAACACCCATCAGCTTAAGTAGAATAGTTTTAAAAAAGGTAGAACTAAGTGATAAATTGCAGGTGCGGTGGCTGGGCAGTAAAGTACTTGGCTTTCGAACCAGGAGTCCTGGGTTCAAAAACCTTGTGACGACAGGATTTTTAATTTCAGGATCTTTTAGCGCATCTGAGTCCACCCAGCTCTAATGGGTACCTGACATTAGTTGGGAAAAGTAAAGGCAGTTGATTCTTGTGCTGACCACATGGCACCTTTGTTAACCGTGAGCCACAGAAACAGACAACCTTTACATCATCTGCCCTATAGATCTGAAAGGGGGAACTTACTTTACAGGTGGTAAATACAAATGCATGACGAGTTTACTTCCAAGGATTATGAAGAGCAATCGTAACCATATCATACAAACCCATAAATGTATAGAGAGATCATTTTTGTTATTTTCATTTAGAAAATCACATTTGAGAAACAATAACAGATTTGGGACTCTCCACCATGAAAAATCTCCAGACTTAAGAAAACTTTTTGCTTGAGTCTTGTTCATATCAACATTTATGAGGCTTTGAAAATGCTAAAAGGACTCTTAATGACCATAACCATAATACACCTCATATCATGCTAGACAGTGCCCCTAATTGTGACATTGAGGTGTCATCAAAAACATGAGGAATTCTAGAAAGATCACATGATATACTTAAATGTTTTGAGAACATATACATTGAAAAAAAAAAACACTAATGTTACTTCATCATTACACCTTATGAATACATCAGTAGTTTGTTATGTACACAATACATAGAATTCCAAGGATATAACAAAATGTGTTAAAAAAAAATTTATTGTGCTATAAGTTTGTTAAAAAGCAGATGACTGATAAAATAGTTGGCACCAATATTGTATGCTGTTAAACTTGCTTTGACTAAAGGGAATCAAATCATAGAAAGAAACTTCTAGATACAAAGAAACATTTCACAAATCTTTAAAAACGTTGGCAAAGTTTGATATAGTTAATGTGAATGTGTCTTAATTATTGATAACTATGAACTTTCCTAAAAAATGTCTCTTGCAAGGTAGAAGTACTTCAAAATAAATATTTTAAAACTCTATATTAAGAGCTTAAAAGTTTAAAGTTTTTTTGTTTAAAAAAATTTTTAAAAAGTCACTACAAAAAATATTTAGAATGTTTTTATGTAAAGATATCTACAAATATAAATACAAATACAACCAAAAAAAAATCATAAAAAGCCAACATAAAGTGCAACAGACAATAAAGATTTATCAGCAAACAAAAACGGAAACAAAAGAAACTGCTTCAGCCATCAGTGCACGCCATGATGCCATAACATTGTCAATGTGAAAATAATTAAATGAAAGAGTATATATGTCAACAAAAAAAATAAATTAAAATAAAAAAAGCAAACAAAACCAAAGGTGCACACCACACACGCAAAAGTACGCGAAGCCAATGCAGCAAGTCTACAGACGCAAAGCAAAACTGTCCAAATATTTCTAAAACAATTCTTTGGGTCGTACTTCTGTGTTAAACAAACAAAGAAAGAAAAGTGTAGTATTAGAGTTATCTACCCAGTTGGATTCAGCGTCATGAAAATGATCCTCCTCTTCCTCATCACCATCTTCAACAACCTACAGTGTGAAGAAGTGGGGGAGAAGAAAAAAAGAAAAAAAACAAAAAGCCACAGAAAAAGAAAAATTACTAGAAAAATAAAAAGACATCTTTTGGTTATCTTGGATCTATTCAAATTTGTTTATTAAAGTAAAACTATTTAAAGTATTGAGTGATTTATCAACTCTTTAATCTCATTTTTAAAAAAAGTAGAAAATATGTTTCCCTTAAATATCATAAATAAAGCAGAGAATATGTTTCCCTTTTCAGGTTGAAATCAAGATTTATATTTATTGCCTCTTTTAGATATAAAAATATTATTATAAATCTGATCTCTGATAGTACAGGCTATGCAATTAATAGATACTTAAAATTTACATGTAATTCAGATTCAATCTTTTCATTTTAACACTTGGCAGATTATGTTAATGTTAAGACTATAGCTTTGACTTTACAAAATGAAAATCTGATTTCAATGGCTATAATGAATAAAATCAGAAGAACAAAAACTTGATTATCGGTGGAGATGAGATGTCTTGTGAAAAACAATTAACTAACAAAAGTATAAAGTAAATAAATCCCAGTATTTGCTATTGTTAGAAAAAAAATTATATGAAGTATTGATGGACTGCAATGATGATGACTGGTTCAAATCAACCAGAAAAATGAGGGTAAATACTTTAAATAAACCAAGCGATGCTTTGAAAGAAATTTGAAACCAAGTTTGCAGTCACCCAACAAACTGTGATAAACCCAGAATGTGAGAAGGCAGAATCCTCATTTCAACTTTAATGCTGTACTTTCATCAATACATTTCAATGTGTACAATTCTAAATCAATGATGTGTGTGATGCTATTTTAAATATCTTAACATAAACAAGTTCAACAAAGTATGGGTATAGAAAAAAATAATGTGTGTGCTTTACAAGACTATGATGTATAAAAAATATTATCAAACTTGTTTATACAAATCTAGAAAAGAAAGATTGTATCTGAAGAATAATTAATGACAGTACATAGTATATAGTTTACAGTAGAGCCTCAATATATGTTCCACAAATATTCATCTTGTTTTAAACTTTGATTTTACATCACTCCAATAGTTTAAAATAAATCCAGTCTTAATCATCAAAAGATGCCTACATTTCTCTATTTGAAAATGTTATTTACATATTTCTTTAGTGTGGCGGATTTGGTAGCAAAACCATTCTGATGAGTATCTAAGCTGTCACAATGACATAGCACTGATAGCTGTTAAATTTATAAGACCAGATAATGCAGATGACAAAATTAGAACAAACTGACCCCTGGAGACCATGGCTTTAGCTGCATCTTCTATCAATAAGTATATAGAAGTCACAACCATTTCTCTATAGCCATGAAGATACTTCTCTCTTCCTTGAGTTTAATGCAATGTCTTATTATTAATGCACTTGAATGACATGAATTGGTGATGATTTCCAACATATATTCTTGAAGTATACATTTTATGAAGAAATTATTCAAATAGTTTAATTCTTTTCTTAAAATATATTTCTTGAGTATTTGTATATTATTTTTTCCAATGTTTTTCTATACCTTACTGCCACAAGAATGAGTGGCTGGTAAATACTGAGACTTCACCAGATATTAAAATTCTAATATTTTGTATCTGATAAATTTGTTCAATCATATTTGTTAAAAGCACCGGGATAATCTGCTAACATTCTGTAAAACTTCTAACTAGCCATGAGAAAGATATTTTATATAAACAACTGGTAAAAAAAACCTCATTATTAAGTAATGGTGCATCCTACAAAAAAAAGGAAAGAAAATTTAAGTTTCGAAGAGACGATAGGTAAAGCTGCCTTCAAATGTACAACAAAGAAACTTTGTCGAATGCCATTAAACTGCGTCTAGGTGTAAGTGTGTTAGATAGTTAGACTGCTGAACATCTTTCTTATTTCATATTACAATGTAGTGAATCTCATGCTGGTAGTAACGATGCCCACAATAATTTTAAATTTAGTTATGTGTGCTGTCTGCCATCTCACTGGACAATCAAACCCAAATTTTTTTTTAACGTCAAGAGACGAACAAAAATAACAAAATGGTGAGGACGAGAACATAACAATGTTTTGACTACATTTGAAGAATACCTCTTCCATTGCTTCCACTTTTGACTCCTGAAGCACAAGATAGGGGGGGGAGGCAGAATACAAATACAAAGTGGTTAAATTATCAGTGCCATAAGACTGATCAAAGAATTATAATTTAAAGAAAAAAAACACAAAAAAAAAACAACACAGTACCATTAGACAAATAAAAGAATTTGTAAAAACACATTTACATCAAGTAGATAGAATAATTTAAAAAAAAAACATTGTCAAAAGAAAATGTGATAAAACAACAACGACACTTTACTGTTTTAAAAAAAAAGGCCATTTTTTTAATAAATAAATCAGAAATAGTGTGAGCCAAAATATAATCTTCGAAACTGAAAATAAATTAAAAACAAACCAAAAAAAAACAAACTACAAAAAGTTATTTTTTCTGAATTGTATATTGAATATCTCTAAAACATAATAATATGATTATGATATGTCACAATTGTATAATTTATTTAAAAACAACAACATAATAATTGATATTCTATCAATGTTGGACATTCAATAACTATAGGAGGACTAATGTTAAGATGTTTCAATGTAAAAAGACCTACCTCTTGTCCATACTCAACAGGTAGAGTTTTCTGAACTCGTAGATCTGAAACAACAACCAAAGTGTGAGTTACAATGTTTCCTCTTCAACAGTGTTCACAGTTTCGAAAGCTTAAACAAGATAATATAACTGCTTCCAAGTCAATAATATTACTAATGAGACAAAATCTAGAAATATAACATTACTATACAATATAACATAATAACAAAGTACAATTAACAAACAAACATATAAAGAAACCCTGCTGGACCAAAGTAAGAACATAGGATATTTACACCACAAGTTTTTTATCAGCTACAAGAAGCTAAAAAGACAACACAAAAAAGGCTTATTGTTCATCTTGCCTGAATACCACTTGAAAAGGGGATAGAAAGATAAGGAAAAAATTTACAAGATTTACCAGAGCACAGAAAAATTCATTCTACGCAACTGTCAGACTTGTGAACACACATGCATGTCACACCCGCCCATCACTTTTACCAGAACGGTAAATTTAAATGTAACAGCACAATGTACACACAACACACACACATTAGTCAGGAACACAAGTCAAATTGTTTGCAGACGATCGCATAATATATAGAACAATTAAAACAACACAAGATACAGATATTTTACAAAGTGAATTAGATGAATTGCAGAAATGGGAATCACCCAGAAAAATTTCAGTTACTAAGAGTAACAAAAAAAACTAAAACAAATTAATTCCACTTATCTTATTCATGGTAAACAAGTAACACAGATTAAAAACACAAAATACCTAAGTGTTATAATAAATGAAAAACTGTCATGGAATCCCCATATTGATGAAACTATCAAAAAATCAAACAAAGCATTAGGGTTTATTAAAAGAAATTTCTATAAATCAAATAAGAACATAAAACTAAAATGTTATTTAACCTTGGTTAGGCCAATAATAGAATATGCATCCTCTGTTTGGGACCCCTCAACTCAAGAAAACATTAAGAAACTGGAATTGACACAAAATAGAGCAGTGAGATTCATAACAAAGGAATATTCACATTTGAGTAACACCTTTAGTAAAATCACTAAATTTAGAAAGCCTTCAGGATAGAAAACTCAAAAGTAAAGTAGCAATTATACATAAAACACCAAACCATAGTCTTGAAATACAAATACAAAATCTAATAAAATTCTCAGAAAGACACAAAGATAAAGGCACATTCTTCATTCCATATGCTAGGACTAATTTGTACAAATGCTCCTTCTTCCCTGGTGCTATTAGAGCATGGAATGGGTTGCCTTGGCTAGCCAGGAAAACCAGTGACTTGGCAGAATTTGAGTCATTGGTTAATATGCATGACTAATGCATGACGTGTAGGACATAATCATCTTCTTTTTTTTGAAGTTACGTCTGTATTATATAAGATAAGATAAGAAACTAGATGGAGGATATGCACTAACCAAGAGACATAACAGCTATATAAAGCCCTCTCCATAGAGATGAAAATAAAATAAAAAAATATGTTGGGCAGGTCACCTTGAAAGAATGTCAGAGAACAGAGAAGCAAAAATAGTATATTGGCAAAAAAAAAAAGGCAGGCACCCCAAAAGAAGATCACAAATATAATGGCTTGATGATGTAGGGGCCAATCTATAAAAGCTAAGAGTTCAGGCATGGAGACAAAAAAGCACAGAAATGGTAAGATGTGTTGATGCAATCCAGGGCCGTCCAAGGGCTGTAGTGCAACTGGGATGGATGGAGGAATAGTACAAAATGAAAACTGATGAAACTCAACCTACTTTTAGAGTCCCCATTGGAAGATGTCTTGCTAAGTCCAGAAGCTCCTTTCTCCCCATTCTGTGCCAAGGGTTGTTGATCTGAAGGTTCCTAGAATAAAATAACATTCCTTTCATTCATGTACAATATTAAATATGCCACAGTTTCTCAAACTGTAACTGTAAAAAAAAAATAAACAGATGTGGACAAACAACAGCGTGAGGAATTTGGTTAAAAAATGATTAAACCCCCAACTAGCTATCATCCGTGCTACTCTGCACAAGGTCCAGGGTATGTATATTAGAGGGAAGGTGTAAACCCTAAAAGATAAATATAGCCCTAATCACTGATCAAACTAGATGGATGAATTAACTATTTTTAATAATTCACTTTAAATAGTGCAGTTTTCCTTGTTTTCAAAAAGAATGCATGAAACTTAAAACATCAAATCTACAAGTTGCAAGTACCTCAATGGTCCCACACAGCTTTTTGTACAGCTTGTGACATCTTTTATGAACAGTCACTCGACAGTTTATACACTTGAATCCCTGGCGACCTAAACCCCAAATCCTATCAGAACAGAATGCACAAGCAGCTTTCTGTCAAATGAGAGAAAAAAAAGAAAAATTAAAGCTAAAAAAATATATATTAATAACAATAATAGTTATAGAATCAATGAGATAAAGGGAAACTATCAAGAAAAAAATTTAGATTATTGCCCTTTACATACTTTGTTACATTTTGATAAAAATAATTTTAAATTTCTTAAACCTACATTTCTTCTTTTTTTTTTAATTTCTTTTCAGCATAAAAAACTATTAGTTAAGAGTTCAAAAGAATATTTTTATATCCATAAGCTAATTGAGGTGAAACTAAGATTCAACTTTTATAACATATATTTAGCGTAGATTATGCAAAGCTCAGTAAACCTATAAAAGGAACATTATCATGACATACATATCCCCAGAAACTTCATACCCCCCCCTTACAGTCTCGGTTGGCACTATTTATAGTGCGTTAACCTCAAGCTAATTTCACTTCTCGAGAGGGGAGGCTAAACTCCCCATAACAAATATATAATAATGAAAAACATTACCAAAAACTTAGCATATCTTGGAACATTATCATGATAGTTTCCCTTTATCTTATGGACATCCTTTTCATTCACTTAAATAACACATCCTGTACTTTGCATACTTAATAGCCAGTTAATTCTAGTATCCCTCCCCCATGTCCTAAAAACAATCACTAACTATTCTTAGACTTCTCAATTCAATATCTAAATATTTGATAGATAGAAGTTGCTTCTGGCTGACACCCCCCTTTTTCTTTGTATTTTTACATTGTAATGCTATCCCACAGAGACTTTTGACCCATGAATATTTATTATAGTTTTTCTCTTCCCTCACCATTTAGTGGAATCTTTGAAAGAGACTTTTTTTTTTTAGTTTTATCACTAATAGATCTAGACTTAACATCCAACCTTTGCCCAAAGATGAAACTTATAAACACTTAAACTTGTATTTCCCCTTTTTGTAAGGGTGGCGCTATTTTATCCCTGTGAGCTATTGTAGTACTTTTTTCCACACACACACACACAGTGGTGTGGCACATACATGTGTAACTTCATACAGATATTCTGTGATTGTGGGAAAATACAGTTTAAAATGACAGTTTGGTTTTAATGATTAATCTTTTAAGGTGTATACAATGGCAAGATATGCGCCTGAAATTTTTGAGCATTAAAAAAATTTTTTTTTAAATATTGAAGTTTTTTGCTAAGCATTTGCATTTATGCATTATATGTAGATGTTTTTAAATTTCTGCAGCTATTTAGGGTCAATACAAAAAAGTAAATACAAAGATTTAATATATAGAGGAGAAAAGTGCGAAGTTCGAGCGCATTAAGCCCGCTGGCAGCAATTTTCAAGTTTGGATTTTTATAGCACCGTAACGGCCTGACCTATGAAAAAACTGATGGTATCTCTGAATTCCTCTTCCTTTTTTCTATAAAAATAGATTGGATTTAATGTATCACTAGGCTTAGTTAAAATTAAATACGAAGTCAAAGAGGTGTAGGGTAAGTATCGCCAAGCATACTTTTCCTGGAGCAGATTTTCCCCCAGTTAGTAAGCTCGATCGGGTTGATGGAAGGTTCGAACAGATCAAAGAAAATATATCTAAAAACATGTTTTAATATTTAATTTTCACTATAAAGTCATTTTCTTTTTTCTCCAGCGCAAGAACACCATCCATTGCACCATTTCCCACCCTCCACAACTTCAAATAGTCTCTTTAAGCTGATGAGCAATCAGACTTAAAATAGCCTTAAGCCCATTACCCATTTCCTTCACTACCGGGTAGTAAAAAAGAATAATTCCACACCTCCTGAGTTTGACCTCACCATGAACTTAGCCTATGCGCAGTAGCAATATAGTAGTAATTTGGTAAACATTCAAATAAAAAAGTTTTAGCAATAAAAAGTGAACTGATCGAACCTCTTGACAAATCGGGGCTGCTCGAACTTCGCACTTTACTCTAGTTTGTATTTTTTTTTCTCATGAATTACTGTGCTCAGTTTGTGAATCTATCAAAACCATTTCTTAGTAAGCACTTAAAAGGTAAAAGTATCTTGTTTAAAATCCATTTAGCAATTTTTAGAGATTTTTTTGATAGATATTTTGATATAAAATGTATTTATAAAATCTTATTTGGTAATCACATTTTATACAGTCAAGAACAATCTTTTTATTAAGTTCAGTCAAAGTTTCTCCTTCATCTGTTTCAAACATTAACAAAAAGCTAAAACATTATCAGTACTGTATATTACTTCTAACATAATTGAATAGCACATATAGTAAATAAACACAGCTCAAATGTCATATTTAATACTGAGAAATATTATCAACCATTAAAGTATAAACATTTATTATTATCTTTCTTTAGAATTACTTAAGATTTAACATTTGAAGGCATTTTATCCAGAGCGAATTTCCTGAGGAGAGAATAGAATCAGACCAAAACAAAAAATGGGTTTGCAGTAGTGCCCAATGTCTTTCTTGTTTCCCCTGGAATGAGCATAAGGCAAAGCTAAAGAAATTCTATGATATAATTAACTAGATTCTGGTTTCTTTATCTCACACTATACATACTAATCATAGAAGCCATAAGACTAACCATGTGGCTTCCCAAACAAGGGTCTCAAATTTTTTATTTCAGGATACGGTATGTCTCAATAAACTAAATTCAAGTAGATAGCTCACAAAAAGTTAGGGAAAGTAGAAGGGGTAGGTCTTTGTTGGGACCACAACACTTTCACTAGTCAGAGGTCACAGATGACCTTTGACCTATTAATAATCAACCAAATGTTCATACATGACTGGAGTAACACTGTTAGTCAAATGACGGCACTGACACTTTACAGGACAGAATATTAAAAAGTAAAGTGAAAAAAATACATAAAACCCTGAGCCATAACATACAAATACCACAAACAAATCCTAATTAATCTCAAAAAGACAAAGATAAAGGCACATTTCTAATTCCATATGCTAGGGCAAGGGTTCTCAACCTGTGGGTCGCAACCCCTTTGGGGGGTCGATTGACAATTTCCCAGGGGTCACCAAAGACCATCGAAAAATGAATTGCTATTGTCTGTTCTTCTATTGCTGTGTGTGTGCTGGGGGGGGGGGGGGTCGCGGCAGAGTGGGGGGTTGTAAAAAGGGGTCGCTGAGCCTAAAAGGTTGAGAACCGCTGTGCTAGGGCATATACATACAAGTGCTCCTTCTTCCCTAGTACCATTAGAGCTAGATTGGGTTGCCAGAATAAGTTAGAAAAAAACAATGGTCTAGTAAAGATTAAACCTCTAATTAATGCAGGACTAGATTGACACATGGATATGTATGGAATGTAATTATATTCTTTTTTTTTTCAAAGGAACCTGTGTAATTTATAAGATAAGAGAAAACTTCAGTTTGTGCTTAAAAACACAACCATTAGTTGTTTCTAGAGATGCAATGTTTCTCCCTCAAAAGTTACAGTTCGCAGGCTTTTTCAGCGCACAGACCAAAGGTTTGGAACTCACTCCCCACTGATCTCAGACATACAACATGCTTCACTATACATTCAAGAAGAATGTTAAGACCAATCTGTTAAAAATTTGTTTTAATTTGTTATTTTAGCTGTCGTGATTATGTTTGTAATGTTACCACAGCGCATTGAGCCTTCATCATGTTTAACAGCGCTCTATAAATTAAATTATAATTATATTTCTTCAGTTATTTTTTCACATTTGGGAATAAAAAAAGACAACTTTTGGGGATTTTAAAAACAAATATTTGATCCCCAATGAATGATACATTCTAGAAGGATTTCAAATCTGCATTGTGAATATCAGAACCATTACTTTGGGTGCTACAAGAATATGCTTCATATAGCACTGACGATTGATAAGCTACCACATTAAAAAAATTAACGTAATGTAATATAATATGTGATAATTGGCATATTTACCTCTACATTATATTCTACTCTGCAAGTCAGAGCTTTATAACAGCCTAATTCCCTTACAAGGTAGGGTATTATACCTCCCTTAGTGACAATTCAATCATTAAAATCAGAGTGGGGAGAAATATTGGTGGTCATCGCATTTTATAAATAATTATCTCCCTTTAATCACCCAATTCAGATCTCTGAAATAACTTACTCTTGAAAATCTCTTTGCTTGATAAAAATGACCATTCACTTTATATAGCTTCCTCCATCTCCTGGCTCCTCTACGATACATGTTTCCTGAGATTTAAAAAAAATTTAACTTTTAACAAATTAAACAATTCAATTTTTTTTTTTTAGAAATGGTTACGTAATAGAATAGTTTACTGATAGAACACTTTCAATTTCATCAATTAAAATGTTTTAGGCCAGTTATTAAGATAAGAGTATTTTGTTTTTAATGGATGGCTAAGACACTTTTGGATTATGGATGCAAGCAGTAATTGTGAATCTATGCTTGATATTAATTTGTGATTGAAAATAGGAATATAAGTTGAAAGACCTAGAATTCATTTTATAGTGATGTAAAGTATTTTAAAAAATCAATATTGAATTTACAATAAAGGGAGTTTGTGTTTCACACAAACCCGTTGGCGGCCCTGCAGGCCAATGTTTAGTGTTACCCCCATATTGAAAGTATTAATTATAGATCTACACATTCTGCCTTTTAAATTTTTCAGAAGACCATATGCAGCTGTATATACAAAGATATATATTATAATTTTAAATCATTCACTGGACAAATATGAGTACATTACATTTACTGAAGACTATTTCCTTTATGACTAAGTACCTGTAATCAATATCCTTTATTCTATGCTTTAAAATGATGCATATGTATGGAAAGCAGTTTGCATATTTAATTAAAAAAAACTAATGGTTTGTTTTCTAAACAAGACTTACTTTTTTGAGCATGATACAGGCTATGGGGAAATCAGATTTTCAATAGTGCTTTTTTTAATTTTTTTTTTTTAGATCTAAGCATGCCAACTTTACAGCACAAAACCAATAGATGCTTTTCCTAATGGAACAACTAAAAAACAATATTATATTCCCTTGCTTCCTCCCCCCACCTAAAAAGGACTAAATCAGCGCCACTTTTTTTTTGTAAAACATTCATTGTGCAAATATGAATACATTACATTTAGCTTTGATTTAAATGTCTAAATATATTTTCTTCTTGAACTTTTTATTTTATAGGCCTACAGTAAGTCTACATTATTGTCCGCTTTGTACAATCACTCACTGTCTTCTCCAGCGCAAGGCAGACCAGGTCTTGCTGGTACATTGGGAAACACTGAAAAAAACACACACAATAGTCAACATATATTTTTTGGGGAGATTTAAACAAAATTGATTCATACTAGCAGTTAAAAGATAACAATTTCCTTTTTTAAAAAAATATCATCATGCGAGTGACTTTAAGGCAACAAAAAATGAAAATGACACACATTGCACAAACAACAATGGCAACATTACCATGAATGTTGAGCTCAGAGTCCTTATTTACTTCGTAAAGCCGTATGGCTTCATTTAGTTCTATTTGGGATGATATAGTGCATGGATCACCTGTAAATCAATAACAATGTGTTTTCTAATGTAATCTAATTACCATTCAATTTAATTCTAATTTACCATTCAAAGACTCTTGTACAAATAAATACAAAAAATAAAATATGTTTTCAATGTGACATTTTTCTTTTAGAAAAAACAAATAAGGTATTTATTGAAATTAGCGTGGTCTTAAAAATTTCCCCCAAACGCTATTTATTGTTTAGAAAAGATGCTAAAAAGGTGTACTATTTTGACCGGTGGTAAAGGTGGGAGCATCTTTGGGAGAAGACCTCAGAAGATCATAGATTCAAAATGAGCTTATCTAGAGAAATTAATTTGAAGATAAAGCTACTTGCTTCACTAGTAGATTAGAAACTTTTCAGACCAGCCTAATATATTTGTAAAAAGCTTTAGATATTATGATCACTAACCTTCTTCATCTAGCCACTTGACAGTGAAAGGCTGCTCATCATTAAACTTACAAATATCTCTGATCTCTGCACAAAATTCTCTGTACCTCATGTCATTTTTTATGTTAGTCACAAGTATGTTTCTGGAAGATGAGCAATGTTAATAGATACCTTTTAAAGACAGTGTATTGTATAATTTACACTTGATACAAATTACATAATTTACTTTTTTAAAATATAATATTTAAAAATTATTTTTTTTTAAATTGCTAATAGATAATAACCTGTACCGAGCAATTTAACTTGCTTGTTTGTTACTATATTTAAATAGGAAACTTGAGAAATGACCCCCAGAAGATTAATTGTACTTAAAACCTTCTTGCCTAACCTAACATTTTAAAAAAAATTTTACTTTACAAAAGATATGGAAAGAAGCACTGACTATAAATTCACAGTTATTTAATATATATATATATATATATTTTTTATAATGTGTTTTAAATAGTTCAACAATTAATCCTCTTACATTAAACTTTCTAAGACAAAAAAACATCCACAAAATAAATACATGTTTGATTTTGTACATCTGTTAATGAAACCACATGTTTTGAAAGGGTGTGTAATTGCCAGCCAAGTTTGATATGCTGAGCCCTAAGTTGCCTTATACTGTAGTATGGACTTTATGAGATCCCCTCTTCTTTGCAACCACACACACACACACATAACTATCTGCTTTCTGCCTACAAAAGAGATAGAGATGTAATTTTGTGCAGGGTCTCCCAACTAAAAAATGTGATTTCATTATAAGGTGAAAACAAAATTAATATTTCATAGGCTATATATAGCAGAAGTGTTAGCTCCAGAAACTAGTTGGGCAGATACTTCTAATACATTTTGTGTTGAAAAGTAAATGAAAATAAAAGCATCACTATGTTTCCAAGAAAATGACAGTATACTGTTTAAACAGTGAAATTTCAATCAAATAATCTATTTAAGGCCTAAATACATTGAAATTCCACTTCAATTGAAGCTGTAGACCCTACATATAAAAATGAAAAATTGTCAGATCATATTTTGAATATGATTATAATCTAGAAAAGTCAATTAGAAAGCAAAGCTTTAACAACCAAATTCTTACCCATCAAATCCAACTTTAATACGCACAGAATTTTCAAGTTCTTCTGGATCAAGTGTAGGCATTCTCTACTAGAAACATAATAATAATAAGTTAATATAGACTAACATAAATATTTGTATAAGTAAGTCATTTCATATTATAAAAGAGCATGCCTAAACTAATAGTAGTAAAGAACTGAATAAAAGAAATTATTTTGTTAATCTAGACATAGACTTGAAAGTTTCAGTTCTTTCAGAAAGTGAGTGTTTAGTGTTTTTGTATAATGAGCAAGTGAGATACTAGCCAACTTAGACCTATATATAGGTCTAAGTCTAATTTAAGTAGATCTAGAAAAGATCTAGAATCTAGATCTATATGTTTGTAAAATGTTTTACATGTTTTGGATTTTCTCTTCCAAGTTTAAGATAATCTAGTTTCCTAGTCCAAACACCCCGCAGGATGACAGGGGATGGTAGCAGGCAGGCTATGAATGCAGGGCCACACCAAGATATTAAATAGATCTAAGTCTAACTAAGCTAAGTGTCAGTGACTATACAATAATACATGTATAGTGTACTCTACTCTAATTGTACTCTAATAACTCTGTGACTGTCTTTGAGTCTACACTACTGATTACTTCTTCTTCCTTGTTTTCATTTTACATGTAGATCTAGGAGGCTTCAGAACAGTAATCCTGTATCTGAGATGAACTGCGCAGTGGTTTCCAGATCAGGCAATTCTCCATATTGTTTTTTTCTATAGGAGGGTTTTGGGGCCAGAGTCTTGTTCGGGCCTCTTGATATAGTATGCAGCTTAGAAGGACATGGTCAGCATTCTCTGTTGATGCTCCACAAGGGCAGATTTCACTAGTCATGACTTTTAGCTTGTGGAACATATGTTGTCTCATTCTGTTGTGTCCGGTTCTGAGTCTAAAATTTATGAGTTGGTCATGTCGAGACAGCTTACAAAAGGCATCCTTTTTCTTGTAATTGGGACGTGAGCTGGTCCAATTCTCATTTAGTCTACACTCTATTATTTTCATAATTTCTTCTGGGTAGAGTTGTTTTGTTTGTATTGTATTGTAGTATTGTTTGATAGACAGTCTAGTCTGGTAGTCACAGTGTAGATCTAGTCACTCTAAAGTGACTGAACTGACTAGTCGGCTAGACTAGATCTAGATCCTCTAGTACTCTTGACTCTTAAAGACTCTAACTCTAAGCTTACTCTTAGTCTTAGCCTAGCTAAAGCTAGAGCTAGTGGAGTAAATCTAGTTCTAGAATTTAGTCACTATGAACTAGGCTACTACTACTACACTACTAGGTCTAGTAATCTAGTAGTAGTAGTGATACTAGTGTCCCTAGTGACTCAGTCACTGACTGACTTGTGACTAGACTACCCCCTAGTCCTAGTGACTAGGCCCAGACTAGGGTCACTAGGTCACTAGAGTCTAGAGACTAGTCATCACTAGTGACACTAGTCTAGCTAGACTAAGACTGGCTAGAGTTTCAGTCTTAGTCTTAGAATTAGATAATTAGATGAGTCTACTTAACTACTTCTACTAAGTCTAAGACTAAGTGTAAGTCTTAAGTCTAAGTAAAGTAAGTTCACTCTGACTCTGGTCTCTAAGTTCTACTTCTAGACTTTAAGTTTAAGTATAACAGTTTACACTATTTACAGTACTCAGTTAGTCAGTAGAGACAGTAGTCTTAGACTTAGTAGAGTTGAGTAGAGTTAAGACAGTGTTAAGATATATGAGTTAAGCCAGTTAGTCTGAGTTAGTTAAGACTAACTAAGACTACTAACTAAGAGTAGTAGTAGCTAGATCTAGTACTAAGTTAACTAAGTAGTAGAATTAGAAAACGAAATCAGTAATCAATAAATATCATGTTTAAAGAAGAAAAAAAAAACATAGATACCTTAAATTCTAGATCTAGAGTTATACCTAATTTAGAGTCTAGATCTAGTCTAGATCCAAAGATAATCTTTAAAGTCTAGAATAATAAATCTTGTCTAGGTCTAGAATCTAGATCTCTATTTTTGTTAATAAAAGATGAGGAAACAATAATACCGGAAGTGCACAGTCCTAATTTACACCTTGTATTACAATCGCAAATTAAATAGATCTAAGTTGAGGTAGGCCTACACTTATTATGTAGCATAGTAGCATTACACACCGACGACGCCCGTTTATTTGTTACCATACTAAAATATCTAGTTTAATTTGACCGGACCCCCCACTTTTTGTTTTGCATTTCCGATAAAAAAAGACCCGCATTTTAAAGTTCCCACTAACTAGCGTTTTTGTCCGTGAAAAGTTGTAGGCCTATCTGTTGCGCTGATAGAAAGTATTTCTGTCTCACTTTCTCTTTCTGTGGAGTCGCCCTTTTTTTAAACTCTTGGCTTGAATCGGAAAAACCACACACACACACACGGAAAGGCTATACATACTTTGCCTATGAATCCTAGCATTACTTTCTCCACAACCCCCCCCCCCTTTCTTACAACAACAAAAAAAAGGAACTACATGCAACCTCTGACGTTTCTCAATGCTTCTCAATTTAATATCGACATATTAGTCTATACTTTATGCTGCTTTTTTGCCCTCCCCGGCCGCAAATCTTTTTTTTTTTTGCACACTGCACATCGTAACGCTCTCCCGCACAGTTTTGACCATTGAGTTTTCTTTTATCTCCTCCGTTAAACAGTTCGAATAAGGGATACTATTATTCACTGCAGTCCCTCTTTACACATGACTTTTACACTCTGCACATATGTTAAGAAACAGTTCATGGCTTAGAGAATTGGTAGAGATTCTTTATAGACCCAATAGCATATATGAACTGTAAAAAATCAAGCACTGTCAGGTTTTTAGTTTCTACACTATTAACTCTTGTGGCCTGTAGATGACTTCTCAATTCTGGCAATTCTGTTCAACTGTCGTCCTTTGTTAACTCATCATACGCACTACAAGTTTTAAAAAAACATCAACAATACGTGTACCTCGTCGGTTACTGAAATTAGACTCGTCAGTTGAATTTTTTAAAATTTAGATAGGCCTATCTTCTGTCTCAATGATATGTTCTAATCTGAGTTGATGCACAACATATATAGTTTGTCCATCGTGGTTCGATGATGACCACTTTATCATCAAGGGGGGGGGGGGCTGAGGGCTTTGCACTGGGGTTTTATGCCTCCTCATGTGGCTGGTGAGACCTATATGTGAGCCCGAAATGTTCGGCCGCACACTGGGCAGGTTATTCCAGCTGGAGCTAGTGTCGTTGGCCTTGCTTTTATTCTCTGGCGTTTTTCTTCTGCCAGCGTTGTTCTCTTTTCCTCAGCAACCTGTGCGCCATTTTCCATAGCGCGACGCCACGATGCTCTGTCATGTGCCTCTGTCTCCCAGGTGCCTGGGTCTATGCTGCACGTAAAAAGCAATCAGTGCACTACGACGCTGGTCTTTTTTTTTTTCTTCTTGTTTGTGAGTCCGGCATCTCGAGATTGCTCTCCTGGCATTTTCTATTTGTTTCTAATTGTTTTTTAAACACCTGTCTTTTTTTAGTTGAGAAGATTCTTCTTAGTTATACATTCTGCCCTGACGTGTCATGCTTTTGATAAAGGAAAAGATTACAAGCGCCTCTTCCTTGGCAACCACTTTGTCATTAGGCCTAACTCGTTATAATAGTTTCAAGGTACATTTGTGTATCGTCTTTCTAGTACTTAAACCCAATAGAAAGTAAAGCAAAGATAAATAAAATCTTAGACATCTGGAAATGGTCTTTGGCTTACGCCTCTGTTTAGAGCTAATTGGTACGTAAGAAGCATTTTCTAAAAAAGAATGTTGAACACATGTATTATGTCAATACTCTACAAATCTATTTTTTAAAAAGATTACAAAGAGAGTTTGTGTTACACAAACTCAGAGACGGCCCCCGTCGAAGTCGGATCCCTGTCGGATCTGCATATTCGCAAATAATATTCAAGAGGTGATTTAATTTTGATGGTCAAAAGTAATAATGTTTCAAAGATTCATTTGCCGTAAATTTAAATTTGAATTAAATAAAAAAAAGTAGATTAGTTTTAGTAGCCTATATTAAAACATTGCAATATTGATCAAAACGTTTGGAAATGAAAATCTACACTTTTTTTTTACACTTTAAGTTTAGAAATTTAAATTCTACATCTTAATCTAGTCTATTTTAGTCTTAACTAGATCTAGAAATTGTAGATCAAGACTCTAAAATAATTTTAATTAGAATATAAATCCAGATCTAGATATAGGCCTACTGTAATAAACATCTAGATCTAGTTTAAAAAATCTAGAATAGATCTAAATCAAGATATCATTCCTTTTTTAAACGCGAGTCACATAACGAGGCTTAATAAACATTACTATACCGAGTTCTTTTTTCATTTCATTTAAAGAATTTATTCCATATGACGTCAAAGGAAAAAAAACACTACGTCACACGGCCTAGCTAGACTAAAAATCGTCTTCATCATTACGAGCCATTTATCGAGTGTTTATAGACATTGGTGCACCGAGTGCGTTCTTTTAACATTTCTTTTAAAGAATTCATTCCATATGACGTCAAAGGAAAAAAAAACACTACGTCACACGGCCTAGCTAGACTAAAATATGTTTTCATCAATACGAGCAATTTTCGAGGGTTAATAGATATTGGTGCACCGAGTGCGTTCTTTTAGCATTACATTTAAAGAGTCATTCATATGACGTCAAAGAAAAAAAATTCCATTACCTCACAATAGGCTAGTACCGGTACCATAAAAAATGTCTTTATTTACACGAGATATTTAACGAGGGTTCATAGACATTGGTGCACTGAGTTCTAATAGAATTTATTTAAAGAGGATCAAAGCCGCATTGTTTTTTTGCGTTTTGTCTGTCAGTCGGTCTGTCCGTCATCTTGATATAAAAAAAAACAACAACTGAAAGTTATTAAAAATTGATTAACCTTTATTTTACGTTTCAAAACATCGCAATAATTTTTAGGTATGAACACAATTGAAAAGTTTATATAATAGATTGTTCCGGATGTTTGTATAAATAGTAAAAGAAAAAGAGAATTTCAGATAAATGTAATACCGTTAATTAAATTTTTTGGATGGTCTCGTATAAAAATTAGATGTACTACAGCCATGTGGAGAGATTTTCATACCTTACTTTGGTGTTTGGATTCTGTTTTCCTTAAAAATCGGAACATAATATTAACGATAATTAGATTTTTTAATGTTTTAGGTAGAAAGTTAAATGTACTGTAAGAGAGTAGTGAGTTAAAATACTTTTCATAAAAATCCGTAAAAACATTATTTCGTAAATGAGAAGATTATTTGTTTATTAATTAGAAGAGGGAGTTCAAACAATTATTTGGCGTTAGTAGATTTTTTAAAAAAATTCGGAACTTTCTGGCGACGATTTGTAAGAAACAAAATCCGGAACATTCTTTATCGATTACAAAACTTCTATGTTATGTTTCAGCAAGAAAATTAAATGTCTAAAAAGTAATGTTCAGTAATAAATTCTAGTAAATTACTTTTTTTTAAAGCCCTGAACAACCTATTGTCGATATTTTTAAAATTTGTTTAAAGATGAAAATACGGAACAATTTGATATTGATAACCAAATTATAGTGACGCATTGTCAAATAATATAAGTGTAATATTAGTAAATTATGCGATTTCAAACAATCATTTGGCATAATTCATGTTTTATAAAACAATATCCGGAACATTTTTACACTTAATGAAATATAAGTCAGTATAGAGATTTTGATTTAGCATTAATATGCTGTTTACATAAAAAACGGAACAACATATTATTGATAATGTGTTTTTGCAACGTTTAAGCATGGAAATTGAATGTAATATAAATTAGAAGAGCAAATAAACATTTGTTGGGGTTGATTAGTTTTGCACAAAAAAATCCGGAACAATCAATTTTTAGATAATTAAAACTATTGAGATGTTACAGGAGAAAAATTAAAGGGTAAATCAGATTTTCAATTGCTTTTAGAGTTCTAGTTTTTTTAATCTAATCGTGACGGACAAACCGACCAACAGACAAAACGCACACAAATAATTCGGATGGGGGCACTAAACAAAAAATAAATAAAATCTGATTTTTTAAACAAGTTTAAGGAATTGGTTTAGCACCTGATCATGTTGCGACGTTACGCTACTGCACGAAAATCGCTGCATAAAAAGTCCATTTAAAAAAAATGTGCGTGATATTTACATACAAAGTGCATTATTAGCCTTTATAAACAAACAGAAATGTTTTCTTTTTAATTTTAGCAGCTAGTTGACCAGAAAAAACATCTTTAACTATTATTTGTATTTGTTATAAACATTTCCTGTACATTTTTAAAATATATTTGACTTAGTGATACTGAAAATACACAAAAATAGTCCATCTTTGTTAGCATATTGTAACATTGCCTCCCTTACATTTACGTGATTGTTTTAGAATTGGTGTATTTTTATGAAAAAATCGCTTGCATAATTAATTTTATAAATTAAACGGTTTGCTTTTAGAAAATCAAAAGTAGCCGTTGCACCTAAACTTTTCAAGCCGCATTTAATGATGAAATAATATTTTTCATATCTCTTCTAGTTTTCGAGATCTGAGTGTGACAGACGGACAGACGGACATTTTGCACAAACCACAAACCTAATAGCGGCTTTTTCCCCTTACGGGAGCCGCTAAAAATAGTTTTTCTGATGGTTCATATAGAATTGTCTTTACTGCTTCTTGGATTCCAGATACTGTTGCTAGTGTTAGGCCTACTGCATTAATGTCTTAAAAATAGAAAAAAAAAAAAAAAAAAATTACCTTATGAAATACTCAGAAAGACACAAAGAAGGCACATACGTAAGAACAAATTAATACAAGTGCTGCTTATTTCCTAGTGCCATGGAATGGGTTGCGTGAATCAGCCAGGAAAACCAACGACTTGGCAGAGTTTATGTCATTGATTAACGTGCATGACTAGATCCCTGAGCTCGACACAAGATATTAAGTCAAGTTCATCCCTTTCCAGGCATTTTAAGACATTAGAACTGATCTCATCATCTTTTTTACCTTTTAAAAGTGTATAACTTCACGAAATATCAAGTAGGCCTACTCTGCTTTGCTAGAAATAATATGATAGGATTTTGTTTGTGCAAGATATATCTCTCCATTTTCATTTTTCTTGTTTTGTTCATTATTATTGTAAGTTCGACTGCCAACGTTTTTTTTTTTCTTTTATTTTCAAGGGGCCTACTTATAGGCCTACGTCTCGACATTTGCTAGTTTGGATTTATTTCCAACACTAATCAAATTCAAACACAATTTTACAATTTTATTCTGTAAATAGTTGACGAAAACATTATTAGAATTTCTTTTGAGTAAATCATCCCCAGAAGCGCGGTAGCTGAGCGGTAAGGCGCTTGGCTTCCGAATCGGGGATCACGGTTTCGAATCCTGGTGAAGACTGGGATTTTTAATTTCGGGATCTCTGGGCGCCTCTGAGTCCACCCATGTCTGACTTCAGTTGTGCTGGCCATATGACAGCCTCGTTAACCGTGGGCCACAGAAACAGATAACCTTTACAACCTCTCTCCCATACATTTGCAAGGTCTGAAAGGGGAAACTCAATTTTTTATCCTCATTAGGAAACAGATCTTTTAGAGCCATTTCATTGGGAAAAAGAGCACACCTTCCGTTTCACATCTGCCGAGATGAAGCATCACTTAAAATTTCAAGTATTAGCCTGCTCGACTCATTGCTTAATTTCCTGTCTCTTGTCTAAATCTTCTTTAAGTCAACGTCTGAACAAATGTCGTCCATTACATCATTATCTGTACTTATCTGTATCTTTCCATTTCTGCGAAATTTACAGTATAAGTGGCAAGTGAGATATTTGGCATGCTTATTTATAATGCCCGAAAACTGTCGTCAATTTGATAAATATCTTATCTTATCTTAAACAGGACTAATATTAATTTTATAATTGATACATTTTTGATAAGAATGGTTAGCCTATAATATAAGATGCTGGCCACCATTTCAAAAACTTTGCTGAAAACAGTTATTTAAATCAAATCGGTGATTATATCCACGCACTATGTACAGAACTGAAAGTATGGTTGATTCAATTTTAACGTATGGTGTAAGGTTTTGGGCATTTATATATAGGCCGACAGGCACCTTTTTCAATGTGGGGAAAAATAATTATTTTTCTTGTATTTTAACGTTTATTATTAATTTATTAGTAGTTAAAAGTTAGGCAATCCATCACTGAGTATGGGCACCTATTAAAAAAAACAACAACAACACTATAAATATATATATATATATATATAGGACTACATATGTGTGTATATCTCTGTGTGTGGGCGCGTTGTACGTTACATTTTTCGATACACTCTACCGTTTACACATCTTTTTTCTATGTCGGCACACATCTTGGTTTAAACCCTTTAGAGCACCAAAGGAGAATCCATCTAGAAGGTTAGGGATAGGCCTACATTAGAAAAATTATAGAACCCTTGGAGACATTTACAGTAGGCCTACTAGATCTGAAGCAAGCAGATTTTTAGTTGTTATACAATATTTTAATTTTCTCATTCACCTTAGGATTCGGGCCGGAGTGTTGAAGAATTAATCATCGAATATGAGAACCTTATGGTGTGGCTAAATAAGATTTTTTGTCGCCATTCCAATTATTGAATCCTCTGGTCAAAACATATTTCGACAGTGCTCCTAGTGACATTAACAAAAATGAATTTCTTCTGGAGCGAAATGGTTTATCGCAGTTTCTTCAAAAGCCTAAAAAAATTTCCGAAACACAAACCTCTTGAGTTTAATACAAAAAAAAAAAAATAAAAATATATAGGTGTGATAGTTCACTCCCAAATAACGCCTTCTTGACTTGCATAGGCATATATCTGACCATTGTGGCTACACACGAGCTATGTTTTTTCAAACTAAAGCTGTTAAAGAAATATTTGCAATCAGCAATGACGAATTTACGTTTCATTCATTATGAAACTTTGTTCATTGACTAAGAATTGGTGTAAAAAACAATTGATAGTTTCGCCAGCTAGAAAGCACGTAAGATTCATTTGTAGTATTTTTTTTTAAATTTTTTTGCAAAATTTATTTTAACAATGAATTCACATTATTTTGGGAACAATAAGTCTTGTTGATTATATATATATATTCTTTTTGGAGGCCACCACGAGGAGCTGCCACACCGGGCATCAAATAACCTAGCTACTCCGCTGGTGTGACAATTAGTTCAGAGGAGCTGTCATTCTCGAAGTTTCGATTGATGAAAAAAAATATTGAAGACGTTCTAAGGCATAATTTGGCTTCACTTGATTTTTTTTTTCAGTGAACGAGAAACAGACAAAAATTTAGAAATAAGACATACTGATTTTGGAGTTTGCTAATCAGAAGGCCAGAAAAATGAACTTGTAGCCTAGTAAATAAGTGTTAGATCTATTTACTGAATTATATATAACTAGATTATTATTATAGTTTCTATCTATGTTTTATAGTTTGACTCATAGAAGTAGGCCTACCGATGCACACAGACTGCTCGATATTTTATGCCGCACACTAAGTTTGCGTTATTTGAAGAAGGAGGGCCCACCAACATATTCTTGAACCCGGGCCCGCGAGTACCTTGCTACGCCCCTATTTGACCTGCAGAACCATGTAACTATAATGCTACACCCAGGTGTGTATCAGCGGTTCTCAACCTTTTTTTTTTAGCTCGGCGACCCCTTTTTACTATTCCCCACCATGCGCCGACCCCGAACTGTAAAATAATATTCTAAAGTAACTGCGCTAAAGATGGTGTTATAAAAATCGTTATCATAATGTTATACCTGATAAGCATTGCCCAAGCTTTATGTTTAATTACTAAATAATTAATGTGAAATTATATTTTGACTAAAATATAGGCTATTTCTGCTTATAAATGAATTTTTTAAAAATTTGAAATTTCTTTATTCTTTGTTCGAGATCCCTTTTTTTAAAATGAATTTTTTCATAATGAAAATATTACATTCAATAATATATTGGACAATAGAACAATGGGGGAAACTATTAAATAAAAAAGAAAATGCTTTTCAAAACCTCACGACGTGCGCGAATTTCACCACAGAAATAATTTTAATAATATCTCTGATTTAAACTGTTAAAATAGTTAGCCTATTCTATGACAATAAAAATGTTAGGAATCATTCTGATTCATTTCTCTACAACAGCTATCGGGGCTATCCTTGAACAACAGTAAAATGTGAAAACTTAAAGTTTTACACTTCTAACAATATTCGTCATTCGACCCTCAAGGGGGTCGCGTTCCACAAGTTTAGAACCCCTGTATTAGATTGTCTATAAAATTAGTAGGACGACTTCATTCTAGATATAGAGTAGATCTATATCTTATAAGAAGACTATTCTAGACGTCTATGTATTATGCTGCGAAACAAAATCTATAATATAGAATAAGAATCTCTCACTCACTACATAAACATTTTAAAAAATTAACAAGAATCTCTTCTAGTCCATCAATATGAAGTTGAGAAAGTGAGAGAGAGAGAGAGAGAGAGGGCGAGAGAGAGGGATCTAAACAGCAGGACTACATTTCCGCCTAGCCAATGATGGCAGTCTGTTCGTTGTGCTAGATTTAGATCTAAGTGTGTTTTTCTTGATTGTTTTATAACAGTACAGTGAATCTTCATAAAGTTCATGTCTTTGGATTTATTTTACGTGTATGCTTTCATTCTAAACTCAATAGTATAGTTGTATATAGACATAATATAGTGATTAGATGATATCATGATTATGATTAATATGATCATTAGATAAGATTGTGTAAGATACTTTTTTGAAACCAGAAAAATAAGAAAATAATTTTAAATAAAGAATCTATTCTATTGATATGATTTCTATGTCTATAGTCTATCACTATGTAAAAAAATTAGTATGTAATAATAACTATGTTTTTATGTAACTAATAAGTATATTAAGTATATAGATCTAATAATATTTTTAAAAATATATATTATTAATATTATTTACTAGATTCTCTATACTATACTCTCTCTCTAGATCTAGCCCTAGCTGAACTGCTAAACTGTTTTCGAAATCTCATCAAATAGAAAAAAAAAATCTTGCTCTTGGCCTTGACCTTTATTTAATTCATGCAACCCCCCCCCCCCCCAAAAAATGTTTTGTTTTATTCTAAACTGATAATAGATCTAGAACTCAACTAGATCTAGTTACTAGTAACTAGATGAAGTCTATCAATTTGTACTTGTTATCTGTCTAGACAAGAGTCTAGAAATCTAGATCTCGATCATCTAGAATCTATATCTAGATCTAGATCCAGATTATAATCATTATTATTATAGTATTATAGATCTAAATCTAGATAAGACTTACTTTTACTAACTTAGATCTAGATCTAGAATCCAATCTAGATTGACTAGATCCAAAAAAGTATTCTAAGTCTAAGTAATAAGTGTAAGTGTATTCTAAGTGAAAGGAGGATACATATCATAAGGCAGCCATCAAATTGTGTGGCTATTAAGGTCTAGATTATAATCTAATCTAGAGTCTCTATATATAATATATTATAATTAATAAAAATTAATATTATTTATTGTATTTTGTCATCACATAAATGTCATAGAATCTAAATCTAGAATCTAGAAATATTCACCTGTAACTTAAACTCAAGTAAAAGTTGCACTAGTGGAAAAGCTCTAGATCTAGAATTCTATATAAAAAGTATATTATATTAATATATAGATCTAGAAGTACATCTAAACTTAAGACTATGAAGTTAACCAATGTAATATGTATTATAAATATACACCAAACATTACCCATAAAGTTACATATATATTATGTAGTTGAGAAAACTGTTCTAACACTAACAGTATCTTCAATCTTAATGTTAACTTTCTTTATCTCTGTATTTAAAGCTTATTGTCAGCTAGATAGATGATTGATGGCTGATTTGGAAGACGATATCCTTATGGCCTAGGTTTGAAAGTACAAAACTCTACTTGAGTATTGGACTGTTGGTTACTTACAAAATTCTGTAATAATGACTGCAACATTCTTCATACCTTCAAGTTTCCTAACTTGAGGGGTTATAACGTGATCCTGCCTATTGTGATCTCTTTTATAGTCAACGGTCAAACTACTCCTTAGTTTGCTGGCTAAAATGTTGGAATTAAGATAATTGACAATTGGATTTAAGGACAACATGGATAGCAGCAATTGCAGTCTCTTGTTTTTGTGGATTCCTTGGATAGTTTTTTTGGTGAGTATTAACATTCATGAGTCAATTAACATAGCATCAGCTACATTTCTTCTTCTGCATTAATCGTTGAAATTTTGTTCGAAAACTTATTTTTCCAATGCAAAATACTTTCACATAGAATTTATAAGAAGTCTTTAAATACCTTCAGAAGAATAAGTAAAACTCATACCAGTGTAAAAATAATGATTTTTTTTTTATTTCTTTAATATTATTTATATATTTTTTTCTCTTATAAATATTATTTGTATTTTTTTAAATATTATTTATATTTTTTTTAAATTTCTCTTGTATAAATATTATTTTTATTTAATATTTTTTATTTCTCTTATATTATATTATTTTAATATTTTAAACATTTCTCTTATAAATATTATTTTTATCATACCGGTACTGTAATAAGTGTTATAAAATAAAACCCTAAAAAAAAATACTTTATGAAGTAAAGGCAAATGTACATTAAGGTCAAACATTTCATTTACAGAATTCGCATTCTAGGTTATAGACCATGTCTCATAAATTATTATTATTAATATTAAATAAGTTGTATTCTAAAATATGCTAACAAAGTTATACATCTTCAAGAGGACAAAAATGTCTAGGCCGAAGATTCATTCTATTTACTATGAATTGATTTTGATAAAAAAAAAATTAAAACAAAAATAAAGTTTTAACTATTTAGACTAGTATAGACCTAGTAATTTAGCCCAAGTATACAGAAAATCAGAATAGAGGCCAATTACGCACAGACCACACTTTAAGCTGAATAGAATAAAAAAAAAAACTACTTTTTTTTTTTTTCAATTTGTCACACAGGACTATATTTATATATGCAATTGTTATTTTCTTTCATTAAAGGTATTTTGAACCATATAAAAACTTACACAAAATGGTCTAGAGTCTCTAGATAATTTAAGTAAAGAGTAAAGTTTTGGAAACACTTTTTGGTGTGTGTGTAAATTTAAGGAAGTGTGGGCCTACTGAAAAGTAAGTTTTAGTGTGTATGTGTGGGTAAATTTAAGGAAGTGTGGGCCTACTGAAAAGTAAGTTTTGGTGTGTAAGACATACAGCTGTGGTGTGATGAGCAAAGTTGGACTTTAAACAGGTTTTTTGTTTTTATTTAGCTGCATAACAAAATATCAAAGCAAATAACCTTCTATATCATTAAAAATTATTTTAAAAAGACTCATGACTAATTAAAAAAATATACTTTTCACATTTTTTGGCTCAGAGTCAATTAGGCTATTAGATCTATAGGTCGGGCCTAACCCCTAAAGAGCCCCCTTTTATCTTAGAATTACTTCACATATGTTCTTTTATGTTTCATAAAGTTAACATCATTTTAAATCAGGGAGATTAGGTTTAAAAAATCACAAATGTTAACATTTTAAAAAATTTAAGAAAAGGAAGCTCATTTGAAAATATACAAATTAAAGAGGTGAATTTTTAAAACTTCATATTTTGGGAATAATATATCATTTAAGAAAATGTTATTTATCTGGTTAGTGTTTACTATCATACATTGTATTATAATTTTGCTGTTGTTAATACTCTTGAGTGTTGTACCTGTACTTTTATAGTAGGCCAAAGTTACCAGCTAGTCTATTAGTTTTAAATCTTTTTCACACAGTTCAAGTTTTTGTTCAATGATTGATCTAAAAATGTGCCCTGCGAAATAGATCAGTCTTTAATGCTAGCCAAGTATTTATCCATATTGTACATTTTATACACACCAAAAAAAGGAATACCAATTTGTTTCACATTATAAAGTCTAAAGCAATCTCAGTCCAATTTTTTAAATTCAGATTTTGATTTTGTGTTGGTATGTAAATATGTTATAAATTACTGTATTTTCATTAAAAAAAAAACAAAATACTTATTACGTTTGCTCTATCGAAATAATTTTGATTGAATGCATAGTTTACAAATAATTAATTTTTTATTTTTTAATAAAAAAAATATTATATATATATATATATATATATATATATTGTCTGAAACAAAATTATGCTTAGTTTCTAAAGGACTCAGTATGTGGCTTTGACATTTGACAGGTGTACCATTGTAAACACAAAGTACACCTTCTTTCCCATGTTGTGCTCTGTGTTTCTTTCACACAAATGATAAAATTATTCAGTTGTTCAGGACATTCTCTGGCCTTAGGTTAAGGAAACTGTTGTTTGAAGCAGTCTACTGTTGTTATCAGTGCTATCATGGCTCTTCATATCTTTTGTTTGGGTTAAAGTAGCTATCTCTTGTGTGTCCTGTTCAAGTGTGTGTATATGTGTCTCGGTGTATTTGCTATGTGTAGGTGTAGAAGATCTTGAAGAGTTTGTCGATTTCACTTTATGTACTAGAGATTGTCCTTTAATAGGCAGCTTTCAAGTGTTTATTAAATTGTTGGATTACTAAAAACTTAAGAAGAACATTTTTCTTTTTTGACAAAACTTCTTTCATCTATTTTGTTTTCATTTTTTTTGTTGTTGCTTATCATGCCATTGGACTCATTTTTAATGCCATTTCCTTTTTTTAGTTTTGCATCAATCTATCATAGTGTTGAATTGAACACCATTGTAAAGATAACCTATAGTTACATTTTTTAATATTTTTTTTTTGGCAAATAAGTTAAAAAAAACAATAACTGTCATTAAAAAAATGTGATTTGTATAACTTAAGTTGCCAAAATACTAACTTATACAAATAGGGATCGTATGAAAGATTTAGTATGCAATCTGGAAAAGACGGAAGGCCTTAATAGAAAGGGTGATGGTAGTTACAAATTGTAGTCCCTGGGAAACGGAGACTGTCCCCTGAAATCAGGGCTGTAAGTAATCCATTATAAATTCTAATATCTTTGTATTAAGAATTCTATTGAAGGCACATTGTTATTATTCATATCATCATATGACTCCTATTTTGGGAAGAATGTCAAATCACCTTTTATTTGAGATTTACACAATAAACTAAACAATTCTGAAAAAATTCATTATTGTTAATTAAATAAATAGGTACAAACGGAAGAGTTTAGAAATAATTTAATTCTGCAGTTGTAAAAAAGTGCACACAATCTGTCGTATCACTTTTGAAAAACAAAGACAATCATTTATCTGCATTTCCTTTCGTACGATACCAGATACACCAAAAAAGCTAATAGCTATTTCATTTTTTTGTTTTCCTGCTATAGATGAACATCTCATAGTTGTTGTATCAAGCTGCATCGTGTTTTGAAAAGGTGCTCGTTATTCAATTATTAGAGAAACTTGACATTCACATTGTTATTTGTCTTTATTCGTTGTTTTTTTTTCCCATTGCTTCATCAAGGTTGATAGACTTTTGCAAAGGAATAACCTTAGATTTAAATTAACTATGTATTCATGAAGGTTGATAGACTTTTGCAAAGGTATAACCTTAGATTTAAATAAACTATGTCCTTGAAACTTTGGCAACTGCAAACTTGCTATTTAATTATGTAACTTTATAACTTTCCACTCCAACCGTGCTTCTCAGCAGTCTAGTGTATATATTAACATATCTGCCGAGACACGGTGTCTTACCCCTAGCTACTGATTTACGATCAAAGCAAACATAATATCAAGAAGGTGAGATTAAGTATGCTTCAGGCCCCATTTATTCCTCCCCCCTCCCCCTTTTTTTCCCCACCATCTATCTCCTATCACCGAGGTGCAGCGCGTTTTACTACTTAATCTGAACACACTACATAAACCGGGGTAGTAAGCCTACTGCCACTTAGGTTTTTTTTTTTTTTTTGCGAAAATACCCAGGATACATTTAGTGTTGCATTTTAGTATTGTGCAACTTCCCTTAAAAAATAAAGACTCTTGTTTTCATTTGCTAATTTTGTGCGTGGATAATTGTATTTACGAATTTAATAATAATAATAATAAAGTCGTTGTTACAGTCATCCGAAATCTTAGGATTGCTTTTTCTTTTTTAAATAAATAATTTAACTTATTAAATTGAGCTATTCGCCTTTATGAATAGTTTTTTTTTTTTTCGTTCACAAATAAAAAGTCATATTAATGGAGATTTGTCCAGAAGAAAACAATTCATTGTGAAAGACATTCGGTTTAAAAAAAAAATAATTAATACAGCGAATGTAAAGTTACCGCATGCCGAAGCCAAAATACCTAAAATGGGTGAAAAATACCCAGCTTTTCAGCACTGATTTTGGAGTGGGTTCTGCTGCTAACCTAGAAACATGTTGATTCAAATCCTGTATGACAGCCAATGAAAAAAAAAAAACTATTCTAGGCCAACGTTGTTTTGTGTGCCTGTGTTCGCTCGTAATATATATCACGTTTCTTAACCGTGGCTGTTACACTGGTCTACTAGATCTATATTATACACTGCAGTCTGGAGTATTTTGCACACACGGCTGTCTGTCTGGCGATAATGTTGTCACACACTGTCACTTTTTATTCATTCTGGACAAACCAGTTACTATATTTACATTTATTCTCATAAGTTCAGACTTCAAAAAATTTGCCCCCTCAGAAACTGAATACGAAGAAGAAGAACGAAATGAGACTTTGATCTCTACATGAATGGCTGCTTGGTCGTGTGGTTCATGCGATCTGGGCTGACGTCTCGATGGTCCGGGGTTTGAACCCCTGCCCGTCTTCATCCCTTTCCGTCCTGCGGGAGGTTTGGGCTCAGAATGCAATAATCTTCAGCTCTGATGGGTTGTCCGAAACATGTCAAACTAAACCATGCCATTTCGTTGAAGGAGACTTCATCATCGTCACATGGGAACAAAATTGTACGACGACACTAAAAATTCAAATATTGAAACTAATTTCGTATGTTCATCCTTGTAGCCAGTCAGCTTGGCTTCCAGATCACTTAGGTTGTACACTGTAAGAGTTGTATAATTCGTTCTGCTGGGCCGTGTATCCAATCCTGCTTAGCGCTGAAAAAGCTGCGAGCCTGAGACATTTGGAGCTGGCCAGTGCTGGCCTAGCGTAGATTTAATTTGAGTTCTCAAAAATCGAGGCCACTTTGTGTGTGTGTGTGTGTGTGTGAAACCATTTTGAATGATCACAATGTTCAATTGGAAACCTAGTAGTGAACCATTTAGTGGCGACTATTTACAAATGCTTCACAAAAAAATGTCTCGTCAGAAACAAAAAGCAATTTTTCAATTTTTTTATATCTGTTAATCAAATTAGGTTGCCTTTTAGTTTGACATTTTTGGATTTTTTTTTCATCTATTTTAAAGCTCTGAAACTATCAATAGATTCCTCAAAAGAAGTTCGTTTCTGTAATCAAGATATTAGAATATTACTGTCCAACATTCACCAGTACTTAATACCCTGTTGCCATCATCTACTACTACTTAATACCCCCTTTGTCATCATCCACTAGTACTTAATACCCCTTTGTCATCACCCACTAGTACGTTATACCTTGTTGTCAGTGATAAAAGGAATGAAAGGAAAAGGAATGTCCCTTCAACTTGTGCTTTTCTCTCTCAAAAAGATTATATTAAAGTCTCTCTCAAATATAGTCTTTTTAACATGCAGTATGTTAACCGCACGGTTTAAAGCCAACACATCACGTGTTAGTGTGATAGGTAAGCTTGTCGTTGATACGAGGAGGATATAGAATCTTGATATAGCTCTGTTTAAACAACATACATTATTGAAAGAGACCAAGTTGGTGTATAGACCCGGATGGTAAATTAAAAAAAAAATGTGTTAGGTTTCTTCTTTACACTTTAAAAAATGTGTCTTGTAGGAAGTATATACAAATCTTTCCTGATGCAGGGCTTCTCAATCACTAAAGCTTTTCATGACCCAAGCGCCTTTTTCGCATTCATCCTCTCGAGTCATGGATTCCTATGGCAGTCCAGCTACAATGCATTAAAAAAAAAGGCGGGTGGGGGGCATTCACAGGACATCGGTTGTTGGGTGTTTCAGATTAGGACATTCACTTAATAGCAAGGGAGACTTCCAAACCCGCCACTCTGGTCAATCAATGTCAACGCTGTTTGCACAGGGCTCACGTCTTTTATCTCCTGTCCTGGCATGGGCTTTAGTGTCCGTCCTATACCATGCTGGTAGTGGAGTCAATGCTTCAGAAAGCATGTTTTGAGCACAGTGGCTCACAATAGCCACCGATAGTAGTAGGTTTTTTTTTTTTTTACTCGTCCATTAAAAAACAACATTTTTGCTGTTATAGACCATCGTTTTCCAAAGTAAACCAAGACTCGCCAAGAATTACCTACTTTTGTCATCAAGAAGAGGATAAGGGAGTTTCTGATCAAATGTTTCTTTTTAGCTGTAGTCGTCCTTTGTTTACTCCCTTAGTTCGTTACGTCTTTTTATCGATACTATTTTCATTGTTTTTTTTGTTTTTTTTTTTTTTGGATGTTACATTAATTTGGAAATAAACCAACATGGATAGACGGGGGTGGACGGATGAATTACTAATAAGACCTTGTAATTTACCGTTTTTAAAATTTAGCGTTCGAATAGCGCTTCGATTTTATCGAGGCCTCCCCCCCCCCATCTATCCCCCCACCTTTCTAATCTCTTTGGGGGATACTGTGCGACTTGCTTTGCTGGATGCAGGCGGGGGAAACGACGTTTGTATCAGCTCCTCGTTGAATGACGTTAATGCTCCTGGTGTTTGACTGGCTGGGTCCAATAACTTGCCGTCGAGCTTGTCCAAGCGTGGAACACAGTCAGTCGGCCCTCCTTGTATAGTGAATGCTCAGTAGGTGGTCAGAGGACGACCCCCTCCCCCCACCCTCTTCCCTTTTCGGTTGGTGGGACGAAAGAAGCCAAGGATGGAGCTCGCTTAATAAGCAGTCGCATATTGGATCGAGCACCTTTCAAGTCACATTCTTCGAGCATTTGCAATGGACGAGAGCGACGTTTCTCAATCTTTTGTATTGTTCTGTCAAGTTCCTAGTTAAAAACGAAAACAATGAGCTACAAACGGAAAAGCTTAGATTATTATTATTCTGCAGTGCTATACATTGCTTATTATACCTTTCTTATAATTGATAGAAAACATAGTGTATCAACAGTTTTTCATTTTTCTTTACACCGGTTACACCAAAAAGTTAGCTATTTATAGTTTTTCCGCCGTAGATGAAAATGTCTAATTTGGTTTTCGTTATACGATGCCTATTTTGCCAGTTTAGCTTGTTATAACCCTTAATATATCTTTCACTCTCTCTTCCCCCTCCCCTCGTTGTCCTCTCACGTTTTCCGACTTCTCTCACGGCGCTTTAAAGAGCCAGGGAAAACAGAAACTGGCTGTCTGTTCTAAAGAAGCCCAAGCATGTTGCAAAGACCTGTGCATATTTAATGAGGGCTCGGCCTCTCGTCCTCTACTTCCCCTCTGTGTTGTCCAGTCTGAGGTGAGAACCCCACCTTTTTTTTTCTACGTCAGGTCATACTGTGTCCACCTCCTCCATCCCATACCCTATTTTAGTATTTGTCCCCGACTTTCACGGACTTTACAAAGCTTTTCGGCGCCCCTTCCCCTCCCCCAATCGTCTTGCCACCTCTATGACAATTTCCGCTTGTCTTTTTTGTTGCTTTTTTCTTTTTCTTCGTTCTATCAGAGCATGTTTTCAGCCAGCACATTCCCTTCCCCAACTCTCCTTTACAGCTGTAGTTATGACCGGTCAGGTCTGCCCAGAGAAATATTTTTTTTTTGTTTGTTCTTTAACAAAAAAAAAAAAAGGTACAAGAGTGTAAACTCTTAGCCCAGGCTTCCTCTCCAAACTCATCTCGTACATCATTCCTTCTTCTTTGTCCCTCCGTCGTCTGCCACCGTGGCCTTCATCCAGAGTCTAACGTTGTCAGAAAGTTGAGTGTGACGGTCAGAGAGTTTTTAACCTTGTTTACACCCCCCCCCCCTTTTAAGGATTTACAACACTCTTCACTGTGTGTCTTTGGGGGAGGGGGTGGGGAAGGGGCGAAAAGGTTTTGCTGAAAAGTTCTGTACACTATGTAGACATACTTTTTCAATCCAAGCAGTGGTTCTCAACAATGGGACGGCGCACGTGATACAAAACGTCTTAATGGTGGGGCAGGGGCACATTTCTTTGATCAGTAAAGTACCCATTGCAGATCTTGCGATCTATAGGGCGGAAGATGTAAAGGTCATATGTTGCTGTGGCCGACGGGTAACGAGGGTGTCATGTGGCACAACGACCAACCGCCTTTACTTTCCCCAACTAATGTCAGGTACCCATCCGAGTTGGGTGGACTCATGGGCGCCCTTAAAATCCCGAAATTAGAAATCCCAGTCCCCACCGAGATTCGAACCCGGGACCCCTCGGTTCGGAAGCACACACACACACACACACGCTTTTATTGTCTAAATTTTAGTTCTACTTTTGAAACAGGTTGAAAGTATCAGCATTAGTTTTGTGTGTATGTGTTTGCTATGTCCCACCAAACACGTTGAAAGTATCAGCATTAGTTTTGTGTGTATGTGTTTGCTATGTCCCACCAAACACGTTGAAAGTATCAGCATTAGTTTTGTGTGTATGTGTTTGCTATGTCCCACCAAACACGTTGAAAGTATCAGCATTAGTTTTGTGTATATGTGTTTGCTATGTCCCACCAAACACGTTGAAAGTATCAGCATTAGTTTTGTGTGTATGTGTTTGCTATGTCCCACCAAACACGTTGAAAGTATCAGCATTAGTTTTGTGTGTATGTGTTTGCTATGTCCCACCAAACACGTTGAAAGTATCAGCATTAGTCTTGTGTGTATGTGTTTGCTATGTTCCACCAAACACGTTGAAAGTATCAGCATTAGTTTTGTGTGTATGTGTTTGCTATGTCCCACCAAACACGTTGAAAGTATCAGCATTAGTTTTGTGTGTATGTGTTTGCTATGTCCCACCAAACACGTTGAAAGTATCAGCATTAGTTTTGTGTGTATGTGTTTGCTATGTCCCACCAAACAGGTTGAAAGTATCAGCATTAGTTTTGTGTGTATGTGTTTGCTATGTCCCACCAAACACGTTGAAAGTATCAGCATTAGTTTTGTGTGTATGTGTTTGCTATGTCCCACCAAACACGTTGAAAGTATCAGCATTAGTTTTGTGCGTATGTGTTTGCTATGTCCCACCAAACACGTTGAAAGTATCAGCATTAGTTTTGTGTGTATGTGCTTGCTATGTCCCACCAAACACGTTGAAAGTATCAGCATTAGTTTTGTGTGTATGTGCTTGCTATGTCCCACCAAACACGTTGAAAGTATCAGCATTAGTTTTGTGTGTATGTGTTTGCTATGTCCCACCAAACACGTTGAAAGTATCAGCATTAGTTTTGTGTGTATGTGTTTGCTATGTCCCACCAAACACGTTGAAAGTATCAGCATTAGTTTTGTGCGTATGTGTTTGCTATGTCCCACCAAACACGTTGAAAGTATCAGCATTAGTTTTGTGTGTATGTGTTTGCTATGTCCCACCAAACACGTTGAAAGTATCAGCATTAGTTTTGTGTGTATGTGTTTGCTATGTCCCACCAAACACGTTGAAAGTATCAGCATTAGTTTTGTGTGTATGTGCTTGCTATGTCCCACCAAACACGTTGAAAGTATCAGCATTAGTTTTGTGTGTATGTGTTTGCTATGTCCCACCAAACACGTTGAAAGTATCAGCATTAGTTTTGTGTGTATGTGTTTGCTATGTCCCACCAAACACGTTGAAAGTATCAGCATTAGTTTTGTGTGTATGTGTTTGCTATGTCCCACCAAACACGTTGAAAGTATCAGCATTAGTTTTGTGTGTATGTGTTTGCTATGTCCCACCAAACACGTTGAAAGTATCAGCATTAGTTTTGTGTGTATGTGTTTGCTATGTCCCACCAAACAGGTTGAAAGTATCAGCATTAGTTTTATGTGTATGTGTTTGCTATGTCCCACCAAACACGTTGAAAGTATCAGCATTAGTTTTGTGTGTATGTGCTTGCTATGTCCCACCAGACCATAGTAAGTGTTTTCTTACTTCTCCCTTAGTTTGAAAGTTTATAGGTGATTTTAACTGATTAGAAAAGGACACGTAGGTTTTGGTAAGGGACATCCACGAGAAAGCAACACTTGTTTCATTTCCTTAGACAGTTTGAAAGCATAGGCCAAGTGTACCAACTGTATTATATTGTAACACAAAAATTGAGTCTCCTTAAAAAAGAACATAAAGGAAATGAAAAACACATTAAGGCGACATATTTCTGTAGACTTTTTTTTTTGTTAGAAAAAACAACTATTTTGCAAATCTAGATTAAATATACCTGTAACATTTGGACATTATTCAAAAAGACAGCGGCGCCTGTCTCTGCGACAACAGATGGTGGCACCCTTCTCCCTTTACTTTATATCCTCGTTGAATTTGTTGCAATGGCTAATTCAAAGAATCAAACGAATCTGTCCCCATTATAGTGAATATCTCCGGTCCTTAGCTTCAGTTTTGCTCATCCGCTATTTATTTTGTTTCCACTGGTCAAGAACAAAACTATCAAATAGAATTGTTCGATGTTATAATACAAAGTTTGTTGTTTATACAATTACTTGCAGTGCACACCGGCTACGCCCGTTGATTTGCTCTCAGGCTTTATATTGATAATTATGGACTGAACACCCACTTCTTTTCTGTTTTGAAGTGTAATAAACGGGTCACATAATAACGATCCCACTAACATACTTTTTAGCCCGTGAGCTGGTGTATCTGTTGAAATGAAAGTTTGCGGTCCGCTTTCTATTTCCTTGTCTGTCTGTCTCTCTCACCTCAATTTTGTTTTCTTTAACCTGCGCATAGTATTTTCTCCGACATAGACTTTTGACCAATTTGAAAACACCCGCTCCATTATGCGCTCCCGACACTTACACGGATTCATATTTGGCAATATGGCGAAACATTCATTCAAAGACGCAAACTCTGGCCTGCATTTATGCAATGCTATAAAGAACTGTGTTGAAAGTCTTGGGTTGGCATGGAAAAAGCGAGTTTAACAACGATGGAGCCCATGTTTTGACTGAGAAAAACATAATACACAATATCCCAATCATAAACTCTTTACACGAGAAAGTTTACGCAAAGCTGCATTTAATATCAAGCATATTATTGATTCAATTATCCCAGTGATCAAACTTATAGTTAATTAAGACAGTTCCGAGAAGTACTTTAAGAATTAGCCACAGACTTCTTGTTTTCCATTGACAATATGGGTTGTTTGCACATGAAATATATGTGCATAGTAAATCTTTCCAAACATAGCTTTCATATTTCTCCAGGCAAACAAGTGAAAACAGGTTTTATCATTTTCTTTCCTTTGCTGAAATGTGAAACTATTTCTAGTGAAATATTTGAAAAGTAAAATACTTATTTGATTGTGGAATTTTAAAGCGAATTTTAAGACGTCAAGTATTTGGAACCAACTCAGTGGCGTAGATAGGGTGGGGGAGGAGGAGCGAGAATTTACTCCCCCCCCGGCCCCCACTTGTGGGGGCCCCCGAATTAGTGTTTTTTACATTAAATATTAAATATTACGCAAAATGCAGGGGCCATCAAGAGGTCAAGGCCTCCAAATGATGGAAACTTCCTAGCTACGCCCCTGAACCAACTTTCAATACACTAAGTTCACCATTTAGTGCAGAAGCTGAGAGGACGTACCTTCAAGCCAATTGTGACATGCAAGAGAAATTCAAGTCAGTTCTTTCGCTGGAGTTTAAAATTTGTGGGTGCCAGAAGCTGTTTTTCCACATTTTAAAAAATCTATGCTTTTTTTTTTGGGTCCACATAAATCTTTGAACAAGCATATATTTTTTTTTTGTTGAAAATAAACACGTGTAAAACAGGTCGACCGCTGACTGTTTCATTTTGAAAACAGTCACATTATGTACGAGTGTAAACAGTTAAATACGTCACATTAAGTACAACTGTACATTTGTGGTAAAATATTGTGATGTAAAAAGCTATAAAAAAAGATATTCGTAAAATTAGTTTCAGAAATTGCTAACTCTTGTTCCTCATTGGGAGTGAAAAACAATAATATGTAAATTTAGAATACAGTACAAATGTGAATTAAAAGACATTGTACATAGTGAGCTATCGTATTTTTCTCAGTTGTAACTATATATGAGGCCCCCCATTCCCAATTTTTTTTATAATGCGACCTTTGGTCGAAAAAGGTTGCCCACCCCTGATCTAGTTTGATCTTTTTAATGCTATTAGGATTTAGTTCTTTTTTTTTTTTTTGACAATGTTAAAAAGTACCATTACTTGCTCTCGCTCTCTCTCTTTTTCTCTTTCGAAAAAAAGTAAGAAAATGACTCTATTTACCTATCTTAGTAATTCCAAAAGGATTTTTTTATTTTATTATTTAGACCGCGTTTAAAAGGAAGTGGAAATGACTTAAGGCATATTAAAAATAAGTAGACTTAGGGAAAAAAAGAAAAACAAACGCTTTAAAAATACGAAATTTGTGAGATATCTCTATTTATACTTCCTTAATAGACTGCGGCCTTTTGGGGAAATGCCGAAAATAAAATACAAAGGTTTGATAGAGCTTGCGGTTTTTCGCGAATCGTTCTTAGTGAGCACCTAGCAGGTGAAAGGAACCTGTGTACGAAATTTGATGCGGATACGTACGACAGATTAAGAGACCTTTATTATTATTATTTATTTATTGTTCCCAACTAAACATGAATCAGTAAAAAAAAAATTAATGGTGACAAATTCATTTACTTTGATCTAGAAAAAGGGAAACATATCTTACAGCATTGAGAGATGTCTGTAAATATGCTGTGCATTCTCCTTTTGTAAGCCTTTTTTTTTAAGTATTTTTTTTTTTGCTTGCTTGAGACCTAATCGGTCTTCTCGACAAGTCACATACAGCTGTTGAATAAAGTAGAAATGTCACACGTTATTTATTTGTAATATATACATATTTGTCCAAGTTGACATTTTCATATCTCGGCAGATTCAATTTATGATCCAACAACTGATGTTCAATGATGCAGGCACATGTGACGCATCCACACCTGGATTGCACAATACACAGATCTTATACCGACATTAAAAAAAAAATAAATTTACTTTTTGGGCACACCAGGGCCTGGGCTTTGCTTTACCACGCTTGGCTTAAACCGCCACTTCATAATGTGGGGGACTGCGCTTCCCGTACAATGTCTGTGATCATATAAAGTCTACGGCCTGTTGTCAGTTTGTCTCTAGCGCTTTCATAGTCCTGTTTCAACAGTGGTAAAAGAAATATGGTGCACAGAAACTATTATTATATGGTTTTAAAAAATGTACAACTTATCAATACCTGTACACTCGGATACACCATAAAAGCTCGCTCGTAGAAATTATTATATAGTTTTTAAAATCTACATTTTATCAATACCTGTACACTCGGATACACCTTAAAAGCTCGCTCGTAGAAATTATTATATAGTTTTTAAAATGTACATTGTATCAATACCTGTACACTCGGATACACCATAAAAGCTTGCTCGTAGAAATTATTATATAGTTTTTAAAATGTACACCTTATCAAAACCTGTACACTCGGGATACACCTCAAAAGCTCGCTCGTAGAAATTAGTATATAGTTTTAAACTCTTTCTCTCCGTAATTATTTACCACATTCTGGTGGAATCAACGTTGGTATCGTCAGTTAGGAGAGAAAGAGTTAAAAATGTACATTTTATCAATACCTGTACACTCGGGATACACCTTAAAAGCTCGCTCGTAGAAATTATTATATAGTTTTTAAAATGTACATTTTATCAATACCTGTACACTCGGATACACCATAAAAGCTTGCTCGTAGAAATTATTATATAGTTTTTAAAATGTACACCTTATCAATACCTGTACACTCGGATACACCATAAAAGCTTGCTCGTAGAAATTATTATATAGTTTTAAAAAATGTACATTTTATCAATACCTGTACACTCGGGATACACCTCAAAAGCTCGCTCGTAGAAATTAGTATATAGTTTTTAACTCTTTCTCTCCGTAATTATTTACCACATTCTGGTGGAATCAACGTTGGTATCGTCAGTTAGGAGAGAAAGAGTTAAAAATGTACATTTTATCAATACCTGTACACTCGGGATACACCTTAAAAGCTCGCTCGTAGAAATTATTATATAGTTTTTAAAATGTACATTTTATCAATACCTGTACACTCGGATACACCATAAAAGCTTGCTCGTAGAAATTATTATATAGTTTTTAAAATGTACACCTTATCAATACCTGTACACTCGGATACACCATAAAAGCTTGCTCGTAGAAATTATTATATAGTTTTAAAAAATGTACATTTTATCAATACCTGTACACTCGGGATACACCTCAAAAGCTCGCTCGTAGAAATTAGTATATAGTTTTTAACTCTTTCTCTCCGTAATTATTTACCACATTCTGGTGGAATCAACGTTGGTATCGTCAGTTAGGAGAGAAAGAGTTAAAAATGTACATTTTATCAATACCTGTACACTCGGGATACACCTTAAAAGCTCGCTCGTAGAAATTATTATATAGTTTTTAAAATGTACATTTTATCAATACCTGTACACTCGGATACACCATAAAAGCTTGCTCGTAGAAATTATTATATAGTTTTTAAAATGTACACCTTATCAATACCTGTACACTCGGATACACCATAAAAGCTTGCTCGTAGAAATTATTATATAGTTTTAAAAAATGTACATTTTATCAATACCTGTACACTCGGATACACCATAAAAGCTCGCAATTTAGGGGCTTGCTTCCACTGTATGAAAAATCTCCAAGATACCAAAAAAAATCTCGGTGTCGAATAATAGATTTAATTAATAAATGCGTGTGTCGGGGGTATTACATTCGTGGGTCTCACAAATCAATGAACACAGTCTTCAATGATACAAGTTTCTAAGGTGTCCTTGTTCATCTCTTTCAAGGCGCGTGTATCTGTCAATCTGTTGAAAGTCCAATCATTGTTCCTAATGTCAATGTTTCAGTGTGTGCACTGCTATCCTCGAAGTGTTAGTAATACTGCTATCTTCGCCCCTGATCTCCGCCGGAGATAAAACAGCCCACTCCACCTACTCGACGGCACTGAATGGCTGTAGTAGTGAATTGTGTTCTGACTGTGGACCAAATGCTTTGATGATTGAACATTCAGGTGGGAAGGGGGAGAGAAGAGACTTTTTTTTCCCCTAGCGATCGCGTTGACATTTTCCTCCTATGATGTGGGAATGTAATATTGAGTTAACAAGCGATAGTGCCCATTCGTGTCGATTCCTGCCTTGCAATAGGGCTTTTGGCAAGACACACTTAGATCTACTTCAAGCGATCCTCCAAATGTCGCGCTATTCAATAGGCCCCCTTCATTACCAACGGGGAAAAAAAAGAAAGAATTTCGTGCAGTTTGTTTGGTCTCAGTAACTGTGCTGTAAATATCCCCCCCCCCCCCAATCAATTTTCAAATTTGATTATTGTATCAATAGTTTAGTAGAAATTATGTGGATTAAAAAACAACAACAACAAACTTTCCCCTTGTATTACTTAGCTCGTATACTACAACATTAGGCCGATATAATTTAATAAAGTAACAAAAGGGAAGGTGGAGGAGTCTACCTCTTATTCATTTTGGCAAAATTATGTAAAAGTGATGAATTATTACAGCCTCCGTCTGTTCCTTAATCCAATAAGTAACCATGTAGAATGAGTTCTAAGAAAACGTAGACATAGAGCAGCGCCTTGCTGTGGCTTACATGAGTAGTTACGGGACTTAGGATGTAAACAACACAAACACTTGTTTTGTTTTCCTTTCTGATCACTACAAAACAAAATGGCTTCAAGTTGGTGGATATGATGATATATGATTTAAAAAAAAACAACAACACAATAGGACCGGGCAATGAAAATGAAGAGCGAGTTCGTTATACCCAGAAGTGTTTGAATCTCACCCTTCTTGTTGGCTACTCTCTATTTCCTGACACTGAATATTACTTTTTAATCTGGTCTAAAACATTGCCTTTTATATCAGTGACTAAAAGCTAGGTTTTATCCAGGAAGTGGGGTTGGCTGCTAGAATCTGAGTGAGTTAATTTGAGAAAAAAGTATATATATATATATTTACAGCGGAATATTGTTAATATTAGTAACTACAACTAGACTTTTTAATATTTGAATTATAAATAAGCGATTTTAAACTTAAATTGTGAGTTTTTTAACATCCCGTTTTGTTTGTTTACTGAGTTAAAGAAGAAAATCGTTGAAGGATTAAAGGGAAGGGCATGGCCTAATGTGTGCCGCTTTGCCAAATAGTCATAATCATACATATTTCATACGAGTCTGTTATGATTTGAGATTAAAGTGTTTCATTCTTACTGTCAGATCTACAGAAATAGAAACAATTTACTGGTTTGAACGATTCCCCTAGTAAAACACACAAAAAAAAAAGATATCGCTTTACGCTGATCCGTGTCTGTCAGCCACTCTAATGAACCCATCCATCTTTGGGCGAGGCTATTAAATTCTATGAGTTAATAACTGTGTTGATAGCGGTACACATTAACGCACAAAGGGGATTAAAGTAAAACAATAGAATACTGAAAGTCGGTTGACTATGTTAGACTATGACCTGTGTGAAATGAACGGATTTTTAAAAAAGCTTACATCAACTCACTCTGTCTGTCTGTCTGGTAAAAAGTTTGAATATGTTTTTCTTCTCATTTCCCATTCTCGGATCAAGTTAAAACTTTTCACAATTATTCATTGAACCCAACAAGACAAGAATCAATTTTAAAAAATTAAGCAATTAGTTAATTAATTGTTGGTGATTATTTTGTTTGATTTCGAAATAAGGGGAATACATGCTTCTTAATGAAAGATGTGAATATATATATATATATATATGGATTTAGTCCCCTTTTACGTTTTGACACGTTTTGTTCTCCCAATTCCCATTCTTGGATCGAGTTCAAATTTTGGATAATTTTTCATAGTTAATAACAATACACGAATCAATCCAAAGATGAACAAGTTAGTTAATCATTTAGTAGGCCTACTAATTACCGGTAATTAATTTTGTTTTATATAGCAGGCAGGAATAGCGTAACCCTGTAATTTTCAGATAAATAGTAGTGATTTCCCCTTAAATAAGCTTTGGTTTTTAAAAGTATTCTTTTTTTTTTTCTATTGCTTGTTGCACTTGGTTTTGTAGTTGTTTGTTTTTCATCTGTCTAATGAATATGTCTACATTATAGCAAATCCCTGCTGTATGTCGAGAGGATAGTATTAGTATTAAGGACCGTCCCTCCGGAGTATTGCAATGATAGTTTACTAATAAGCCAATATAACGATAGACTTTGAAATTTAGTGCAAATTTCAATGTATGACCCAAGACTGCGAACTTTTTCTACCCATTGTCTTCACGTCGCCATGATATATCCTCTCCCCCTCCCTTCCCAAATGATGACCATCGTTATGTTTTCTAGGTGACCTTGACCTAACACTGTTGCAGACGTGACTCGGTATGAACAAATTTTAACTTTTTTTTTTTCTTCACCAAAACGACTTTGCTTTGTGCTGACTGTTTTAATTACAATATATACTAAACAAATCGACGTAACATTTGTTGGATCCAGTGTTGCTATTAAATGACGAGACAGCTTTGATTAGTTCACGTACCTTACACATTGTAAGATTGGTCTCCAACTCCTAGGTAAGAGATCATGAAATTGATTAGTCTCGGTAAAGCTCAGTTTTTTCATTTTTTTCCCACCATTTTTTTTTGGCCTACTATATATGTTTTTTAAAGCTTTTTTGTTTCATCGACGAGCAGGGCTGGTCTTAGGCCATTGCAACCCATGCGGCCGCATTGGGCCCCGCGCTAATTCTAATTGTGAATTATTAAATTAAAACATAAACAATAACAGGGTTTCCAAGGCCTCCCCATTTTCCAGGACCTCCTGAAAATCTACTGAAATTGCAAAACATACGAAAAAGTCCTGGAAATCTCCTCAAAACTCATAAACATCTCCTCAAAAATGGACCAAATTCTCATATTGAGGTGCCTATCCCACATGCGATAAATAAAAACGGCATCGTCAGCTTTCCTGAAATAAAAATTAATTGCAAAGACGAATGTATTTTCTAATAACAAAATCTTAATTTTGACATTATGCTTATCCCCGTCCAGACTGGGCACCGCGCATTTAGTTTCGCATAGGGCCCGCAATAGTTAGGACCGGCCCTGTCGACGAGGTATGAGAAGCCCACTTTGAGACACACTGGTCAACATCGCCGGTTGGTGTAGTTCCTAGTCTAGTCATAGTTCTGAAAAACTAAACAGATCAAGCTAGATATTTTTTTTTAAAGCTCTTTATTTATTTAACCATAAGACGCTGGTTAGCCGAACTGCTAAGGGTCGCTGTTAAATACATTTTTTTTTGTTTGTAACGCTGCGATGTGAATAGTTTATCCCTGTGTGTGACACTATCGCCCGGGTTTGTCTGGATCTGTCAGGCCGTGTGATAGTGCCTGGCTCCCATCCCAGAGACATCTTTTAAACATGTTGCTAACTGTTATCTCGCATTAGAGAGACGCAAGCAGACGACGGGTTGAAAACAGGGAGAAACAAAAAGCCATGGGAGACACATAGGCACACAAAGTTATTAAATGGCGATTACTGGTAACAATCTCCTAAATATTGAGTGACACACTGCAGAACGCTTGTATCCCACGCCTGCTTGCGTTTACAGTCTGCACCTGATAGATACATTCAAGTGAATGTAAATTATCAGGCACAGTTGTCTAGCAGAAACAACAGCAACCTTAGGGTTATGTGAACCTCGCACCAACCTTAAGTAAACCTCACATGAACCCATAGTGAACCACAAGTCAACCTTAAATGAACTTCATTTCCTTTGTTGAACCTAACAACCTTAAGTAAACCTCACATGAACCCATAGTGAACCACAAGTCAACCTTAAATTAACTTCATTTCAACCTTTGTTGAACCTAACAACCTTAAGTAAACCTCACATGAATCCATAGTGAACCACAAGTCAACCTTAAATTAACTTCATTTCAACCTTTGTTGAACCTAACACCAACTTTAATCGAATTTCGCATGAACTTAAACTGAACCTCATCCAACTTCGCTTGTAGCCTTTTATGTTTTTCTATCTTGCTTATATCAACTCACTCCGTCCGTCTGTCTGGGTAGACTGTTTTACGCGTTATTTCTCACGCTTCCCATTCTCGGATCAAGTTAAAACTTTGCACAATTATCTTTTTAATATTCTTAATTAATTAAATTTGTTTTGTATAGAAAATGAACTAAACTGTACAGAATTGTGGCCTATACTTCACAAACATGATTGATTCAAAATAATTCATGCAATTTCACTCAGTACAAATATTTTTCTCTTTATATTCAGCTTGTACTTTGTTTTAAAGAGACTATTAGTTTCCCACCTCCCTGTTCTAATAGTTCATCACTGAAATAGAGAACTGACCAAGGCCTGTAGTGGACAATAAGGGTAAACAAATGGTGTAATGTTAATGACATAGTCATGCAATTGTCGCGTGCACTTAATAGCAACTCAAATTTTATATAGGCTCCTCAACTTTGCTCATATCAACGCTGAGTTAAAATGTATTTTTGTTGTATTCAATTTTTTAGCTCTAAAATAATGACTTTATTCCACAAGCCAAACTACATTCAACGTATGTCTATATAAAGACACCATGTGGCACGATTACAACCAAGCCAAACGGTCAATAGTGTAGATGAGAGACCACACAGAACGATTTCTGTCATTTCCTTTGGGTTACGTCGATCGTCTGTAGCTCATCACCGTCAGAGAGACGCGGAGAAAAGGTGTTAGAAAAAAAAAGACAAGAGCTCCCCGTGTCTCAGGCCCTCCATTCACCTAGTCCCTCCTCCTCCTCCTTCCTTTTTTTTTTAAGACACAAAGGAATCCCTGGTTTCAGTTCCCCAGATTTTGTGTGTGTGTGCACTCTTGAAAATGTAATGCAGTGTTATACTGCGGGAATAATAAACCTGCCATTATTAAGTGGCCAACTTTCTGTGTTTTCTATGGTATCTTTTTTTTTTTTGTTCTACCCCAATGGCATGCCTCTTAGTAGGTTAAATAAGATCGAACATCGTTTTTGTTTTATTTGAGTACATGTAGTTTTGTTATATCATAGTTTACAATGGGTAGAGGCTGTTTGCTGTATCATAGTTTACAATGGGTAGAGGCTGGTTGCTGTATCATAGTTTACAATGGGTAGAGGCTGTTAGCTGTGTTGTTTTAAATGTTGATTATCATTTAAGTATTTTTGAGTTGGGCATAGGACACCAGTCATTTGCCAATTCCTTCTGTCTTTACTTATCTTCATTTGTTGGGTTTAGTTCTATCATATTTATTGGGTTTAGTGCCGTAATATTTGCTAGGTTTAGTTTGGTAAATAATATTGGGTTTAATTCTGTAATATATGTTGGGTTTTATTTTGTAATATTTTTGGGGTAAAAGTAAAGGTCCCCTTTCTGACCTTGCGATCTATAAGGGAGATTATTGTGGCCCACGGTTAACGAAGGAGTCATGTGGTCAGCGCAACGACCAACCGCTGTTAATCTCTCCTGCTACTGTCAGGTACCCATTAGAGCTGGGTGGACTCAGAGGCGCGCCAAAAATCCCAAAATTAAAAATTCCAGTCTTCACTAGGATTCGAACCCAGGCCTTCGGTTCGGAAGCCAAGCGCTTTACCGCTCAGCCTCCATTTGTTGGCTTAGTGCTGTAATATTTGTTACGGGTTAGTTATGCAATATTTATGTTTAGTTATATTACTATTTGTTTGGTATTAGTTATGTGATATTTGTTGTGAACATCTCGCGTTGTTTACGTTGTGATTCCTAGGATTGACGGCGGACCGCGTTGACCTCCTCTGACCGTTAGTCTAATGACCATGCGTGACCCTGAGGGAAGACACGAGCCAACCTAAATGTCAAATTAATCAGTCCGAGCTCTCTTGTTGTGTGGTTTTGTTATTTTGCCAACGTTTACCGTCACACACCAACGTCTTAACACTATCAGCAAGTAGGGGCTCGAAACCTTACCATTCTATTTGTTTTAATCCAGCTGTTTGACTTCCTCGCCTATTCAATGCTCATTCAAAACAACCCCCCCCCCCCAATCAAATACACTAATGACTCGTGATTAGAAAACAGATTTTTAAGGAAAGTTCTTGATACACATCTTGGCATTTAAAACTACATTCGACAAAAAAGAACTTATAAATGCCTATTGTGTTAGATTCTAATCACTGAGGGCTGTGCTAATTGTATTATTGTCTGTTGTACTTATTGTTAAGTATTTGCCACTTAACTGTATTTCACTTCACTATATTTGTTGTCAATGGTAAGCACGCTTTAAGCAACGAATCGCCTTTTAACTTGATATTTTCACTATTGGTGATCGAAAGTGTTCGCAATGGAATTGTTCATTTCACATTCTGAAAGTATTAGATAGACATATTATTTCTCTTTATATCAAGTTATTTCTATACAATGGTGGTTGCGTCAGTGAAGTATTAGATAGACATGCTATTTCTCTATATATGAGTTATTGCTTTGCAATGCTTGTTGCATCAGTTAAAGCTTTAGACATATTATTTCTCTATATATGAGTTATTGCTATGCAATGCTTGTTGCATCAGTTAAAGCTTTAGACATATTATTTCTCTGTATATGAGTTATTGCTATACATTGCTTGTTGCATCAGTTAAAGCTTTAGACATATTATTTCTCTGTATATGAGTTATTGCTATACATTGCTTGTTGCATCAGTTAAAGCTTTAGACATATTATTTCTCTGTATATGAGTTATTGCTATACATTGCTTGTTGCATCAGTTAAAGCTTTAGACATATTATTTCTCTGTATATGAGTTATTGCTATACATTGCTTGTTGCATCAGTTAAAGCTTTAGACATATTATTTCTCTATATATGAGTTATTGCTATGCAATGCTTGTTGCATCAGTTAAAGCTTTAGACATATTATTTCTCTGTATATGAGTTATTGCTATACATTGCTTGTTGCATCAGTTAAAGCTTTAGACATATTATTTCTCTGTATATGAGTTATTGCTATGCAATGCTTGTTGCATCAGTTAAAGCTTTAGACATATTATTTCTCTGTATATGAGTTATTGCTATGCAATGCTTGTTGCATCAGTTAAAGCTTTAGACATATTATTTCTCTGTATATGAGTTATTGCTCTACATTGCTTGTTGCATCAGTTAAAGCTTTAGACCTATTATTTCTCTGTATATGAGTTATTGCTATACATTGCTTGTTGCATCAGTCGAGACCAGTTCAAACGATTCGTGTCAGTTAATAACCAAGTGAAATGTGTGTTAAACTCATACGGGCCAGTCGGACACCTTACTTTAGGACTTTAGGCTCAAGCATGCGGATAATTTAGATCTCTTACGTCGAGCTTACGTTAATTGAAAAATCGAACTGCGAAAATGATTGAAACATATGCGCCCTACAATATCCATACTTGAAGAACATATTTGAAATAAATTTTAAACACGAGAGTGAAATTGATTTCTTAAGCCACGTGATGGTGGATGCCATTAACAGCGAATGTAGTTTTGTTACACACTTACGACTGAAAGCTATAAGTAGAGTTAAAAATAACTCGTAAAAGTCCAAGGGAACTAAAAATAAACTTAAGACCTCGCAATAACCAGAATCTAGATATTTATAGATGTATACTTAGAACACATGAGTACATGTATTTAATAACAAAAAAGCAGGGCAAAAGAGACAACTTGGGGTCATTTGAATTACTAATTTGTAATCACAACGCGATGCGTCAAATGTAATAGGTACATAGTTGTTGTTTTTTTTTTCTTTTAGAAAAAAAATCTAAATTTATTTTTTTCATTTCAATATAACTTTATGTATGTGAATATAATATGCATTCTTAATTAAAAAAAAAACAACAACAAAAAATGGATTCGCTTTCATTAGAACAGAAGTAGCCGTTGTTCTACATATATCCAGAACGACTATCTCTTTGAACATTTGCGCTTTTATTTTAGGAGAGATTTCAGCGCCACGCACAGTACAAAGACAATATAGACTTTTTTTTTTCTTTCGAGGGGAGTTAAACAAAAGCAGACGATAAATTGGCGCGAAACCGTCCAACAAAAAGTATCCAAATACAATCGCACTTCAATCAGGGTTGTAAAAGTCTAAAGTGATTGACGAAGTGACTGCTAAATACAAAACACAACTACAAAAGAAAAAAACCAACAAAACAAACCCGAACAGGGCCATGGTAGAAGTCCAGATAACGTTCCACTTTGTATCTTTTAATAGCAGAATTAGTTCGTGTTTTCAAAGTATCACAATTTCATATCAGTCATTTGCTTGCTGCTAGTAAAAAAATCTCTGAAGCCGCTCACTGGATAGGATTCTTACCGGCTTCTTGCATTTTTCTGCTCACTTGGGAAAATATTTGGTCATTCATAACTCTATGGATTACTTTGAAGAAATTTTAAAAAAAGCTTATTATTAACGTTTGTTTTTCCTCCCACTTTCCATTCTCGGATCAAGTTGAAATTTTACACAATTATTCATAGTCGATGAGCATACACGAATCATTACAAAAATAAACCAATTAGTTAATCAATTAATGTTAATTAATATTTTTTGTCATATTTGTTTTTCTTCTTCTTCTTCTGTGGTCTCATTACTTTGTTCAGATAACTAGTCTTAGACGCATTACACAGTGCTTCCAAATCAGGCAGCTCTCCATACAGTTTTTCAACTTTAGGGCTGTCTGGAGACCAGTGTTTTGTTCGGGCCTTTCGCAAAGCATACAGATTTGGAGGACATGGTCGGCTTTTTTTTCTGGAGAGACTCCACAGGGGAAAATCTCACTAGTCCCAATTTTGGGCTTTCGGAACATGTGTTGTTGCAGTTGTGTCCGGCTCGAAAGCGACAAATTGTATGTCGGAATAGCTTGTAGTAGGCATCATTTGTCTTCAAATTTGGATGAGAGCTAGAGAGAGAGAGCTAGAGAGCTAGTCTGTTTTTTTGGTTACTTTTACTTCGTGTTCGTCTTCTCCGGATAGAGACTTTTCGATTGTTTAGTCATTCTTTAATGTCCTCACAAACTTCCATCATTGCTTTTATTGATATTCACTGGATCCACCCCACGTTCTAGGATAGTTCTATCAGATAACAATTATGGACAATTTGCGACAAGAGTTTTGGATTTCAGGGTCGGACCAGTAACTCAGCCGCTACAATTTAATTTCTCATATTTTTGGTTGATTTTTCAAACCCACACTAAATATTTTTCTAAAAAACAAATTTCTGAAATGGATTTGAGAACATATTTTTTTTGTGTTAAATAATATAATCATTTCTGTTTATACTCGATCAAAAGCAAACATCAACTGACACATTGTTTATGGAAACAGTGTGCCTCAACTAGAGATTCCAGCCCTTTTAGGAGGGTTAAATAGATGATGACTACAGAGAGATCACGCTGCGGCCGTGGGCGTACTTCCTTCTGCTGTTTTTATTTTGGTTTCCTCTACATCGTTTTGGTTTTGTCAATCAGAACAGATTGACGTTGTTTCCAACATTGATTTAATAATCACAGTCTTGCAAACACCCAGAAATATAGTTGGGTTTAAAAAAATATTTGTTTAAAACATGAACAGGGAAATGGCTATCTCACAAAGTAAACTTTATGTTGTGAACTGGCGTGTTTATTCAATAAGATTTTTGAATAAACAAAAAAAAGTAAAGTACCCCTTGCGATCTTTAAGGCTTATGATGCCAAGATCATCTGGCTGATGGTTAACGAGGGTGTCCTGTGGCCACACAACGACCAACCTCTTTTTCTTTCCTCCACTAATGCCAGGCCTCCACCAGAGTTGGCTGGACTCAGTGCTGTCTTAAAAACCCTGAAATTCAAATTCCCCGTCTTCGCTGATATTCGAACCTGAGACCCGTCCCCCCCCCCCCAATCGGTTCGGAAGCCAATCACTTGACCACTCCTCCATCACGCCCCCCCCCCCCCCTTGATGTCACTATGGACGTGTTAACATCTGAGTAATGTCTATTCATGTCTAGGTCTGCATGCATGTACCTGGAGTTCGGTCTCATTGAATCTGTTCAAATGGTCCTCTCGGTGTTTTCTCTTCCTCTCCTTACTTTGTGGCTGTGTGTGTGTACAGTGTCTGTGTGTATGTGTGTGTACAGTGTGCGTGTTGACACATATTCACTTTGAGGCAGAGAACATTCTTTCAGGACGTGAGCTGCTCATTCAAATGTTTAAATAGCAGCTCGAGGAAGGGTGGGGGAGGGGGGGGCAGATGCTCTTTTTTTGTGTGTGGGGGGGGGCGTGCATATCTTCATCTCCCCCTCCCACGCCCCTCTCCCTTCCTTCTGTATCTCGTCTTGTGGAATTCCCAGCTTGAATGACTGCTGCTAGTGATAGTGAGAGGAGGGGGGAAGGGCGTAACACTTACTAGATTATCTTCTTGTTTTTGTTTCTGAAATAGTTGTGTGTGTGTGAGAGGCAGAAACGATAACTGGGCTTTTCAAAGTGAGTGAGTCCTGTTTGTTCTCTTGAGCAGCCTGATGTAGACTAGATGTTCAGCCCGTCGTCATTCGAGCACTGCCATTACCAGAAGTTGAAAGCTGGACAGGTGAACGCATTGTGGCCAAAGTTGTTTGACATTGTGGCTAGAGTTGCCAGCTTTAATGATTGTTTGTTAGTTTTGTGTGGCCGGCATACACTCATAAATGTTAAGTATTTCGTAATGTCTCGTAGCCTACACACACACACGCGCGCGCGTTTATGAACAAGAAAGGGTGTGTGCGTTGAACAGAGAAATAGATGCTAAGAAGTACGTAGCGGAAAAAAAAAAGAGGGGCCGGGGGGGGGGGATAACATCTGTTTGGTTGTGATAAGGGAAGAGACGATGTTTTAAAGTAGCTTTAGCGCTAGAAATAGACTTAAAATTACAAAGAGGCTAACAGTGTGTGTGGCAAAGTTAGTAATTGATAGCATTTGCGTAATTCCATACTGTATAAAGTGATAATTATGGCGAGACATTTGAGAAGCTTACCTCCCCTCCCGAAATATAAACAAAAGTGTTTTGTTGTGAAAATCGTGTGAATTTCAGCAGCTCTCCAAGACGTAACGTAACGCGCGCGATGACGTCATTGAATTTGACTTAGCCTACTTTGACTTCACAGTTCATACATGCAGGGCCGTTGTTGTTAGAAAACACACACACACACATACACCTACACTCACAACTGCTTCCGTGTGACGAGGGCATGTTGATTGCATGCGACAAGGTCATGTGACACGACAGATGTCTAGCGTTATGCCTAGAGGGCAATGACTTTATTGGTTCTGTGGAAGCATACAAAAATTGTATAACAGACTGCTTCTGTTGTACCGTTGTAATTATTATACACCAAGCCGGGGAAAAGGAAGAGGGGGCGTGTAACGAAAAGAGGGGGGTGCAATCAGCATTGTTGTGGTGCACACCTTAAGGCCAGCCAGTAAGATCGTGCACACTAACTCGTATCTATTACAATTTACACCCTCTATTTTTTTCCTCTCTCTCTCTCTTTCCCTCTCTCTCTCTTTCCCTCTCTCTTTCCCTCTCTCTCTCTCTCTCTCCCTCTTCATCACAGACCTTGAATTAAAGGTAACCACGCCCACCATGACCCCTGCTCACAATGCATGTTCTATAAATACATTTTGTACAAGGCTCTTCATCTTAGACTTCCTTTTTTTTCCCCTGGAGAGCTCCACTGCTCTTTTCTACCTCGTTTTTCTCTATTTTTTTTCTTTCTCTCTCTCTCTCCTTTGTGTTATTACTACGTCATTACTAGCAGAGAAAGGTTAGAGTGTTTCTTCAGTCAATGTCATTGTTGGGAGAATGGTTTCTCTTCTGCTTGTTGACTGGGGTACAGTATGAAACTTATCCAGAGGCACTAAAACTGATTTTGTGTTTAATTTCAATTTTGGGGAAGGGTGCTTGAAGAAATAGTGGACAATGTAACCATGCTGCTTGAAGAAATAGTGGACAATGTAACCATGCTGCTTGAAGAAATAGTGGACAATGTAACCATGCTGCTTGAACTAGTGGACAATGTAACCATGCTGCTTGGAGAAATAGTGGACAATGTAACCATGCTGCTTGAAGAAATAGTGGACAATGTAACCATGCTGCTTGAAGAAATAGTGGACAATGTAACCATGCTGCTTGAAGAACTAGTGGACAATGTAACCATGCTGCTTGAAGAAATAGTGGACAATGTAACCATGCTGCTTGAAGAACTAGTGGACAATGTAACCATGCTGCTTGAAGAAATAGTGGACAATGTAACCATGCTGCTTGAAGAAATAGTGGGCAATGTAACCATGCTGCTTGAAGAAATAGTGGACAATGTAACAATGCTGCTTGAAGAAATAGTGGACAATGTAACCATGCTGCTTGAAGAAATAGTGGACAATGTAACCATGCTGCTTGAAGAACTAGTGGACAATGTAACCATGCTGCTTGAAGAAATAGTGGACAATGTAAACATGCTGCTTGAAGAACTAGTGGACAATGTAACCATGCTGCTTGAAGAACTAGTGGACAATGTAACCATGCTGCTTGAAGAAATAGTGGACAATGTAACCATGCTGCTTGAAGAAATAGTGGACAATGTAAACATGCTGCTTGAAGAAATACCCATTCTATTGGTGAAGCAAAAGAATGTTTTCCATTTGTTTTGGTATTACTTGCTCTTACCCACTGTATTACTTTTGACATTTTACGTTTTAAAAGGAGACACTTCAGAGCTCTTATTTAGCCGGATCCTAAGTGTGGTCCAAATGTTACAACAGAATTCATGTGCATGGACTCAAGTAGCCTGCTCTCTTGAATCTGTTAAAAAAACAGCAACAACAACAAACACATTAAAAAAATCGTACACTATTTCTACGTTCCATTCAATTACGTTAAAGATTAATAGAACATTCATTGAGTTGGCTGTCACAATTTTTTTTTAAAATCCTACCGAGAGCGACATCCCCTACACACCTACCACACTACACAAACCGGCGGTCTAGAATTTGTTCGAGCATTTAATCACCTTTTTTTTTTTCTGGCTTTCATTGTTAATTAGTTGAGTCGTATAACAAAATGTTCTCAACGTCTGTGGCCTTGTAGTCAGTCCAATGCTGCTATTTGACAAGGAGCCAGGTCTCGCCAAAACAAAACGTGGATCACACAATTAGCCTGCTAGCACAGTCGACTGCTGGAGGCATCAGAAGATCCTAGATCTGGCCTCTTGTTTCAAAGTTCAGCAATTTTTGAGTTGAATTCTTTGTTTGAAAATCGACACGCTTTCATTTTTTTTGTTTCTTTTCCAACGCACACAATTTTACATGCGCTAAGCTGTATTAAACGGTGATGCTCACCCTACGGCCTGCGGGCCCCATCCGGCTCGTGACGAAGTTATATCCCTTGCTTTTTGAAACATTTGCCCACTGCGCATCGTAAAAAAAAAAGTTCGAATCAGTCCGTGATGAGCCTGTCTGTATGTGGTCCTAATAATCCTGCATTTTTCATTGTGTCATTGAAAATCTAAATTGATAGAATCATCATGCAGAGTGTGTAAATAAACTTAAAATTGGAGAGCTAGTAAAACCATAGTTTGACTAGTTCATGCAGGTTTCAAAAGCCCACTAGAGATAATTCTTTTTGTCGAAATTGTTTGTTAAATGAAACATAATTTGAAACTTTTTATTTTCTTTGGTTTTAGTTATCATAGATAAATAGGGGATAAAGAGATTTATCTTCACCTGGCATTTAAACAAGTAATATATCTTAATTTTAGGTTGCTTGAGTTCCCTTTTTAAATGAATTTATTTAATAACAAAAACAATTGTTATGCTTTTTGACAAGTAAATGAGTAACTGTATAATCCGTCACTGACTTGATCTAAAAAGCTGTATTTGACTTTCTCCCACTGTATGCTCTAGCTCTCCCACTTGAGTGGAATGTGTCTTGTCCAGGTAGGTGATTGCTATTTGATCTGTTGTGGAGCACTTTAATTAAACTTTGACTTGTTGAGCTCTCTGTGAAGGTAGAGTTGTCTCATTTCAGGATCAACCTTTAGAGCTTGATTTCTATTGAACCGATAGTGGAAGTAGAACACGGAAAAAAAACTCTGCGATTGAATGTGTTTTAGTAATAATGGGTTTTATCAGGCACACATCCAACAGAGTTAGAATTTAGAAATCAGTGTTGTATTGGCCAGCAGATGTAACCTACTCAAAACTTTCAGCCTCGGTTTTTTGTTTTGCAATACGTTGAACTGAAATTCTGTAAGAGTTTCAGGTCATGTGATCTCTCCATAACAGCGGGACACATATATATGATGTAAGTTGAGACCTAGCTCCGAGCCATTTTAAGATCTGATTGAAAATGATCCGGTAGATTCAACATGCACACTCGCCAATACGATCTGATGTGAGACTGTGTCCATCAGTTTTTTATTAGTCTTTTTTTTAAATGGTGAGTTTTAGTTTACGTTCATGCGTAGATGCGTGCATTGCTCAGGTATTTGTTCTGGGTTTATTTCAATACTATATTTTGAAAGAATATTTAATTTCAACATAAATGTTGAAGGTTATTAAACTACTCAAGGCCTGCCTTCGAGTTAGAAGCTAACAGAAAACGCGAAATTGTAGTTTTTATTCCCTACAAGGAACAACTATTCTCGCTAATAAGGACTTCTCTTCTTTGACGGGAAGGGCGGTTATGTGAAGCACCCCAGTTCTAACAGTTCTAACTCTGATCGATTTTTTGGGGTAAAAAATCTGTCTAAGAGAAGAAACAAAGGAGATCGCCGTGAAAACAATGTATTTATTTACAACGAGTTGAAATGTAAACTTCACATTTGAAAATGTATACTTCCAAGTACAATCCCAGGATGGTCACGTCAAGAATCTACGGACAAAACAAAATCAAGTGTCGACGTCAGTTTTTGTTGCGAAAGCTCACTTACCTATATACACATTGATCTCCACAACAATTGCGTTCGTTTTATTATTAATGCTTGTTTTTTATTATTATTTTATTGTGTATCTATTTTTTCGGTCTAAGTCCTCAAAATGTCTAGAAGTCTGTAAGAAAACAACTTTTATAACGAATATATTTTGACTCTACTAGGACGGCTAAAACAATACTGCTTAAAAGAGATTTTTTGAGTAAAATCTTCTTTAGTATGAAGTGAGTGAAAAACAAATAAAAGTAAAAAATAAAAAAAACTTTTAACAAAAAATATAACGTTTAAATTGAGTGAAACTGCCCCCGTTATTTTAAATGTAATTTGTAATAGTTCTAGACTTAATACTTATACATTTGTGCGATTGGAAATATTTTTATTAATCGGTTTTGTTAAGTGCAAACAGAGTGCTTTTGATTAAAGCTTTGTTAAAAAAAAAGATAAGATGTCAGAGATCGAGAAGATTTTGTTATTCAAGAAAATAAATCGGTATTAGAACTCTAGGTTGAAAGATGGCCACGAAGCCAACGCACGTCGTATTGGTTACCAGCAGGTAATCTTATGTTATTTTATGTTGACTCGTCCATAGTGGTCACCATGCTGATGGACAGATGAAATGAGCTTCGCATGATTTAGAATCATTGACAGTAACGGTGGTCAGTTCCAACAAGAGGCTATGAACGCCTCTCTTCAAAAGAAATCCTATATTTTCACAATCTCGTGACGAGCTTGAGTTACGAGATATCACGTAGATCTACGAGATCTAGTCGAGTAACTCACTTGTGTTGGAGATCGCAATTCAAGTCCGAGATATTCAATAGGCTGGACTGGAATAGTCGGACAATAGATATGTCTGCAATTTAATGCTGAAGTCTTGGAAATAGAACGTTCTTTTGTGTGTGTGTGTGTGTGTGTGTGTGAGAGAGAGAGAGAGAGAGAGAGAGGTAACTTTAACTACTTGAAATGTTATTAAACTGAAGATAATTTTATGTTGTTGTCTTTTTTTTTAACTTAGGCGCCTGCGTTATACCCACACACCTAAGCCATGTTTACTAGATTCTAGATAGGAACTTTATTCTAACCTATGTCCCGGCATATCATAACTGCGGGGTGAATGTGTCTGCCAAGTTTTGTAAACGTGTGCTTGCTTGGCTGGTGATATGGGCAGATACCTGGAGATGAAAGCGTAGGCTTTCCCGTGGAGGTCCAGACTGACGACAAAGAAAAAGGTTGTGTCTTCAAAAGTTTTAATCCCCCCCCCCCAAAAAAAAATGACAACCTCTTTCTTCATGCTCATATTATAATAAAAAGTGAAAAAAAAAAGTTTTATCACACATTGAAAAGAAAGGGTTGGATGATGAAACTGAAAAAGAAAGGATTTGATTAAGCATAACAAAAAAAAAAGGTTTGGTTTATTAGTTAAAAGAAAGGGTTTAATTTATTAGTTAAAAGAAAGTGTTTGGCGAAAGAAAGAAATGAGTTTGGTCAAAGTTAGGAAAGTAATAGAATTATGAGAGTGTAGATTTTCCCGTTCCTTAAGAGACTTTTAAAGCCATCATGTCAGCCCGGAATAAGCGGTAGGAGGGGGGGGGGGAGGAGGAGGAGGATTTTACAGTGGTGCCCGTTGTATCTACCTCGCTCCAGGAGCTAACTGGATGCTGTGCCAGATTCCAATCTCATATACATACACACACTCGCTAGAGTGCACACACATACGCACTACACACCTTTAAAAAAAATTATATATTCTCTGCATACTACTGCCATTTTGTTTTTTAAAGGGAGGAATATTGCTAGCTGCAGACTTGGACACAAAAGATGGCGACTCACTTGGTTTAATACTACTCAAGAGATACATTTAGTTTTAAAGTTGATCTCATTAAGAAATTAATACACATACATAGGTTAGATGTACTAGGTACTAGTTGTTCGGAACTGTTAACCAAAATGACGGAGTATTAACAATGCCCAACCTACGGCCCATATCCTGTAGATCTAGAATTCTAGATGTATATATTTTGTGGAACACTGTGATGAAGCTGACATGTTTCCACTACACCCAATCCCACTCTGTCACAAATCTGTTGGAGCTTTCCCTCCCATCGAGTCGGAAGTTTCTTCTCGCCAGGCTTGAAGTGTCCAGTCAGACAATACACAACATCAGCGATCTATCTGCTGACAAGAACCATCCAAAACACGCGCGCACGCTCTGACAAGCGATTTCATCTTCATGACACTTTACGAACATCCGTTATCAATTTGATACGGCCTAATACCACTTAGAATCTAGTGGAAACGAACGCCTTGAAGCATGCATGGAAGTTTGGGGGAATGTTGGGGCTCATCTCTCATGCCAGACCAAACTTCCTTGTTGACTTTCACGTCTTCATTAGGTTAAATATGTTTATAGTACTCTAGACTTTATATCTAGCATGAAATCTCTTCTCGGTAATAGTCCTATAGCGTCAATATCGTCTTATAGTTTTTCTTAATATATATATATACATACATACATACATATATACATATATATATACACACATAAATATACTAATAAACAATATACATAGTTTGTTTTTTTTAATGTAAAAAATCCTTAGTATAGTATTAATCTTGTTTAGATGACAGCATTTATAATGCTACTGGCATATATTCAGATCATACAACGTGCTACTGTGGACTTTCCAGATGTTGTATTTATGAATAACAATAAGATACAAACAATTACAAGGGGGAAATTTATTTAAATTAAATTCTTTATATATGCATAGCACATCTTCATAGAATAGCAAGCTCAGTGCCCTGTGGTCTAATCTCTTTGGTGGAGCTGTGGGGAGAGGGGGGTATCTGGGAGAAGGCTTCCGTGCTGTCTTATGCACTCAGTAAACACTACTTAGCTCCCCCCCCCCCCTTGATATGTAGCCAAACAGCTTGTGCTACTCAACCACACACTTGCATGTATAAGATCAGATTCACTCGTCTCTTCTTAGTCTGCCTACTATTTCATTGAATGTGCAGCACAAACAATTTTTGTTTCATTTTTTTTTTTTTTTTTTTTTTTTGACTTTGTAAAAATTTAGTACCATACAAATCCATGCCCGAAATCAAATAGAGACCACCATCATCATTAGACAGCTGGAACTATTTTTTTAAAGAACTAAACTAAATCCATGTACACATCTTGCATGTAACTCAAATATATAACATACAACGCAATCATGCATCCAAAACATCTTGGCCATAATACATTCCTTATCATTCAACACAATGACTTGGCTCAAGGCTCGTATTGTCACCTCACTTGTCAAGTCCATTGATTTTCCCTATATGCTTTGTGAGACAACGTTGGCTCCGGGACAGCTGGTCTTAGAGTAGCAACTTTGGATGCTAATTAAATGTTAACCGCACAGCTCACTACGGCATGTTGCCATGGTGGGCCTAATTAATCTTTGATCTGTTTACCTCGTATTGGTTTGAAAATGTAACAGGGACCTGGGTTTAACAAACATTCTTCCTAGATTTTTAAAATCTCTCTGAAAGTCTCAAATATATCCCATTTACTTCTGGGCATGTGTCATTCAGATCTTATAGACCTGTCAGTTCTTTGGTCTAGCATTTTGGTCCAACACGATTGACCTATGCATTCGAGACCAGCGTTCTCATGGTCACGGACATTTAATTCACTCACTAATCTACCACGTTTCTATTTTAAAAACTAAAAGCGCCATTGAACAGTCCCATTTCACCATAGTTGGCAGCGTGCTAAAAAAATATAATATATATAATATAAATAATTATAATATAAATAAATATAAATATTTTTTGTCATTTGAAAGCAAGCCCCCCCCCCTTTTTTTTTATAGTTATGCCTATTTAGACAAACCATGAAAAAAAAGTAAAAAAAAAAACAGTTAAACAACGTATGTAGTATCTACTTATAACAGTAATTTGAGGGAATTTCAAAACATTTTTTTTGTTTGTAACATTTATATATAACATTTTGTTATTCGACGAAAAAAAAATTGAAACAAACAAAATGTGTATTATTTTTTGTGTTTTCTGGTGTCTAGTAACGGTTTATCAAAAGTGCACATATTTACACCCTTTTTGAAATCCGAATTTAATAGGCACTGGGCCTGTCGTTTCGTTTCTGGATGTGGGTCGCTTACATAAAACTCATTGCCATCAATTGTTTCAATGTAGCAGATCATGTCATGCTTTTAATGTACAGTTTGTATGAAGTAAGATAAGATTGTCGATAGTTCATTGTTCTGATATCCTCAGATAAGATAATTTTTATTGATCCAATCAAATGGAAATTCAGTTTGACAACAATTGACAACATCAGCGTAACTACTGTAACAATAACATTATAGATGCAAATACGAACAACATTCACACACGAAACACAAGCGCACTCACAACCAGCGCTTTATGAATTAGACTTCTATGAACTTCTCGATGATGACAGATGATTTTGTAACACTCTGACCGACAGTGGGATGATACGGATAGTTCTTTGCATTAAACATTGCTATGATGATAGGTCGCTTTACTTACTAAAAGCTACTGCGATTAAATTTTCTCCCTAATGTTTGTCGTGCTAAAACTATCGAGCCCTGCCATTTGGCCCTGAGACTGAAATCCGATTTGATTCATGACAGGGAAGGCCTACACCTCCCTTAGTGGCCTGGAAAGAAATTCAGCGTCGTGCCTCGTAGCTTCCCAACAGTTCGAGTGACACTGTAGACATAATAGCTTCGAGTGACACTGTAGACATAATAGCTTCGAGTGACACTGTAGACATAATAGCTTCGAGTGACACTGTAGACATAATAGCTTCGAGTGACACTGTAGACATAATAGCTTCGAGTGACACTGTAGACATAATAGCTTCGAGTGACACTGTAGACATAATAGCTTCGAGTGACACTGTAGACATAATAGCTTCGAGTGACACTGTAGACATAATAGCTTCGAGTGACACTGTAGACATAATAGCTTCGAGTGACACTGTAGACATAATAGCTTCGAGTGACACTGTAGACATAATAGCTTCGAGTGACACTGTAGACATAATAGCTTCGAGTGACACTGTAGACATAATAGCTTCGAGTGACACTGTAGACATAATAGCTCTCCGACCGGGAGAATTCTTCCTTGATATGATCCACTATCCTCTGACTCCCCGTAGTGGCGAAAACGGGAATCCAAGTTTGGCCGTAACTGGGCCAAATATTCATCTAGGAAGCATTGTCCCATTTTGTCCGCTGGTATTATCGATTGCTGTCGTCTCTTACTAGGTGGCGCATATGCTGTCAGACACCTTGGGGCTTAACCGATTTTTAACCTTTTCTATTTTACGCATTCTTGGATTATTTTATGCTTTTTGACCTGCGTTTCCTTCCATACACCGGACCCCTACCCAAATGAGTTTGTGTGATAACAAACTCTCTTTTATCTTGATCTGTTTGTTGGTAAAGCATCGAAGTTTTGTGTTGATATTGAGTTGTAGTAGCTATGGAACATGCTTTCAGACGTTTGAAAAGTATCTTAAATCAAGGTGTTTTGGCTGTAATAAGAATTATTTTTTTCCCAATAGTTGTAGCAGAGTTGAAACTTGCGCCAGTCTTCGTGTGAATCGTTGTTGTTTCGACAATTATTAGAACAGAGTTCTTATGTTTGTAAGGCGTATCAAACCCTACACAAACAAACAGAATGTATTGGCCCATGGTAGATCTGTCCGTTTAGTCAACAGACGTGTTCTACAGCACAAAAGGAATAATAATGCCAGTGTCTGTTTAAATGTAATGATCACATCAAACGAGGTTAAAAATGTAAACAATAATGACTCATTCGAAGTAGAGCATAAAAACGTCTTACGTAGTTAGTCATTCAATCATCGCTAACCTGCAGTATTATGTCTCATTATTGCTGGTTAGGTCGAGTTGTCAAGATGAGGAATTCAATGTCTTTTTTAAAAGCCCAGTTCCAGACTCGATGCATACGTCTAGATCAGCCAGTATTTTGCCGCCTGCTAGGCGATGTATTTTGGAACATGATTTGGAATCAGTGTGGCTTCCCTTGTCTTTTAAACGACACCATGACGTCATTGGCTAGAACTCGTACGTTTGTTTCGCACGTCCAGGTCACGTGCTGGGGAGGGGGAGGTGTTAAGTGAGGGGTAGGGCGAGCACGTTTTTGTTTCTTTAATTCTTCCCTCTCCTTTCTTTTCTCTCACTCCCTCCCTTGATTTCTCTTGTTAGGAATTCTGACCTTTGAACAAAATGTGTTGAGTTTGTGATTTACTGACAAACTAATCCTGTCTAAAAACACGAGGATTCTCCCCCCCCCCACCTTTACATATAGCACATTTCCTTATTGAACACACAGTAGCCCACCACCACCACCACCCCGCCACCTTTTTTTTTTTTTAGCTGATTGACTAAGTCAAGGATTTACATTCAATGAGATGAGCTCCACAAAGTGCTGCATTTTAGTCCAAACTTCCCGAGCTTTAAAAAAAAATATTTGAGGGGTTGCACTGGATTCAAAGATGTTTAATTGAGTGACCTGCTGGCTTCGGAATTGTGTACGAAACAGACGTTGTAGCTCTGTAGTGAAGAGAGAGAGAGAGTGTGTTGAGTAGAAAGGCCTGCCATTTAGTCTACAGAAAATGTTGATAGTGAAGGCCACACAAGAGTAATACCAATACCAACTTGACTGCGGTGCTAATACTACTAGTTTGAATGCGTTGTTATATGTGTCAAGTTGTCGTGGCAACTTTGTTGAGTTTTGGATATTTTGCTTGGAGTGGAGAAAGAAAATGTTCTATAAAACTATTCCAATAAGAAAAAAAAAGGGGGGGGGTGCGAGGTTGTGGTGTGCATAATGGAAAAGTAATAGAGGTCTTGGTGAGTTGAAATGTGAGAACCCTGACGTTGAGACTGTTTACCGGAAATGATTTCACACTGTTTACACCTCCTCTTGCTCACGCACCAACAAGGTTTGAAGACCGGGGGGGGGGGGGGGGGCGACAGACTCTAGGTCTTTAGTCAACAGCGTCGGTAATTTGGTCCATTTTAGCACGCGTGTAGAACGACCGGCGCTTACGTTACACAAGTACTTCTTTCAGCCCTCTGTCTTTCCTGTTCTCTCGATACCTTTCTTGTTTTCTTTCTCTTTATTTTTTTTTTGCTTCGTTCTCTCTCTTTCCTTGTCTCTCACTCAGTTACTCTCTCGTGTTCCGTATGTCTCTCTTCTTTCCTTGTCTCTCACTCAGCTACTCTCTCGTACTCCGCATGTCTCTCTCTTTCTCTCTCTCTCACTTTTTCTTTGCTCTGTCTCGTTCTCTCTTTCTGCCTATTTTTTTTTCCAGGACATGATTTAAACTAGATAAGGCCCGAAGCTATTTTATGATACTGTGCTCTTTTAAATTCCACATAGTATTCATCGGTGCCAACTTAAAATCACTATTATTCATAACAAACTCAATCGAAAACATTGGGGAAAAGGGGGGGGGGCTAGTAAGCCATAGCTTGTGCTTGACCTTTGCGATTGAGTTTGTCTTGGCTTGTGTAGCCTGTACGTAAATCCTGCACTGTTTCTATTATCAATTGTTATTGCTCGTTCCACGTCGATCTTATGTCTTGTTCTGTGTCTCTGTACCCAATGGATGTCCTCCTCCAGTCTCAGCTGCATGGGAACTGATTGGGGGCATCTTTCTTTTCTAGACATTTCTGTGTGACACCTATATAGAACTGACGGATTGGGGGCATCTTTCTTTTCTAGGCATTTCGGTGTGACACCTATGTAGAACTGACGGATTGGGGGCATCTTTCTTTTCTAGACATTTCTGTGTGACACCTATGTAGAACTGACGGATTGTGGGGCATCTTTCTTTTCTAGACATTTCTGTGTGACACCTATGTAGAACTGACGGATTGGGGGCATCTTTCTTTTCTAGACATTTCTGTGTGACACCTATGTAGAACTGACGGATTGGGGGCATCTTTCATTTCTAGACATTTCTGTGTGACACCTATGTAGATAGACACAAAGAGTATATGAACACAGCTTCAGAACTTTTGATTAATGCATATTAGATGTCACTGTCTGCGTGTGCTCTCTAGAACTAGAGTCAGTGTGTGGTGGAAACAAGTTTGATGTTGTTCCGTCAGGGTTTCCAGTTCCCTCCCGTTAGCCATCCCCCCTCACTCAAAGGGTATGCTATAAATATGTGTAGAGGTTTTGACTGTACAAACCGACATTTATAACTAGGTCAAGGTAATCCATCCAAGATGAGCTACTTACCAGCATTCCTTTGCCCCTGTGTCCTAATCAATGACACTCACAGCTGTTGACTTTTTGTTATTTTGTTTTTTTTACGCGTATTTGTTTTGTCTGCCATTCCGACGTACAAACCTTGAGATCTACATCGACACCAGTTCGGGGGGGGGGGGGGGGGGGTTCAAGTAGAACGTTCTCTTCAGCTACTGCTAGAACATCCAGAGGGTCATACCTGCTGAGGTCACGGAAACATCGAGGGGTCATACCTGCTGATGTCACGCCGCTCCAGTCCGGTCAACAGTGCAATATCAACATTTGAGCGGAGTCTCCACTCTACTCAGAACCTTGCATTGCACTGGGGGGTAGGCGGGGTGGGGCGCGGCGCAACGGGCCCTATGTTACATCATGCGTATGATAAAGCCAATACTTGGTGTGGTTATACACCCTATACTTGTGTTTTGTCTCTAGCGTGTGCAACACCACCCCCCTCGGGTATTTACAGGAGGTTCTTGTTGAAATCAAATGTTGACTGATCAGGCTGACATTTCTTCTAGCCCTGGTTTAGTCAGTAAGACGGTTACTTGCTTATACGGTTTGCTAGTACTACAGACCTAATACAGTCTGCTCTTATATAGACCTAATACAGTCTGCTCTTATACAGACCTAATACAGTCTGCTCTTATATAGACCTAATACAGTCTGCTCTTATATAGACATAATACAGTCTGCTCTTATATAGACCTAATACAGTCTGCTCTTATATAGACCTAATACAGTCTGCTCTTATACAGACCTAATACAGTCTGCTCTTATATAGACCTAATACAGTCTGCTCTTATATAGACCTAATACATTCTGCTCTTATATAGACCTAATACATTCTGCTCTTATATAGACCTAATACAGTCTGCTCTTATACAGACCTAATACAGTCTGCTCTTATATAGACCTAATACAGTCTGCTCTAAATAGACAGCCTAGTATCAAATCAGTCCCAGAGTCGATGTTATAAGAGAGAACGAGGGAGGGGGGAGGTGTAAAATGTTTTTTTTTTAAACATTTTAAAAATAGTTCCAGCAGTTTAAAAAAAAAATAGGGAAAAAAATAGTTATGAAAAAGAAAAAATTCCAAAGTCTGCGATTCTGTTTACATGACGGCCTCCCCTTCCCTCCCGACAACTCCATCCCTGGCCATGTGAATGAGCACAATTTGAAACTCCTGGGAAGCTCTGATAGTTTCCAAGTCTTTTTATAGCCATGAAAGCTGTGCAGTGTTTTTGTATAGAGCTAGGATCTAAATCTTAGTCCCAACACAGGAATGTCCTTCATGCAAGTCTCTTAACATCTGGGCAACGCATCATGGCCTATGCCTTGTTAACGTTGATTCTTTGAATGTTGTAGATGAGTCCTAATGTACATGCAATGTTAATACCCAAATAGATCATCAGCACAATGAAAACTTCCACTGTCTTGTTGAAAAAAAAAAAAACTATTTGTAAGTAGTGTCAAATGTAACTCAAGTTAACCAGTATTTTTGTCATACTCATTTTTTAAAAAAGGAAACTAAACACGTTAAAGTGGGATCGCTTACATTTCGAACAATTTTCTTTTTTAAAGATTATTTTTTATGTATGTGTAAACTAGATCTAAAGTATTTGATCAGTGATGTCCTATCACACTTTAGCATTCGTTTCTGAATTCAAGTCTTCTGTTTGATTGTCCACTCTATCAGTAATGTAGCCTAACTAGACCATGGGTTATGGTAGGCCTGAACACTGACCTGCCACGTCACAACCTGTGGACAGTGAAATAGCTCGTTGCCACCTCACAGGTCTGTACGACGTGGCAACAAGCTATCCACTTCCCAAAGGTTGCGACGTTACAAGTCTGTGTCCAGGCCTTCTATGACCATTCGGTAAGCTACAGCTTCTCTGTCTCTGTCTCTTTTCCTTTCCTTTCTTGTGTATGGGTCTGAAATTGTTTTTTTTTTTTTTCAATGTTAAAACTTTTTGTTTTTGAATGTCTCAGAATATGCAGCAATAGATCTAAATGGCAAGTTCAGTTTCTGTCCGTCCATTTCGTTTACCTTTAAGACTTCTGACTCAATGAACGGAGATTTCCTTTTTTTTTTCTATTTTCACTGTCTAAATAGTGAAGAAACGGCAGGTGTATGTCACACAATTAGCAACCCCCCTTACTCACACACACACACACAAACATACCCATAAACACACATGCATGCGCGTGCGTGCACACTTCCTTCTTTCCAGTTAGAGTTTTCTTCTGGCATGGTACCAACTGGAGATGACCTGTTTCCCTCAGGTTAGTGGAGAGGAAACAATTGGTTGGATACGTTGGGATACATGAGAAACAGACTTGGGGCTCGATTGTCCACTCTGTGCTGGGGGGTCAAGATAAGATTGTTTGCCTGCATTCTAAACTAGTCGAAACCAAATGTGTTGGATTTTTTGTTGTTGTTTCAAAATTGTTTTAGCGCTTGCCCTGAAGTAGTTGGGTTAGCTGGTTAGCAAAGTTTCTGGAGGAGTTGAACATGAATCTAAACACGTTAAACGATACAAGAACCAGGCCTCAGGTAATTGGAGGCCCTAGATGAAGTGAAATTGGTGGCCCCAAATGAAATAGAAAAAAAAAAAAATAAGCAGCGAAAAAAAAATTACGCAATTTGTTTAAAGTTAATGTAAAGTTCCGCTGAGATCTATGGGGCAGATGATGTAAAGGTCATCTGTTTCTGTGGCCCACGGTTAACGAGAGTGTCATGTGGCCAGCATAACGACCAGCCGCCTTTACTTTTCCCCGTCATGTATGCTCATAGAGACTTTTTTTCCTGGGTACATACCTGGGTCCTTATGGTAGCATGCGTTTCCTATGCGACATGTTCCATTTGTCTAACCTGTTGGTGTAATCCAAAGGAATGCTCGGACTTTACCTTTACACCAATTTAATTACTGGAGCTGGCTTCAAAAAAAAAGAATGTTTGGTAATGCACGTGCTAATGAAGCTTTAATCCTGATTATTCATCAAAATTTGGAATTAATTGTAAATGTTCTAGTCTTACTAGACTGACGCCCGCCTTCTGCCCCGAGCTTCCGGTTTCTGAGACTTTTGTTATCTGTTTTCAGCTGTTTGTAAGAGTAGTTTCCCCGGGAAGCTACACTTGCAGATTAAGTAATATTTCTTAGACACCCTTGGCTAAAATTACCTTGCATTTATTGCAATACGATCTCGAAAAGTATTAATATTTTGCTCAGCTGGAAAAATAAAAGACATTTATATTGTCTCTTGAGGTGTGCTTTAAGCAGACTTTATCTTCTAATCGGTTTTTAATAAAGTACTGTATAATCTAGTCCATACAAATGTGGTTGAACTGTGTGTGTAATACACTTGAAACAGAGGCAAATGTTTGGCTATGTACTGATATAGAACTGGAAATATTTGCCCTACATTTGTGGAGCTAGATGTGTCGTCTTGACAATTTACATTTGTTAGATCTATGTACACATCTATATCAACGTTGCAGGTGTCAGATTGTGTGTGTACAAGATAGCAAGCCATGCTGAACATTAGTGAAGAAGAAATGGACCGTGTCCTCTGTGCCACTCTGTCCATGGAGTGACTCAGAGAGAGAAGGCGGGGATTAGATCTAGTCGGTGTCCTTTTTTTGACTCGGAGCAATATCTTGTCTCCTGTTCTGCTTGGGTGATAGCGTGTGTAGGTCTAACGAAGAGCCAGCAATAGTGTACGGCATTAGGCTTACATAGCGCTTTGAGGCAGGGGTTGAGATGGGTTCTTGTGGGGTATTCTGTCGCTCCTTTGGTCAAGGTCTCGGTTTGCAATCTTTTGCTGAAACTTGAAAACGATTACGATTGAAGTCCAAATCTGAAAGTTTTACCCGCGTTTAAATTTTGTTAATTTTGTTCAAAGCCAACAAATAGGCTGCTTTTCTCCCATTTCGACTAGAATGTCGCACTTTTGATTCACTCTTCCACTGTAATACCCACTAAATGTTTTAGTGCTCAAAGGTTTCTGAATCGTTTCCTCATTCTATGGATTTGAATTGGTTCCCTGCTAGTTCAAGCTTAACATTCAACTGGTAGAAATGATGGCATAATAAAACTGATTTGATCTTGGTGCCGTTCTCACTTGGTCTTTCAGAAGAATTCATACTTTCTCTTGCTAGCTGGCTACTACTACTACTAGTTTTCTCATTTAACACTGTTGGAGGGATGGGTCACTCTAGAATTCGGTGATGTCTTTTTTTTGTGTGTGTACAACCTGACACCATTCACTGTGATTCTGAACCGAAGGTCTGTGGTTCCAATCCCAGTGAAGAAGGCGATTTGAATTGCACGTGATTTTAAGGTGGCCCTGAGTCCACCCTACTCTAAAAATTAGTTGGGGAAAAGTAAAGGCAGTAGTTCGGTGTGCTAGCCATATGACACTCTTGTTAACCGTGAGCCACAGAAAAACATCATCTGCCCTATAGATCTAGACCGCAAGCTCTAAAATGGCGGTTTTCTTTTTTAAAAAGTTATTTCATTACCTGGCATTGTGTCCTGTTGACTTTACAAAAGTTTGGATCTTTTTGTTCTAAAAGTTCAAATTGTTTATGTCAACCAGAGCTCTTTAATATTCAACTATTGTCAAAGCAATAGGAATTAGCTCTTCTGAAAGTTCTTGTTAAATTGAGTCTGTCCATGACAGTGAAATCTGCATTTACTAGTCAAGTTTTTTCAGGGCGGCACAATGACCAATTTAATCTTGATCTGAGACATTCTGAAAGAAACTTTTACTTGACTGATGCTTTACTAATCATGTAGTTGACAGTTTTATCTTTTAGAAATTATTTTTGACAGTTTTTATTAAATAAATGATGTATTGAATATCCTGATTACATTTTCTTGAATGCTCCTGTACTCTTGATAACTGTTAATATTATTTGTTTTCTCAGCACCTTTGTCCTTCAGCAACAGGTCGACGATGTCCCCAAGGACTTATAGAACATGACAATGTGCCTCGGGTTGGAGAATTCTCTTGTTGTCAGCCTACACGATGTGGAGTTGGTAAGTTCTGACGTATTAACTTTTGTTTAGTTTGGTGACAATGGATAAATGATACTAACAGATTATGTTGAATTGGGGGGGGGGGGAGTTCAGTTATTATTACAAATGGGATATTGCTCTTCTTAAATCTATGAATCCTTGTATGATTGGTGAGTATTTGTTCATATTTTGTGATGATATCACTGACTTGTATGATTGGTGAGAATTTCTTCTTTGATGTCATGAGTTCAACCAGCTGTAATTGGTGACTAACATCAATGAAGAGAGGATAGCAATGCTCAGTCTTTCTGTTTTCACGCATTTCTCTAGTAAACTGTTTGCTGCAGAAATAGGCAAGTTCTCTTTATATGTAAACATGTATTCAGAAACATTTCATTAGAGTCATTCAGATCTTATCTCATCATCATCTCCCTCTGTGGTCCTGTCTGGGGCAATAGGCCACCAACCAGCTTCCTCCAGGTACCTCGGTTCTGGGCCAGTCTCATCAACTGTCCCCAAGTCTTGCCCATCTGCTTGGCATTTGCTTCCAAATCTAGGCGCCATGCATTTCTGAAGTTCCAGGAGAGGGTTTGCCTTGTGATGTTGTATGCAGGCTTGCTAAAGGTCTGGCCTATCCATTGTCAGCTTCTCTGAAGGATATCTTCTTCAATTGGCTTCTGCTTAGTTCTTTGCCACAGTTCCTCATTTGAGATGTCTTGCCAGTGGATCATAAGAATCTTCCTGAGGCAGCTATTGATGAACACCTGGATATTTTTTAATGGTGAAAACAGTGATTCTCCAGGTCCCTGCTCCATAAAATAGTATTTGCTTAACAATGATGTTGAAGAAACTGATCTTGGCAGTAGTAATTATTTCAGTGGATCCCCAGGTGTTTTTCAGCTGGTGGAAGGCTGCTTGAGCTTTAGCAGTGTGAGTTCTGACATTGCAGCTGTTTTTCCATGGATGTCTAGGATACTGCCAAGATAGGTGAAGCTTTCCACCACAGGGCAATAATATTTTGTCTTTATGTCCACAGGGAAAGAAGTGGTCAAGTGCACTGTGAATGGTACTCAAGACCAATGTCAGAGCTGTAGTGGTCGATACAATCAGTCTTTGCGGACATCGTCATACACCCTAGAAAGATGCAGTCAATGGCCTTTGGATGAAAACTGCAGACATAGTAAGTAAACAACACAATAACTTGTAGCAAAGGATTTTACATTTGATTTATATAACAAAATTATAACGAAAGCAAAACACTGTTACAATATTAGGTTTTCTTTTAGTGCTCTTGAATAAGACCTTGTTTCTTAGTGTCTCTATTGTGTTTGTGCTGTCAGTCTCTCAGTCTGTTTATCTTGTGATGTTCAGATCACACAAGTGCTTTTGAAAATCAGATTTTAACCATCAGCTGCATCATGCTCAATATAGAGCAAAAGATATTTTTTAAACTAATATATATTTGGAGCTCGAATCTATTTTTAAACGATATGAATAGAGCAGTTGATCTACAAAAGATCTTTCACAATTGAAAATCTCATTTCATTATTGTTTTAGTTGCACACAAAATCATTGCAATGACTTCTTAAGGTTTATCAAAACTGTGTACATTTGTTTTAAGAAAAAAATTGAACACTGCGTGATAAATTATTGTTCATATTGCTCTCTTATTGCTCACTTTATTGTCACTGTGTTCAAGTTATGTGTGATGTGACTATCTTATTTATTTTTTTTGTTTACTTTGAGGAAAAAACTTGTCCTCTATTTTCAGATCAAGGACATGATAAGGTGACCTTTGAGGTGAAACGCTGCATGTGTGACATTGAACTTGGCTACAAGTATGACAGGCCTGACCTAGTCTACGAAGGCCTACCCACAACTGCCTTTTGCCAACCCATGAAAGCTAAGTGTGACCCTGGATATGAACCCAATGTTGATGGTAATTAGATCGAAATATTTTTAACAAGCAAAATTTAAAATTGTAAATTGAATCATTTAAATTAAAGTTAATTTTTTTTTAATGTTATGCTTTATGAGAATATTATATGGCCATTATGTCCAGATGCTTTTACTTTTCTTGTTTGACTCCAATATGTATAGAGACAATCTGATTAACTCAACCAACAGGTGCACACCGATTCTTTAGCCTATTTTACAAATTTTTTAAAGGTTTTTTTTAGCCTATTTTATGATTTAACTCAAAACCTTGGTTCCGGAATCTTTAATAGGGTAATTTCATTTTCAAATAATTTGAAGAGTACAGACTTTATGATAGCAGTAAAACTTAATAGAATTGAAACATTCAAACTCTATAATAGCAGTAGAACATTCAAACTTTAGAATAGTGTTGAGAATAATATTAGTTAATAAATATAAGTGTATTTAAATAAGCCACAATAATAATGTCTGTCATTGTTGTTTTTTGTGTGTGCTTGCTGCTCTCTGACCAAGTCACCGATGGCATTGCTCTTCTTGAATTACTCTTCAGATCAGACAGAATAATTATTTTACTCCCTTAGTAATTGAATTAGGAAATGAAGTGTTGTAACTATTGAATGAATGAATGTACTTTGTTTAAGACAAATTCAGTTCAAGAAAATAAAGCATATTGTTGTCATTAATATAATCAATATTATGATTATTGTCACCAAAAAAGGTTTATGTTTACAGTAAAGTCAATGATAATGTTTTGTTCCAGGGACATGCCAGCCTTGCAACAAATATTATTTTAAAACAACTAAAAGTTTCCACCTCTGTGAACCAAAAACAAAGTAAGTATTTGTTTCAAATCTAGAGCTAACTCATTAATGCATATTAAAACCTCACCGCATACAAATAACTTTTGTAGCATATAGTGCATTACTTCTCGTCCTTTGTGGCATCAAGATAAACCTTGCTTGATTAATGTTGTCTCATACTGTTAAGCCTTTCTTGCATACACTTAAACTTTTTTCTTGTGCAATTTAGTCTAGAGATATTTTTTGTTTGTAATTGATTGGAAGTGTCTTTTTTAATGAGAAGAATTGTATATCCATCCAGTTGTTCCATGCTAGGCCTTAATGTGGTCGTTTCTCATGATGAAACAAAAGACGATGAATGCAGCAAACCTGACCCAGTTACAATACCTCCTGCGATTCCAGGTAATTCAAAAAGACTGGGTTTAGTAAAAAAAAAAATAGCTTTAAAAAAACAAAGACATACAAACATTAGGAAGTTCATTGTTTTTAAAGATATGAATACCAAGTGCGTGATTATATTTTACACTTTGACATTAATGAACATAATAGTGTATCAGCATTTTCTAGAAGATTATTTGGCTTATCTTAAAACAGTATCATAGCAGTAGATCTATTTTCATAAGAATATTTTAAATATTAGGCAACCCTAGTTTTTTGGGAAGATCAATAATATTATCAGTAAATACTAATCTGCCAGCAAATGTACATATTTAACTAGTCAAATTAATAATACTACGTCACCCTCTGTAAGCCTGAAGAGGACAGCATTTCAGGTAGCAACACTTGTGGCCAATATTTTGTGTCAATCTAATGCAGATCTGAAGTTCTTAGATTATTAAGTCAAAAACTTTAAATGAGCTTTATTTTATTCCTTTTTTTTTTCCAAAGAAGATTTAAAAAAAAGAAATGTCAAGTTATAAATAGCTAACATTTGTAGGCTACATTGAAAACTGTTATGGACTTGGTAAAAAAAATATTGTTACAAACAGTCAAATCTTTCTTGAACATTTTTGTGATGATTGGTAATAGTGTTAGGAGCTCAGAATAATGCATAGTTCTAAGCGTAGATTTTTCTTAATTATGGGCCAAGATGAAGTTGCGTTTGCACATGTCCAGCTGCCTTACCACACACTGAGCCCAAAATGTGAATGTGATCCTTTCATTGAGATTAACATTGTTACGTTTTCAGAGCAGTCCAGCAGCCCTAGCACCACCCACAAGCCTCCCACCCCTCAGCTTGAGACCAGCACGCCTGTGCTGACAACCTCTACCAGCCATGATACTGCCTATGCTCCTTCCCAAGCTTCAGAGAGTGCAGGCAGTGAGAACATTGTAGGACCAATCATGTAAGTGTTGTGACCTTCACTTTGTCCTTAGGCCCTCATTAGTCAGTAATGTAGTTATAGCAAAATTGTATTTAGAAAAAAAATTACTTTACATTTTATAAACTCTAGAAACATAATTAAAATTTGTTTAGGAAAAAAAAGTGGAAAATTATGCTTGTGTAGGCTCATCTAAATAGTTAGATCAAATATTTAATCAGACATCTCACGTCCATCACTTATCCCTTTGTCTGTTGGGCCAGCACACAAGATCTGTTGACAGTCTTTCTCCTTTCCCCATCCATTCTTTTATGTTGTCTACACATTGCTTTCTCAGTCTGCCTCTTCTTCTTTCTCCTAGTACCTTTCCCTGAAGGAAGGTCTTTGCAAGCCATGAGGAACTTGTAATATAACTATAGAATTTTATTTTGCAGGATTTAGCAGGTCATCGTCTGAATCTGTATAATGTAAATCAATGTCATCCTTCTCTATGTCAGTATATTATATATATATGTATATATGGTTTTAACTCACTAAATGCAAAACCATCAAACCATTATCACTAGCCACCATCCTTTCCCAATTAAATTCCCTTTTCGTCTAAGCATTTACTTTGACTATTAATTATATTATTATATATTTTGACAAAAATAGAGCCAAGTGGATTCTCACATCATTTCTTTCCTGAAATCTGAAAGTCTTCAGTTTTGCAGCTAGTTGATCTGTCACTCATCGGGCAAGTCCCCATACACATCAAAGTTTGTTTTGTAGCTGATTTATCTTTCTTTTCTTTTGTTTTCAGAGGCTCTGTGGTTTTTGTTCTAGTGGTTCTCATAATTATATTTGCTGTGTTCTTATGTAAAAGGCGCAGAAGACGAGTATTCTGCTGTGGTGGTATGTTCATTTTTGTTTTTGTTTTTAATGTTTTGTTTTTTTTAATTTAATAAAAATAGTTGAGTTATCCCTTAACTCTTTCTCTCCTAACTGACGATACCAGCGTTGATTCCACCAGAATGTGGTAAATAATTACGCAGAGAAAGAGTTAAAAAGCTAGATGATTTTCTGGTAGTTTTGGCTTCTCACAAATTGCAAGATTAAACTTGGGATTTGAGCAGTGAAAAAATATTCAACTTAATCTTAAAAACAGAAATGACTGCTGCAGTATTAAAAATATTTTGATGTCCCAAAAAGCTAGCATAAAAGTGGATTGGTATGTCTGGGTAGTGGGACAATCTGTAAGGTTAAAAAACTAATGCAGTACCATATTTGTGTAAGTTGTTTTTACATCTTAGTTTCAAATTTATAAAAAAAAGTTTATTTTCTTCTGACTAGAATGTGCAGAGAAGTGTGCAGAACCAGGAATGGACCTTCACTCTATGCCTCACAGAGATCCTTGCAACAAAATTGGTAATGGGAGCATACCTCACCACCTATACGGTGGTGATAAAACAAACAACAATCACCCCATCTTCCTGCCCAGTCTGCAGAGTCAGCCTCACATGGAGACATATGTTACTCAGATGCCAGATCAGTATTCCAATTACACTCCTGCTGCGGTTGCTCCAGAACCAAAGAAGGGCATACTCAGAAATGTGGTGGCAGTCCAGAGGAGCAATCACCCTCCTGAAAGTTTTGACAGCATCGGTCAGGAGAAGGCTCATCTCCCAATGGAAGCCAATTCTGATGTGGGCGAGAATGACCCTCTGTTGGTGACACATTCTCATGGTGCAGGGGCATATCAGAATCCCATGTCTTCTCCGTACAACATTTCTCCTCCTGTGCATCACCCCTTCAATAGCCCAGTGTATAGCTATGCCAAGAAACCTGGCCTTCACCACCATCAGCTTATTCAGAATGGTCATACAACTCCAGCCACCAATGTCCCAACTCCTGCTTTCACCAGAAGCACTTCAGTTATTGCTAGCCCAGAGGGAGAAGTGGATGAGGACTCTATAGATGCAAGGGTGCCCAGGTTCAGCCAGCTGCTTCCTGATGGTGATCAGTCAGTGACCGGTGCACCTAGCCCTCCAAATCCTATCCAAATTGAGCGTGATCAAAATAGGAATGGCTCGGCTGGCCCTGTTACCACTCAGCTGCGAGCCCCTTTTCAGAGAGTCAACCAGCCAATCACCACTACAAATGTAGCTACACAACAACTCCAGAAGCGAGCTAATCCAAAGCCAGGACTCCCTGCTGTTCCTGTTACAAATGCTCATGAAAACGTACCAGATCATCGTATCATGAACCTAAAAGAACAGCAGCTGGCTGAATCTTTACACTCAGAGGAAAGCTCCTCTATTAGCTTATTAAATGAGGCAGAATTGCCTGGTGTCAGAACACTGAGGCAGCCTTCAGAGACACAACAAACTCAAGTCAAAACAGAAACCCCTGCATTGGAACATGAAACTTATAATATTAACCCCAAAACTGACCCTTTGTTTCCTAAAACTGTGCTGCCTGACTATGCCCCCTCCCCCAATGTAAATGTTTCCAGTGTTGAAAGACATCCATATACATGTGATAATGGTATTAATACTGTGGATAAGAGACTTGTCAATGAGAGTAATTCTTCAGACAGAAGGTATGTGCCCACAGGAGGAGGAGGCAACAGTACCTGGTTTCCCCCAGCGGGAGCTGACCAACACAAATCCTGCATTAAAACTACAGAGGATGCCAGAAAACAGCGCTACAACAGGACTGTTTCTTTCGAGGAAGACGAGAATGCTCAAACAAACTTGAAGCATCGTGGCAACCCTACATCCCCTGACATTCAGCAGAGACAGCATCACACAAATGTTGTCTCTGATGTCGATGGCTCCAATGACCCAGGAGTTAGGCATCCGCTTCGGGCCCTTTCTGACCCAGAGTACAAAGGCTCTGATGTGGACGATGAGGAAACTGAAAGAAAGTGTGTTTCTTTGGAGTACACTAATTCTTCTGCTGGATCTAGTAAAACTTCAGTCAATAGTGAACAGGGAGGTCCAGACAGTAATAGTGGCAGTCCATCTAGGGTAAGTTAGGTTGGAGATGTTTTATAGATGTTTTAAAGGTTTCTTCATGTTATTTAATACTCATGGCTTTTTTTTTCCCCACATTTTTTTTGTTTCAAAAATGTATTTAGTTTGTTCTTTTCATTTGCCATTTAGTTCTACATAATTACCACACCCTAACCCAAGATATATATATACATTTTTTGATTGGCTTATTTTACATTGTAGTTATAGTCTTTACAGCTTAAACACTTCAGTCATTGCTAGATAAGAGTGTCGGTGATGTCCAATAGCATCTGACAATTTAAAGACCTAGCCTTGTAAACTATTTTCTGATTGAAAGAAATCTATAATAGCCACACTTTTGCAAAAGCAATTTGGTCTGAGATATTCAGAAATATTTGTTTGTTTTGTTGTTTTTCTGATTTCCTTCAGAGTTGAAGATACTCTGCTCCTAGGCAAACCTTATGCAGGACTACGGCAGATGGCAGCAGGGAGGATATGAACCCAGGACCATTAGAATGACTGAATGACAGTCCAGCGGGCACACCATATGACCCCGCAGCCATAAAGGATTGACTTGATGAAAATAATTTGTCATAAAAAAATATAAAAACAATGAATTAACTAACTCCATACATTCATCTGTAAACTTCTGTAGAAGATAGCATTTATTTCAAGTCTGGTCATTTCATACTAGTAGTTCAAGCATTTATTTCAAGTCTGGTCACTTCATACTAGTAGTTCAAGTATTTCAATCCGTGTGTGAGCTAAAGCCAGAGATTGAAGCTTTTTTTTTTACTGCAATGTTTTCTGCACTGAAACTCTGCGAGAAAAGTGCAAATATTCAATCAAATCTTGTTGCTAATAGCTTTATTTTTACTCTACAGAATTTTCCATGTGCTAATTTTAGTTAATTATAACATTTCAAAATGAAAAAGCTTTCATGTTATGTATATATATACATATGTACCTTTTAAGTGTAAAATACTTAGTATAATCATTTATATTTAGCTGACTTGAGTAACAAAATGAACCCAGTGTTGTTTTGCCAACCTCTACACCCCTTAAATTTGTCTTTGATATGTGTCATTTAAAAAAAAAAAGGTTTAATTCCCTAAAGTGACGCAGGTTTCGACTCTTGTACTATTGTGGCCTTAGAGTTCTGCTGTTTGAGTTGAATAGTTAGTTGTATGAATCATGTTGAGTTCTTGTATTTTGTTTGTTCTATCATTGTGCTTTGTTAGGGATTTATAGTAGTTGAATGACTCATTACCAACCATCGGCAGACAATGGTGTGTCTGTGCTCGATGTGACAAAATAAGTAGGTCACAGTTAGGACTGTGTGGCCACATGAAATACTGCACTCCTCCTTAATGATAAGACAAGCCTTGGTATTATGACCAATTTGTATATATCTACTTTATATATATATAAGATATAAAATATTTTTTGTTCTCCCCTTTTTCTTTCTGAAGAAAAAAATAGTTGCTGTATGATCCTTGTATAGTCGTCATTTGTTCTGTTCTGATACATCTTTGTAACTGCTTAACATGAAGGTTTTATTTTTTTATAATGCTTTATTTTAAACTTTAGGCTGCTCTCTATCGGAGGAGTCAAAGTGATAATACACATAGCAGTACAGAGTCAACTCACAAGCCACCTCCAAGGTCAATGTCTGAAGAGAAGCCACAGAAAGCTGATCGACCAATAGCTAAAGTGAAGCGTAAGTTTTGGAATGTTTTCATTCACTGAGCATAGTATTGAACATGTTTTTGTTTTGGTCTGTTCTCTCTCTATTACTTGAGCTAATTTATACCTTAGGTTAGATTTGGATGAAATGTCACCCATGAACTTCTTTTTGTTTTCTTATTAAATCAAATTTTCATTTTTAAAGTAATTGAAAGTAAGTATTGTGCAAACCCAGTTGCGACCTGCATATTTTGCCATATCTAATGTTGACAAAGCCTTTGTCCGCCAGGGGTCTATTTAAAAATATAAGAATAAATATTTAGTAATATCAGTATTATCAAAATATTTTTAATAGTAATATAAAATTTTTAAAAAGTATGATCTAATCAAATACAAATATACAAATGATAAGATCCTAAACTCACTGCATCTATTAGCTGGTGGGGTTACTGATTCTCTTTTTGTTATAGTTTTTATTTTCTTTCACTCTCTGATAGCCATGCCTGCCAGTGATAGTACCATTAATCAACTGGTGACTGATGAGACTGAGGGCTCAGATTTACAGGGCCAGATTCCTGCTACAGCACTTGATGCCAACAGCAGCACTAGTCCCTCCAACATCTTGAGTTACAGCAGTGAGGACACAGAGAGTCAGGTAGGTTGGATGGTATTTCCTGGCTGCTCTTTTGTGAGGAAGTTTGAGGGTAATTCCTGGCTGCTCTTTTGTGAGGAAGTTTGACAGTAATTCCTGGCTGCTCTTTTGTGAGGAAGTTTGAGGGTAATTCCTGGCTGCTCTTTTGTGAGGAAGTTTGAGGGTAATTCCTGGCTGCTCTTTTGTGAGGAAGTTTGAGGGTAATTCCTGGCTGCTCTTTTGTGAGGAAGTTTGAGGGTAATTCCTGGCTGCTCTTTTGTGAGGAAGTTTGAGGGTAATTCCTGGCTGCTCTTTTGTGAGGAAGTTTGACGGTAATTCCTGGCTGCTCTATTAATGGATCCAGAATAACAATATCCTCATTAATCATTTGAATTCAAAACCTTTTGAGTCGATTTGTGGAGTCAATTTAGTGGTGTGTTTCTTAAAGCACTTGATTTGTTGATTTCTCTTTTTTTAAAAAAAAAAGCTCATTTAAATCTTCAACTTAATTATTTCTGTGAATATTTTCAAGGTGTACAAACAAATCTAGTCAAATTATTTGATAAGCTTTATACATCTAATGGCTGTTAAAAAACATATTTAAGTTGCCTAGCCCTGTGAGAAACAGTTTATATAACTTAGGTTTCTTAACTTATTCTCCCCTAATAAATGATCCCATTGTTGATTTCACCCCATTCTTACAGCCTAATCGATGATATTATGGTCGCTGCTTAAAAAGTCAGTTGTTTTGTTTTCTTTCCTCCAAAAATGTTTTTAATTGCTTAAAATTTAATCTTAAGTAGTTTCTCTGTGAAAAAATGCAAATTTCTAAAATTTTCAATGTGTTTTACCAAAAACATTATTTTTTAAAGACTGGTGCCTAAAAAGCTCTATTTTTCTATATTAATTTTTCATATGACAATGACATGGGATTGTGACCAGAAGACAATTTATTTAAATGCTTAACCTTCTTAAGACGATGCGGCCGATATATCGGCCCAAGGCTATTTGGCGAAAAAGACAAGCCGGCCGATATATCGGCCGCGATGTTTCCAACCAAAGGATTGGCTTGCTAGTGTTTGTATCAGCCAATCAGATTAGTTCTTACTATTTTTACACATTAGTAGACTGTAATGGCGGCTTCCTTCGCTGTTTTAACGCGATAATTTTTTTAAATTGATTTTTTGAAGTTAGCTAGTGGGAGGTGAAAATTTTAACATGTCAGCCGTTGATATTGATGAAAGCTAACTCACTGACTCTGATTTTATTTTAAATATGCTAGAATTAATAAAAATAAGAGCAGAATTGAGGAAAACTTTAGATCTAAGTTTACACTAATACTAGATCTAAATCTAGTAAGTATTTACGATATCTATTCTTGGTAACATGGTTTAGTAGTAAGGGTGGGTAGCTGGATAGAGAAGACCCATTTGAGAACCAAGAGATTAGCACCCAATAGACCGTTTTATGCTATTTTTTTACTATCAATTTAGTTCAAACATTTGTCAGGGAGACTAATAAATATGATGCCAACTTTCTGAACAACAAACAGCTAAAAAAAACGATCCCTGGGTCATAAATGAGTTTAAAATGAGTGACTGTTACTGTGACAATTATGAAGGTGTTTGTTTCTATGGTACCTGGAGGGGGAGGGGGAAGAAAAGTAGTAAAATAATGTGATAGAAGTGTCTGAACTAAAACTTCTTAAAAAAACTCTTATCTTTATAATTCTGTTCTGTTTTGAAAAAACTTTTTTGGAATTGTATGCGCATAAATTATGCAAATTAGCTTGGCTTATTTTAATAAATGTTAATATTTCAGATAAATTCCATAAGATTAAATTAGTTCATTCATTTCTTCACAATAATATATATAGTTTTGTGTATATAAAGTAATTAGTTTATTTGTTAGGAATTTTTTTGTAAGTGAAGTGTTAAGGCTGGAAATAGGGCTCCGTCTTTTTGGCACAAGACATGCTAAAATGCTTCCTCTTAAGAGGGTTAATATATGTCGTATATTAAGTGAAAATGTGAATAACTATCTTAGAAGATTTTTAGTTCAATTTGGATCATAAAATATTGCCTAGATCTAGTCCAAACCTAGTTCAAAAGAGACTTGTCTAAAGTTGATAAGTTCTTATTTTTAAATTCCATTATCCGAAATAAAATTTTAATTTTGATTTTATAAACAGCAATTTGTTTTAACTAAAAAGGGCATGCATTCCCTTTTAATTCTATAGCAAATATAACATTTTCTGATAATAAACAAACAAAAATTATTAAAGTTTAATCATAACAGTGAAATACATATGAGCAAAATGAATAATTCCGCCAGAACATGGAAAATAATTACAGATAGAAAGAGTTAAATTATTGAATTAGCTATAGAAGAGTGAGAATGAAAAGTATAAATTTCATGTTTAAATCTTGTATTGCTTCATCAGACTAATATGAAGTTAATAAAAGTGTTTTCTTTATATTCAGGACTCATCTTCTGAAGAACAAGGTGTCTGACGTTGATATTAACATATAAATGGACTTGTATTGGATCAGACTTGGGGTGAAAACCCATAAGGATATCTTCACTTCAACAGCTGTGCACTGTCAATTGAACAGAGTTGAAATCCACTTCTAAAGGATTTCCATCTCTTTTTAACCTTGTGGACCACTGTGGACAGCTGCTTACTGTCTTTTGTTGAGGTCAGTTGATTGACCAGTTGATTGATGTTTGCCGCTTGGTCCAGACAATATCTACTTGAAGGTGATGCCTCACTCATATCAGGACAAGACTTGCACTACAATGAAAACTTGTGCGAATTTGATGTAGTTTTAAAGAGCTGCTTAAATGTTAATGACAAATTTGATGTAGTTTTAAAGAGCTGCTTAAATGTTAATGACAAATTTGATGTAGTTTTAAAGAGCTGCTTAAATGTTAATGACAAATTTGATGTAGTTTTAAAGAGCTGTTTCAATGTTAATGACGCTTTCACAAACTATGTGCACATGAATGGCCACCATGATTGGTAATGCTCAAGAGCTGTGACATCTTAGTGGCTAATGCTTTCTCTTCATGGTTATACAAGTGATAATGATTCAAGATTAAGATGACATGAGAGTACACGGCTCTGTGTCTTCTCATTATAGGTTTCAGAATCTTGACTGAAACTTGCGATGATATGTTAGTATCCCTGTCATTAAGCTAGGAACTCAGTTGATTTATTTGCCACATATCTAGTTGATTTTATTTTTGTATATGGTTGATGATCAAGACTTTATAGAACAACTGTGCATCTGACTAAAGACTTTTTTTTTTACTGCTTAGTACTATCATTTGGTGACTCACAATTAAGTTATATATTTTTTTTTTATTTAGAATTTTTAATAGGGCAAAAGAGTGGTTTCACCTAAACTGAATGAGTGGTATTATCATTAATGACATTTGACATTGGAGTTTATACTGAGTTCTTTGATACAAATTTTACCCTATTATTTACCAACCAAAAAAAAACCATCTATGATTTATCTATAATTAATATCTATGTATGATATTAAATGCATTTTTTTTTTAGATTAATTCTTTTTATATTCGTTGTGACTTTTACAATATACCTTAGTCTACAGTAGTTTTGTGAAAACTGAGTCCAAGCTTTGCTTTTAGGCTATTGATTTTAAAAGTGCAACTAGGTTGAACCCACACAGAGAAAAAAAAGATTCAAACAAACTGTCTGATAGTCATTACTTTCTAGAAAAGGCTGAGGATGAATTGTAAACATTTTCTAATTGTTTTGTCACTGGATTTTATTAACTGGGTTTTAATAACTGGGTCCTTCTCATACAACTTGGGAGTTGCTTAACTTCCTGTTATTTAGACTTTTTCAAATATTTTGTTTTCATACAAGTCTATTTTAGGTCTGCCCTCTACATTGGTCTGTATATTCAGCATTGCTCATTCTTTCCAGATGTTATTGACCTTGCAGTCTTCCTTCTTTATTTCTGTAATTATTTCAGGGTTTTAATATTTCATATAATTCTTGGTTGCTATTCTCCATTCATTTTTATCTAGTTTTGGTAGTGCTTTACATTGAGGTTTCTTTCTTTTGGGTGTTACATAGGTTGTACTTAATTTGTGTTTGTATGATCCAGGTTTTACCTCTGGTCCATTTATTGTTTACTTTGTACTTGATGCTCTTGCTTTGCACCATGTGGACACTTCTGAAATATGACTTGCTGGGGGAATGAATATTCTTGGCATTTCTATTACGATCCAAAATATTTCAACCTTTCCATTTCCCAGCAAGATGTCATAGCTCTTAATGTACACATGCTGGATAGTTAAGAGATCAACTTAACTTGTCTTCTGAACATGGTTTAATCTCATGTTATGGTGCAGTAGTTCTGTTGTATTTCAAAGATTACAGTATTATCTGATTGTTCAGGATATATTTCTTTTTTTTTTTTGTTTTTTCTGAAATCAGAAAATTATCTACATATATCTTCTGTTATCTTCGTTCAGTGAATGAATAAGTAATTTGAATTTATAATTTTACTTGTAAAATCCATTGTCAGATCTTGACATTAGCAGTTGCTAGTTTGGCTTGTGATGATAAATAAAACAAATTGTATTACAATTAAGAAAAAAAAACATTTGCCTTGAATTCAATGGACCTAGAGAATAGAAAAAATAGCAACTAGGGGGAAAAATAAATAAGTAATCAATTTGACTTTTGCCAATTAAGCCATATATTTTTTTTTTTACTTTTCTCTATTGTTACCATATTTCAATTTATTTATTTACTGTTTAAGACCTTTTTTTTTGTCCAAACAATATTATCTGAACTTATTATAAAGTTTAAATATTCATGACAATGTCTGCATTAGAGGGAAAATTAAATTATGAAATCTTGTTGAAGAGGGTGAAAATGACTTAATAAATATAGGTTAGTGCTTCTAGGAGATATAGATTTATATTTATCCTTATTTAGAGTGTATTTTTTTTTTTACAATACCTCAATCCAAGTTGCTCATTCTGAATGGGTGGACAAAACCTGGGTGGGTGGGCATGTTTTTCGAAAACGGTTCTAATGATTTTCTAGAAATTCGACAGTTAATCTATATATTGTTGGGAAAAGAATTACTTGGAAAACTCTAGTTTGACTGTTATAATTCTTCAAAGCACAAATACAAATTAATTTAAATTTAGCTAGAGGACTAGAAATGATTAATCTTCTAAGCCTAGATCTAAAGGCCTATCATTAGATTATTATTAAGTCTAGTATATTTGTTTAACCAGGATTTTTTTCTCTGGGTGGGGGTAAAAAAAATGTTCCGTTTTTTTTTTTTAAATCTAACATTCATTAGCTATTAAGATCAAAATAATCACTCTATAAGGAGGTTCTGTCTTTTTTAAAAAAGTATTTTTTAAAGATTTTTCTTGTTTTTAAACAAGAGAAAAGATGAGATTCTGAAAGAAATAAACATGGCAAGTGCTTGAATGATTTGTTTGTTTGTATGTGGACAAAGAAATAGTAATAGTAATTTAAATACATTTTACATAGTGACGTAAAGGTCAATAAAAATGGCTAAATAACTTGTATTAGCTTTATTTCATCCAATGATTTTAAAGTATAAGCTTGTATATAATCCAATGAAATATGATCATCAATTAAGCTGCTTTTATCTAGTGATTTTATCAAGTTGTCCATGAGCTCATGAAATATGATTACAAATCAGCTGTATTCACTCAGTGGTTAGAGTGAAGCTTGCTAAGTGCCATTATCTCTGATAGGGCATTTGATTGTTGTTGTTTTACGGCTTACGCTAAACGCCTCAGTGTTATGTTGTGTTGCAGCCTGTGTCTTCTTTCACTCTCTTCCCACCATGTGGACACCAAATCTTCTCAGTTGTTTCAGCTTGTCCTGTTCATTGTAAGCCTGACATTTCTCTAGGCTGTGTATATAGTTGTAATAATAGCTACAGTTGTACAGTCACTGGCTAGGTGTCCGTGTTTTACATTCAGTGCTAAACAAATCAACATTGTGTGATAATGAATTTCACTGTGACCTGCTTCCTGTTTTGAGCCTCATCCTACGGTGACTTTTTTTGAAACATTTAGTGCCATTTGTTTTAATTGTATATGTCTTTTTGATTTGTTATTGACTTACTTTAGATTGTTTTAATTTTTTAAATGTGTTCTCAATGCATTGTTTCTGTTAACGAGAAATGAAATTGTACAGTGTGCGTTGCCAATATTTGACTTCCAGTGTAGTAGTTCTTGTTTCATTTGGTCAGTAATTCATATTTTTGTTGTCATTTTTATTTTTTTATCATGTTGAACATTGTTTTGATTTTGATTTGGAATTTATTTGTTTTAACTTTTAGTGAATAATTTTTTATAATTTGTTTGATCATGTGTTAGCATTAATTTGAACGCTAGACTTGTTCAAAGATATTGTAGCATTTATTTTATGTTATTAATGTCACTTTTTTTTTTGTATTGTTGTTATTGATGGCTCACTAAATAGTATACATGATGAAAAGGCTGAATTTTCTGGGGGGGATGGGGGTGTGTTAATGTATAATGTGAACTATCTTGTTTATAAAACAAGTTATTTGTTAGAAATTAAACTTTTTTTTTTGTGAAACATTTTACCAAGAACAATAATCAGATAATCTAAATAATTTTTTTTTAAATACAATTATTTAAATACTTTTATGAACACAGCCAAACTATTTAATTTTGTTGACTTGGGTACTTTTTTTTTTTTTGTTGACCATCATGACATTGTAAATTGTATGTATGTAAATATATATATAGCATGTAAAAAAATAACAAATATTGATGTTCTTGTTATAAGAACAATGTTGTGTTGTACCATCATCCTTTGAAACCCAAACATCTATAACCTTAGCCATTGTCACTGGAATGAGATGCAGTGGCGCTCCAAAAAGTGTACATAGCCTAGTAGTTTGAAATATTTGTGAACAGTAGAAGAGAAAATATGCAGGTCGCAGCATAGTCATGTGGAACACTGCACTCATTCTAAATCTTCGGAATCCAGGACATTGCCATTATTAGTTGTATGAGAGAGAATGGGAATGAATTAGTTCTTTAAAGAACTGCCATGAGTGTGTCTGTCTGATGGTACAAACTATATTCCTAGGGCAGTAAGATCATCAGCATTGCTCCCTCACCACTTGTTTTGCTGTGCCGTTAAGAACGTTTTCTCTCTTAAAATAAGGAAATGTACATGTACGTTTCACAACTTAAAAGGGGGAAGCCATGTCTGTATTATTTTTGTTGCTTTCTACCAATAGTTACAGATTAATAAATAACAATAGAATGTTATATAAAGTTTTTGCTGTTGTTGTTTTAATCAAAAAAGAATTGAGCTCATTTTATATATTATGAAAAGAGAACATTGCAATCAATGATTTTTTTTTTAGTTTATTTCTTTTTTTTTCTTGTGGCCATGCTGAGCTGTTGAAATAGGTCAAGGTGGATCACACTTTTTGTATTGAAGAAATTGGTAGACATATGTGGGTAAAAGATTTTTTTGGTTACATACATTTTGGCTGTTATAAAATAAATGTTACTACAGATACTGGTACATTATAGAAATAAAAACTCCTATTAACATCTCATTCTCTCTCTCTCTATATATATATATCTATATCAGGGGTTTACTTTTCAATCATGTAATCAGCCACACTAATCTTTGGATTTTAGATCAAGGTTGATTAGTAAACAACAATATTGTAGCAAAATAAAACATCAGACGTCAAAGATTTTTTTTGTTAGAAAGTATCTTAAAGAGTAAATTTTTATTTATTTTTTCTTTCATTATTTAATTGCTGTAAAAAAAAAAGTAAAAACTCATTGGGCCACTTTAATCTGATTTCTTAACCCCATGAATTATTTCCTTCAAGGAAGGGAACATGTTTTCTAAAGCACAAAACATTCTTGCACCTCACATCCATCTCAGCAATATAAACTCATTGCAGGTGCTGTCTGTCCTGCTTGTATTTTATTTATACCCAAATCTTTTCTTGCAGCGTGTCATCTTGTAATTGGCTGACTTTTATATTAAAAGGTCAGAGTGTAAAGGTCTCCAATTGGAATTTTTCTTTTTTCAAACAGATTTAGCTCAGTAATGATACATGTCATTTATGAATTTGTCATCTATGAGATCTGATGGACTATTTCTATCTTAGTGTGTGATTGGAACTAGTAGCATCATTGGAAATAGTTCCCTTCCATAGCAACTACTGCTATCACTTTTAGTTTAGACTCTGATCTAGAAACCAGAACTTAAGAAAAATGATTTTTGAAAGTATGTGTTGTTGACACACACAAAGGATTTTTTAAAAATGAAACACTGGTTCTAGTAAATCTAATTTCAAAACAATGCAAAATTTTCAGTATTGCATACACACATACACATTTTATATGGAAGTAACATTTTTTTTGTCTACGTTCATTAATTAAAGTTAATTTCTTTGTGTGTAATAGATTGATAAGGTGATACGTTTGAAAAAAAAAGTTCTATGCAGTGATCTAATCTTTTGTTAAAAATGAGAGAAAAAAAACAGGCAATGATTTTGTGCTTTTGACATTGATTGATTGCTTCAACATTTATTGCCTTAAGCTGAACATTTCTTTGAAGGATAACAATATTTTCTTAGCGGTAATTTTTTTTTGTATCCAGTGTTTTCTTAGATTGAATTGTTTCATTTTCATGTTATGGTCCCTTTCTCCCACTAGACAGAGAAGTAGGTCATGTTGAGCTAACTTTATGTTACTGATATCATATGAAATGGATATTGATGGATATAAAAAAAAAAGTCACAAAAAGTTTATCTATTGTGAAATCAAACCTTATTTTGTGTTTGTTACCTAACATGATCATTATGCTCAAAGTATTTAAGAAGACAACACATTGCCTATTTCACTTTGTTTTTGGGTGTGTAGTAGAACATGACATTATCTTGTTGTTTGTTTTGAAACTGCTTTCACTCTGAGCACCAAGTCATTATGTGTTGCTACAGATGTACATAGATGTATATAGTCCTGACAGTCTGTTGTGCAGTGTTTTATCAGAGATCACTGGTAGAACCTCACTTTCTAGGGGAGACAAAACTGGTTATTTTTTGGGTTTGGCTTCCACTGGATCAGAATTTGTTCGCCATAGTGCCTGTAATATTTTTTTTTTGTAAGTCAACTTAGCAACTTGTTTTTTTTAACTCTTTCTCTCTTAACTGACGATACCAGTGTTGATTCCACCAGAATGTGGTAAATAATTACGGAGAGAAAGAGTTTAAATGTGTTAGAGATTTTTTTTTTTTTGGTTTAAAGTCAGTTCACATTATTGGCTCCTTATTGAAATTGTTCCCTGGCAGAGAGCAGTATTAGAAAGAGAGCTGGCTAATCTTGTGGACTTTGTTATGAAGCTAGCTTATTTCAGTCACTTGTTGCTACTCTGTGATAACATCAACTGCTTAGAAATAGTTTTTTAGTTGAAACTAAATCAGACCTAAGAAGATACTACTAAATGTGATGTCTACCAAATGTGATGTCTTTTCATGGTGTGTACAGCTTCAGGTCTGCAGTCATTCATTTAGGTCTACTTGGAAATGTTTTGAAAGTGAGAAATATCTTGCCTCTTTATGAATTGTGAAATTGCTCCTCATGTTTGTGTGTGTATGTGCCTGTGTCAGCCTATTTTTCTCTCTACATCAAGTGTGTTGCAATGTTGAGATTTGTTGTTTTGTTCACCCCTCACCCCATTGTCTTTTGTGCTTTAGATACATCAACTTAATCAGTTCGTTCGGGAACATTACAAATATGTGCCTACATTTTTAATAGTAAAGCTTCTGAAATGGAAAGTTGTTCATAATTTATTATTTTAAAAAGACTTTTCTTTTGCTAAGAAACTATACTTTGTAGTTTGTGTCTGCTGTTTATTGGGTGGTCACATTACTTTGAATAAAATGCTTGTCTTTCCTGAAATGTAAATGTCATAAGCCAGTGAGAAGAAACTGATTTTGTGTGTGTGTGTGTAAATTATTTGTTCTTGTTAAAGGAAACAAATTTTTAGTTGTAATTTCAAGGTTTAACACAAATTATTTGTAAAAACTCTTGTAACCAGTGGTTTACAATGATTCATTATTTTTACTTTGAATTGTAACAATGTTTTGTTGAGGGAGGGAAAACAAATAATTACTTTGAAGACACATGGTCATAGCAAAACATCCCAGAAACTTGCCGAGTACATTAAACTGGTAAGTTGATGAGCTGGGAATAATAGCTCTTAATGTGGATCTGTTCTTTAGTACTGAGTGGTCAATATTTCTAATTACAGAGCTGCACAAGTAATTTATGTTCTAAAGTGATCCAAAGTCACTGATGGCATGTAACTCAATGACCTTAGTCTAGCACTGCCTTATTTGTTCTGATGTACTAAGTGTAACAGGCCTGTATGTACATGTAGACATGCCTTCATCTAATATTAATAAAACATTATGTACATTTTAAGTGGATCTTTGGTTGTTTATTTAGTCAGGAGATAATGATTTTTAGTGACCCCCAAAAGGGGAAAAGATGCTATTAGTTTTATGTGGAATGTCTTTTCGTCCGTCTGGTTTAGATTTCGTAAACTAGAAAAAATAGTGACAATCTGACATCATAATATTTTAGACCATTCAAAGTTCTGATGCACTGCTATTTTTTTTCTATTCTGAAAGCGAAAAGTCAAATTTTTAAAATCACTTATGCAAGCAGTTATTTTCATAAAAATACACCACTTTTACAACTATTCACTATTAATAGTAACAAACACCGGAGGCTCTTTAGTAGGGGAGATAGCCATTTACCATATTTTTAACACATTTATGCAAATGGTTTTAGATTTTTTGTCGAAAAAATTATTTTTTTTTTACATTTGTTTTATTACGTTAAGCATGTTCTGTCATACTGTACTACTTTTACACAAAAAATGTTTACTTTTTTTTTAAAGAGAAAAAAATCTATTTAGTATGCATATAAGTTAGACATAATTCAAAACAACAATTAATTAGCTTTTCATATTATCACTTGAACTGCAGTGCGTGCAAACTGTGTACATGAGGATTTGAATAAGAGATTGGCCCTTTACAAAACAATTAGATATTCATTATAAGACATCAGTTTGGTCAGGTTCACATTCACTATCACCTAGTCTGCTGGACCGCTGGGGCACCACACAAGATCTGTCAACCTTCTTTCTCCATTCTTCTCTGTCGTTTGTCTTTGATAGAATTTCATTTGGGGTCGATTCTGAGTTTGTGTTTCCACACAAACTGTCTTTGTAACCTTGTTTAAATTTATTTTTTTTAGGCCTTGTTGTTCCAGGAAACACTAAAGAACAATTTCATTTCATTATACATTGATAAGACCAACTTATTAACATCACAAGGAAATTATGTTCAAGGTTCTTTGGCCATAAGCAAAAAAATTGAATAATTTAATTATGAATGTATGCATTGGTACTTTACTGAGGCTCTCTAGTTCTCAAATATGGACCCACTTTAGACATTAACTTTTTTTTTTTTTTTTTTTACAAAGCTTATATAACAACTCACTTTGTACACTTTCCCACGCCCAAAAGTTGAAACTTTGCACAATTATTTCTTGTTCATGAGTAAACAAGAATCAATTTTTAAAAATTGACAAATTAGTTAATTAATTAATTGGTAATTTAATTAATTTTTTTTTGGTATTAAGTAAGGGAAAGACATTGTACTTGACATGTGGTGATATAAGTTAAATTAGTTCCCATTATACATTGTGTAGAGAATTAGGTCGCTTTAGAGTTTGAAACTGCCCCAATAGATAGCTATGAAATCTATTTTTATAAGCACTTCGCTGGCACAGAGGTTAGTGTATTGGCTTGAGCCCTTGAGTTCAAATTCGAGTAGTACAACTTTTAAAAATAAAATACATAAAATAAAAAGCTTTCACTGTAACCTTTACCCAGATACCCCCCTCCATTCTTTCTACCCTTCCAACTGGTCCAGACAGACAACTTATAGAATCATAGAGCACTGAGAAAGCTAAAAGCATGAAATTGAGCCAAACAGAAACAATTGATAAAAATATTTGTAATCGCAAAGATTTATTATTGTTAGTCTAGATCTATTACAAATTTAATTACATGACTGGATCCAAACTAATTATACTTAAGCTTTATTTTTAAGAAAAAGTATTTTTTTTTTAAATTAAAAGTTGTAGTTTATACATTGATTCTCTATAAACATGAAGAGAAAACAAATGTTGAACGAACATCTAAATTTATAGGTATAGAAACACAAGAACTTTTACAATAAATTGTAGTCTTTATTGACCCTTTCAAGAGACAAAAGTTGTGTGTAACATGCCAAAAAAAAAAAAAAAAAAAAAAAAACACCCTGCAATGCTGTAAGCTATATCACAATTCATATACAGCAGAGCTGGGAAAAATGATCTATAAAATCTAATTCATCAACCAAGCCATCAAATAAGATGGAACGACTAGCACATCCAGGGCAAGCATGTCAATGAAACAGTTCAGTGTAAAATGACTGATGGCAATGGCATTGTATGCATTAATTCAAAGTAGTTATTTTTAGATACACTACTATGAATTACAAGAGAATTGGAACATTGTCTGCAGCCTCCATCATTTATTGAAAGGTTGTTAGAAGGCAGTGTTTGCACAAAGTCTGCAGCCTCCATCATTTATTTAAAGGTTGTTAGAAGGCAGTGTTTGCACATATACCTACCGCTTGGTCTTCACTATTAGAAGGCAGTGTCTGTCTCTAAGCACACTATTTAAGTACCATACATAAGGTCTGTTGAAAAAACAATGTACAAATAGTGATGCAACCATTTTTTGTAGCTGTTCCTGTAGGGTTTTTGTGGGACTACTTAAAGTACCATTTCATTTTTTTCAACAATCTCCATATAGATAAAACAACTCTATTTTTTAAATGAAGTAAGAAGATTATAAGCACATAAAACCTTTTTTTAAAACAAAATACATAGACTGTTTGCTTTTTTCTCTCTCTTAAACACTATGTTACAGAAAATTTTAATCAGGTGTGAATGTGCATAAGAAAAAGTGAGTATGAATACCCCCCATGGGGTCAACTCAAAGTAGTGTGGCTTTATCTTTTTTTTTTTTTAAATGCATTTCATATTTGATCCATGCAAAATAAATCTTTGGTACTTGATTAAATTTTTAGAAAACCAAAACAAATAGATATTAAAGATGGTACACTTAACTAAACTAGAGGCATTATTATAAACTATATATCACATGATATTAAAGCAAATAAAACAAAATATGGCAGAGTGTATTATTAAAATCTACTTGTAACATTAAATTAACACACATAAGTGTTTTAAAATAATTTGAGGAAATAATGATTGCAGTTGAATGTTCTGCAGAATAATTTTCATAGCCCTAAAAAAATAACCAATTTAATCCAATTTTCAACAAAACCAATCATCAATTAATCACTCATATTTAGTTTTCAATTTAAAAATATAATACTACTGCATTACACAAAAATAGCCACAGAAACAATTGCCTGAGAGGGAGAAACGATGTCTAAATTATACAATTATAATAATTAGGTTAAATGATCATTACTTTAAAGTAAAAAAAACAACTAAACTACTAAAAGAATTTTAAAATCTCAACAGTCATTCCCTATTGTTGAGTTTAAAGCTTTGCATGTTTTTTTTAAGTCTTTGAATCATACAGAAAAAACAACAGCAGCTCAGTCATACTAATCACTAAGACTAAAACTACTAATTCATCCACAAACATGATAGGCCTGCACATAAAGGCACAAAGCATGTTTATAAAGTGTACATATAACGTCATTGTAAAATGGGAAGCCAGTAAAATGATGGGTTACAATGCTACTCAAACTAATGAGGTTAAATGTTGATAAATACTGACTTTGTGGCTTATTTGTAACTCAATATAAAACCTGAAGAATTAAATAGTGACAAGATATGGCAAGCTTAGCTTTCAAATGATATATTGGCCCAGATAAAATGGAAAATCCCTCCTAAGGCTGTTTCAGTCCTACTTTATAAACACATGGAGTTTAATCTACCTGGAATGCAAAGTCAATTACACACACACACAAGTGAATATTTCAAAAACAATAGAAATAAATTCAACTGAGTGAAAGTAATATGATGCCAACCTAACACAGATTCACTCATTCACTCCACTTATGGTCTACATGTATCTAAAAATATCTTAGAGCTAAGAGATTGGAATCCCCCCCCCCCCCAAAAAAAAAAAAGTCATTGTGGACATTAAAATGTAATAGAAGAGATGTGTATATTCAATGAAAGGCACCATTTTCCATAAGCAATGGGCCTAATTAAACAAACAAAAAATCAGATTTGAAAAGAAGTTCCAATGGACCATATAGACTAGTGAAGAATAAACATTCAATATTGTGGTACAACTGTTGTAAATAGAAGGATAGAAGCTATGATTTTGTGAGCGCATTGAATATTCCAAAGACATGTTGCTTATTAGATAATCAATGCCATGATTTTATTTCAAGTTTATCTTTGACTGACTTGTGACAATTCCCCAGTAAACGTACTAAGTGAACGTATGCAGTAGATTTATTGATTATGTTTATAGTGAGTACAATAACAAGAAAGCTTTTCTAAATCTAAATAAAGTTTCTTAACAAATATTTCTGCCATTGATGCAACAAAAAGGGGAAATGCAGAAAAAGTAAAAAACGAAATGACGATTCTTGATTTAAAACAAAAATAGCTGTCTAGCTCAGCTGTCCAACAAATCCTATGATTCCCATTCAAGGAACTACACACAAAACTTTGTAACCATGAAGCTAGATTTGGGATGATAATTTACATTGGGGGTATTTTAGAAATGTGACTGAATGCAAAGTTGTATTGACCTCCTTGACAGAATACTGAGGTTGGTCACACATAACTCTGCATATCAATCACAAGCTCTGAATCACAGAAAAACAGGCCAAAATGTTTCATTTCATAAATGTTAAAGATAGTGTAATCACAATATTAACAATCCCTAAACATAACTGCTCAACAGAACTCCTCAGAAAACAAAGAGAAATATTTTGTTTTAACACAAGTTCTTGCTACTAATTCTTTTCTTAAATCCATATTTTAGCATAAGAAAATATGGACAGTATCTATACTACAGATATGACTGCTGAAACCATCATAGTTTAGCATTAAGAAAATATGGACAATATCTATACTGCAGATATTACTCTGTTGAAACCTTCTCCTAATTTGTCACAAGTTATTAGTACTTGCTTTGGGAATCTATGGAAAAAGTGTATTATACTAAACTATGATAGGTATAAATGGCAAATATCTTCAATGAGATTCTCTCTGTTCCTGTAGGAACACAATTGGAATGATATAGAGCAGCAATGAAATAAATAAATAATGTTTTTGTATTGTTAAGAGTTCACAATAGATCACAATAAGCTTCTAGTGAAATAAATACATATAATTCAAATGAAGAAATGCAGTCAGAGACAGTGGGAATAGCTGGTAAGTACCATTTCACAATTGTTTCAATTCCAGTAATAGATTTGATTATCCTAGCTCTAGCTAGGTGAACCCACAGCACAACATCTTACATTCAAATCTTTACACACACACAAAATGCATGTGTACAAAGTTTTATCATATTTACTTTCACTTGCTAACAATAAATTAACAAGAAGTACCGTATCTTTAAACATTTGCATAGTAAACAACTAAAAGGTGATACAATAAAGGAAATCACATGACAATAACATCGGATCAAATGTACAAGTGTAATACCAATGCTGGCATGAACTGAATACTAGCTCTCTTTGAATCCAATAGTCACAGCCCAAGAAATAGCTACTGAAATGCAATGAACTTCCTGGAGGTTAATAAATTAGATTTCAAACAAGTTACAAATCAATGTCATTAACCATAGAAACAGCTCATGAGATAAAATCAAATCAAAAGTTAATAAAAGCAGCAATTACAATGAGATGTACAAAAAATACAGAAAAACACCTATAATTCCTTTAATCCATTCGAATCATAAAAAAGTGTTTTTTTTTTAAAGTTCAATGGATCTCTTAGTCATGTTAAAACAAGAAGTTAGGATACTTTGGACAAATTATTCAGATTAAAATTACGTATCTATGTTTTGTTTACCTGTAATAATTGTGTTCAATAGGGAAGAAAAGCTTTAAGTACAAATTACAAATACGTAAAAAAAAAAAAGTGCATTCTATTATTATGTAGAAGGAAAATATGCTTAAAAGAAAAACTAACTACTTCACTGTGTATGATAACATCTACTACATGTTTGGGAACTAAACATAAAAACTAAAGCGCATTTTACAGCTCCATGAGAAAACATTGGTTAAATTGACACATTTAAAGCTTAGAAAATATTCATTTGTTCAACATGAAAAATTGTTTTGATCAGAAGCCTGGGTATGGTCTAAAGTAAACCGCAAAAAGAAGCATGGGTGGGGTCTAAAGTAAACCCCAATAAAAATGTTTCACATGTAACAAAATTTGTATTAAAGCTCACTTTACATCAAAAGACATTTTTTTTAAGGGAATGTGAGATGAGAGATTTTCCCCATCCCCCCTTCCCTTAGCTTTGAAGCACATTAAGAGCAGTCCATAAGCAACACTGAGTGTAACCAAAGATGCCTGGTTGTAGGCTTTTTTTTTTCTTTTCTTACTAAAAATAAAACAAAATAAATACTGAAAATTGTGAGAAAAATCTCTCAGTTGTTGAAAATAGAATACTGATATAGAAGAAATTTCTGTTAACATTTCTGTCATATGTCTTTCAGGTTGAACTGTTCTAATGTTCATGTTTAAGTAATTATTGACAAAGAACTGTCATATTTATAATTAACACCAAAACCCAACTTCTAAACATCAAAGACAGACAATCAAAATTAGTCATTAAAAAAAACCAGACTGAATCAGTTTAATGAATTAATGAATATCAACAAATGATTCAAGGCATCCAGGTACACAAGATTTATAGGGAATCCTATATTTTCTAATACATCTAGAAGCTAAACATTTCAAACTAATATTGCTGTGGTAACTTAGGGTGTGAAATGTTTGACCAGTGGCAATCATGAAAGGTGTCTGGCTTTTGTTATTGGCAATGTCACAATGGGCACCTCTGAGAAGCAGCTCTTGAACAATCTCCTGGCGCAAGCCCTCCAGGGTGTCTGTCAGCTTGGCATTGGTGATAACGTGGAGAGGAGAATTCCTGGCACTATCCAGCGCATCTATGTCTGCCCCACAAGTCAGAAACATGGACATTAAAGTTTTATCTGGGAACACGACAATGGTGTTGACATGGAAGTCATCTACACATATGCCTGGGTCCAACACAATGTGCAGGGGGGAGTAGCCATTTTTGAGACAGGGTTTCAATTTAAGGAAAAAATACACTATACGGTGCAAATCTTTATTTTCTTTGTCGCTGCTCACAACCCTGTTTGCAATGGTGATGAGATAAATCATAGACAAAATGTTGGACTGGTACATTTCTAATGCAGTGGACTTGAACTCACCAGCTGGTTCTGTTGGGGATGACTTCAGAAACTGTTCCAGCTCTTGAAGACCGTGTTGCAGGACTGGCTTCACATCAGCATAAGCCAGCTCTGCTTTCAGTGTGACCATCTGTGAAAACACCTGAGAAAATCGCAATAAATCTTTGTTGATGGATCTACTGTTTGACTGCCTTAAGACCATTGCATGCATCCACAGTGATATACAACGATCAAATCTACCATGATCAGCAAACACGGCACCTCTGAATATCACAGGATGAGGTATTTCTGGGTTGTTTTGGCCTAGAATTCTCTCGCGTATAGTCAAAGCTTCCATGTGTAATGCATCACGATTTCCTCGAATTCCTTCCAGATCTTTCATTGTTTTACATTCAACATGATTACCATACGCAGGCACTGTTGGGTAAAACTGTTTCGGTATGGTCTCATACCTTCCAGCAGCCACATGGGGATTTCTGTTATCAACCATTCTTAGAGCCATTGCTTCTTTTAAATATTCATAAGTTTTATGAAGGTCGTACGTCTCTTTATCATTAGCAAATGAGGAGCCAAGAAGTTCTAGAGCCTCAATTTTCATGAGTCTAGAACATTCTGGCTGTTTGAGAAAGTAGTGAACTATTTCTTCTTTCCCACATTCAGCAGCAACCATAAGAGGGGTCATCCCTAGATCATTTTTAAGCATGGAGGCCCCAAAGTGTATAAGTTCTTTGACGACTTCAAGGTGTCCGCATTCAGCAGCAAAATGAATGGATGTTGCTCCACAGTGTGCTTTCAGATCTGGGTCAGCCCCCTTCTCCAGCAAATGTCGGACAACCTTGGTATGTCCTTTATAACAGGAAATCATCAAACAGGTGTTATCGTATTTGTTGGGTATGGTCAAATCAGCACCATGTTCTACAAGGTACTTTACTATATCTAAACGGCCATCAAAACATGCAGCTCTCAAAGGAGTGGAATTAGTTGCTGTAGCATTGTTCACATTAGCTCCATGCTTGATCAAAAGCTCGACTATGTCAAGGTGCCCAGCGCCCGATGCACACCAAAGAGCTGTGGCTTCCTGAATAACATATCCATCAAACCGAACAGTGGAGCGCTGCTCTATATCTACATCAAAATTGGTCAGCAGCACCTGGACTACCTTGGTCTCTCCAAGCTTTGCTGCAATGACAAGTGGAGTAGTCTTCTGACCATCACATTCTGTTTGGTGATCCAAAATTTCCTTCACCACTGGCTTGTCCATGTTCCAAAGCAGAGCAAAAATGCTGATGGCCATGCCCTCTCTAGCAGCAGAATGAACTTTTTCTTTAAGCAGTTCAATTTCCTGTGGTGTTAATCCTGACATGATGATGATATTTGACTTGTAATTTTTTAAAAATTATTTTTAAACTCACGCTGTACTGTCAAGCAACATATTAATATTTACACTTAGCAGCAATCATTTTTAAAACTTGGAAGTCAAAAGGAAGACTGAATATGAACTAATGAATCTGTAAGAAGAAAAAAAACAAAGAAAAGTGACTGAAGCATTTCAATATTTAGATGAAGAAAACCAAAACTAAGCTTTTATCAAGGAATCAGTTCAATTTTAAACAGGTCAAGCCAAATTTGTTCTACAATCAAAAAAGTCTGTCCACTATGTTTGCAATTTTTAGAGCCTTTGATAACGTATTTTTAATTTGTAAAACAAAGTAACACAGATACTCAGACAGAACTATTGTTTGTTTGTTTTTAATCTAGAATAAAACTGGAAAAAATATTCTATAAAATTATTTCATCTTTAACAAATGTAGAACACTTAATTTTTTTTTTATTTCTAATGATTGTTGATAATAATTTTGTTTCAAATCATTTTCTCAAGAAATATTTGTTCTGAATCTCTGGCTTGGTCAAGCTGCAGTTGAATACAAACTAATTTCCTATCTTACTTCATGCTCTGTGTTCAGAAGCTCATCTAGGTTGAAACATTACAGTCAGTCAGATTGTTTAAAAGGGGGATAACATGCCTTTCCAGTCAGTCAGATTCTTTAAAGGGGGATAACATGCCTTTCCAGTCATTCAAATTCTTTAAAGGGGGATAACATGCCTTTCCAGTCAGTCAGATACTTTAAAAGGGGATAACATGCCTTTCCAGTCAGTCAGATTCTTTAAAGGGGGATAACATGCCTTTCCAGTCAAATTCTTTAAAGGGGAAATCATGCCTTTCCAGTCAATCAGATTCTTTAAAGGGGAATAACATGCATTTACAGTAAGTCAGAAACTTTAAAGGGCTGAGTGATAAAGCGCTTGGCTCTTGGGTTCAAATCTCTGTAAAGGCAGGAATTTTGAATTTCAGAATGCCCCTGAGTTGACCCAAATCTAATGGATACCTTACATTAGTTGAAGAAAGTAAAGTGGGTTGGCTGTTGTACTGGCCACATAACACCCTTGTTAACTGTTGGCCTAAAAAACAGATAGATAACTTTTACATCATCTGCCTTCAGATCACAAGGTCTGTAGGGGGGAACTACTTTTTACTAGATCGAAAATACTCACTTCATTAACCCATGTCTGAATGCACATTGCACATTCCTTTCAATCAAGTCATGACATCAGTAGTTTTGAGAGAAGATACCTGGATCCAGTGCTCCAGCAACCATCTTAAAAGAATAAAGTAGGATTGATCAAATGTTTAACTAAAGTCAATCATTTTTTTTTACTGTTAAGGCCTACAGATGCTACCGAGACTACTTGATTCTCAATTTTAAAAAAATTTTTAAAAATTGAACATCCTCTTAATTGGACCTCTAAACCATATATAAGCATTATATTTGTTGTGTTCATTTTTTATGGATGAATTCTTAAAGTACATTGCTTAAAGAAGTTAATACTAAATAATAGATATCATGATAACTACATCTAGAGTCTAGATCAATATCTACTAATAATCTTGAATTTAGATATAAAATCTAGATTTATCTAGAATCTAGGTCTAGATCTAGTCATATCTTCATCATCATCACTCCTTTGAGTTCCTCATGGAACATTGGGCCTCGACAACAACGCGCCACTATCCACAGTCTCTTTCTTATTTTATTTTTATGGTTTACCAGCTCTTCCCAGTTCCTCTGCTTCTTCAAGTACACTGCGTCGCCATGTTCTTTTTGGTCTTCCTCTGTATCTTGTTCCCTGGGGGTTCCACTCTAGGACCTGTCTAGCTCTGTTGCTGGTATCTTTTCTAAGGGTGTGACCAATCCATCTCCACTTCCTCTCTAAGATCTGCACTTCTATATTTTTCTGTCCACTCATCTCCCACAGTTTGATGTTTTCTACTTTGTCATACCAGTGTATTTTTAGAATATTTACTTTGTCATACCAGTGTATTTTTAGAATATTTCTCAGGCATCTAGGGCCACTACAGTGAAACAGTCAACAGTGGGTTACAGCCTAACTAGGCTAACTCTAGATTTAAGACTGGGACTGGACTTCTTGGTCGCTTGGAGTAACATACTTTTAACACACAGAGACATGACACTTAGACAGTCAGTCTCACACGAGATTATGATTAGTCACACTGACACTCATTTGGAATAATGATCTAGACTAGATCTACATTATTTTAGATATAGATCTAGTATATAATACAATTATAGATCTACATCTACATCTTACACTGACTAAAGCACTTGACTGCACATCTAGCGATTCTAGGCCTAGGCGCCCTAGTTCCTACCTAGTCTAGTTAGTGTACTACTGTACTACTATCATTTACTATGTAGATCTATATAGTAGATCTAACTAAGTACATGACTAGTTTAAGTAGGTCTACCGACACTACCATGTACCGCCTAGGACTAGAATCTAGGAGTAGGATTTGAGTACTAGGAATAGGATGATAATATTTAATATTTATAACTAGAGTTAACTAGAGTCTAGAATCTAAATCTAGTCAATCTAGAATCTAGACTAGAATAATAACTAGATTCTAGATCTAGAGGTAAAGTATGTCATACTATTATAGTATTAGGTATGTCATGCTCATAGTGATACAGACTGATAGCCATACTCATGTAAACTATATCTACATAGTGATAGTCACAATTTGATTACTTTGAACATAGACATAGGTCATGATAGGATGATAGGCCTCATAAGATTTGATAGGATCATAGTATATATATATATATATACTATATAGTATATTATATACTATATAGTGAATATACTCACTGTGGCCGCCGCTATGTTGCCTATATAGATCTAGTATATTAATATAATTCATTATTCACTGAATTTATTGAATTAATGAATACTAGTTTACTATCTAGTTAACTAGTGACAAGTACTGAAGTAGACTCTAGATCTAGTTATCTAGAGTGACACTGACACTACTAAACTACTAACTAGACTAGTCGTGACTACGACAACAGACTAGGTCACTAGACTACTACTACTACTAGGCTCTAGACTGACTAGACTCATACCACTAATTTGACTAATACCAGTCATACTAGTCATAGTAAGTCATACTTAGATACTACTTATTTATTACTTAACTCACTTAACTGTACTAGTCTAGTGACTCTAGTCTAGATCTACTGATCTATTTTACTAGAGTGACTAGTCTAAGATAAGTCTACAGTCTACTCTAGTCTAGACTCTAGTCAGTCTAGCTAGTCTATTATAGTATTAATTTATTTTATTTATTATTAAAAAAAGTAGACTCTTAACTTAATAACTAGTTTTAACTAGTATGATTAATGATACTAGGAATAATTATAATAATAATAGTAGATATCTAGATTATTTACTTTTTGAATTTTTCTTTGAATTATCAGATTAGATTAGTACGTTTATTTCGTTAGAGACTTAGACTCTAGACTAGATCCAGAATCTAGAGTAGACTCTAGATCTAGATATAGTTCTTATCCTAGAATAGACATCTCTGTTGACATTAGTTTAAGTAACTGCGCCTGCGTAACTAATTCAACTTATTGCCAACTATTTTTATTGAATATGTTTGAGAAAAGAATAACGAACCAAACTCTTCATTTAAGATTTCAATAGATGTAGATCTATTTTCTGATCATGTAGATCTAGTTGTATATAGATCTAGATCTTAAAACGGCATGGCGTAGCCAGAATCTTTTTTTTTGGGGGGGGGGGGGGGATTTTATCCGTTTTTTTAACATATACACACATGCATAATATTTTACATACATGGTCATTGGTTAATATTATTAATAATGCATAACTAGATTGACACATAAAATGCGTAGGACGTAATTATCTCCTTTTTTGAAGTATCTATCTTATTTTATTTATATATTATTTAAGTGGTTCTCTCTCTCTCTTTTTCTTTCTACAAGTTATAAGAATTAGGACAAAGTAAATAGGCCTAAATAGGATCTAAACAGCATAAGTTGGCAACAAAAAGTGAAACCTCCCTTCACTCAAATGATAGTTCAATTTCCGACGAAAAACGCAAATTATTATAAAGTTTAGCCAACACAAATGCCGTGTTAACAATACACCTTCAAATATTCTGAATGTAATTTATTAACGTTCTTTTCCCCCTTTCTTTACAGGACATTTGATACTTGATAGATTTAGCAGAATTAAAATATAACAACGTTGTCGATTCATTTATTAATATTTTTATTTTATCATTGTTTAGACTAGTCTAGCCTCTGTCACACTGTCGACTGTGCTGTCACTGTGACTGTGACTATCAGTGTGTGGTCACCGTGACTGTTTCCAAAGTGGTTTTCATTATAATGGCAGACACCGCCTACGAGAGAATCTTGTGTGTTAAAAATGATGTACAAGTGTATAGGATACCACCAAGACCATCTAACAGAGGATACAGGTGACTATATTACTATATAATAGATTATATATATATATATTATATTATAATTATCTCTCTCTCTCTCTCTCTCTCTCTCTCTCTCTCTCTCTCTATATATATATATATATATATATATATATATATATATATATTAATTATATATGATATAACTGAATTAATTGTAAAATATACAACTGTGCTACACAATGGTTGAATTAGTTGGTTTATTTTGCCCAAAAACATTTTTTCATCCTTCAATTATAAAAAGACCTGCATTACAGCCCTTTCCCACTCCTAGCACAAAAATATAACACATTTTATGGCCCTCAAATTCTATCTCAATAGACTACTCACAATTTATATGTATGTGTATTCCTTTAATGAAACTCCCTTACCCCCATTTGTGGGTCAAGTCAGTCCATTGGTTGATTGGTCTGATTTTGATTTTTGGAACACAGCACATTTTAGGCCATGTCATGCCCTTAATTTTTCAGGGATTCTTTTCTCTACAGACAAGATTTTAAAAGCTACTATACAATTTACAATTTAAGTATTAAAATAAGCTTATTTAAAAGTCAAGTTTTAAAATTTAAGTTATTAAAAATCTATTGTAAATATTTGTATATTATATATAAATTTACACTTAGATAGAATATCATATAATAAATGGCCAACATATTCTTTTTGATTTTAAACCAATTGTTATTAGAGGTATAGTAAAACTATCTCAGGCTCAGGCCAATATTTCTGTAGAATTCAGGACTCAAAGCAGCTACCTTTCAGATTGGCAGATGAGGGCTTTAAGACTACCATTTCATATCCACTTAACACCTAGACCTAGTCCTTATTTCAAAGACAAAAAAATTATTTTTATAATAATAATTTTAAAAAATCTATTTTTCTAAGTGACTTTGAGTATAAAAATAAAAAAAAATATATATGTTAGCAAAATAAACTTGTAGGACAGAAAATCTTAAATTAACTAATACATTCCAACCTCTAGACCAAGTTTTACGTTTCTAGTCCCATATTCAAGTGTGATCCTGAGCTGACTTACAATATAAATAAAGTAGCTAAAATTGAACTATACATCTTGTATGGCTTCTAAGACAGTACGACTTAGGTCACAAAATAATGTTTTAAATGTTTCCAATGTTCCTTCAGATTCTGAAGGTAATTACATCTGCTCCCAAACCTCCTGCAATGAGGGATGGCAGAGGGCAGGGTTTGAACTCTGGACCTTCGTGACCACCGCACATCAGTCCAGAGCGTATACCACACAACCAGGCATCCATCTACTGTTTGATAATACTTTAAATATTTTAAAAAAATCAGTAAAGTAATACTGAATACTTATCATTCCATTTCTTCATTTTAAAGAGCAGATGAGTGGAAATTGGAATGTCCAGACTGGACAGGACGTTTACGTGTGGTATCAAAAGGCAAAGAACTTATAATAAAATTGGAAGATAAAAACAGTGGTATGTAGTTTTTTAGCAAAGCATTTTTTGTTTCAAAGCTATGCGTTTCACTGAGCAATTGATACATTATTTTTTTTTTTAATTATTTTAACCCATATCTTTTTTTCCCCATGAATATTTTTTTTGCTTATAATTTATACACTTTTGGAACATTAAAAACAAATCATAAATTGTAGTCAAACTAAATTTCAACATTGTTTGGACCAATGAAAATGATTTATCTTATCTCAAAATAAATTAAATATCACACTACCTGTGTGACACTGTTTAGTGTTATGTAGCTTTAATATGAAGTGTGTGTGTGGAAAGTAAGGGGAGGAAATAAGGACTTATACTAGTATTTATTTAAACTCTTAATCTCCGTAATTATTTACCACATTCGGACAGAATTGTTCATTTTTCACATTTGTACATTCATTAAAATTCAATAACATTTTTATTTGTAATCAGAAAACGTTTTACTTTTGGTATAGAATTTTAGGAAGATGCATGCTCTTTCTATATAGAATACAAGTTTATAAAGCCAAAAATTAATTAATGGGGTCAAATCAACAATACTATCATTAATTAGGAGAGGAAGAATTTTAATATGTTTAAATGTATCTACAAATATGGGATTAAATTTTGTAATACTATTAGACCAGTATTTTTTTTTACTATTGTTTGTAGTCTCAAAGGTTTGAAAATCGCTAGCCGTTTGCTCTTGTTTTGTGAATTATCTATATTTTTACATTATGAAATAAATGTGATGTTTAAATATTTATTACTTACATTTATGTTTAATTATCCATTTTATCTGTTTTCATCTTACCATTATCAATACCATTTTGGTTTCTTTACTTACACAAATTTGATAAATGAGCCGTTTTATTGTTGTAGGTGAACTCTTTGCACAGTGTCCCGTTGATGCATACCCAGGTATAGCCGTTGAGTCTGTGATGGACTCAAGCAGATATTTTGTCTTAAGAATCAAAGATGAAAGTGGTGAGTATTTGAGTAACATTAGCAGCTATGTTGGTTTTTTTTTTTTCCTGCGCTTGATGATTTGTCTGTGTTTTATGGTATGATTTGCACTATTATTTTCAGAGTTGAAAAATGAGCATGTTTATTTAGGCTTCTGTGTTTAAGCCTATTTCATAGCTACCAAGTTTTTTTATGTTATGACAGTTATAATTTATGCCTATTACCTAGCTCTTATTTTAAAGTTGAGAAAGTAGTCTGTTTAATGAGTCATTTTTTTGAGAGATATAGTTCTTCCCCTTAGACAAGCTTTGTTTTTTAAACAATGACCTCCCTTTTATTTTTTTATTTATTTGGTAAAAGAAAAAAAATCTTTCATATTGCTAAATAAAAGGTTCTCCAAGACCTTGCGATCTATGGGGCAGATGATGTAAAAGTCATTTATTTCTGTAAAAGTAAAGTATCCCTTTCAGACCTAGCAATCTATAGGGCAGATGATGTTAAGGTCATCTGTTTCTTCAGCCAACAGTTAACAAGCAGGGTGTCATGTGGCCAGCACAACGACTAACCGCCTTTACTTTCCTAATTATTGTCAGGTACTCACTAGAGGTAGGTGTTCTTGGAGGCTAAACTAGCATATTTTTGTATTGGTTTTTCTTGTGGCAGGTTTTATATTGCTTAAGCTTTAGTTCAGCCTTTCCTAAAATGTGGGGGGTGGGTGGGTGTAAAGTCCTGACAAATTGGGATGGGAAAAGCCAGCCAATTTAATTTTCTGGGAGCAAAAAAAATATTTAATTTTTATTGTAATTATCAATCCATGTGTAAATAGTAACACTGCAAATAAACTGATTTGTTCAGTTTTACGTAGGTACTTTGCATATTAACAGCTTCCATACAATTAAATTTAAGAAGTTTGTTTCTATCATATTGTTTGCTCAAAAGCAACATCAGGTCTCACAAGTGTACATCATGTAAAATGATTGTTTATGTAAGTTGTGGTCCAATAGATTTTAAAGAGAAAGGGTGTTTTGTGCGACATCTTTAACTCTATCTATCTGTAATTATTTTCCGCACTCAGAAGGAATTATTAATTTTTCCCATTTGTACTTTACTAGAATGTTAGGGTTAAATTTCAATAACGTTTTTATATAACACAAATCAAAGTTTATGAACCCGAAAATTAAGTTAATTTAATGGGGTCAAATCAATGATGGTATCGTCAATCAGGAGAGAGTTAAAAAGAATGTGGATCAGAAAATACATTGTAATGAGGACAACAAAATTTTAGAAAAGCAAGCAAAGAAAATGTGAACAGTTTCTAATGCAAGGCACCCAAATGTCGAAGAAGATGTCATTTTGAGAATCAAAGTATCATAAGTAGACAGAGCAAAAACTGATGCCTGTTTGATTTTAGCTGCGTTTCTGATAGTTTTTATAAACTTGGTACTAAAATAAGATAAAAGATAAGATAATTTTTATTGATCCAATCTAATGGAAATTCAGTTTGACTACAATTGACAAGCTTAGCGAAACTTCTGTACAAATGGGTATTTTAAAACTAATTGTATCCAAAATCTGAATGCAAATTTGCAAAGAGAGATTTTGAAAGATAGAAAATGTCCCTATTGTAGAAATAGCTTTACGCCAAGCAGCAATAAAACTATCCCTTGGTTGTGGTCCACAAATAAGTGTGGTTGGCTCCTCTCCATTAAGGCTGGAACAGAAAAAATTAAAAACTCCTTTATTCCACTTTCAGTCAGGATGTTTCAAGGTCACTTATTGTCACAGAGAAGTGCATATAAGCCCAATTCATGAAGCGCTGGTTGCGTGTGTATGTTTCCTGTGTGAATGTTGTTCACGTTCCCATCTAAATTTTTATTATTATGGTAGTAATGCCAAAAGGACAATTGTAGTCAAACTAAATTTTGTATTTGTTTGAACCAATAAAATTATCTTATCTTATAAAAAGCAATTGTTTTGTAATTCAAAGTGTCATCAGTGCACAGGCTTAACTATAAAGTAAACATAATTTTGTCATGTGTTTTGTAAGCTCATTTCCTTAATAATAATAATGTTTTAAACCATTTGATTCTTTGAATTAAAGTTTTTAAATTTATTATTGATTTGTTTCTAATTTGATTGTTTGATAGCATTAGCTTCATTCTTTTTGTTGTCAATAAATATTTAAATGACACCACTAATGATGTTATTTTCCATTGTTTAGTATATTTAGATAATTTGAAGAATGAAACAGTTTTTGACACAATAACACAATAACGAATTACCTTTTTTTTTTTTACTTTAACAAGTGCCTAGCTGGTAATGTGCTCTTTATCTAGGTAATTTGCACATTATCTGGGTAATAGGAAAAATGAAAAATTTTCAGCATATTAATGGATTACCCTAGATAATCTGCACAATACCTAGATAATCTTCAAAATAACTGAATAACTAACATATATATTCATTTAAGCATATGAATCTTTTTTTCAGGCAGAAGTGCATTCATAGGAATAGGCTTCCATGACAGAGCAGATTCATTTGATTTGAATGTATCTATTCAAGATCATTTTAAGTGAGTTTTCTCAGCTTTCAATTACATCAGTAATGACAGAAAACATAGGTAGACATTTCTTTTAGAATTGGCTTACGATGATTATCAGTATCATTTTTATAGTGCAGACTTATTATTTGAATATGTATGATCTGTTTTAGGTGGCTGAAGCAGGAGGCAGAGGAAGAAAAAATAGCCCACACATTAGATGCTGGCCCTAAGTTAGATCTTGGATTCAAAGAAGGGCAAACAATTAAACTAAATTTAGGGGTATAGCTGAATTTTTTAAAATTTGATTTTGTGATAATAGATTTAGATTTAGTAATAGAATCTGCATCCTCTGTTTGTGACCCCTCAACTCAAGAAAACATTAAGAAACTGAAACAGACACAAAATAGAGCAGTAAGGTTCAAAACAAACGAATATTCACATTTGACTAGAGTAACACCTTTAGTAAAATCACTAAATTTAGAAAACCTTCGGAAGAGGAGACTCAAAAGTAAAGTAGCAATTATACATAAAACACTGAACCATAATCTTCAAATACAAAATCTAACGAAATACTCTGAAAGACACAAAGATAAAGGCGCATTCCTAATTCCATATGCTACGACAAATAATACAAATGCTCATTCTTCCCTAGTGCTATTAGAGCATGTAATGGGTTGCCTGAGCCAGCCAGGAAAACCAGTGACTTGGCATAATTTAAGTCAATGGTTTACATGCATGACGCGAAGGACGTAATCATCTTCTTTTTTGAAGTAATGTCTGTATTATATAAGATGAGATTGTCAAACATTATGATAACAAGTTGACCAGTATTGAACACGGGAATTCAATAGGTTATATAGGAATGCATTTTTTAATCTGGCAACAGGTCATATGCAGGGTTGTCAATAGAAGCCCTACAACAATGAAATTCTTTAGACTATTCCATTTGCTAGTTTAAGATTGCAAAGAGAGTGAATTTGAAAAGTGGGTGGTGACTTATAAAAGATGTAAATAACACAGCAAACATTTTGCTGCTAGTAAAAAAAAATATTATTATAATTATTATAAATTATAATTATTAATAGTCTAACAGGCGAAAGGCAAAGGTTCCTAAAAATATGCCTAGCTCAATAATATTGTTAAATTTGTTGTTTATTTACTCATTCTGTTCTGTTATATATTTTATTCCTTGCTTCAGACAAAAAAGGGGGATAATGCCAAAGCTCGTAAGCCTGCTACTAGTGCTTCTGGTATAGGTTTGCTGCCGCCTCCACCTGGTGGCTCTAAGTTACCTCCCCCTGTAGCATCATCATTCACAGTGAAACCCCCAGCGCAGCCAAACACATTCCAGCCTGTAAGTTGTTTTTTTTTTTTTTGTAATTATCGCTAAAAAATATCCTGCTAATATTATATTTTAGTTTAGATGTACTGTTTCATTCATCTTAATTGCATTTGTTACTTTTATTTCTACTTTTATTTCTACTTTGTTACAACATTTGGACATTATTATTCTGTGGATCCAATTTAAAGGACTAAACATTCAAGCTTCAAAATTATCACTGTGTGTATTTCAGTTTTTTAACAAATAAGAATGTACCACAAAAAAATTCTCCTTTTCTGTGTTCTAAATTATTATGTTGTAGGGTTCTGATGACTAGACCAATATCTGAGATGAACAGTGCAGTAGTTTCCACATCAGGCAGCTCTCCATTTAGTTTTTCTTCTATAGGGACTTTTTGGGGGCCTATGTCTTGTTTGGGCCTCTTGATGAGAAATCCAGTTCTGTAGGACATAATTGGCATTCTCTGGGACATTCCATAAGGGCTAATTTTACTTGTCCCGATTTTCAGCTCTCATTCTGTTGTGTCCGGTTCTGATGAGAAAAATTAGTTGTTGGCCGTGTAGGGATGGCTTATAATAGACGGCGTCTTTCTTGCAATTTGGATGAGAACTTATTCATTCTCCCACACTTGGCAAGTGTGTCAGCCTTCTCATTTCTTTCTATTTCAATGTATGTTTTCTTGCTTTTGTTGTTGAGCTTTACAAGAGCAGTCACATAGGAAGTATGAGTTTTTCATGCTTTGAAGGACAGCTTTGGAAGGGCTCATAAAAAAAATTACTTTTTTGGATGTTATTTTTATTTTTGTTCCTGTTGGATGCTTAGAATTCTATTAATAGCATTTCAAATTGTTGATAGTTATTATTTTTGTGTGACCTCTTGAAGATCATGTTCTGTCATCATTAGGATAGATATACTTTCAATGTGTTCATATTATTTTCTTGAGCTGATTCAAATGTCTATTTATAGCCACCAACACAAACGCAAGGACTATTGCTAGATCTAGGCTTGTCAGAACCCACTCCCAGTCCACAGAGACCTGTCACTGGCCAGAATCCACCAGATTTGTGGGGAGACTTTGCCAGTGCCCCTGGGTAAGTTTTGGCTGTAGTCTATATTTTATACAATATTTGTTTTCAATGTCTTGCTCCCATTGAAGAGGTTCAATCTCTAGAACATTTAGAAGTCACCTGTGGCCAAAGGATTTCTGGGAATATTTTTTTTCTGTGTAGCCAGCAGCATGACCAAACACCTTTACTTTTCTGAACAGATTTGAAACATATTTTAAGTACACACAATTACCTCTAACTGCATTGCCACCACAATTATAACAATATGTACAATTTATGTACTTATTTTTAAGAGTGTCCCAAATTTCATATTGTCCTTTTTTTTTTCTTCAGATCCCAGTCTAGTTCCTCCAACAGCAGTAGTAGTGATTGGGTTCAGTTTTGATCACATTTGTATATGATTTGTATGTATGTACTTGTTAGTTATCAGCTGCTGTCTCATCCTCAACTTTAGGTAGGGAATAACATCTTTATGGAATTATGTACTTTACTTTGTTAGGAAGTCATTTAACCATAAAGTTTCTATGTATTTCAAACACCATTTTCTTGTGTTGTTAATTAGACTATAGTTATGCGGACAATTGTGCTATTGACGGAAATTGTATACGTATATTTGAATTGTTAAACATTGTGTGGAATTTATTGTTGCTGTTTTTTTGTAGTCTCTATGTTTAGTATGTAGTTGAGATGATTCAACAACCTTTGAATGGTAGCCTATTAGCCACAAATCTATCCAATATTATTCAAATGCTGAATATCTTGAACAAACTATATCAACAAATATGTATACTCATTATAAAGTTGTTTTATTAGAGTGTAGAAGAAAGGGACAAGAACTTTATTTATTAACAGAATACAAGCAAGTGGGTCATATGATAAACAAATTACTTCTTGAAATTTGAAGTTTAAACTAGTAATCGAAATTGTTACTTATAGAATGTGAACATTTTTTTAAACTTTACTGTATGAAAACAAATTTTGACTTGACCTCTTAGTGTCCACTATACCATAATGAACATCTATTTAGTTAAACAATCAAAAGATTGAATACTTGGTTTTTAGTTGCTGAAAACTGAAAACATACTGCCCCCCCCAAAAATGAAAAAAACAAATGACAAGGAATTATTATATCTCTTTAACAAAACATTTGTGTATTTTTTTATTTTTTTTTCTGTCCATTTTATTTTGGCTTCTTACACTTTTATTTCCCTGTCAGACTGCAAGATTATGAAACATAATCCTTTAAGGCATCTTTTCTCAAAGTTTTACTGGTAGTGACCCACCCCTGTTCCCATTGAAACAAAACGTGTATTTGCCCCCTTTAGCAAACTGCTGACCTGGGGAAGTGCTGTTGGCTTTTACAGTGGTGTCCAGGAGGGTTTTTAGAATGTAATAAAAGAGAAAAGAAAATTTAAGACATATAATTTTAACACAATTTTCCTGTTTTATTTTGCATAAATATGTACAAAATCCAAATTTCAGTTTAGTTGGGTTCCTTTTTTTTTCCCGGAAATAGTTTTCCTTAGATAATTTCTAAGTGTTTGCTATACTAAAAAATGCCTTTTTCTTATATTAAGAAGTGTGGATGTCAGAGAAAAAGTAGACAGTAAGAAAAATGAATTGAATAGATGTTCAGTATTGAAGTGTTTTCTTGCAATCAGACTGCGCTATTCATCGCAGTTTAAAAAAAGTCAGTGGTCAACTTGAATTTATTTAAGAAGAATGCAGCACTGGCCAATGGACTACTATTAAGTGAGGGACATTCCAGGAACACAGCGCATGTTGGTCTGTAATATTGTGTTGTCATAAGGTCATCTTCATGTTAAGTCATTTGCCGCAGACTTTTTAAAAATTTCGTTGTCACAAAAGTTGTCAACAAAACGATGTACAACAGTCAGAAGAATTTTGATCTTTCTTACACAAGAAGGTTGAGAAGAATACTTTAACAGAAACATTTTGAAATGTCTTCTGCAAATATTTTTTAGTTGAGATTTTTGCAAATGCCTCAAGAGAAAATGAAATTGGCCTACATTTTAAAATAACTTCAACTTTAAATATTTAATTTATAAACATTGGTAATTATGTCTTTTTTTTTCTTTGTTCATATTCGAACATTGATTGATAACTACAAAATGAAAATACAACTTTTTTTTGCCCCTTGAAATGGTTTTAGAACCACCCCCCCTCCCACGTTAGGATGTTGCTCTTCCCTTAAGAGGATGTCCAGGAGTGGGCCCACAGTTTGACAAACCATACTTTTATATTTATTACCTTTCCTCTTCAAGCCTAAAAATGTTTATAGGAAATATGCTTTGTTTTTTTTATGTTTCCTAAAGGTAAACTTTCATTGGAGTCATACACGAAGGAGTAAAGTGCAATAATCCCTTGTGTAAAGATAAGATGACTATGTTTCATTGCTTCATTAAACATAACCTGTGTTACTTACAAACAAAATAGTACTTCAAATGTATAACTTAATGAATAGACTAATGAAAACCATAATAGATCAGAAGTTGATACTAGAAACTCTCTCTAAACATAATTTCATCCTTAACTTGGTTGTGGTCTAGTAGGATACAGACTAGAGGCTCACACATGTTTGTTTATTTATTTTTTTATGATCAACAAATATGTCGTTTTGTATAAAATGTTAATCTGTAATCTGACTCATTTGTTATTAAAATAATTGTTAACTTGTTTTCTCATGTCCATTGTAGCCTACCATTTTGAACATCGTTGTAATTTTTGTCCTTGTTTGAATCTGTTCCTTTTGTTGAAAGTGATGAAAAAATGTATGTCACATGTGCCATTTCTTTTCCTGTTGTTTCAAGGGTATGCTGGGGTTCCTATATTTACATTACCTTTTTTTTTTGTGTGTGTGGGGCAATGTTTACCTTTTGATTTACTCATTACTTTCGACCTACCATGTGATGTCATTCTTGACTTTTGTGTCACGGTACACAAAAATTCCATTGAGTCAGGGATCACTTTTTGTCCTCAACGTTTTTATTTTTAATTATTTTTTTTTTAATTTGTGTGAAAATTGTTTGATGCTCTGAATAGTTAAACGTGGACAGTCAATGTGCTGTGTTATCTGACAAAATCAGCCTCTTGGTGTACCAAACTGTAAAAATAGTAATTAGGACTAACAGTGGTTAAAACAGGAACATCAAAAAAATGTTGTTTTTTTTAGATAGAAATAAATAGTTTTACTCTAATTGTCGTTTGTTTAATTTCTGCCTTTTCCCCTATTCTAATGGTACAGCCAACCTTGTTAGAAACCCAGGTTAAATAACTAAGATGGTTGTAGCTGATGAATGGCTTTACTTCTGTTGGCTTGACATCTTTTCCCATGGATGAAGGTTGTCTAAAAAAATCACTGTAAGGATGCCATGATGGTCCATGATAAGTTAATGATATAGTCAGCTAAGCACACTTATTTCAGTATCCATCTTGATGGAGCACAGTCTCACAACAAGCTACCAATAACAGTAAATAGTTAGGACTACGACTCATTTGAATGTATGTTTTATGCATCTAGTAAATTGCATGATTGCCTCATAGTATTCTCTTCCATTTGTTTTGTTTCTTTAATTAAAGTAAGTTTAGCTTTTAATGGCATATTAACATAATGGCATAATTACAATGTTATCACTAGTCTGCATTCTTAAAATAAATTTCATCACTACTAGGACAATTCGAGAAACTGTTAAATTATGTGGTAAAGTTAAATTTAATTACTTTGACTTCTAGTTACGTTTCTAGCTCTGTAAATGTTAAGAATGTGGCAGGTTAATGTATTTTTTTTCAATTTGTGATTAAATTCAGTTATATATATGTAATGCTTATTTGAGTCCAAAGATTAATGAGAAGTGCTGTATTTCATGTGGCTATGCAGTCATATATTTTGCCACATCCAGAGCAGATATAACCGTTGTCTGCGGTGGTCATTTTTTTTTTTTAAGTAATACAAGTAATAATAAACAGATATTACCTAGAATATTTTTTGCTTCTAAATAAATACTCAACAATATTCATACAATTTTTTTTAAGGAAAAAAACATTAGTTCACATTTTTTCACATTAAATCTAAAAAGACTTTTAACTCAAGTGGAACTTTATTAAAATATTTCAAAGGAAATCCAGTGTGCTTTGCTGTAATGTTTTAAAAACAGTTAAGCTTTAACTAAACAAAAATTAGAGTAGTGACCACCCACAAATTGTCTAGAACAATTATGAACATCTGTTTGGTGGTTTGTGAGAATCAAATTCAAATGACTGTTTATATAGTCATAATCAGACTCTTTTGCTAATGATCAAGACACAATCTTAATAATCCTTCTTATTTTTATTTTACATCAAGGGCCAGTACTTTTTTTTTTCACAATGCATATTTTTAAAACTACATTTTTTAAATCTTTATAACTCTGCTTTAAATTCTTTGTCTATAATTATTTCACTTTTTAAATGTGTATGTATGTACACACTCATGCCTAAGCAAATATGGACAAATTAGTGAACAGTGAAACCTAGTGATCATTTCCTGGGAACAATCTTTTAAAAAAATTGGCTTAATATCAGCAAAATCAAATTATTCTTGGCCAGGTTATAACCGTTCCACTCAGCCTAGTGACTGCTTCTGTCGGAGTAACTTCACGTCTACTGTTATGAAAAAATAGCTGTATAAAGATATAGCTTACGTTTGTTAAAGAGGATTGTTGATACATTTAGCCACATTTGTTTCAACATTAAATTTCACCTTTATAGATTTTTTTCAGAAAGACATGGCGAAAGATTTTTTTTGCTAATGGTTTTGTGGACTTGACTGATTGATGCTTGGACAAAAACAATTGTCATTTCTGTTAAAGACCATTGAAATATAAAATTATCCAGTTTTTAATTAATAGTTCGATACCTGCTAATAATTCAGTTCAAAATTTTGTCCTTACCAAATAAAATGTCTTGATAATTATGTTCCATGTTGAATAATTCTCATTTAACTTGACTGAAGGTGTATAGTATAGTATGTATTTTAATTATTTATATTAGTGAATGCATTTGATTGCATATGTTGAAGTCTTGAGTGAATGCCTCTGATAGCAAGGACATTCAATGTGAAAATTTGTAAGTCTTTTTCTTGAGAATGATCTGTGATTGAATTCAGCTGATAATAAAT